>NW_027490235.1:62500-803983 GCF_050948175.1 Xylocopa sonorina
AACTCGCTCGAGCACATTATTTATTTCGGTGACAATACGCTACGTCGAAAACACATAACTTCCAACCAACAAATTTCGCCGAGGTATTGCACCCTCCCCATTCGAATCGTACAGTTCCCATTTGTTGTGGTTTTCAATGTAAAAGATCTTATATGCCTTCCAACTGAACCGGTCGAGGAAGCGCGTATACACTTCGCGCTGAAATATACATCGTCCACCGCGCGGAGATCTCTCGCGAGACCGTCGACGCGCATCGACGAGGAAGCGCGTATACAATTTTCACGCTGATTTTTCGAGAGATATATACCTTTAATCGTCTATAGCACGGACATCTCTTGCGAGAACATGCTGGGCATCGACGATGCAAGCGCGTATGCAACTTTCACGCTGGGCAGTTAATGATCGCCGAAAGCACGGACATCTCTTTCACGCTGGGCATTAAAATAGCGCGTACAGAGAACATGCTGGTCATCCAGGCGAGGAAGCGCGGACAGTCGCGTCACGCTGAAAAATATCTCTCTTGGACCTTTACCATCGTCTATAGCACGAACATCTCTTGCGAGAACATGCTGGGCATCGACGATGGGCAAGCGCGTACAATTGTGTCACGCTGAAGTATATTTTGTATCTCGCCCATAGCGGGCGAGCTGGCGCGTATAAAGTGCGCGCTGGGCAATCGACACGGGACACCTTTTGGAAGTTCGTATCGAGCCTGCTCTGGCTGCAACAACATATTTGTGTCGTAAATGCCATATACCATCCGTCCCCTTAACGGGCTCGTGCTCAGGAAATTTTCTCTTTCGGGCGGTTTCATTTTTATGGATTTGTTTGTTTGCGGTTTCGTTTTATATATGTTCGAGTGTTACGGTCAACTTATATAGTTCGAGTGTTATGGTCAACGTATATTATTATTATTCGGGCTTTTCCTGTATTTTAGCACTTTAGCATTATAGCTTTTTGGAGACTGGATAGGTATATATAAATCCACGCTCTCTTAGCGTACTGGACATTTCGTACACGTTGTCACGTCCATTTTTTTATTTCGTTAATTTTAAACTTTGTCGGTCCGAGAACTCGGATTCCAAAGTTCCAGAATTGATGCAAGGGTGGTACAATTTATACCCGAGTTTGAAAAACTCGCATAAAAGGTCACCAACGCCGCCTTAGGACGCTTGCCACAATTGGGACATTCGGTCAAAGACTCCGACCCGTGGCCATGCAGTGTGGAGAAAAATTCGATCACCGACACGGCACAGAGCAGTCGAGAACGTATTCTCGAGGAGCGGTGGACTGCTTCTCAACCGAGGTCATAGAATAGCCACGCGCCCGAGCGCTACTCCGGCCGGCCGGCTCGAGCCAGCGAGTCTCCTTACAGATACGAAACGGCCGGCCGGTAGGCCGGCGCCGCGCGGTCCGACGCACGGGCGCTTACGGTGGTAAACTCGCGCGGCAACGGACCGTCCGGAGAGACCGTTGTAACTTAGTCGCGCGGCGAACACACGTATAAAGTCCTATTAACGTTGAACTTTTATGCACGGAAATTGTGTAGACCTATTAAACAATGACGAATAAACATATTTTCGAGATATAACAAAATTTAATCGATCGGAACATAGAAAAAAAGCAGTTGCAAAATTCGAAAAAACGAAAGAAAAGAAATATCGAAAATCTAACACGTACGATCGATTACTACTATTAAATTAAGCGATATTATTAAAAAAAAATCATTTGTTTATAAATAAAAATTATCGACAAATCGCAAAAAACCTCCGGAAGCGTCGTTTCCAAATGGTTAAAAATAATTAATTCGATCAAACAATGCTACGGTAAGTACAATCAATAGGTTTTATTAAGGTTTTTCAAAAAAAATTTACAGGTCAACGGTTTAATTAACGAGAAAATAGCGAAAGAACGCGATCGAATTTTTTCGTCGCGGAATATTAACTCCCTCTCGGAACTTTTTCAAGCTACCGCGGACGATTCTAACTCTCGCTCGGCATTTTTTTTTCCAAACTATCGTCGATGTACGATTATTAACTCTCGATAGGAATTTTTTTTTTCGAACTGTCGACAATATGCGAACTTTAACTCTCGGTGGGAATTTTTTCAAACTAAACTAACGTCAATGTACGTTTCTTAACTCTCGGTGGGAATTTTTTTTTCCAAACTATCGCCGATATACGAACTTTAACTATCGGTGGGAATTTTTTTTGTCAAACTACCCTCATTATACGAACTTTAACTCTCGGTAGGAATTTTTTTTGTCAAACTACCACCAATATGCGAACTTTAACTCTCGGTAGGAATTTTTTTTGTCAAACTACCCTCATTATAAGAACTTTAACTCTCGGTAGGAATTTTTTTGTCAAACTACCACCAATATGCGAACTTTAACTCTCGGTGGGAATTTTTTTTATCAAACTACCATCGAGGTACGAACTTTAACTCTCGGTAGGAATTTTTTCAAACTATCGTCAATGTACGAACTTTAACTCTCGGTAGGAATTTTTTTTGTCAAACTACCACCAATATGCGAACTTTAACTCTCGGTGGGAATTTTTTTTATCAAACTACCATCGAGGTACGAACTTTAACTCTCGGTAGGAATTTTTTTTGTCAAACTATCGCCGATATACGAACTTTAACTATCGGTGGGAATTTTTTTTATCAAACTACCCTCGTTACACGAACTTTAACTCTCGGTAGGAATATTTTCAAACTATCGTCAATGTACGATTATTAACTCTCGGTAGGAATTTTTTTTGTCAAACTACCCTCATTATACGAACTTTAACTCTCGGTAGGAATTTTTTTTGTCAAACTACCACCAATATGCGAACTGTAACTCTCGGTAGGAATTTTTTTTGTCAAACTACCACCAATATGCGAACTTTAACTCTCGGTAGGAATTTTTTTTGACAAACTACCCTCATTATACGAACTTTAACTCTCGGTAGGAATTTTTTTTGTCAAACTACCACCAATATGCGAACTGTAACTCTCGGTAGGAATTTTTTTTGTCAAACTACCCTCGTTATACGAACTTTAACTCTCGGTAGGAATATTTTCAAACTATCGTCAATGTACGATTATTAACTCTCGGTAGGAATTTTTTTTGTCAGACTACCCTCATTATACGAACTTTAACTCTCGGTAGGAATTTTTTTTGTCAAACTATCGCCAATGTACGAACTTTAACGCTCGGTAGGAATTTTTTTTGTCAAACTGTCGCCAATGTACGAACTTTAACTCTCGGTAGGAATTTTTTTTGTCAAACTACCCTCATTATACGAACTTTAACTCTCGGTAGGAATTTTTTTTGTCAAACTGTCGCCAATGTACGAACTTTAACTCTCGGTAGGAATTTTTTTTGTCAAACTACCCTCATTATACGAACTTTAACTCTCGGTAGGAATTTTTTTTGTCAAACTACCCTCATTATACGAACTTTAACTCTCGGTAGGAATTTTTTTTGTCAAACTATCGCCAATGTACGAACTTTAACTCTCGGTAGGAATTTTTTTTGTCAAACTATCGCCAATGTACGAACTTTAACTCTCGGTGGGAATTTCTCTCTTCAGACTACTGTCAATGTACAAATTTTAAATATTTGTTGAAATCTTTTTGTCAAACTATCGTCAATACACGTGGTTCAATACTAAGTTGGAATTTTTTTCTCCAAACCAGCGTCTATATACGAATTTTAACTCTCGATGGGCACTTTTTTCTGCAAACTACTTCCAATATTCAAATTTTAAGTCTTGGTTGAAATCTTTTTGTCAAACAATCGTCATTACACGAACTTTAACTCTAGGTTGGAATTTTTTTCTTCTAATTATCGTCTATATACGAAATATAGCTCTTGTTGGGAATTCTTAGTCAAACTATCGTAAATGTACGAATTTTAACTCTCGGCGGGAATTTTTTTCTTCAAACTATCGTCTTTATATGAAATTTAACTCTTGTTGGGAATTCTTAGTCAAACTATCGTAAATGTACGAATTCTAAATCTCGGTGGGAATTTTTTTCTTCAGACTACTCTCAATATATAAATTTTAACTATTTGTTGAAATCTTTTTGTCAAACAATCGTCAGTACACGTGGTTTAATACTAGGTTGGAATTTTTTTCTCCAAACCATCGTCTATATACGAATTTTAACTGTTTGTTGAAATCTTTTTGTCAAACAATCGTCAATACACGTGGTTTAATACCAGGTTGGAATTTTTTTCTCCAAACCATCGTCTATATACCAATTTTAACTCTCGATGGGAATTTTTTGGCAAACTACCGTCAATGTACGAATTCTAACTCTCGGTGGGAATTTTTCGCTTCAGACTACTGTCAATGTACAAATTTTAACTATTTGTTGAAATCTTTTTGTCAAACAATCGTCAATACACGTGGTTTAATACCAGGTTGGAATTTTTTTCTACAAACCATCGTCTATATACGAATTTTAACTCTCGGTGGGAATTTTTTTCTTCAAACTATGGTCTATATACGAATTGTAACTCTCGATGGGAATTTTTTGGCAAACTACCGTCAATGTACGAATTCTAACTCTCGGTGGGAATTTTTTTCTTCAGACTACTCTCAATATATAAATTTTAACTATTTGTTGAAATCTTTTTGTCAAGCAATCGTCAATACACGTGGTTTAATACTAGGTTGGACTTTTTTCCTCCAAACCATCGTCTATATACGAATTTTAACTCTCGATAGGAATTTTTTGGCAAACTACCGTCAATGTACGAATTCTAACTCTCGGTGGGAATTTTTCGCTTCAGACTACTGTCAATGTACAAATTTTAACTATTTGTTGAAATCTTTTTGTCAAACTATCGTCAATACACGTGGTTTAATACTAAGTTGACATTTTTTTCTCCAAACCATCGTCTATATACGAATTTTAACTCTCGATGGGAATTTTTTGGCAAACTACCGTCAATGTACAAATTTCAACTCTCGGTGGGCACTTTTTTCTGCAAACTACTTCCAATATTCAAATTTTAAGTCTTGGTTGAAATCTTTTTGTCAAACAATCGTCATTATACGAACTTCAACTCTAGGTTGGAATTTTTTTCTTCAAACTATCGTCTATATACGAGATTTAACTCTTGTTGGGAATTCTTAGTCAAACTATCGTAAATGTACCAATTTTAACTCTCGGTGGGAATTTTTTTCTTCAGACTACTCTCAATATATAAATTTTAACTATTTGTTGAAATCTTTTTGTCAAACAATCGTCAGTACACGTGGTTTAATACTAGGTTGGAATTTTTTTCTTCAAACCATCGTCTATATACCAATTTTAACTCTCGATGGGAATTTTTTGGCAAACTACCGTCAATGTACGAATTCTAACTCTCGGTGGGAATTTTTCTCTTCAGACTACTGTCAATGTACAAATTTTAACTATTTGCTGAAATCTTTTTGTCAAACTGTCGTCAATACACGTGGTTTAATACTAAGTCGGAATTTTTTTCCTCAAACCATCGTCTATATACGAATTTTAACTGTTTGTTGAAATCTTTTTGTCAAACAATCGTCAATACACGTGGTTTAATACCAGGTTGGAATTTTTTTCTACAAACCATCGTCTATATACGAATTTTAACTCTCGGTGGGAATTTTTTTCTTCAAACTATGGTCTATGTACGAATTGTAACTCTCGATGGGAATTTTTTGGCAAACTACCGTCAATGTACGAATTCTAACTCTCGGTGGGAATTTTTTTCTTCAGACTACTCTCAATATATAAATTTTAACTATTTGTTGAAATCCTTTTGTCAAACAATCGTCAGTACACGTGGTTTAATACTAAGTCGGAATTTTTTTCCCCAAACCATCGTCTATATACGAATTTTAACTGTTTGTTGAAATCTTTTTGTCAAACAATCGTAAATACACGTGGTTTAATACTAGGTTGGACTTTTTTCCTGCAAACCATCGTCTATATACGAATTTTAACTCTCGATAGGAATTTTTTTGCAAACTACCGTCAATGTACGAATTTTAACTCTCAGTGGGAATTTTTCTCTTCAGACTACTGTCAATGTACAAATTTTAACTATTTGCTGAAATCTGTTTGTCAAACTATCGTCAATGCACGTGGTTTAATACTAAGTTGCAATTTTTTTCTCCAAACCATCGTCTATATACGAATTTTAACTCTCGATGGGAATTTTTTGGCAAACTACCGTCAATGTACAAATTTTAACTCTCGGTGGGCACTTTTTTCTGCAAACTACTTCCAATATTCAAATTTTAAGTCTTGGTTGAAATCTTTTTATCAAACAATCGTCATTATACGAACTTTAACTCTAGGTTGGAATTTTTTTCTTCAAACTATCGTCTATATACGAAATTTAACTCTTGTTGGGAATTCTTAGTCAAACTATCGTAAATGTACGAATTTTAACTCTCGGCGGGAATTTTTTTCTTCAAACTATCGTCTTTATATGAAATTTAACTCTTGTTGGGAATTCTTAGTCAAACTATCGTAAATGTACGAATTCTAACTCTCGGTGGGAATTTTTTTCTTCAGACTACTCTCAATATATAAATTTTAACTATTTGTTGAAATCTTTTAGTCAAACAATCGTCAGTACACGTGGTTTAATACTAGGTTGGAATTTTTTTCTCCAAACCATCATCTATATACCAATTTTAACTCTCGATGGGAATTTTTTGGCAAACTACCGTCAATGTACGAATTCTAACTCTCGGTGGGAATTTTTCGCTTCAGACTACTGTCAATGTACAAATTTTAACTATTTGTTGAAATCTTTTTGTCAAACAATCGTCAATACACGTGGTTTAATACCAGGTTGGAATTTTTTTCTACAAACCATCGTCTATATACGAATTTTAACTCTCGGTGGGAATTTTTTTCTTCAAACTATGGTCTATATACGAATTGTAACTCTCGATGGGAATTTTTTGGCAAACTACCGTCAATGTACAAATTCTAACTCTCGGTGGGAATTTTTCGCTTCAGACTACTGTCAATGTACAAATTTTAACTATTTGTTGAAATCTTTTTGTCAAACAATCGTCAATACACGTGGTTTAATACTAAGTCGGAATTTTTTTCTCCAAACCATCGTCTATATACGAATTTTAACTGTTTGTTGAAATCTTTTTGTCAAACAATCGTCAATACACGTGGTTTAATACCAGGTTGGAATTTTTTTCTCCAAACCATCATCTATATACCAATTTTAACTCTCGATGGGAATTTTTTGGCAAACTACCGTCAATGTACGAATTCTAACTCTCGGTGGGAATTTTTCGCTTCAGACTACTGTCAATGTACAAATTTTAACTGTTTGTTGAAATCTTTTTGTCAAACAATCGTCAATACACGTGGTTTAATACCAGGTTGGAATTTTTTTCTACAAACCATCGTCTATATACGAATTTTAACTCTCGGTGGGAATTTTTTTCTTCAAACTATGGTCTATATACGAATTGTAACTCTCGATGGGAATTTTTTGGCAAACTACCGTCAATGTACGAATTCTAACTCTCGGTGGGAATTTTTTTCTTCAGACTACTCTCAATATATAAATTTTAACTATTTGTTGAAATCTTTTTGTCAAACAATCGTCAATACACGTGGTTTAATACTAGGTTGGACTTTTTCCCTCCAAACCATCGTCTATATACGAATTTTAACTCTCGATAGGAATTTTTTGGCAAACTACCGTCAATGTACGAATTTTAACTCTCAGTGGGAATTTTTCTCTTCAGACTACTGTCAATGTACAGATTTTAACTATTTGTTGAAATCTTTTTGTCAAGCAATCGTCAGTACACGTGGTTTAATACTAGGTTGGAATTTTTTTCTCCAAACCATCGTCTATTTACGAATTTTAACTGTTTGTTGAAATATTTTTGTCAAACAATCGTCAATACACGTGGTTTAATACCAGGTTGGAATTTTTTCCTCCAATCCATCGTCTATATACGAATTTTAACTCTAGGTTGGAATTTTTTTCTTCAAACTATCGTCTATATACGAAATTTAACTCTTGTTGGGAATTCTTAGTCAAACTATCGTAAATGTACGAATTTTAACTATCGGTGGGATTTTTTTTCTTCAGACTACTCTCAATATACAAATTTTAACTGTTTGTTGAAATCTTTTTGTCAAACTATCGTCAATACACGTGGTTTAATACTAAATTGGAATTTCTTTCTCCAAACCATAGTCTATATACGAATTTTAACTCTCGATGGGAATTTTTTGGCAAACTACCGTCAATGTACGAATTTTAACTCTCGGTGGGCACTTTTTTCTGCAAACTACATTCAATATTCAAATTTTAAGTCTTGGTTAAAATCTTTTTGTCAAACAACCGTCATTATACGAACTTTAACTCTAGGTTGGAATTTTTTTCTCCAAACCATCGTCTATATACGAATTTTAACACTCGATGGGAATTTTTTGGCAAACTACCGTCAATGTACAAATTTTAACTCTCGGTGGGCACTTTTTTCTGCAAACTACATTCAATATTCAAATTTTAAGTCTTGGTTAAAATCTTTTTGTCAAACAACCGTCATTATACGAACTTTAACTCTAGGTTGGAATTTTTTTCTTCAAACTATCGTCTATATACGAAATTAGCTCTTGTTGGGAATTCTTAGTCAAACTATCGTAAATATACGAATTTTAACTCTCGGCGGGAATTTTTTTCTTCAAACTATCGTCTTTATATGAAATTTAACTCTTGTTGGGAATTCTTAGTCAAACTATCGTAAATGTACGAATTCTAACTCTCGGTGGGAATTTTTTTCTTCAGACTACTCTCAATATATAAATTTTAACTATTTGTTGAAATCTTTTTGTCAAACAATCGTCAGTACACGTGGTTTAATACTAGGTTGGAATTTTTTTCTCCAAACCATCGTCTATATACGAATTTTAACTGTTTGTTGAAATATTTTTGTCAAACAATCGTCAATACACGTGGTTTAATACCAGGTTGGAATTTTTTTCTCCAAACCATCGTCTATATACGAATTTTAGCTCTAGGTTGGAATTTTTTTCTTCAAACTATCGTCTATATACGAAATTTAACTCTTGTTGGGAATTCTTAGTCAAACTATCGTAAGTGTACAAATTCTAACTCTCGGTGGGAATTTTTCGCTTCAGACTATTGTCAATGTATAAATTTTAACTATTTGTTGAAATCTTTTTGTCAAACTATCGTCAATACACGTGGTTTAATACTAAGTTGGAATTTTTTTCTCCAAACCATCGTCTATATACGAATTTTAACTCTCGATAGGCATTTTTGGCAAACTACCGCCAATGTACGAATTTTAACTCTCGGTGGGAATTTTTCTCTTCAGACTACTGTCAATGTACAAATTTTAACTATTTGCTGAAATCTTTTTGTCAAACTGTCGTCAATACACGTGGTTTAATACTAAGTCGGAATTTTTTTCCCCAAACCATCGTCTATATACGAATTTTAACTGTTTGTTGAAATCTTTTTGTCAAACAATCGTCAATACACGTGGTTTAATACCAGGTTGGAATTTTTTTCTACAAACCATCGTCTATATACGAATTTTAACTCTCGGTGGGAATTTTTTTCTTCAAACTATGGTCTATGTACGAATTGTAACTCTCGATGGGAATTTTTTGGCAAACTACCGTCAATGTACGAATTCTAACTCTCGGTGGGAATTTTTTTCTTCAGACTACTCTCAATATATAAATTTTAACTATTTGTTGAAATCCTTTTGTCAAACAATCGTCAGTACACGTGGTTTAATACTAAGTCGGAATTTTTTTCCCCAAACCATCGTCTATATACGAATTTTAACTGTTTGTTGAAATCTTTTTGTCAAACAATCGTAAATACACGTGGTTTAATACTAGGTTGGACTTTTTTCCTCCAAACCATCGTCTATATACGAATTTTAACTCTCGATAGGAATTTTTTGGCAAACTACCGTCAATGTACGAATTTTAACTCTCAGTGGGAATTTTTCTCTTCAGACTACTGTCAATGTACAAATTTTAACTATTTGCTGAAATCTGTTTGTCAAACTATCGTCAATGCACGTGGTTTAATACTAAGTTGCAATTTTTTTCTCCAAACCATCGTCTATATACGAATTTTAACTCTCGATGGGAATTTTTTGGCAAACTACCGTCAATGTACAAATTTCAACTCTCGGTGGGCACTTTTTTCTGCAAACTACTTCCAATATTCAAATTTTAAGTCTTGGTTGAAATCTTTTTATCAAACAATCGTCATTATACGAACTTTAACTCTAGGTTGGAATTTTTTTCTTCAAACTATCGTCTATATACGAAATTTAACTCTTGTTGGGAATTCTTAGTCAAACTATCGTAAATGTACGAATTTTAACTCTCGGTGGGAATTTTTTTCTTCAAACTATTGTCTATATACGAATTGTAACTCTCGATGGGATTTTTTTGGCAAACTGCCGTCAATGTACGAATTCTAACTCTCGGTGGGAATTTTTTTCTTCAGACTACTATCAATATATAAATTTTAGCTATTTGTTGAAATCTTTTTGTCAAACAATCGTCAATACACGTGGTTTAATACCAGGTTGGAATTTTTTTCTCCAATCCATCGTCTATATACCAATTTTAACTCTCGATGGGAATTTTTTGGCAAACTACCGTCAATGTACGAATTCTAACTCTCGGTGGGAATTTTTTTCTTCAGACTACTCTCAATATATAAATTTTAACTATTTGTTGAAATCTTTTTGTCAAACAATCGTCAGTACACGTGGTTTAATACTAGGTTGGAATTTTTTTCTTCAAACCATCGTCTATATACCAATTTTAACTCTCGATGGGAATTTTTTGGCAAACTACCGTCAATGTACGAATTCTAACTCTCGGTGGGAATTTTTCTCTTCAGACTACTGTCAATGTACAAATTTTAACTATTTGCTGAAATCTTTTTGTCAAACTGTCGTCAATACACGTGGTTTAATACTAAGTCGGAATTTTTTTCCCCAAACCATCGTCTATATACGAATTTTAACTGTTTGTTGAAATCTTTTTGTCAAACAATCGTCAATACACGTGGTTTAATACCAGGTTGGAATTTTTTTCTACAAACCATCGTCTATATACGAATTTTAACTCTCGGTGGGAATTTTTTTCTTCAAACTATGGTCTATGTACGAATTGTAACTCTCGATGGGAATTTTTTGGCAAACTACCGTCAATGTACGAATTCTAACTCTCGGTGGGAATTTTTTTCTTCAGACTACTCTCAATATATAAATTTTAACTATTTGTTGAAATCCTTTTGTCAAACAATCGTCAGTACACGTGGTTTAATACTAAGTCGGAATTTTTTTCCCCAAACCATCGTCTATATACGAATTTTAACTGTTTGTTGAAATCTTTTTGTCAAACAATCGTAAATACACGTGGTTTAATACTAGGTTGGACTTTTTTCCTCCAAACCATCGTCTATATACGAATTTTAACTCTCGATAGGAATTTTTTGGCAAACTACCGTCAATGTACGAATTTTAACTCTCAGTGGGAATTTTTCTCTTCAGACTACTGTCAATGTACAAATTTTAACTATTTGCTGAAATCTGTTTGTCAAACTATCGTCAATGCACGTGGTTTAATACTAAGTTGCAATTTTTTTCTCCAAACCATCGTCTATATACGAATTTTAACTCTCGATGGGAATTTTTTGGCAAACTACCGTCAATGTACAAATTTTAACTCTCGGTGGGCACTTTTTTCTGCAAACTACTTCCAATATTCAAATTTTAAGTCTTGGTTGAAATCTTTTTATCAAACAATCGTCATTATACGAACTTTAACTCTAGGTTGGAATTTTTTTCTTCAAACTATCGTCTATATACGAAATTTAACTCTTGTTGGGAATTCTTAGTCAAACTATCGTAAATGTACGAATTTTAACTCTCGGCGGGAATTTTTTTCTTCAAACTATCGTCTTTATATGAAATTTAACTCTTGTTGGGAATTCTTAGTCAAACTATCGTAAATGTACGAATTCTAACTCTCGGTGGGAATTTTTTTCTTCAGACTACTCTCAATATATAAATTTTAACTATTTGTTGAAATCTTTTTGTCAAACAATCGTCAGTACACGTGGTTTAATACTAGGTTGGAATTTTTTTCTCCAAACCATCATCTATATACCAATTTTAACTCTCGATGGGAATTTTTTGGCAAACTACCGTCAATGTACGAATTCTAACTCTCGGTGGGAATTTTTCGCTTCAGACTACTGTCAATGTACAAATTTTAACTATTTGTTGAAATCTTTTTGTCAAACAATCGTCAATACACGTGGTTTAATACCAGGTTGGAATTTTTTTCTACAAACCATCGTCTATATACGAATTTTAACTCTCGGTGGGAATTTTTTTCTTCAAACTATGGTCTATATACGAATTGTAACTCTCGATGGGAATTTTTTGGCAAACTACCGTCAATGTACAAATTCTAACTCTCGGTGGGAATTTTTCGCTTCAGACTACTGTCAATGTACAAATTTTAACTATTTGTTGAAATCTTTTTGTCAAACAATCGTCAATACACGTGGTTTAATACTAAGTCGGAATTTTTTTCTCCAAACCATCGTCTATATACGAATTTTAACTGTTTGTTGAAATCTTTTTGTCAAACAATCGTCAATACACGTGGTTTAATACCAGGTTGGAATTTTTTTCTCCAAACCATCATCTATATACCAATTTTAACTCTCGATGGGAATTTTTTGGCAAACTACCGTCAATGTACGAATTCTAACTCTCGGTGGGAATTTTTCGCTTCAGACTACTGTCAATGTACAAATTTTAACTATTTGTTGAAATCTTTTTGTCAAACAATCGTCAATACACGTGGTTTAATACCAGGTTGGAATTTTTTTCTACAAACCATCGTCTATATACGAATTTTAACTCTCGGTGGGAATTTTTTTCTTCAAACTATGGTCTATATACGAATTGTAACTCTCGATGGGAATTTTTTGGCAAACTACCGTCAATGTACGAATTCTAACTCTCGGTGGGAATTTTTTTCTTCAGACTACTCTCAATATATAAATTTTAACTATTTGTTGAAATCTTTTTGTCAAGCAATCGTCAATACACGTGGTTTAATACTAGGTTGGACTTTTTTCCTCCAAACCATCGTCTATATACGAATTTTAACTCTCGATAGGAATTTTTTGGCAAACTACCGTCAATGTACGAATTCTAACTCTCGGTGGGAATTTTTCGCTTCAGACTACTGTCAATGTACAAATTTTAACTATTTGTTGAAATCTTTTTGTCAAACTATCGTCAATACACGTGGTTTAATACTAAGTTGACATTTTTTTCTCCAAACCATCGTCTATATACGAATTTTAACTCTCGATGGGAATTTTTTGGCAAACTACCGTCAATGTACAAATTTTAACTCTCGGTGGGCACTTTTTTCTGCAAACTACTTCCAATATTCAAATTTTAAGTCTTGGTAGAAATCTTTTTGTCAAACAATCGTCATTATACGAACTTTAACTCTAGGTTGGAATTTTTTTCTTCAAACTATCCTCTATATACGAAATTAACTCTTGTTGGGAATTCTTAGTCAAACTATCGTAAATGTACGAATTTTAACTCTCGGTGGGAATTTTCTTCTTCAAACTATTGTCTATATACGAATTGTAACTCTCGATGGGAATTTTTTGGCAAACTACCGTCAATGTACGAATTCTAACTCTCGGTGGGAATTTTTTTCTTCAGACTACTCTCAATATATAAATTTTAAATATTTGTTGAAATCTTTTTGTCAAACAATCGTCAGTACACGTGGTTTAGTACTAGGTTGGAATTTTTTTCTCCAAACCATCGTCTATATACGAATTTTAACTGTTTGTTGAAATATTTTTGTCAAACAATCGTCAATACACGTGGTTTAATACCAGGTTGGAATTTTTTTCTCCAAACCATCGTCTATATACGAATTTTAACTCTAGGTTGGAATTTTTTTCTTCAAACTATCGTCTATATACGAAATTTAACTCTTGTTGGGAATTCTTAGTCAAACTATCGTAAATGTACGAATTTTAACTATCGGTGGGAATTTTTTTCTTCAGACTACTCTCAATATACAAATTTTAACTGTTTGTTGAAATCTTTTTGTCAAACTATCGTCAATACACGTGGTTTAATACTAAATTGGAATTTCTTTCTCCAAACCATCGTCTATATACGAATTTTAACTCTCGATGGGAATTTTTTGGCAAACTACCGTCAATGTACGAATTTTAACTCTCGGTGGGCACTTTTTTCTGCAAACTACATTCAATATTCAAATTTTAAGTCTTGGTTAAAATCTTTTTGTCAAACAACCGTCATTATACGAACTTTAACTCTAGGTTGGAATTTTTTTCTCCAAACCATCGTCTATATACGAATTTTAACACTCGATGGGAATTTTTTGGCAAACTACCGTCAATGTACAGATTTTAACTCTCGGTGGGCACTTTTTTCTGCAAACTACATTCAATATTCAAATTTTAAGTCTTGGTTAAAATCTTTTTGTCAAACAACCGTCATTATACGAACTTTAACTCTAGGTTGGAATTTTTTTCTTCAAACTATCGTCTATATACGAAATTAGCTCTTGTTGGGAATTCTTAGTCAAACTATCGTAAATATACGAATTTTAACTCTCGGCGGGAATTTTTTTCTTCAAACTATCGTCTTTATATGAAATTTAACTCTTGTTGGGAATTCTTAGTCAAACTATCGTAAATGTACGAATTCTAACTCTCGGTGGGAATTTTTTTCTTCAGACTACTCTCAATATATAAATTTTAACTATTTGTTGAAATCTTTTTGTCAAACAATCGTCAGTACACGTGGTTTAATACTAGGTTGGAATTTTTTTCTCCAAACCATCGTCTATATACGAATTTTAACTGTTTGTTGAAATATTTTTGTCAAACAATCGTCAATACACGTGGTTTAATACCAGGTTGGAATTTTTTTCTCCAAACCATCGTTTATATACGAATTTTAGCTCTAGGTTGGAATTTTTTTCTTCAAACTATCGTCTATATACGAAATTTAACTCTTGTTGGGAATTCTTAGTCAAACTATCGTAAATGTACAAATTCTAACTCTCGGTGGGAATTTTTCGCTTCAGACTATTGTCAATGTATAAATTTTAACTATTTGTTGAAATCTTTTTGTCAAACTATCGTCAATACACGTGGTTTAATACTAAGTTGGAATTTTTTTCTCCAAACCATCGTCTATATACGAATTTTAACTCTCGATAGGCATTTTTGGCAAACTACCGCCAATGTACGAATTTTAACTCTCGGTGGGAATTTTTCTCTTCAGACTACTGTCAATGTACAAATTTTAAATATTCGTTGAAATCTTTTTGTCAAACTATCGTCAATACACGTGGTTTAATACTAAGTTGGAATTTTTTTCTCCAAACCATCGTCTATATACGAATTTTAACTCTCGATGGGAATTTTTTGGCAAACTACCGTCAATGTACAAATTTTAACTCTCGGTGGGCACTTTTTTCTGCAAACTACTTCCAATATTCAAATTTTAAGTCTTGGTAGAAATCTTTTTGTCAAACAATCGTCATTATACGAACTTTAACTCTAGGTTGGAATTTTTTTCTTCAAACTATCCTCTATATACGAAATTAACTCTTGTTGGGAATTCTTAGTCAAACTATCGTAAATGTACGAATTTTAACTCTCGGTGGGAATTTTCTTCTTCAAACTATTGTCTATATACGAATTGTAACTCTCGATGGGAATTTTTTGGCAAACTACCGTCAATGTACGAATTCTAACTCTCGGTGGGAATTTTTTTCTTCAGACTACTCTCAATATATAAATTTTAAATATTTGTTGAAATCTTTTTGTCAAACAATCGTCAGTACACGTGGTTTAGTACTAGGTTGGAATTTTTTTCTCCAAACCATCGTCTATATACGAATTTTAACTGTTTGTTGAAATATTTTTGTCAAACAATCGTCAATACACGTGGTTTAATACCAGGTTGGAATTTTTTTCTCCAAACCATCGTCTATATACGAATTTTAACTCTAGGTTGGAATTTTTTTCTTCAAACTATCGTCTATATACGAAATTTAACTCTTGTTGGGAATTCTTAGTCAAACTATCGTAAATGTACGAATTTTAACTATCGGTGGGAATTTTTTTCTTCAGACTACTCTCAATATACAAATTTTAACTGTTTGTTGAAATCTTTTTGTCAAACTATCGTCAATACACGTGGTTTAATACTAAATTGGAATTTCTTTCTCCAAACCATCGTCTATATACGAATTTTAACTCTCGATGGGAATTTTTTGGCAAACTACCGTCAATGTACGAATTTTAACTCTCGGTGGGCACTTTTTTCTGCAAACTACATTCAATATTCAAATTTTAAGTCTTGGTTAAAATCTTTTTGTCAAACAACCGTCATTATACGAACTTTAACTCTAGGTTGGAATTTTTTTCTCCAAACCATCGTCTATATACGAATTTTAACACTCGATGGGAATTTTTTTCTTCATACTATCGTCTATATACGAAATTTAACTCTTGTTGGGAATTCTTAGTCAAACTATCGTAAATGTACGAATTTTAACTATCGGTGGGAATTTTTTTCTTCAGACTACTCTCAATATACAAATTTTAACTGTTTGTTGAAATCTTTTTGTCAAACTATCGTCAATACACGTGGTTTAATACTAAGTTGGAATTTTTTTCTCCAAACCATCGTCTATATACGAATTTTAACTGTTTGTTGAAATATTTTTGTCCAACAATCGTCAATACACGTGGTTTAATACCAGGTTGGAATTTTTTTCTCCAAACCATCGTCTATATACGAATTTTAACTCTAGGTTGGAATTTTTTTCTTCAAACTATCGTCTATATACGAAATTTAACTCTTGTTGGGAATTCTTAGTCAAACTATCGTAAATGTACAAATTCTAACTCTCGGTGGGAATTTTTCGCTTCAGACTACTGTCAATGTATAAATTTTAACTATTTGTTGAAATCTTTTTGTCAAACTATCGTCAATACACGTGGTTTAATACTAAGTTGGAATTTTTTTCTCCAAACCATCGTCTATATACGAATTTTAACTCTCGATAGGCATTTTTGGCAAACTACCGCCAATGTACGAATTTTAACTCTCGGTGGGAATTTTTCTCTTCAGACTACTGTCAATGTACAAATTTTAAATATTTGTTGAAATCTTTTTGTCAAACTATCGTCAATACACGTGGTTCAATACTAAGTTGGAATTTTTTTCTGCAAACCATCGTCTATATACGAATTTTAACTCTCGATGGGCACTTTTTTCTGCAAACTACTACCAATATTCAAATTTTAAGTCTTGGTTGAAATCTTTTTGTCAAACAATCGTCATTATACGAACTTTAGCTCTAGGTTGGAATTTTTTTCTTCAAACTATCGTCTATATACGAAATTTAACTCTTGTTGGGAATTCTTAGTCAAACTATCGTAAATGTACGAATTTTAACTATCGGTGGGAATTTTTTTCTTCAGACTACTCTCAATATACAAATTTTAACTGTTTGTTGAAATCTTTTTGTCAAACAATCGTCAATACTCGTGGTTTAATACCGGGTTGGAATTTTTTTCTCCAAACCATCGTCTATATTCGAATTTTAACTCTCGGTGGGAATTTTTTTCTTCAAACTATGGTCTATATACGAATTGTAACTCTCGATGGGAATTTTTTGGCAAACTACCGCCAATGTACGAACTTTAACTCTCGGTGGGAATTTCTCTCTTCAGACTACTGTCAATGTACAAATTTTAAATATTTGTTGAAATCTTTTTGTCAAACTATCGTCAATACACGTGGTTCAATACTAAGTTGGAATTTTTTTCTCCAAACCAGCGTCTATATACGAATTTTAACTCTCGATGGGCACTTTTTTCTGCAAACTACTTCCAATATTCAAATTTTAAGTCTTGGTTGAAATCTTTTTGTCAAACAATCGTCATTACACGAACTTTAACTCTAGGTTGGAATTTTTTTCTTCAAACTATCGTCTATATACGAAATATAGCTCTTGTTGGGAATTCTTAGTCAAACTATCGTAAATGTACGAATTTTAACTCTCGGCGGGAATTTTTTTCTTCAAACTATCGTCTTTATATGAAATTTAACTCTTGTTGGGAATTCTTAGTCAAACTATCGTAAATGTACGAATTCTAACTCTCGGTGGGAATTTTTTTCTTCAGACTACTCTCAATATATAAATTTTAACTATTTGTTGAAATCTTTTTGTCAAACTATCGTCAATACACGTGGTTTAATACTAAGTCGGAATTTTTTTCCCCAAACCATCGTCTATATACGAATTTTAACTGTTTGTTGAAATCTTTTTGTCAAACAATCGTAAATACACGTGGTTTAATACCAGGTTGGAATTTTTTTCTACAAACCATCGTCTATATACGAATTTTAACTCTCGATGGGCACTTTTTTCTGCAAACTACTTCCAATATTCAAATTTTAAGTCTTGGTAGAAATCTTTTTGTCAAACAATCGTCATTATACGAACTTTAACTCTAGGTTGGAATTTTTTTCTTCAAACTATCGTCTATATACGAAATTAACTCTTGTTGGGAATTCTTAGTCAAACTATCGTAAATGTACGAATTTTAACTCTCGGTGGGAATTTTCTTCTTCAAACTATTGTCTATATACGAATTGTAACTCTCGATGGGAATTTTTTGGCAAACTACCGTCAATGTACGAATTCTAACTCTCGGTGGGAATTTTTTTCTTCAGACTACTCTCAATATATAAATTTTAAATATTTGTTGAAATCTTTTTGTCAAACAATCGTCAGTACACGTGGTTTAGTACTAGGTTGGAATTTTTTTCTCCAAACCATCGTCTATATACGAATTTTAACTGTTTGTTGAAATATTTTTGTCAAACAATCGTCAATACACGTGGTTTAATACCAGGTTGGAATTTTTTTCTCCAAACCATCGTCTATATACGAATTTTAACTCTAGGTTGGAATTTTTTTCTTCAAACTATCGTCTATATACGAAATTTAACTCTTGTTGGGAATTCTTAGTCAAACTATCGTAAATGTACGAATTTTAACTATCGGTGGGAATTTTTTTCTTCAGACTACTCTCAATATACAAATTTTAACTGTTTGTTGAAATCTTTTTGTCAAACTATCGTCAATACACGTGGTTTAATACTAAATTGGAATTTCTTTCTCCAAACCATCGTCTATATACGAATTTTAACTCTCGATGGGAATTTTTTGGCAAACTACCGTCAATGTACGAATTTTAACTCTCGGTGGGCACTTTTTTCTGCAAACTACATTCAATATTCAAATTTTAAGTCTTGGTTAAAATCTTTTTGTCAAACAACCGTCATTATACGAACTTTAACTCTAGGTTGGAATTTTTTTCTCCAAACCATCGTCTATATACGAATTTTAACACTCGATGGGAATTTTTTTCTTCATACTATCGTCTATATACGAAATTTAACTCTTGTTGGGAATTCTTAGTCAAACTATCGTAAATGTACGAATTTTAACTATCGGTGGGAATTTTTTTCTTCAGACTACTCTCAATATACAAATTTTAACTGTTTGTTGAAATCTTTTTGTCAAACTATCGTCAATACACGTGGTTTAATACTAAGTTGGAATTTTTTTCTCCAAACCATCGTCTATATACGAATTTTAACTGTTTGTTGAAATATTTTTGTCCAACAATCGTCAATACACGTGGTTTAATACCAGGTTGGAATTTTTTTCTCCAAACCATCGTCTATATACGAATTTTAACTCTAGGTTGGAATTTTTTTCTTCAAACTATCGTCTATATACGAAATTTAACTCTTGTTGGGAATTCTTAGTCAAACTATCGTAAATGTACAAATTCTAACTCTCGGTGGGAATTTTTCGCTTCAGACTACTGTCAATGTATAAATTTTAACTATTTGTTGAAATCTTTTTGTCAAACTATCATCAATACACGTGGTTTAATACTAAGTTGGAATTTTTTTCTCCAAACCATCGTCTATATACGAATTTTAACTCTCGATAGGCATTTTTGGCAAACTACCGCCAATGTACGAATTTTAACTCTCGGTGGGAATTTTTCTCTTCAGACTACTGTCAATGTACAAATTTTAAATATTTGTTGAAATCTTTTTGTCAAACTATCGTCAATACACGTGGTTCAATACTAAGTTGGAATTTTTTTCTGCAAACCATCGTCTATATACGAATTTTAAATCACGGTGGGAATGTTTTTCTTCAAACTATGGTCTATATACGAATTGTAACTCTCGATGGGAATTTTTTGGCAAACTACCGTCAATGTACGAATTGTAACTCTCGATGGGAATTTTTTGGCAAACTACCGTCAATGTACGAATTCTAACTCTCCGTGGGAATTTTTTTCTTCAGACTACTCTCAATACATGTGGTTTAATACTAGGTTGGAATTTTTTTCTCCAAACCATGGTCTATATACGAATTTTAACTCTCGATGGGAATTTTTTGGCAAACTACCGTCAATGTACGAATTCCAACTCTCGGTGGGAATTTTTTTCTTCAGACTTCTCTCAATATATAAATTTTAACTATTTGTTGAAATCTTTTTGTCAAACAATCGTCAATACACGTGGTTTAATACCAGGTTGGAATTTTTTACTCCAAACCATCGTCTATATACGAATTTTAACTGTTTGTTGAAATATTTTTGTCAAACAATCGTCAATACACGTGGTTTAATACCAGGTTGGAATTTTTTTCTCCAAACCATCGTCTATATACGAATTTTAACTGTTTGTTGAAATATTTTTGTCAAACAATCGTCAATACACGTGGTTTAATACCAGGTTGGAATTTTTTTCTCCAAACCATCGTCTATATACGAATTTTAACTGTTTGTTGAAATCTTTTTGTCAAACAATCGTCAGTACACGTGGTTTAATACCAGGTTGGAATTTTTTTCTACAAACCATCGTCAATATACGAATTTTAACTCTCGGTGGGAATTTTTTTCTTCAAACTATGGTCTATATACGAATTGTAACACTCGATGGGAATTTTTTGGCAAACTTCCGTCAATGTACGAATTTTAACTCTCGGTGGGAATTTTTTTCCTCAAACTATCGTCTATATATGAAATTTAACTCTTGTTGGGAATTCTTAGTCAAACTATCGTAAATGTACGAATTCTAACTCTCGATGGGAATTTTTTTCTTCAGACTTCTCTCAATATATAAATTTTAACTATTTGTTGAAATCTTTTTGTCAAACAATCGTCAATACACGTGGTTTAATAACAGGTTGGAATTTTTTACTCCAAACCATCCTCTATATACGAATTTTAACTGTTTGTTGAAATATTTTTGTCAAACAATCGTCAATACACGTGGTTTAATACCAGGTTGGAATTTTTTTCTCCAAACCATCGTCTATATACGAATTTTAACTGTTTGTTGAAATATTTTTGTCAAACAATCGTCAATACACGTGGTTTAATACCAGGTTGGAATTTTTTTCTCCAAACCATCGTCTATATACGAATTTTAACTGTTTGTTGAAATCTTTTTGTCAAACAATCGTCAGTACACGTGGTTTAATACCAGGTTGGAATTTTTTTATCCAAACCATCGTCCATATACGAATTTTAACTCTCGGTGGGAATTTTTTTCTTCAAACTATTGTCTATATACGAATTGTAACTCTCGATGGGAATTTTTTGGCAAACTACCGTCAATGTACGAATTTTAACTCTCGGTGGGCACTTTTTTCTGCAAACTACATTCAATATTCAAATTTTAAGTCTTGGTTAAAATCTTTTTGTCAAACAACCGTCATTATACGAACTTTAACTCTAGGTTGGAATTTTTTTCTCCAAACCATCGTCTATATACGAATTTTAACACTCGATGGGAATTTTTTTCTTCATACTATCGTCTATATACGAAATTTAACTCTTGTTGGGAATTCTTAGTCAAACTATCGTAAATGTACGAATTTTAACTATCGGTGGGAATTTTTTTCTTCAGACTACTCTCAATATACAAATTTTAACTGTTTGTTGAAATCTTTTTGTCAAACTATCGTCAATACACGTGGTTTAATACTAAGTTGGAATTTTTTTCTCCAAACCATCGTCTATATACGAATTTTAACTGTTTGTTGAAATATTTTTGTCCAACAATCGTCAATACACGTGGTTTAATACCAGGTTGGAATTTTTTTCTCCAAACCATCGTCTATATACGAATTTTAACTCTAGGTTGGAATTTTTTTCTTCAAACTATCGTCTATATACGAAATTTAACTCTTGTTGGGAATTCTTAGTCAAACTATCGTAAATGTACAAATTCTAACTCTCGGTGGGAATTTTTCGCTTCAGACTACTGTCAATGTATAAATTTTAACTATTTGTTGAAATCTTTTTGTCAAACTATCATCAATACACGTGGTTTAATACTAAGTTGGAATTTTTTTCTCCAAACCATCGTCTATATACGAATTTTAACTCTCGATAGGCATTTTTGGCAAACTACCGCCAATGTACGAATTTTAACTCTCGGTGGGAATTTTTCTCTTCAGACTACTGTCAATGTACAAATTTTAAATATTTGTTGAAATCTTTTTGTCAAACTATCGTCAATACACGTGGTTCAATACTAAGTTGGAATTTTTTTCTGCAAACCATCGTCTATATACGAATTTTAACTCACGGTGGGAATGTTTTTCTTCAAACTATGGTCTATATACGAATTGTAACTCTCGATGGGAATTTTTTGGCAAACTACCGTCAATGTACGAATTGTAACTCTCGATGGGAATTTTTTGGCAAACTACCGTCAATGTACGAATTCTAACTCTCCGTGGGAATTTTTTTCTTCAGACTACTCTCAATACATGTGGTTTAATACTAGGTTGGAATTTTTTTCTCCAAACCATGGTCTATATACGAATTTTAACTCTCGATGGGAATTTTTTGGCAAACTACCATCAATGTACGAATTCCAACTCTCGGTGGGAATTTTTTTCTTCAGACTTCTCTCAATATATAAATTTTAACTATTTGTTGAAATCTTTTTGTCAAACAATCGTCAATACACGTGGTTTAATACCAGGTTGGAATTTTTTACTCCAAACCATCGTCTATATACGAATTTTAACTGTTTGTTGAAATATTTTTGTCAAACAATCGTCAATACACGTGGTTTAATACCAGGTTGGAATTTTTTTCTCCAAACCATCGTCTATATACGAATTTTAACTGTTTGTTGAAATATTTTTGTCAAACAATCGTCAATACACGTGGTTTAATACCAGGTTGGAATTTTTTTCTCCAAACCATCGTCTATATACGAATTTTAACTGTTTGTTGAAATCTTTTTGTCAAACAATCGTCAGTACACGTGGTTTAATACCAGGTTGGAATTTTTTTCTACAAACCATCGTCAATATACGAATTTTAACTCTCGGTGGGAATTTTTTTCTTCAAACTATGGTCTATATACGAATTGTAACACTCGATGGGAATTTTTTGGCAAACTTCCGTCAATGTACGAATTTTAACTCTCGGTGGGAATTTTTTTCCTCAAACTATCGTCTATATATGAAATTTAACTCTTGTTGGGAATTCTTAGTCAAACTATCGTAAATGTACGAATTCTAACTCTCGATGGGAATTTTTTTCTTCAGACTTCTCTCAATATATAAATTTTAACTATTTGTTGAAATCTTTTTGTCAAACAATCGTCAATACACGTGGTTTAATAACAGGTTGGAATTTTTTACTCCAAACCATCCTCTATATACGAATTTTAACTGTTTGTTGAAATATTTTTGTCAAACAATCGTCAATACACGTGGTTTAATACCAGGTTGGAATTTTTTTCTCCAAACCATCGTCTATATACGAATTTTAACTGTTTGTTGAAATATTTTTGTCAAACAATCGTCAATACACGTGGTTTAATACCAGGTTGGAATTTTTTTCTCCAAACCATCGTCTATATACGAATTTTAACTGTTTGTTGAAATCTTTTTGTCAAACAATCGTCAGTACACGTGGTTTAATACCAGGTTGGAATTTTTTTATCCAAACCATCGTCCATATACGAATTTTAACTCTCGGTGGGAATTTTTTTCTTCAAACTATTGTCTATATACGAATTGTAACTCTCGATGGGAATTTTTTGGCAAACTACCGTCAATGTACGAATTTTAACTCTCGGTGGGCACTTTTTTCTGCAAACTACTTTCAATATTCAAAGGACCCTATTCAAAAACCATATGTTTTCGCCCCCAATCGATTTTGTTTAAACTTTGCATATTTGTAGATCTATATGTGTCTCATCAATTGCCAGAGTCTCTATCTGTCGGGTCTTTTAATAAGGGAGGGGGAGGGGGTCAAAGTACGCATTTGGCGAAAGCTTTCGGAGGCTATAACTTTTGATTAAAAAAAGATATCGACTTGAGTTTGGCGTCAAAAAATCACAAAAAAATTAAGCTTTCGAATGCTATATAATTTTTTCTTTTTTCGGAATTTTTAAGTCACATTTTATGCTTTTTTCTAGTTTTCGGGTTAGTGAAAAATTGCGAAAAATTGCTATTCCCAAAATAGGTATCCCTAGATTTTAACAAAAAACTCAGTATAGGAAGCTCATTTTATGCTCTTTAAGTGGTATAAATCTTACCCTGGGGAAACTTTTTGTTTAAAAGTTATAACATAATATTCGTGTCGATGCGCAAGCTGTGGACGCGAAATTCGAGCAAAACAGATGCTTTTCTTAACATATTGTGACTTATTATTAAAATTATTATCATCGGAGATTGAGATTATTATTGTACTAGAAAGAATTCGTTTTTAAAAATACTTTTTAATTTAATGTTACTTACATTTTTTAAATAATATTACACGGGACAAAATTAAAAGACAAACTTCGGCAATTTCTCGTCGCATAAATAATATTAATGAAGATGATGATGCAATAATCACCATATGGGATGGTACTTATGTTTATTTGCATAAAAGTACGAATTATCGCTTCCAAAGAGTGACGTATAGTGGTAAAAAAAAAAAGAACTTTTTAAAACCGATGCTGGCAGTAACTACGAATGGTTATATATTGGATGTTTTTGGTCCAAATAAATTGTGGGCAGCAACAGTATCTGATGCAGATATCTTTAGATTTATTATGAATACCGATTGGTTTAAGAACTTTTTCAAACCTGGTGATATCTTCATTCTTGACAGAGGCTTTTCCTACGTAAAAAATGAAATACTACAAAATAATTACAAAGTCGTCATCCTGCCCTGCTAAAAAAAGGAGTTAAACAACTATCAACCTCTGAAGCAAACGAAAGTCGAGTATGCACCAAACAAAGATGGGTAGTAGAAAGTGTAAATAGCTCACTTAAAAGATTTAAATATTTCAAAACAGCTATAGCTTCAGAATGTGTCCCAAAATTGTTTGACGATTTTAAAATTGCAAGTGCTCTTCACAACGCATACTTTAAACGAATATATAGTGATAATGATGATCCAGAAGTGGCTTCAACTTTATTAAAAGACCTAAATAAACCAAATATAATGCAGCAAATTGTAGAATGCGAAGGTCTTGTAAAAAAAATAAAAAACTTTGAAAACATGACATTAGAACATTATGAAAACTTCCCAGCCTGGACATTAAAGTGCTTAAAATCGTTCACGGAATCATATCAATTATCACTTGCAAAGTCGTATATAGCGGATCACTTGCTTTCTGGAAAGTACCAATTTTTTATCAGCAAGGTAAGCTATCTTCCAGACTTCAGCAAATATGGATTGGATATTCAGACACCATTGTTCATAAAAGCTAAATTGCAATTACGACACTGTGATCAGAAGCTTTATTCGATATTCACTTTAATTGATATCGCACAGCCCACAATTACGTCTGTCAGAAGTTATTACTGCCAGTGTAGAAACGGAGCGAGGACTGTTGGTTGCTGTGCTCATGTGTTAGCAATAATATGGTACCTGGGATTTGGACGATACAGTGATCTATCAGCACCAGCTAATTTTTTAAACATACATTTTCTTCATATAAGACCAACATCGGAAGATACAGAAGATGAAGATGAATAACATACAAAAGAAAAAGGACATCTAGAAAAAGAGGAATAATGTAAGTAACATTAAATTAAAAAGTATTTTTAAAAACAAATTCTTCCTAGTACAATAATAATCTCAATCTCCGATGATAATAATTTTAATAATAAGTCACAATATGTTAAGAAAAGCATCTGTTTTGCTCGAATTTCGCGTCCACAGCTTGCGCATCGACACGAATATTATGTTATAACTTTTAAACAAAAAGTTTCCCCAGGGTAAGATTTATACCACTTAAAGAGCATAAAATGAGCTTCCTATACTGAGTTTTTTGTTAAAATCTAGGGATACCTATTTTGGGAATAGCAATTTTTCGCAATTTTTCACTAACCCGAAAACTAGAAAAAAGCATAAAATGTGACTTAAAAATTCCGAAAAAAGAAAAAATTATATAGCATTCGAAAGCTTAATTTTTTTGTGATTTTTTGACGCCAAACTCAAGTCGATATCTTTTTTTAATCAAAAGTTATAGCCTCCGAAAGCTTTCGCCAAATGCGTACTTTGACCCCCTCCCCCTCCCTTATTAA
This sequence comes from Xylocopa sonorina, assembly GCF_050948175.1. Lineage (NCBI taxonomy): Eukaryota > Metazoa > Arthropoda > Insecta > Hymenoptera > Apidae > Xylocopa > Xylocopa sonorina. The sequence goes on from NW_027490235.1 coordinate 89,285, forward strand.
AAGACCCGACAGATAGAGACTCTGGCAATTGATGAGACACATATAGATCTACAAATATGCAAAGTTTAAACAAAATCGATTGGGGGCGAAAACATATGGTTTTTGAATAGGGTCCTTTTAAGTCTTGGTTGAAATCTTTTTGTCAAACAATCGTCATTATACGAACTTTAACTCTAGGTTGGATTTTTTTTCCTGAAACTATCGTCTATATACGAAATTTAACTCTTGTTGGGAATTCTTAGTCAAACTATCGTAAATGTACGAATTTTAACTATCGGTGGGACTTTTTTTCTTCAGACTACTGTCAATGTACAAATTTTAACTATTTGTTGAAATCTTTTTGTCAAACTATCGTCAATACACGTAGTTTAATACTAAGTTGGAATTTTTTTCTCCAAACCATCGACTGTATACGAATTTTAGCTCTCGAAGGGAATTTTTTGGCAAACTACCGTCAATGTACGAATTTTAACTCTCGGTGGGAATTTTGCTCTTCAGACTACTGTCACTGTACAAATTTTAACCATTTGCTGAAATCTCTTTGTCAAACAATCGTCAATACACGTGGTTTAATACTACGTTGGAATTTTTTTCTCCAAACCATCGTCTATATACGAATTTTAACTCTCGATGGGAATTTTTTGGCAAACTACCGTCAATGTACGAATTTTAACTCTCGGTGGGAATTTTTTTCTTCAGACTACTGTCAATGTACAAATTTTAACTATTTGTTGAAATCTTTTTGTCAAACTATCGTCAATACACGTGGTTTAATACTAAGTTGGAATTTTTTTCTCCAAACCATCGTCTATATACGAATTTTAACTCTCGATGGGAATTTTTTGGCAAACTACCGTCAATGTACAAATTTTAACTCTCGGTGGGCACTTTTTTCTGCAAACTACCTCCAATATTCAAATTTTAAGTCTTGGTTGAAATCTTTTTGTCAAACAGTCGTCATTATACGAACTTTAACTCTAGGTTGGAATTTTTTCTTCAAACTGTCGTCTATATACGAAATTTAACTCTTGTTGGGAATTCTTAGTCAAAGTATCGTAAATGTACGAATTTTAACTCTGGGTGGGAATTTTTTTCTTCAAACTATTTTCTATATACGAATTGTAACTCTCGATGGGAATTTTTTGGCAAACTGCCGTCAATGTACGAATTCTAACTCTCGGTGGGAATTTTTTTCTTCAGACTACTCTCAATATATAAATTTTAACTATTTGTTGAAATCTTTTTGTCAAACAATCGTCAATACACGTGGTTTAATACTAGGTTGGAATTTTTTTCTCCAAACCATCGTCTATATACCAATTTTAACTCTCGATGGGAATTTTTTGGCAAACAACCGTCAATGTATGAATTCTAACTCTCGGTGGGAATTTTTTTCTTCAGACTACTCTCAATATATAAATTTTAACTATTTGTTGAAATCTTTTTGTCAAACAATCGTCAATACACGTGGTTTAATACCAGGTTGGAATTTTTTTCTACAAACCATCGTCTATATTCGAATTATAACTCTCGGTGGGAATTTTTTTCTTCAAACTATTGTCTATATACGAATTGTAACTCTCGATGGGAATTTTTTGGCAAACTGCCGTCAATGTACGAATTCTAACTCTCGGTGGGAATTTTTTTCTTCAGACTACTCTCAATATATAAATTTTAACTATTTGTTGAAATCTTTTTGTCAAACAATCGTCAGTACACGTGGTTTAGTACTAGGTTGGAATTTTTTTTTCCAAACCATCGTCTATATACCAATTTTAACTCTCGATGGGAATTTTTTGGCAAACTACCGTCAATGTACGAATTCTAACTCTCGGTGGGAATTTTTTTCTTCAGACTACTCTCAATATATAAATATTAACTATTTGTTGAAATCTTTTTGTCAAACTATCGTCAATACACGTGGTTTAATACTAAGTTGGAATTTTTTTCTCCAAACCATCGTCTGTATACGAATTTTAGCTCTCCATGGGAATTTTTTGGCAAACTACCATCAATGTACGAATTCTAACTCTCGGTGGGAATTTTTCGCTTCAGACTACTGTCAATGTACAAATTTTAACTATTTGTTGAAATCTTTTTGTCAAACTATCGTCAATACACGTGGTTTAATACTAAGTTGACATTTTTTTCTCCAAACCATCGTCTATATACGAATTTTAACTCTCGATGGGAATTTTTTGGCAAACTACCGTCAATGTACAAATTTCAACTCTCGGTGGGCACTTTTTTCTGCAAACTACTTCCAATATTCAAATTTTAAGTCTTGGTTGAAATCTTTTTGTCAAACAATCGTCATTATACGAACTTCAACTCTAGGTTGGAATTTTTTTCTTCAAACTATCGTCTATATACGAGATTTAACTCTTGTTGGGAATTCTTAGTCAAACTATCGTAAATGTACCAATTTTAACTCTCGGTGGGAATTTTTTTCTTCAGACTACTCTCAATATATAAATTTTAACTATTTGTTGAAATCTTTTTGTCAAACAATCGTCAGTACACGTGGTTTAATACTAGGTTGGAATTTTTTTCTCCAAACCATCGTCTATATACCAATTTTAACTCTCGATGAGAATTTTTTGGCAAACTACCGTCAATGTACGAATTCTAACTCTCGGTGGGAATTTTTCTCTTCAGACTACTGTCAATGTACAAATTTTAACTATTTGTTGAAATCTTTTTGTCAAACTATCGTCAATACACGTAGTTAAATACTAAGTCGGAATTTTTTTCTCCAAACCATCGTCTATATACGAATTTTAACTGTTTGTTGAAATCTTTTTGTCAAACAATCGTCAATACACGTGGTTTAATACCAGGTTGGAATTTTTTTCTACAAACCATCGTCAATATACGAATTTTAACTCTCGGTGGGAATTTTTTTCTTCAAACTATGGTCTATATACGAATTGTAACACTCGATGGGAATTTTTTGGCAAACTTCCGTCAATGTACGAATTTTAACTCTCGGTGGGAATTTTTTTCTTCAAACTATCGTCTATATATGAAATTTAACTCTTGTTGGGAATTCTTAGTCAAACTATCGTAAATGTACGAATTCTAACTCTCGATGGGAATTTTTTTCTTCAGACTTCTCTCAATATATAAATTTTAACTATTTGTTGAAATCTTTTTGTCAAACAATCGTCAATACACGTGGTTTAATAACAGGTTGGAATTTTTTACTCCAAACCATCCTCTATATACGAATTTTAACTGTTTGTTGAAATATTTTTGTCAAACAATCGTCAATACACGTGGTTTAATACCAGGTTGGAATTTTTTTCTCCAAACCATCGTCTATATACGAATTTTAACTGTTTGTTGAAATATTTTTGTCAAACAATCGTCAATACACGTGGTTTAATGCCAGGTTGGAATTTTTTTCATCAAACCATCGTCTATATACGAATTTTAACTCTCGATGGGAATTTTTTGGCAAACTACCGTCAATGTACAAATTTCAACTCTCGGTGGGCACTTTTTTCTGCAAACTACTTCCAATATTCAAATTTTAAGTCTTGGTTGAAATCTTTTTATCAAACAATCGTCATTATACGAACTTTAACTCTAGGTTGGAATTTTTTTCTTCAAACTATCGTCTATATACGAAATTTAACTCTTGTTGGGAATTCTTAGTCAAACTATCGTAAATGTACGAATTTTAACTCTCGGCGGGAATTTTTTTCTTAAAACTATCGTCTTTATATGAAATTTAACTCTTGTTGGGAATTCTTAGTCAAACTATCGTAAATGTACGAATTCTAACTCTCGGTGGGAATTTTTTTCTTCAGACTACTCTCAATATATAAATTTTAACTATTTGTTGAAATCTTTCTGTCAAACAATCATCAGTACACGTGGTTTAATACTAGGTTGGAATTTTTTTCTCCAAACCATCATCTATATACCAATTTTAACTCTCGATGGGAATTTTTTGGCAAACTACCGTCAATGTACGAATTCTAACTCTCGGTGGGAATTTTTCGCTTCAGACTACTGTCAATGTACAAATTTTAACTATTTGTTGAAATCTTTTTGTCAAACAATCGTCAATACACGTGGTTTAATACCAGGTTGGAATTTTTTTCTACAAACTATCGTCTATATACGAATTTTAACTCTCGGTGGGAATTTTTTTCTTCAAACTATGGTCTATATACGAATTGTAACTCTCGATGGGAATTTTTTGGCAAACTACCGTCAATGTACAAATTCTAACTCTCGGTGGGAATTTTTCGCTTCAGACTACTGTCAATGTACAAATTTTAACTATTTGTTGAAATCTTTTTGTCAAACAATCGTCAATACACGTGGTTTAATACTAAGTCGGAATTTTTTTCTCCAAACCATCGTCTATATACGAATTTTAACTGTTTGTTGAAATCTTTTTGTCAAACAATCGTCAATACACGTGGTTTAATACCAGGTTGGAATTTTTTTCTACAAACCATCGTCTATATACGAATTTTAACTCTCGGTGGGAATTTTTTTCTTCAAACTATGGTCTATATACGAATTGTAACTCTCGATGGGAATTTTTTGGCAAACTACCGTCAATGTACAAATTCTAACTCTCGGTGGGAATTTTTCGCTTCAGACTACTGTCAATGTGCAAATTTTAAATATTTGTTGAAATCTTTTTCTCAAACTATCGTCAATACACGTGGTTCAATACTAAGTTGGAATTTTTTTCTGCAAACCATCGTCCATATACGAATTTTAACTCTCGATGGGCACTTTTTTCTGCAAACTACTACCAATATTCAAATTTTAGGTCTTGGTTGAAATCTTTTTGTCAAACAATCGTCATTATACGAACTTTAGCTCTAGGTTGGAATTTTTTTCTTGAAACTATCGTCTATATACGAAATTTAACTCTTGTTGGGAATTCTTAGTCAAACTATCGTAAATGTACGAATTTTAACTATCGGTGGGAATTTTTTTCTTCAGACTACTCTCAATATACAAATTTTAACTGTTTGTTGAAATCTTTTTGTCAAACAATCGTCAATATTCGTGGTTTAATACCGGGTTGGAATTTTTTTCTCCAAACCATCGTCTATATTCGAATTTTAACTCTCGGTGGGAATTTTTCGCTTCAGACTACTGTTAATGTACAAATTTTAACTGTTTGTTGAAATCTTTTTGTCAAACAATAATCAATACACGTGGTTTACTACCAGGTTGGAATTTTTTTCCCCAAACCATCGTCTATATACGAATTTTAACTGTTTGTTGAAATCTTTTTGTCAAACAATCGTAAATACACGTGGTTTAATACCAGGTTGGAATTTTTCTCTACAAACCATCGTCTATATACGAATTTTAACTCTCGGTGGGAACTTTTTTCTTCAAACTATGGTCTATATACGAATTGTAACTCTCGATGGGAATTTTTTGGCAAACTACCGTCAATGTACGAATTCTAACTCTCGGTGGGAATTTTTTTCTTCAGACTACTCTCAATATATAAATTTTAACTATTTGTTGAAATCTTTTTGTCAAACAATCGTCAATACACGTGTTTTAATACTAGGTTGGAATTTTTTTCTCCAATCCATCGTCTATATACCAATTTTAACTCTCGATGGGAATTTTTTGGCAAACTACCGTCAATGTACGAATTCTAATTCTCGGTGGGAATTTTTTTCTTCAGACTACTCTCAATATATAAATTTTAACTATTTGTTGAAATCTTTTTGTCAAACAATCGTCATTATACGAACTTTAACTCTAGGTTGGATTTTTTTTCCTGAAACTATCGTCTATATACGAAATTTAACTCTTGTTGGGAATTCTTAGTCAAACTATCGTAAATGTACGAATTTTAACTATCGGTGGGACTTTTTTTCTTCAGACTACTGTCAATGTACAAATTTTAACTATTTGTTGAAATCTTTTTGTCAAACTATCGTCAATACACGTAGTTTAATACTAAGTTGGAATTTTTTTCTCCAAACCATCGACTGTATACGAATTTTAGCTCTCGAAGGGAATTTTTTGGCAAACTACCGTCAATGTACGAATTTTAACTCTCGGTGGGAATTTTGCTCTTCAGACTACTGTCACTGTACAAATTTTAACTATTTGCTGAAATCTCTTTGTCAAACAATCGTCAATACACGTGGTTTAATACTACGTTGGAATTTTTTTCTCCAAACCATCGTCTATATACGAATTTTAACTCTCGATGGGAATTTTTTGGCAAACTACCGTCAATGTACGAATTTTAACTCTCGGTTGGAATTTTTTTCTTCAGACTACTGTCAATGTACAAATTTTAACTATTTGTTGAAATCTTTTTGTCAAACTATCGTCAATACACGTGGTTTAATACTAAGTTGGAATTTTTTTCTCCAAACCATCGTCTATATACGAATTTTAACTCTCGATGGGAATTTTTTGGCAAACTACCGTCAATGTACAAATTTTAACTCTCGGTGGGCACTTTTTTCTGCAAACTACCTCCAATATTCAAATTTTAAGTCTTGGTTGAAATCTTTTTGTCAAACAGTCGTCATTATACGAACTTTAACTCTAGGTTGGAATTTTTTCTTCAAACTGTCGTCTATATACGAAATTTAACTCTTGTTGGGAATTCTTAGTCAAAGTATCGTAAATGTACGAATTTTAACTCTGGGTGGGAATTTTTTTCTTCAAACTATTTTCTATATACGAATTGTAACTCTCGATGGGAATTTTTTGGCAAACTGCCGTCAATGTACGAATTCTAACTCTCGGTGGGAATTTTTTTCTTCAGACTACTCTCAATATATAAATTTTAACTATTTGTTGAAATCTTTTTGTCAAACAATCGTCAATACACGTGGTTTAATACTAGGTTGGAATTTTTTTCTCCAAACCATCGTCTATATACCAATTTTAACTCTCGATGGGAATTTTTTGGCAAACAACCGTCAATGTACGAATTCTAACTCTCGGTGGGAATTTTTTTCTTCAGACTACTCTCAATATATAAATTTTAACTATTTGTTGAAATCTTTTTGTCAAACAATCGTCAATACACGTGGTTTAATACCAGGTTGGAATTTTTTTCTACAAACCATCGTCTATATTCGAATTATAACTCTCGGTGGGAATTTTTTTCTTCAAACTATTGTCTATATACGAATTGTAACTCTCGATGGGAATTTTTTGGCAAACTGCCGTCAATGTACGAATTCTAACTCTCGGTGGGAATTTTTTTCTTCAGACTACTCTCAATATATAAATTTTAACTATTTGTTGAAATCTTTTTGTCAAACAATCGTCAGTACACGTGGTTTAGTACTAGGTTGGAATTTTTTTTTCCAAACCATCGTCTATATACCAATTTTAACTCTCGATGGGAATTTTTTGGCAAACTACCGTCAATGTACGAATTCTAACTCTCGGTGGGAATTTTTTTCTTCAGACTACTCTCAATATATAAATTTTAACTATTTGTTGAAATCTTTTTGTCAAACAATCGTCAGTACACGTGGTTTAATACTAGGTTGGAATTTTTTTCTCCAAACCATCGTCTATATACGAATTGTAACTCTCGATGGGAATTTTTTGGCAAACTACCGTCAATGTACGAATTTTAACTCTCGGTGGGCACTTTTTTCTGCAAACTACTTTCAATATTCAAATTTTAAGTCTTGGTTGAAATCTTTTTGTCAAACAATTGTCATTATACGAACTTTAACTCTAGGTTGGAATTTTTTTCTTCAAACTATCGTCTATATACGAGATTTAACTCTTGTTGGGAATTCTTAATCAAACTATCGTAAATGTACGAATTTTAACTCTCGGTGGGAATTTTTTTCTTCAGACTACTCTCAATATATAAATATTAACTATTTGTTGAAATCTTTTTGTCAAACTATCGTCAATACACGTGGTTTAATACTAAGTTGGAATTTTTTTCTCCAAACCATCGTCTGTATACGAATTTTAGCTCTCCATGGGAATTTTTTGGCAAACTACCATCAATGTACGAATTCTAACTCTCGGTGGGAATTTTTCGCTTCAGACTACTGTCAATGTACAAATTTTAACTATTTGTTGAAATCTTTTTGTCAAACTATCGTCAATACACGTGGTTTAATACTAAGTTGACATTTTTTTCTCCAAACCATCGTCTATATACGAATTTTAACTCTCGATGGGAATTTTTTGGCAAACTACCGTCAATGTACAAATTTCAACTCTCGGTGGGCACTTTTTTCTGCAAACTACTTCCAATATTCAAATTTTAAGTCTTGGTTGAAATCTTTTTGTCAAACAATCGTCATTATACGAACTTCAACTCTAGGTTGGAATTTTTTTCTTCAAACTATCGTCTATATACGAGATTTAACTCTTGTTGGGAATTCTTAGTCAAACTATCGTAAATGTACCAATTTTAACTCTCGGTGGGAATTTTTTTCTTCAGACTACTCTCAATATATAAATTTTAACTATTTGTTGAAATCTTTTTGTCAAACAATCGTCAGTACACGTGGTTTAATACTAGGTTGGAATTTTTTTCTCCAAACCATCGTCTATATACCAATTTTAACTCTCGATGAGAATTTTTTGGCAAACTACCGTCAATGTACGAATTCTAACTCTCGGTGGGAATTTTTCTCTTCAGACTACTGTCAATGTACAAATTTTAACTATTTGTTGAAATCTTTTTGTCAAACTGTCGTCAATACGCGTAGTTAAATACTAAGTCGGAATTTTTTTCTCCAAACCATCGTCTATATACGAATTTTAACTGTTTGTTGAAATCTTTTTGTCAAACAATCGTCAATACACGTGGTTTAATACCAGGTTGGAATTTTTTTCTACAAACCATCGTCAATATACGAATTTTAACTCTCGGTGGGAATTTTTTTCTTCAAACTATGGTCTATATACGAATTGTAACACTCGATGGGAATTTTTTGGCAAACTTCCGTCAATGTACGAATTTTAACTCTCGGTGGGAATTTTTTTCTTCAAACTATCGTCTATATATGAAATTTAACTCTTGTTGGGAATTCTTAGTCAAACTATCGTAAATGTACGAATTCTAACTCTCGATGGGAATTTTTTTCTTCAGACTTCTCTCAATATATAAATTTTAACTATTTGTTGAAATCTTTTTGTCAAACAATCGTCAATACACGTGGTTTAATAACAGGTTGGAATTTTTTTCTCCAAACCATCGTCTATATACGAATTTTAACTGTTTGTTGAAATATTTTTGTCAAACAATCGTCAATACACGTGGTTTAATACCAGGTTGGAATTTTTTTCTCCAAACCATCGTCTATATACGAATTTTAACTGTTTGTTGAAATATTTTTGTCAAACAATCGTCAATACACGTGGTTTAATGCCAGGTTGGAATTTTTTTCATCAAACCATCGTCTATATACGAATTTTAACTCACGGTGGGAATGTTTTTCTTCAAACTATGGTCTATATACGAATTGTAACTCTCGATGGGAATTTTTTGGCAAACTACCGTCAATGTACGAATTGTAACTCTCGATGGGAATTTTTTGGCAAACTACCGTCAATGTACGAATTCTAACTCTCCGTGGGAATTTTTTTCTTCAGACTACTCTCAATACATGTGGTTTAATACTAGGTTGGAATTTTTTTCTCCAAACCATGGTCTATATACGAATTTTAACTCTCGATGGGAATTTTTTGGCAAACTACCGTCAATGTACGAATTCCAACTCTCGGTGGGAATTTTTTTCTTCAGACTTCTCTCAATATATAAATTTTAACTATTTGTTGAAATCTTTTTGTCAAACAATCGTCAATACACGTGGTTTAATACCAGGTTGGAATTTTTTACTCCAAACCATCGTCTATATACGAATTTTAACTGTTTGTTGAAATCTTTTTGTCAAACAATCGTCAGTACACGTGGTTTAATACCAGGTTGGAATTTTTTTCTACAAACCATCGTCAATGTACGAATTTTAACTCTCGGTGGGAATTTTTTTCTTCAAACTATCGTCTATATATGAAATTTAACTCTTGTTGGGAATTCTTAGTCAAACTATCGTAAATGTACGAATTCTAACTCTCGATGGGAATTTTTTTCTTCAGACTTCTCTCAATATATAAATTTTAACTATTTGTTGAAATCTTTTTGTCAAACAATCGTCAATACACGTGGTTTAATAACAGGTTGGAATTTTTTACTCCAAACCATCCTCTATATACGAATTTTAACTGTTTGTTGAAATATTTTTGTCAAACAATCGTCAATACACGTGGTTTAATACCAGGTTGGAATTTTTTTCTCCAAACCATCGTCTATATACGAATTTTAACTGTTTGTTGAAATATTTTTGTCAAACAATCGTCAATACACGTGGTTTAATACCAGGTTGGAATTTTTTTCTCCAAACCATCGTCTATATACGAATTTTAACTGTTTGTTGAAATCTTTTTGTCAAACAATCGTCAGTACACGTGGTTTAATACCAGGTTGGAATTTTTTTATCCAAACCATCGTCCATATACGAATTTTAACTCTCGGTGGGAATTTTTTTCTTCAAACTATTGTCTATATACGAATTGTAACTCTCGATGGGAATTTTTTGGCAAACTACCGTCAATGTACGAATTTTAACTCTCGGTGGGCACTTTTTTCTGCAAACTACTTTCAGTATTCAAATTTTAAGTCTTGGTTGAAATCTTTTTGTCAAACAATCGTCATTATACGAACTTTAACTCTAGGTTGGATTTTTTTTCCTGAAACTATCGTCTATATACGAAATTTAACTCTTGTTGGGAATTCTTAGTCAAACTATCGTAAATGTACGAATTTTAACTATCGGTGGGACTTTTTTTCTTCAGACTACTGTCAATGTACAAATTTTAACTATTTGTTGAAATCTTTTTGTCAAACTATCGTCAATACACGTAGTTTAATACTAAGTTGGAATTTTTTTCTCCAAACCATCGACTGTATACGAATTTTAGCTCTCGATGGGAATTTTTTGGCAAACTACCGTCAATGTACGAATTTTAACTCTCGGTGGGAATTTTGCTCTTCAGACTACTGTCACTGTACAAATTTTAACTATTTGCTGAAATCTCTTTGTCAAACAATCGTCAATACACGTGGTTTAATACTACGTTGGAATTTTTTTCTCCAAACCATCGTCTATATACGAATTTTCGCTCTCGATGGGAAATTTTTGGCAAACTACCGACAATGTACGAATTTTAACTCTCGGTGGGAATTTTTTTCTTCAGACTTACCCTCAATATACAAATTTTAACTGTTTGTTGAAATCTTTTTGTCAAGCAGTCGTCAATACACGTGGTTTAATACCAGGTTGGAATTTTTTTCTCCAAACCATCGTCTATATACGAATTTTAACTCTCGGTGGGAATTTTTTGGCAAACTACCGTCAATGTACGAATTTTAGCTCTCGGTGGGAATTTTTCTCTTCAGACTACTGTCAATGTACAAATTTTAACTGTTTGTTGAAATCTTTTTGTCAAACAATCGTCAGTACACGTGGTTTAATACCAGGTTGGAATTTTTTTCTCCAAACCATCGTCAATATACGAATTTTAACTGTTTGTTGAAATCTTTTTGTCAAACAATCGTCAGTACACGTGGTTTAATACCAGGTTGGAATTTTTTTCTCCAAACCATCGTCTATATACGAATTTTAACTCTCGGTGGGAATTTTTTTCTTCAAACTATGGTCTATATACGAAATGTAACTCTCGATGGGAACTTTTTTGGCAAACTGCCGTCAATGTACGAATTCTAACTCTCGGTGGGACTTTATTTCTTCAGACTACTCTCAATATATAAATTTTAACTATTTGTTGAAATCTTTTTGTCAAACAATCGTCAATACATGTGGTTTAATACTAGGTTGGAATTTTTTTCTCCAAACCATCGTCAATGTACGAATTTTAACTCTCGATGGGAATTTTTTGGCAAACTGCCGTTAATGTACGAATTTTAACTCTCGGTGGGCACTTTTTTCTGCAAACTACTTTCAATATTCAAATTTTAAGTCTTGGTTGAAATCTTTTTGTCAAACAATCGTCAATACACGTGGTTTAATACTAGGTTGGAATTTTTTTCTTCAAACTATCGTCTATTTACGAAATTTAACTCTTGTTGGGAATTCTCAGTCAAACTATCGTAAATGTACGAATTTTAACTATTGGTGGGAATTTTTTTCTTCAGACTACTCTCAATATATAAATTTTAACTATTTGTTGAAATCTTTTTGTCAAACAATCGTCAGTACACGTGGTTTAATACTAGGTTGAAATTTTTTTCTCCAAACCATCGTCTATATACCAATTTTAACTCTCGATGGGAATTTTTTGCCAACTACCGTCAATGTACGAATTCTAACTCTCGGTGGGAATTTTTCGCTTCAGACTACTGTCAATGTACAAATTTTAACTATTTGTTGAAATCTTTTTGTCAAACTATCGTCAATACACGTGGTTTAATACTAAGTTGACATTTTTTTCTCCAAACCATCGTCTATATACGAATTTTAACTCTCGATGGGAATTTTTTGGCAAACTACCGTCAATGTACAAATTTCAACTCTCGGTGGGCACTTTTTTCTGCAAACTACTTCCAATATTCAAATTTTAAGTCTTGGTTGAAATCTTTTTATCAAACAATCGTCATTATACGAACTTTAACTCTAGGTTGGAATTTTTTTCTTCAAACTATCGTCTATATACGAAATTTAACTCTTGTTGGGAATTCTTAGTCAAACTATCGTAAATGTACGAATTTTAACTCTCGGCGGGAATTTTTTTCTTAAAACTATCGTCTTTATATGAAATTTAACTCTTGTTGGGAATTCTTAGTCAAACTATCGTAAATGTACGAATTCTAACTCTCGGTGGGAATTTTTTTCTTCAGACTACTCTCAATATATAAATTTTAACTATTTGTTGAAATCTTTCTGTCAAACAATCATCAGTACACGTGGTTTAATACTAGGTTGGAATTTTTTTCTCCAAACCATCATCTATATACCAATTTTAACTCTCGATGGGAATTTTTTGGCAAACTACCGTCAATGTACGAATTCTAACTCTCGGTGGGAATTTTTCGCTTCAGACTACTGTCAATGTACAAATTTTAACTATTTGTTGAAATCTTTTTGTCAAACAATCGTCAATACACGTGGTTTAATACCAGGTTGGAATTTTTTTCTACAAACTATCGTCTATATACGAATTTTAACTCTCGGTGGGAATTTTTTTCTTCAAACTATGGTCTATATACGAATTGTAACTCTCGATGGGAATTTTTTGGCAAACTACCGTCAATGTACAAATTCTAACTCTCGGTGGGAATTTTTCGCTTCAGACTACTGTCAATGTACAAATTTTAACTATTTGTTGAAATCTTTTTGTCAAACAATCGTCAATACACGTGGTTTAATACTAAGTCGGAATTTTTTTCTCCAAACCATCGTCTATATACGAATTTTAACTGTTTGTTGAAATCTTTTTGTCAAACAATCGTCAATACACGTGGTTTAATACCAGGTTGGAATTTTTTTCTACAAACCATCGTCTATATACGAATTTTAACTCTCGGTGGGAATTTTTTTCTTCAAACTATGGTCTATATACGAATTGTAACTCTCGATGGGAATTTTTTGGCAAACTACCGTCAATGTACAAATTCTAACTCTCGGTGGGAATTTTTCGCTTCAGACTACTGTCAATGTACAAATTTTAAATATTTGTTGAAATCTTTTTCTCAAACTATCGTCAATACACGTGGTTCAATACTAAGTTGGAATTTTTTTCTGCAAACCATCGTCCATATACGAATTTTAACTCTCGATGGGCACTTTTTTCTGCAAACTACTACCAATATTCAAATTTTAGGTCTTGGTTGAAATCTTTTTGTCAAACAATCGTCATTATACGAACTTTAGCTCTAGGTTGGAATTTTTTTCTTGAAACTATCGTCTATATACGAAATTTAACTCTTGTTGGGAATTCTTAGTCAAACTATCGTAAATGTACGAATTTTAACTATCGGTGGGAATTTTTTTCTTCAGACTACTCTCAATATACAAATTTTAACTGTTTGTTGAAATCTTTTTGTCAAACAATCGTCAATATTCGTGGTTTAATACCGGGTTGGAATTTTTTTCTCCAAACCATCGTCTATATTCGAATTTTAACTCTCGGTGGGAATTTTTCGCTTCAGACTACTGTTAATGTACAAATTTTAACTGTTTGTTGAAATCTTTTTGTCAAACAATAATCAATACACGTGGTTTACTACCAGGTTGGAATTTTTTTCCCCAAACCATCGTCTATATACGAATTTTAACTGTTTGTTGAAATCTTTTTGTCAAACAATCGTAAATACACGTGGTTTAATACCAGGTTGGAATTTTTCTCTACAAACCATCGTCTATATACGAATTTTAACTCTCGGTGGGAACTTTTTTCTTCAAACTATGGTCTATATACGAATTGTAACTCTCGATGGGAATTTTTTGGCAAACTACCGTCAATGTACGAATTCTAACTCTCGGTGGGAATTTTTTTCTTCAGACTACTCTCAATATATAAATTTTAACTATTTGTTGAAATCTTTTTGTCAAACAATCGTCAATACACGTGTTTTAATACTAGGTTGGAATTTTTTTCTCCAATCCATCGTCTATATACCAATTTTAACTCTCGATGGGAATTTTTTGGCAAACTACCGTCAATGTACGAATTCTAATTCTCGGTGGGAATTTTTTTCTTCAGACTACTCTCAATATATAAATTTTAACTATTTGTTGAAATCTTTTTGTCAAACAATCGTCAATACACGTGGTTTAATACTAGGTTGGAATTTTTTTCTCCAATCCATCGTCTATATACCAATTTTAACTCTCGATGGAAATTTTTTGGCAAACTACCGTCAATGTACGAATTCTAATTCTCGGTGGGAATTTTTCGCTTCAGACTACTGTCAATGTACAAATTTTAACTATTTGTTGAAATCTTTTTGTCAAACTATCGTCAATACACGTGGTTTAATACTAAGTCGGAATTTTTTTCCCCAAACCATCGTCTATATACGAATTTTAACTGTTTGTTGAAATCTTTTTGTCAAACAATCGTAAATACACGTGGTTTAATACCAGGTTGGAATTTTTTTCTACAAACCATCGTCTATATACGAATTTTAACTCTCGGTGGGAATTTTTTTCTTCAAACTATGGTATATATACGAATTGTAACTCTCGATGGGAATTTTTTGGCAAACTACCGTCAATGTACAAATTCTAACTCTCGGTGGGAATTTTTCGCTTCAGACTACTGTCAATGTACAAATTTTAACTATTTGTTGAAATCTTTTTGTCAAACAATCGTCAATACACGTGGTTTAATACTAAGTCGGAATTTTTTTCTCCAAACCATCGTCTATATACGAATTTTAACTGTTTGTTGAAATCTTTTTGTCAAACAATCGTCAATACACGTGGTTTAATACCAGGTTGGAATTTTTTTCTACAAACCATCGTCTATATACGAATTTTAACTCTCGGTGGGAATTTTTTTCTTCAAACTATGGTCTATATACGAATTGTAACTCTCGATGGGAATTTTTTGGCAAACTACCGTCAATGTACAAATTCTAACTCTCGGTGGGAATTTTTCGCTTCAGACTACTGTCAATGTACAAATTTTAAATATTTGTTGAAATCTTTTTCTCAAACTATCGTCAATACACGTGGTTCAATACTAAGTTGGAATTTTTTTCTGCAAACCATCGTCCATATACGAATTTTAACTCTCGATGGGCACTTTTTTCTGCAAACTACTACCAATATTCAAATTTTAGGTCTTGGTTGAAATCTTTTTGTCAAACAATCGTCATTATACGAACTTTAGCTCTAGGTTGGAATTTTTTTCTTGAAACTATCGTCTATATACGAAATTTAACTCTTGTTGGGAATTCTTAGTCAAACTATCGTAAATGTACGAATTTTAACTATCGGTGGGAATTTTTTTCTTCAGACTACTCTCAATATACAAATTTTAACTGTTTGTTGAAATCTTTTTGTCAAACAATCGTCAATATTCGTGGTTTAATACCGGGTTGGAATTTTTTTCTCCAAACCATCGTCTATATTCGAATTTTAACTCTCGGTGGGAATTTTTCGCTTAAGACTACTGTTAATGTACAAATTTTAACTGTTTGTTGAAATCTTTTTGTCAAACAATAATCAATACACGTGGTTTACTACCAGGTTGGAATTTTTTTCCCCAAACCATCGTCTATATACGAATTTTAACTGTTTGTTGAAATCTTTTTGTCAAACAATCGTAAATACACGTGGTTTAATACCAGGTTGGAATTTTTCTCTACAAACCATCGTCTATATACGAATTTTAACTCTCGGTGGGAACTTTTTTCTTCAAACTATGGTCTATATACGAATTGTAACTCTCGATGGGAATTTTTTGGCAAACTACCGTCAATGTACGAATTCTAACTCTCGGTGGGAATTTTTTTCTTCAGACTACTCTCAATATATAAATTTTAACTATTTGTTGAAATCTTTTTGTCAAACAATCGTCAATACACGTGTTTTAATACTAGGTTGGAATTTTTTTCTCCAATCCATCGTCTATATACCAATTTTAACTCTCGATGGGAATTTTTTGGCAAACTACCGTCAATGTACGAATTCTAATTCTCGGTGGGAATTTTTTTCTTCAGACTACTCTCAATATATAAATTTTAACTATTTGTTGAAATCTTTTTGTCAAACAATCGTCAATACACGTGGTTTAATACTAGGTTGGAATTTTTTTCTCCAATCCATCGTCTATATACCAATTTTAACTCTCGATGGAAATTTTTTGGCAAACTACCGTCAATGTACGAATTCTAATTCTCGGTGGGAATTTTTCGCTTCAGACTACTGTCAATGTACAAATTTTAACTATTTGTTGAAATCTTTTTGTCAAACTATCGTCAATACACGTGGTTTAATACTAAGTCGGAATTTTTTTCCCCAAACCATCGTCTATATACGAATTTTAACTGTTTGTTGAAATCTTTTTGTCAAACAATCGTAAATACACGTGGTTTAATACCAGGTTGGAATTTTTTTCTACAAACCATCGTCTATATACGAATTTTAACTCTCGGTGGGAATTTTTTTCTTCAAACTATGGTATATATACGAATTGTAACTCTCGATGGGAATTTTTTGGCAAACTACCGTCAATGTACAAATTCTAACTCTCGGTGGGAATTTTTCGCTTCAGACTACTGTCAATGTACAAATTTTAACTATTTGTTGAAATCTTTTTGTCAAACAATCGTCAATACACGTGGTTTAATACTAAGTCGGAATTTTTTTCTCCAAACCATCGTCTATATACGAATTTTAACTGTTTGTTGAAATCTTTTTGTCAAACAATCGTCAATACACGTGGTTTAATACCAGGTTGGAATTTTTTTCTACAAACCATCGTCTATATACGAATTTTAACTCTCGGTGGGAATTTTTTTCTTCAAACTATGGTCTATATACGAATTGTAACTCTCGATGGGAATTTTTTGGCAAGCTACCGTCAATGTACGAATTCTAACTCTCGGTGGGAATTTTTTTCTTCAGACTACTCTCAATATATAAATTTTAACTATTTGTTGAAATCTTTTTGTCAAACAATCGTCAATACACGTGGTTTAATACTAGGTTGGACTTTTTTCCTCCAAACCATCGTCTATATACGAATTTTAACTCTCGATAGGAATTTTTTGGCAAACTACCGTCAATGTACGAATTTTAACTCTCAGTGGGAATTTTTCTCTTCAGACTACTGTCAATGTACAAATTTTAACTATTTGCTGAAATCTGTTTGTCAAACTATCGTCAATGCACGTGGTTTAATACTAAGTTGCAATTTTTTTCTCCAAACCATCGTCTATATACGAATTTTAACTCTCGATGGGAATTTTTTGGCAAACTACCGTCAATGTACAAATTTTAACTCTCGGTGGGCACTTTTTTCTGCAAACTACTTCCAATATTCAAATTTTAAGTCTTGGTTGAAATCTTTTTATCAAACAATCGTCATTATACGAACTTTAACTCTAGGTTGGAATTTTTTTCTTCAAACTATCGTCTATATACGAAATTTAACTCTTGTTGGGAATTCTTAGTCAAACTATCGTAAATGTACGAATTTTAACTCTCGGCGGGAATTTTTTTCTTCAAACTATCGTCTTTATATGAAATTTAACTCTTGTTGGGAATTCTTAGTCAAACTATCGTAAATGTACGAATTCTAACTCTCGGTGGGAATTTTTTGCTTCAGACTACTCTCAATATATAAATTTTAACTATTTGTTGAAATCTTTTTGTCAAACAATCGTCAGTACACGTGGTTTAATACTAGGTTGGAATTTTTTTCTCCAAACCATCATCTATATACCAATTTTAACTCTCGATGGGAATTTTTTGGCAAACTACCGTCAATGTACGAATTCTAACTCTCGGTGGGAAGTTTTCGCTTCAGACTACTGTCAGTGTACAAATTTTAACTATTTGTTGAAATCTTTTTGTCGAACAATCGTCAATACACGTGGTTTAATACCAGGTTGGAATTTTTTTCTACAAACCATCGTCTATATACGAATTTTAACTCTCGGTGGGAATTTTTTTCTTCAAACTATGGTCTATATACGAATTGTAACTCTCGATGGGAATTTTTTGGCAAACTACCGTCAATGTACAAATTCTAACTCTCGGTGGGAATTTTTCGCTTCAGACTACTGTCAATGTACAAATTTTAAATATTTGTTGAAATCTTTTTCTCAAACTATCGTCAATACACGTGGTTCAATACTAAGTTGGAATTTTTTTCTGCAAACCATCGTCCATATACGAATTTTAACTCTCGATGGGCACTTTTTTCTGCAAACTACTACCAATATTCAAATTTTAGGTCTTGGTTGAAATCTTTTTGTCAAACAATCGTCATTATACGAACTTTAGCTCTAGGTTGGAATTTTTTTCTTGAAACTATCGTCTATATACGAAATTTAACTCTTGTTGGGAATTCTTAGTCAAACTATCGTAAATGTACGAATTTTAACTATCGGTGGGAATTTTTTTCTTCAGACTACTCTCAATATACAAATTTTAACTGTTTGTTGAAATCTTTTTGTCAAACAATCGTCAATATTCGTGGTTTAATACCGGGTTGGAATTTTTTTCTCCAAACCATCGTCTATATTCGAATTTTAACTCTCGGTGGGAATTTTTCGCTTCAGACTACTGTTAATGTACAAATTTTAACTGTTTGTTGAAATCTTTTTGTCAAACAATAATCAATACACGTGGTTTACTACCAGGTTGGAATTTTTTTCCCCAAACCATCGTCTATATACGAATTTTAACTGTTTGTTGAAATCTTTTTGTCAAACAATCGTAAATACACGTGGTTTAATACTAGGTTGGAATTTTTCTCTACAAACCATCGTCTATATACGAATTTTAACTCTCGGTGGGAACTTTTTTCTTCAAACTATGGTCTATATACGAATTGTAACTCTCGATGGGAATTTTTTGGCAAACTACCGTCAATGTACGAATTCTAACTCTCGGTGGGAATTTTTTTCTTCAGACTACTCTCAATATATAAATTTTAACTATTTGTTGAAATCTT
Organism: Xylocopa sonorina; assembly: GCF_050948175.1. Taxonomy (NCBI): domain Eukaryota; kingdom Metazoa; phylum Arthropoda; class Insecta; order Hymenoptera; family Apidae; genus Xylocopa; species Xylocopa sonorina. The sequence goes on from NW_027490235.1 coordinate 109,001, forward strand.
TTTGTCAAACAATCGTCAATACACGTGTTTTAATACTAGGTTGGAATTTTTTTCTCCAATCCATCGTCTATATACCAATTTTAACTCTCGATGGGAATTTTTTGGCAAACTACCGTCAATGTACGAATTCTAATTCTCGGTGGGAATTTTTTTCTTCAGACTACTCTCAATATATAAATTTTAACTATTTGTTGAAATCTTTTTGTCAAACAATCGTCAATACACGCGGTTTAATACTAGGTTGGAATTTTTTTCTCCAATCCATCGTCTATATACCAATTTTAACTCTCGATGGAAATTTTTTGGCAAACTACCGTCAATGTACGAATTCTAATTCTCGGTGGGAATTTTTCGCTTCAGACTACTGTCAATGTACAAATTTTAACTATTTGTTGAAATCTTTTTGTCAAACTATCGTCAATACACGTGGTTTAATACTAAGTCGGAATTTTTTTCCCCAAACCATCGTCTATATACGAATTTTAACTGTTTGTTGAAATCTTTTTGTCAAACAATCGTCAATACACGTGGTTTAATACTAAGTCGGAATTTTTTTCTCCAAACCATCGTGTATATACGAATTTTAACTGTTTGTTGAAATCTTTTTGTCAAACAATCGTCAATACACGTGGTTTAATACCAGGTTGGAATTTTTTTCTACAAACCATCGTCTATATACGAATTTTAACTCTCGGTGGGAATTTTTTTCTTCAAACTATGGTCTATATACGAATTGCAACTCTCGATGGGAATTTTTTGGCAAACTACCGTCAATGTACAAATTCTAACTCTCGGTGGGAATTTTTCGCTTCAGACTACTGTCAATGTACAAATTTTAAATATTTGTTGAAATCTTTTTCTCAAACTATCGTCAATACACGTGGTTCAATACTAAGTTGGAATTTTTTTCTGCAAACCATCGTCCATATACGAATTTTAACTCTCGATGGGCACTTTTTTCTGCAAACTACTACCAATATTCAAATTTTAAGTCTTGGTTGAAATCTTTTTGTCAAACAATCGTCATTATACGAACTTTAGCACTAGGTTGGAATTTTTTTCTTCAAACTATCGTCTATATACGAAATTTAACTCTTGTTGGGAATTCTTAGTCAAACTATCGTAAATGTACGAATTTTAACTATCGGTGGGAATTTTTTTCTTCAGACTACTCTCAATATACAAATTTTAACTGTTTGTTGAAATCTTTTTGTCAAACAATCGTCAATACTCGTGGTTTAATACCGGGTTTGAATTTTTTTCTCCAAACCATCGTCTATATTCGAATTTTAACTCTCGGTGGGAATTTTTTTCTTCAAACTATGGTCTATATACGAATTGTAACTCTCGATGGGAATTTTTCGCTTCAGACTACTGTCAATGTACAAATTTTAACTATTTGTTGAAATCTTTTTGTCAAACTATCGTCAATACGCGTGGTTTAATACTAAGTTGACATTTTTTTCTCCAAACCATCGTCTATATACGAATTTTAACTCTCGATGCGAATTTTTTGGCAAACTACCGTCAATGTACAAATTTCAACTCTCGGTGGGCACTTTTTTCTGCAAACTACTTCCAATATTCAAATTTTAAGTCTTGGTTGAAATCTTTTTATCAAACAATCGTCATTATACGAACTTTAACTCTAGGTTGGAATTTTTTTCTTCAAACTATCGTCTATATACGAAATTTAACTCTTGTTGGGAATTCTTAGTCAAACTATAGTAAATGTACGAATTCTAACTCTCGGTGGGAATTTTTTTCTTCAGACTTCTCTCAATATATAAATTTTAACTATTTGTTGAAATCTTTTTGTCAAACAATCGTCAATACACGTGGTTTAATACTAGTTTGGAATTTTTTTCTCCAAACCATCGTCTATATATGAATTTTAACTGTTTGTTGAAATCTTTTTGTCAAACAATCGTCAATACACATGGTTTAATACCAGGTTGGAATTTTTTTCTCCAAACCATCGTCTATATACGAATTTTAACTCTCGGTGGGAATTTTTTTCTTCAAACTATTGTCTATATACGAATTGTAACTCTCGATGGGAATTTTTTGGCAAACTACCGTCAATGTACGAATTTTAACTCTCGGTGGGCACTTTTTTCTGCAAACTACTTTCAATATTCAAATTTTAAGTCTTGGTTGAAATCTTTTTGTCAAACAATCGTCATTATACGAACTTTAACTCTAGGTTGGAATTTTTTTCTTCAAACTATCGTCTATATACGAGATTTAACTCTTGTTGGGAATTCTTAATCAAACTATCGTAAATGTACGAATTTTAACTCTCGGTGGGAATTTTTTTCTTCAGACTACTCTCAATATATAAATATTAACTATTTGTTGAAATCTTTTTGTCAAACTATCGTCAATACACGTGGTTTAATACTAAGTTGGAATTTTTTTCTCCAAACCATCGTCTGTATACGAATTTTAGCTCTCCATGGGAATTTTTTGGCAAACTACCGTCAATGTACGAATTCTAACTCTCGGTGGGAATTTTTCTCTTCAGACTACTGTCAACGTACAAATTTTAACTATTTGCTGAAATCTTTTTGTCAAACTGTCGTCAATACACGTGGTTTAATACTAAGTCGGAATTTTTTTCCCCAAACCATCGTCTATATACGAATTTTAACTGTTTGTTGAAATCTTTTTGTCAAACAATCGTCAATACACGTGGTTTAATACCAGGTTGGAATTTTTTTCTACAAACCATCGTCTATATACGAATTTTAACTCTCGGTGGGAATTTTTTGGCAAACTACAGTCAATGTACGAATTCTAACTCTCGGTGGGAATTTTTCTCTTCAGACTACTGTCAATGTACAAATTTTAACTATTTGCTGAAATCTTTTTGTCAAACTATCGTCAATACACGTGGTTTAATACTAAGTCGGAATTTTTTTCTCCAAACCATCGTCTATATACGAATTTTAACTCTCGGTGGGAATTTTTCGCTTCAGACTACTGTTAATGTACAAATTTTAACTGTTTGTTGAAATCTTTTTGTCAAACAATCGTCAATACACGTGGTTTACTACCAGGTTGGAATTTTTTTCTGCAAACCATTGTCTATATACGAATTTTAACTCTCGGTGGGAACTTTTTTCTTCAAACTATGGTCTATATACGAATTGTAACTCTCGATGGGAATTTTTTGGCAAACTACCGTCAATGTACGAATTCTAACTCTCGGTGGGAATTTTTTTCTTCAGACTACTCTCAATATATAAATTTTAACTATTTGTTGAAATCTTTTTGTCAAACAATCGTCAATACACGTGGTTTAATACCAGGTTGGAATTTTTTTCTACAAACCATCGTCTATATTCGAATTATAACTCTCGGTGGGAATTTTTTTCTTCAAACTATTGTCTATATACGAATTGTAACTCTCGATGGGAATTTTTTGGCAAACTGCCGTCAATGTACGAATTCTAACTCTCGGTGGGAATTTTTTTCTTCAGACTACTCTCAATATATAAATTTTAACTATTTGTTGAAATCTTTTTGTCAAACAATCGTCAGTACACGTGGTTTAGTACTAGGTTGGAATTTTTTTTTCCAAACCATCGTCTATATACCAATTTTAACTCTCGATGGGAATTTTTTGGCAAACTACCGTCAATGTACGAATTCTAACTCTCGGTGGGAATTTTTTTCTTCAGACTACTCTCAATATATAAATTTTAACTATTTGTTGAAATCTTTTTGTCAAACAATCGTCAGTACACGTGGTTTAATACTAGGTTGGAATTTTTTTCTCCAAACCATCGTCTATATACGAATTGTAACTCTCGATGGGAATTTTTTGGCAAACTACTGTCAATGTACGAATTTTAACTCTCGGTGGGCACTTTTTTCTGCAAACTACTTTCAATATTCAAATTTTAAGTCTTGGTTGAAATCTTTTTGTCAAACAATTGTCATTATACGAACTTTAACTCTAGGTTGGAATTTTTTTCTTCAAACTATCGTCTATATACGAGATTTAACTCTTGTTGGGAATTCTTAATCAAACTATCGTAAATGTACGAATTTTAACTCTCGGTGGGAATTTTTTTCTTCAGACTACTCTCAATATATAAATATTAACTATTTGTTGAAATCTTTTTGTCAAACTATCGTCAATACACGTGGTTTAATACTAAGTTGGAATTTTTTTCTCCAAACCATCGTCTGTATACGAATTTTAGCTCTCCATGGGAATTTTTTGGCAAACTACCATCAATGTACGAATTCTAACTCTCGGTGGGAATTTTTCGCTTCAGACTACTGTCAATGTACAAATTTTAACTATTTGTTGAAATCTTTTTGTCAAACAATCGTCAATACACGTGGTTTAATAACAGGTTGGAATTTTTTACTCCAAACCATCCTCTATATACGAATTTTAACTGTTTGTTGAAATATTTTTGTCAAACAATCGTCAATACACGTGGTTTAATACCAGGTTGGAATTTTTTTCTCCAAACCATCGTCTATATACGAATTTTAACTGTTTGTTGAAATATTTTTGTCAAACAATCGTCAATACACGTGGTTTAATGCCAGGTTGGAATTTTTTTCATCAAACCATCGTCTATATACGAATTTTAACTCACGGTGGGATTGTTTTTCTTCAAACTATGGTCTATATACGAATTGTAACTCTCGATGGGAATTTTTTGGCAAACTACCGTCAATGTACGAATTGTAACTCTCGATGGGAATTTTTTGGCAAACTACCGTCAATGTACGAATTCTAACTCTCCGTGGGAATTTTTTTCTTCAGACTACTCTCAATACATGTGGTTTAATACTAGGTTGGAATTTTTTTCTCCAAACCATGGTCTATATACGAATTTTAACTCTCGATGGGAATTTTTTGGCAAACTACCGTCAATGTACGAATTCCAACTCTCGGTGGGAATTTTTTTCTTCAGACTTCTCTCAATATATAAATTTTAACTATTTGTTGAAATCTTTTTGTCAAACAATCGTCAATACACGTGGTTTAATACCAGGTTGGAATTTTTTACTCCAAACCATCGTCTATATACGAATTTTAACTGTTTGTTGAAATATTTTTGTCAAACAATCGTCAATACACGTGGTTTAATACCAGGTTGGAATTTTTTTCTCCAAACCATCGTCTATATACGAATTTTAACTGTTTGTTGAAATATTTTTGTCAAACAATCGTCAATACACGTGGTTTAATACCAGGTTGGAATTTTTTTCTCCAAACCATCGTCTATATACGAATTTTAACTGTTTGTTGAAATCTTTTTGTCAAACAATCGTCAGTACACGTGGTTTAATACCAGGTTGGAATTTTTTTCTACAAACCATCGTCAATATACGAATTTTAACTCTCGGTGGGAATTTTTTTCTTCAAACTATGGTCTATATACGAATTGTAACACTCGATGGGAATTTTTTGGCAAACTTCCGTCAATGTACGAATTTTAACTCTCGGTGGGAATTTTTTTCTTCAAACTATCGTCTATATATGAAATTTAACTCTTGTTGGGAATTCTTAGTCAAACTATCGTAAATGTACGAATTCTAACTCTCGATGGGAATTTTTTTCTTCAGACTTCTCTCAATATATAAATTTTAACTATTTGTTGAAATCTTTTTGTCAAACAATCGTCAATACACGTGGTTTAATAACAGGTTGGAATTTTTTACTCCAAACCATCCTCTATATACGAATTTTAACTGTTTGTTGAAATATTTTTGTCAAACAATCGTCAATACACGTGGTTTAATACCAGGTTGGAATTTTTTTCTCCAAACCATCGTCTATATACGAATTTTAACTGTTTGTTGAAATATTTTTGTCAAACAATCGTCAATACACGTGGTTTAATACCAGGTTGGAATTTTTTTCTCCAAACCATCGTCTATATACGAATTTTAACTGTTTGTTGAAATCTTTTTGTCAAACAATCGTCAGTACACGTGGTTTAATACCAGGTTGGAATTTTTTTATCCAAACCATCGTCCATATACGAATTTTAACTCTCGGTGGGAATTTTTTTCTTCAAACTATTGTCTATATACGAATTGTAACTCTCGATGGGAATTTTTTGGCAAACTACCGTCAATGTACGAATTTTAACTCTCGGTGGGCACTTTTTTCTGCAAACTACTTTCAGTATTCAAATTTTAAGTCTTGGTTGAAATCTTTTTGTCAAACAATCGTCATTATACGAACTTTAACTCTAGGTTGGATTTTTTTTCCTGAAACTATCGTCTATATACGAAATTTAACTCTTGTTGGGAATTTTTAGTCAAACTATCGTAAATGTACGAATTTTAACTATCGGTGGGACTTTTTTTCTTCAGACTACTGTCAATGTACAAATTTTAACTATTTGTTGAAATCTTTTTGTCAAACTATCGTCAATACACGTAGTTTAATACTAAGTTGGAATTTTTTTCTCCAAACCATCGACTGTATACGAATTTTAGCTCTCGATGGGAATTTTTTGGCAAACTACCGTCAATGTACGAATTTTAACTCTCGGTGGGAATTTTGCTCTTCAGACTACTGTCACTGTACAAATTTTAACTATTTGCTGAAATCTCTTTGTCAAACAATCGTCAATACACGTGGTTTAATACTACGTTGGAATTTTTTTCTCCAAACCATCGTCTACATACGAATTTTCGCTCTCGATGGGAAATTTTTGGCAAACTACCGACAATGTACGAATTTTAACTCTCGGTGGGAATTTTTTTCTTCAGACTTACCCTCAATATACAAATTTTAACTGTTTGTTGAAATCTTTTTGTCAAGCAGTCGTCAATACACGTGGCTTAATACCAGGTTGGAATTTTTTTCTCCAAACCATCGTCTATATACGAATTTTAACTCTCGGTGGGAATTTTTTGGCAAACTACCGTCAATGTACTAATTTTAGCTCTCGGTGGGAATTTTTCTCTTCAGACTACTGTCAATGTACAAATTTTAACTGTTTGTTGAAATCTTTTTGTCAAACAATCGTCAGTACACGTGGTTTAATACCAGGTTGGAATTTTTTTCTCCAAACCATCGTCAATATACGAATTTTAACTGCTTGTTGAAATCTTTTTGTCAAACAATCGTCAGTACACGTGGTTTAATACCAGGTTGGAATTTTTTTCTCCAAACCATCGTCTATATACGAATTTTAACTCTCGGTGGGAATTTTTTTCTTCAAACTATGGTCTATATACGAAATGTAACTCTCGATGGGAACTTTTTTGGCAAACTGCCGTCAATGTACGAATTCTAACTCTCGGTGGGACTTTATTTCTTCAGACTACTCTCAATATATAAATTTTAACTATTTGTTGAAATCTTTTTGTCAAACAATCGTCAATACATGTGGTTTAATACTAGGTTGGAATTTTTTTCTCCAAACCATCGTCAATGTACGAATTTTAACTCTCGATGGGAATTTTTTGGCAAACTGCCGTTAATGTACGAATTTTAACTCTCGGTGGGCACTTTTTTCTGCAAACTACTTTCAATATTCAAATTTTAAGTCTTGGTTGAAATCTTTTTGGCAAACAATCGTCAATACACGTGGTTTAATACTAGGTTGGAATTTTTTTCTTCAAACTATCGTCTATTTACGAAATTTAACTCTTGTTGGGAATTCTCAGTCAAACTATCGTAAATGTACGAATTTTAACTATTGGTGGGAATTTTTTTCTTCAGACTACTCTCAATATATAAATTTTAACTATTTGTTGAAATCTTTTTGTCAAACAATCGTCAGTACACGTGGTTTAATACTAGGTTGAAATTTTTTTCTCCAAACCATCGTCTATATACCAATTTTAACTCTCGATGGGAATTTTTTGCCAACTACCGTCAATGTACGAATTCTAACTCTCGGTGGGAATTTTTCGCTTCAGACTACTGTCAATGTACAAATTTTAACTATTTGTTGAAATCTTTTTGTCAAACTATCGTCAATACACGTGGTTTAATACTAAGTTGACATCTTTTTCTCCAAACCATCGTCTATATACGAATTTTAACTCTCGATGGGAATTTTTTGGCAAACTACCGTCAATGTACAAATTTCAACTCTCGGTGGGCACTTTTTTCTGCAAACTACTTCCAATATTCAAATTTTAAGTCTTGGTTGAAATCTTTTTATCAAACAATCGTCATTATACGAACTTTAACTCTAGGTTGGAATTTTTTTCTTCAAACTATCGTCTATATACGAAATTTAACTCTTGTTGGGAATTCTTAGTCAAACTATCGTAAATGTACGAATTTTAACTCTCGGCGGGAATTTTTTTCTTAAAACTATCGTCTTTATATGAAATTTAACTCTTGTTGGGAATTCTTAGTCAAACTATCGTAAATGTACGAATTCTAACTCTCGGTGGGAATTTTTTTCTTCAGACTACTCTCAATATATAAATTTTAACTATTTGTTGAAATCTTTCTGTCAAACAATCATCAGTACACGTGGTTTAATACTAGGTTGGAATTTTTTTCTCCAAACCATCATCTATATACCAATTTTAACTCTCGATGGGAATTTTTTGGCAAACTACCGTCAATGTACGAATTCTAACTCTCGGTGGGAATTTTTCGCTTCAGACTACTGTCAATGTACAAATTTTAACTATTTGTTGAAATCTTTTTGTCAAACAATCGTCAATACACGTGGTTTAATACCAGGTTGGAATTTTTTTCTACAAACTATCGTCTATATACGAATTTTAACTCTCGGTGGGAATTTTTTTCTTCAAACTATGGTCTATATACGAATTGTAACTCTCGATGGGAATTTTTTGGCAAACTACCGTCAATGTACAAATTCTAACTCTCGGTGGGAATTTTTCGCTTCAGACTACTGTCAATGTACAAATTTTAACTATTTGTTGAAATCTTTTTGTCAAACAATCGTCAATACACGTGGTTTAATACTAAGTCGGAATTTTTTTCTCCAAACCATCGTCTATATACGAATTTTAACTGTTTGTTGAAATCTTTTTGTCAAACAATCGTCAATACACGTGGTTTAATACCAGGTTGGAATTTTTTTCTACAAACCATCGTCTATATACGAATTTTAACTCTCGGTGGGAATTTTTTTCTTCAAACTATGGTCTATATACGAATTGTAACTCTCGATGGGAATTTTTTGGCAAACTACCGTCAATGTACAAATTCTAACTCTCGGTGGGAATTTTTCGCTTCAGACTACTGTCAATGTACAAATTTTAAATATTTGTTGAAATCTTTTTCTCAAACTATCGTCAATACACGTGGTTCAATACTAAGTTGGAATTTTTTTCTCCAATCCATCGTCTATATACCAATTTTAACTCTCGATGGGAATTTTTTGGCAAACTACCGTCAATGTACGAATTCTAATTCTCGGTGGGAATTTTTTTCTTCAGACTACTCTCAATATATAAATTTTAACTATTTGTTGAAATCTTTTTGTCAAACAATCGTCAATACACGTGGTTTAATACTAGGTTGGAATTTTTTTCTCCAATCCATCGTCTATATACCAATTTTAACTCTCGATGGAAATTTTTTGGCAAACTACCGTCAATGTACGAATTCTAATTCTCGGTGGGAATTTTTCGCTTCAGACTACTGTCAATGTACAAATTTTAACTATTTGTTGAAATCTTTTTGTCAAACTATCGTCAATACACGTGGTTTAATACTAAGTCGGAATTTTTTTCCCCAAACCATCGTCTATATACGAATTTTAACTGTTTGTTGAAATCTTTTTGTCAAACAATCGTAAATACACGTGGTTTAATACCAGGTTGGAATTTTTTTCTACAAACCATCGTCTATATACGAATTTTAACTCTCGGTGGGAATTTTTTTCTTCAAACTATGGTATATATACGAATTGTAACTCTCGATGGGAATTTTTTGGCAAACTACCGTCAATGTACAAATTCTAACTCTCGGTGGGAATTTTTCGCTTCAGACTACTGTCAATGTACAAATTTTAACTATTTGTTGAAATCTTTTTGTCAAACAATCGTCAATACACGTGGTTTAATACTAAGTCGGAATTTTTTTCTCCAAACCATCGTCTATATACGAATTTTAACTGTTTGTTGAAATCTTTTTGTCAAACAATCGTCAATACACGTGGTTTAATACCAGGTTGGAATTTTTTTCTACAAACCATCGTCTATATACGAATTTTAACTCTCGGTGGGAATTTTTTTCTTCAAACTATGGTCTATATACGAATTGTAACTCTCGATGGGAATTTTTTGGCAAACTACCGTCAATGTACAAATTCTAACTCTCGGTGGGAATTTTTCGCTTCAGACTACTGTCAATGTACAAATTTTAAATATTTGTTGAAATCTTTTTCTCAAACTATCGTCAATACACGTGGTTCAATACTAAGTTGGAATTTTTTTCTGCAAACCATCGTCCATATACGAATTTTAACTCTCGATGGGCACTTTTTTCTGCAAACTACTACCAATATTCAAATTTTAGGTCTTGGTTGAAATCTTTTTGTCAAACAATCGTCATTATACGAACTTTAGCTCTAGGTTGGAATTTTTTTCTTGAAACTATCGTCTATATACGAAATTTAACTCTTGTTGGGAATTCTTAGTCAAACTATCGTAAATGTACGAATTTTAACTATCGGTGGGAATTTTTTTCTTCAGACTACTCTCAATATACAAATTTTAACTGTTTGTTGAAATCTTTTTGTCAAACAATCGTCAATATTCGTGGTTTAATACCGGGTTGGAATTTTTTTCTCCAAACCATCGTCTATATTCGAATTTTAACTCTCGGTGGGAATTTTTCGCTTCAGACTACTGTTAATGTACAAATTTTAACTGTTTGTTGAAATCTTTTTGTCAAACAATAATCAATACACGTGGTTTACTACCAGGTTGGAATTTTTTTCCCCAAACCATCGTCTATATACGAATTTTAACTGTTTGTTGAAATCTTTTTGTCAAACAATCGTAAATACACGTGGTTTAATACCAGGTTGGAATTTTTCTCTACAAACCATCGTCTATATACGAATTTTAACTCTCGGTGGGAACTTTTTTCTTCAAACTATGGTCTATATACGAATTGTAACTCTCGATGGGAATTTTTTGGCAAACTACCGTCAATGTACGAATTCTAACTCTCGGTGGGAATTTTTTTCTTCAGACTACTCTCAATATATAAATTTTAACTATTTGTTGAAATCTTTTTGTCAAACAATCGTCAATACACGTGTTTTAATACTAGGTTGGAATTTTTTTCTCCAATCCATCGTCTATATACCAATTTTAACTCTCGATGGGAATTTTTTGGCAAACTACCGTCAATGTACGAATTCTAATTCTCGGTGGGAATTTTTTTCTTCAGACTACTCTCAATATATAAATTTTAACTATTTGTTGAAATCTTTTTGTCAAACAATCGTCAATACACGTGGTTTAATACTAGGTTGGAATTTTTTTCTCCAATCCATCGTCTATATACCAATTTTAACTCTCGATGGAAATTTTTTGGCAAACTACCGTCAATGTACGAATTCTAATTCTCGGTGGGAATTTTTCGCTTCAGACTACTGTCAATGTACAAATTTTAACTATTTGTTGAAATCTTTTTGTCAAACTATCGTCAATACACGTGGTTTAATACTAAGTCGGAATTTTTTTCCCCAAACCATCGTCTATATACGAATTTTAACTGTTTGTTGAAATCTTTTTGTCAAACAATCGTAAATACACGTGGTTTAATACCAGGTTGGAATTTTTTTCTACAAACCATCGTCTATATACGAATTTTAACTCTCGGTGGGAATTTTTTTCTTCAAACTATGGTATATATACGAATTGTAACTCTCGATGGGAATTTTTTGGCAAACTACCGTCAATGTACAAATTCTAACTCTCGGTGGGAATTTTTCGCTTCAGACTACTGTCAATGTACAAATTTTAACTATTTGTTGAAATCTTTTTGTCAAACAATCGTCAATACACGTGGTTTAATACTAAGTCGGAATTTTTTTCTCCAAACCATCGTCTATATACGAATTTTAACTGTTTGTTGAAATCTTTTTGTCAAACAATCGTCAATACACGTGGTTTAATACCAGGTTGGAATTTTTTTCTACAAACCATCGTCTATATACGAATTTTAACTCTCGGTGGGAATTTTTTTCTTCAAACTATGGTCTATATACGAATTGTAACTCTCGATGGGAATTTTTTGGCAAGCTACCGTCAATGTACGAATTCTAACTCTCAGTGGGAATTTTTTTCTTCAGACTACTCTCAATATATAAATTTTAACTATTTGTTGAAATCTTTTTGTCAAACAATCGTCAATACACGTGGTTTAATACTAGGTTGGACTTTTTTCCTCCAAACCATCGTCTATATACGAATTTTAACTCTCGATAGGAATTTTTTGGCAAACTACCGTCAATGTACGAATTTTAACTCTCAGTGGGAATTTTTCTCTTCAGACTACTGTCAATGTACAAATTTTAACTATTTGCTGAAATCTGTTTGTCAAACTATCGTCAATGCACGTGGTTTAATACTAAGTTGCAATTTTTTTCTCCAAACCATCGTCTATATACGAATTTTAACTCTCGATGGGAATTTTTTGGCAAACTACCGTCAATGTACAAATTTTAACTCTCGGTGGGCACTTTTTTCTGCAAACTACTTCCAATATTCAAATTTTAAGTCTTGGTTGAAATCTTTTTATCAAACAATCGTCATTATACGAACTTTAACTCTAGGTTGGAATTTTTTTCGTCAAACTATCGTCTATATACGAAATTTAACTCTTGTTGGGAATTCTTAGTCAAACTATCGTAAATGTACGAATTTTAACTCTCGGCGGGAATTTTTTTCTTCAAACTATCGTCTTTATATGAAATTTAACTCTTGTTGGGAATTCTTAGTCAAACTATCGTAAATGTACGAATTCTAACTCTCGGTGGGAATTTTTTGCTCCAGACTACTCTCAATATATAAATTTTAACTATTTGTTGAAATCTTTTTGTCAAACAATCGTCAGTACACGTGGTTTAATACTAGGTTGGAATTTTTTTCTCCAAACCATCATCTATATACCAATTTTAACTCTCGATGGGAATTTTTTGGCAAACTACCGTCAATGTACGAATTCTAACTCTCGGTGGGAAGTTTTCGCTTCAGACTACTGTCAATGTACAAATTTTAACTATTTGTTGAAATCTTTTTGTCGAACAATCGTCAATACACGTGGTTTAATACCAGGTTGGAATTTTTTTCTACAAACCATCGTCTATATACGAATTTTAACTCTCGGTGGGAATTTTTTTCTTCAAACTATGGTCTATATACGAATTGTAACTCTCGATGGGAATTTTTTGGCAAACTACCGTCAATGTACAAATTCTAAATCTCGGTGGGAATTTTTCGCTTCAGACTACTGTCAATGTACAAATTTTTAATATTTGTTGAAATCTTTTTCTCAAACTATCGTCAATACACGTGGTTCACTACTAAGTTGGAATTTTTTTCTGCAAACCATCGTCCATATACGAATTTTAACTCTCGATGGGCACTTTTTTCTGCAAACTACTACCAATATTCAAATTTTAAGTCTTGGTTGAAATCTTTTTGTCAAACAATCGTCATTATACGAACTTTAGCTCCAGGTTGGAATTTTTTTCTACAAACCATCGTCTATATACGAATTTTAACTCTCGGTGGGAATTTTTTTCTTCAAACTATGGTATATATACGAATTGTAACTCTCGATGGGAATTTTTTGGCAAACTACCGTCAATGTACAAATTCTAACTCTCGGTGGGAATTTTTCGCTTCAGACTACTGTCAATGTACAAATTTTAACTATTTGTTGAAATCTTTTTGTCAAACAATCGTCAATACACGTGGTTTAATACTAAGTCGGAATTTTTTTCTCCAAACCATCGTCTATATACGAATTTTAACTGTTTGTTGAAATCTTTTTGTCAAACAATCGTCAATACACGTGGTTTAATACCAGGTTGGAATTTTTTTCTACAAACCATCGTCTATATACGAATTTTAACTCTCGGTGGGAATTTTTTTCTTCAAACTATGGTCTATATACGAATTGTAACTCTCGATGGGAATTTTTTGGCAAGCTACCGTCAATGTACGAATTCTAACTCTCAGTGGGAATTTTTTTCTTCAGACTACTCTCAATATATAAATTTTAACTATTTGTTGAAATCTTTTTGTCAAACAATCGTCAATACACGTGGTTTAATACTAGGTTGGACTTTTTTCCTCCAAACCATCGTCTATATACGAATTTTAACTCTCGATAGGAATTTTTTGGCAAACTACCGTCAATGTACGAATTTTAACTCTCAGTGGGAATTTTTCTCTTCAGACTACTGTCAATGTACAAATTTTAACTATTTGCTGAAATCTGTTTGTCAAACTATCGTCAATGCACGTGGTTTAATACTAAGTTGCAATTTTTTTCTCCAAACCATCGTCTATATACGAATTTTAACTCTCGATGGGAATTTTTTGGCAAACTACCGTCAATGTACAAATTTTAACTCTCGGTGGGCACTTTTTTCTGCAAACTACTTCCAATATTCAAATTTTAAGTCTTGGTTGAAATCTTTTTATCAAACAATCGTCATTATACGAACTTTAACTCTAGGATGGAATTTTTTTCTTCAAACTATCGTCTATATACGAAATTTAACTCTTGTTGGGAATTCTTAGTCAAACTATCGTAAATGTACGAATTTTAACTCTCGGCGGGAATTTTTTTCTTCAAACTATCGTCTTTATATGAAATTTAACTCTTGTTGGGAATTCTTAGTCAAACTATCGTAAATGTACGAATTCTAACTCTCGGTGGGAATTTTTTGCTCCAGACTACTCTCAATATATAAATTTTAACTATTTGTTGAAATCTTTTTGTCAAACAATCGTCAGTACACGTGGTTTAATACTAGGTTGGAATTTTTTTCTCCAAACCATCATCTATATACCAATTTTAACTCTCGATGGGAATTTTTTGGCAAACTACCGTCAATGTACGAATTCTAACTCTCGGTGGGAAGTTTTCGCTTCAGACTACTGTCAATGTACAAATTTTAACTATTTGTTGAAATCTTTTTGTCGAACAATCGTCAATACACGTGGTTTAATACCAGGTTGGAATTTTTTTCTACAAACCATCGTCTATATACGAATTTTAACTCTCGGTGGGAATTTTTTTCTTCAAACTATGGTCTATATACGAATTGTAACTCTCGATGGGAATTTTTTGGCAAACTACCGTCAATGTACAAATTCTAACTCTCGGTGGGAATTTTTCGCTTCAGACTACTGTCAATGTACAAATTTTAAATATTTGTTGAAATCTTTTTCTCAAACTATCGTCAATACACGTGGTTCACTACTAAGTTGGAATTTTTTTCTGCAAACCATCGTCCATATACGAATTTTAACTCTCGATGGGCACTTTTTTCTGCAAACTACTACCAATATTCAAATTTTAAGTCTTGGTTGAAATCTTTTTGTCAAACAATCGTCATTATACGAACTTTAGCTCTAGGTTGGAATTTTTTTCTTGAAACTATCTTCTATATACGAAATTTAACTCTTGTTGGGAATTCTTAGTCAAACTATCGTAAATGTACGAATTTTAACTATCGGTGGGAATTTTTTTCTTCAGACTACTCTCAATATACAAATTTTAACTGTTTGTTGAAATCTTTTTGTCAAACAATCGTCAATATTCGTGGTTTAATACCGGGTTGGAATTTTTTTCTCCAAACCATCGTCTATATTCGAATTTTAACTCTCGGTGGGAATTTTTCGCTTCAGACTACTGTTAATGTACAAATTTTAACTGTTTGTTGAAATCTTTTTGTCAAACAATAATCAATACACGTGGTTTACTACCAGGTTGGAATTTTTTTCCCCAAACCATCGTCTATATACGAATTTTAACTGTTTGTTGAAATCTTTTTGTCAAACAATCGTAAATACACGTGGTTTAATACCAGGTTGGAATTTTTCTCTACAAACCATCGTCTATATACGAATTTTAACTCTCGGTGGGAACTTTTTTCTTCAAACTATGGTCTATATACGAATTGTAACTCTCGATGGGAATTTTTTGGCAAACTACCGTCAATGTACGAATTCCAACTCTCGGTGGGAATTTTTTTCTTCAGACTACTCTCAATATATAAATTTTAACTATTTGTTGAAATCTTTTTGTCAAACAATCGTCAATACACGTGTTTTAATACTAGGTTGGAATTTTTTTCTCCAATCCATCGTCTATATACCAATTTTAACTCTCGATGGGAATTTTTTGGCAAACTACCGTCAATGTACGAATTCTAATTCTCGGTGGGAATTTTTTTCTTCAGACTACTCTCAATATATAAATTTTAACTATTTGTTGAAATCTTTTTGTCAAACAATCGTCAATACACGTGGTTTAATACTAGGTTGGAATTTTTTTCTCCAATCCATCGTCTATATACCAATTTTAACTCTCGATGGAAATTTTTTGGCAAACTACCGTCAATGTACGAATTCTAATTCTCGGTGGGAATTTTTCGCTTCAGACTACTGTCAATGTACAAATTTTAACTATTTGTTGAAATCTTTTTGTCAAACTATCGTCAATACACGTGGTTTAATACTAAGTCGGAATTTTTTTCCCCAAACCATCGTCTATATACGAATTTTAACTGTTTGTTGAAATCTTTTTGTCAAACAATCGTAAATACACGTGGTTTAATACCAGGTTGGAATTTTTTTCTACAAACCATCGCCTATATACGAATTTTAACTCTCGGTGGGAATTTTTTTCTTCAAACTATGGTATATATACGAATTGTAACTCTCGATGGGAATTTTTTGGCAAACTACCGTCAATGTACAAATTCTAACTCTCGGTGGGAATTTTTCGCTTCAGACTACTGTCAATGTACAAATTTTAACTATTTGTTGAAATCTTTTTGTCAAACAATCGTCAATACACGTGGTTTAATACTAAGTCGGAATTTTTTTCTCCAAACCATCGTCTATATACGAATTTTAACTGTTTGTTGAAATCTTTTTGTCAAACAATCGTCAATACACGTGGTTTAATACCAGGTTGGAATTTTTTTCTACAAACCATCGTCTATATACGAATTTTAACTCTCGGTGGGAATTTTTTTCTTCAAACTATGGTCTATATACGATTTGTAACTCTCGATGGGAATTTTTTGGCAAACTACCGTCAATGTACAAATTCTAACTCTCGGTGGGAATTTTTCGCTTCAGACTACTGTCAATGTACAAATTTTAAATATTTGTTGAAATCTTTTTCTCAAACTATCGTCAATACACGTGGTTCAATACTAAGTTGGAATTTTTTTCTGCAAACCATCGTCCATATACGAATTTTAACTCTCGATGGGCACTTTTTTCTGCAAACTACTACCAATATTCAAATTTTAGGTCTTGGTTGAAATCTTTTTGTCAAACAATCGTCATTATACGAACTTTAGCTCTAGGTTGGAATTTTTTTCTTGAAACTATCGTCTATATACGAAATTTAACTCTTGTTGGGAATTCTTAGTCAAACTATCGTAAATGTACGAATTTTAACTATCGGTGGGAATTTTTTTCTTCAGACTACTCTCAATATACAAATTTTAACTGTTTGTTGAAATCTTTTTGTCAAACAATCGTCAATATTCGTGGTTTAATACCGGGTTGGAATTTTTTTCTCCAAACCATCGTCTATATTCGAATTTTAACTCTCGGTGGGAATTTTTCGCTTCAGACTACTGTTAATGTACAAATTTTAACTGTTTGTTGAAATCTTTTTGTCAAACAATAATCAATACACGTGGTTTACTACCAGGTTGGAATTTTTTTCCCCAAACCATCGTCTATATACGAATTTTAACTGTTTGTTGAAATCTTTTTGTCAAACAATCGTAAATACACGTGGTTTAATACCAGGTTGGAATTTTTCTCTACAAACCATCGTCTATATACGAATTTTAACTCTCGGTGGGAACTTTTTTCTTCAAACTATGGTCTATATACGAATTGTAACTCTCGATGGGAATTTTTTGGCAAACTACCGTCAATGTACGAATTCTAACTCTCGGTGGGAATTTTTTTCTTCAGACTACTCTCAATATATAAATTTTAACTATTTGTTGAAATCTTTTTGTCAAACAATCGTCAATACACGTGTTTTAATACTAGGTTGGAATTTTTTTCTCCAATCCATCGTCTATATACCAATTTTAACTCTCGATGGGAATTTTTTGGCAAACTACCGTCAATGTACGAATTCTAATTCTCGGTGGGAATTTTTTTCTTCAGACTACTCTCAATATATAAATTTTAACTATTTGTTGAAATCTTTTTGTCAAACAATCGTCAATACACGTGGTTTAATACTAGGTTGGAATTTTTTTCTCCAATCCATCGTCTATATACCAATTTTAACTCTCGATGGAAATTTTTTGGCAAACTACCGTCAATGTACGAATTCTAATTCTCGGTGGGAATTTTTCGCTTCAGACTACTGTCAATGTACAAATTTTAACTATTTGTTGAAATCTTTTTGTCAAACTATCGTCAATACACGTGGTTTAATACTAAGTCGGAATTTTTTTCCCCAAACCATCGTCTATATACGAATTTTAACTGTTTGTTGAAATCTTTTTGTCAAACAATCGTAAATACACGTGGTTTAATACCAGGTTGGAATTTTTTTCTACAAACCATCGTCTATATACGAATTTTAACTGTTTGTTGAAATCTTTTTGTCAAACAATAATCAATACACGTGGTTTACTACCAGGTTGGAATTTTTTTCCCCAAACCATCGTCTATATACGAATTTTAACTGTTTGTTGAAATCTTTTTGTCAAACAATCGTAAATACACGTGGTTTAATACCAGGTTGGAATTTTTCTCTACAAACCATCGTCTATATACGAATTTTAACTCTCGGTGGGAACTTTTTTCTTCAAACTATGGTCTATATACGAATTGTAACTCTCGATGGGAATTTTTTGGCAAACTACCGTCAATGTACGAATTCTAACTCTCGGTGGGAATTTTTTTCTTCAGACTACTCTCAATATATAAATTTTAACTATTTGTTGAAATCTTTTTGTCAAACAATCGTCAATACACGTGTTTTAATACTAGGTTGGAATTTTTTTCTCCAATCCATCGTCTATATACCAATTTTAACTCTCGATGGGAATTTTTCTCTTCAGACTACTGTCAATGTACAAATTTTAACTATTTGCTGAAATCTGTTTGTCAAACTATCGTCAATGCACGTGGTTTAATACTAAGTTGCAATTTTTTTCTCCAAACCATCGTCTATATACGAATTTTAACTCTCGATGGGAATTTTTTGGCAAACTACCGTCAATGTACAAATTTTAACTCTCGGTGGGCACTTTTTTCTGCAAACTACTTCCAATATTCAAATTTTAAGTCTTGGTTGAAATCTTTTTATCAAACAATCGTCATTATACGAACTTTAACTCTAGGTTGGAATTTTTTTCTTCAAACTATCGTCTATATACGAAATTTAACTCTTGTTGGGAATTCTTAGTCAAACTATCGTAAATGTACGAATTTTAACTCTCGGCGGGAATTTTTTTCTTCAAACTATCGTCTTTATATGAAATTTAACTCTTGTTGGGAATTCTTAGTCAAACTATCGTAAATGTACGAATTCTAACTCTCGGTGGGAATTTTTTGCTTCAGACTACTCTCAATATATAAATTTTAACTATTTGTTGAAATCTTTTTGTCAAACAATCGTCAGTACACGTGGTTTAATACTAGGTTGGAATTTTTTTCTCCAAACCATCATCTATATACCAATTTTAACTCTCGATGGGAATTTTTTGGCAAACTACCGTCAATGTACGAATTCTAACTCTCGGTGGGAAGTTTTCGCTTCAGACTACTGTCAATGTACAAATTTTAACTATTTGTTGAAATCTTTTTGTCGAACAATCGTCAATACACGTGGTTTAATACCAGGTTGGAATTTTTTTCTACAAACCATCGTCTATATACGAATTTTAACTCTCGGTGGGAATTTTTTTCTTCAAACTATGGTCTATATACGAATTGTAACTCTCGATGGGAATTTTTTGGCAAACTACCGTCAATGTACAAATTCTAACTCTCGGTGGGAATTTTTCGCTTCAGACTACTGTCAATGTACAAATTTTAAATATTTGTTGAAATCTTTTTCTCAAACTATCGTCAATACACGTGGTTCACTACTAAGTTGGAATTTTTTTCTGCAAACCATCGTCCATATACGAATTTTAACTCTCGATGGGCACTTTTTTCTGCAAACTACTACCAATATTCAAATTTTAAGTCTTGGTTGAAATCTTTTTGTCAAACAATCGTCATTATACGAACTTTAGCTCTAGGTTGGAATTTTTTTCTTCAAACTATCGTCTATATACGAAATTTAACTCTTGTTGGGAATTCTTAGTCAAACTAGCGTAAATGTACGAATTTTAACTATCGGTGGGAATTTTTTTCTTCAGACTACTCTCAATATACAAATTTTAACTGTTTGTTGAAATCTTTTTGTCAAACAATCGTCAATACTCGTGGTTTAATACCGGGTTTGAATTTTTTTCTCCAAACCATCGTCTATATTCGAATTTTAACTCTCGGTGGGAATTTTTTTCTTCAAACTATGGTCTATGTACGCATTGTAACTCTCGATGGGAATTTTTTGGCAAACTACCGTCAATGTACGAATTCTAACTCTCGGTGGGAAATTTTTTCTTCAGACTACTCTCAATATATAAATTTTAACTATTTGTTGAAGTCCTTTTGTCAAACAATCGTCAGTACACGTGGTTTAATACTACGTTGGAATTTTTTTCTCCAAACCATCGTCTATATACGAATTTTAACTCTCGATGGGAATTTTTTGGCAAACTACCGTCAATGTACGAATTTTAACACTCGGTGGGAATTTTTTTCTTCAAACTATCGTCTATGTATGAAATTTAACTCTTGTTGGGAATTCTTAGTCAAACTATAGTAAATGTACGAATTCTAACTCTCGGTGGGAATTTTTTTCTTCAGACTTGTCTCAATATATAAATTTTAACTATTTGTTGAAATCTTTTTGTCAAACAATCGTCAATACACGTGGTTTAATACCAGGTTGGAATTTTTTTCTGCAAACCATTGTCTATATACGAATTTTAACTCTCGGTTGGAACTTTTTTCTTCAAACTATGGTCTATATACGAATTGTAACTCTCGATGGGAATTTTTTGGCAAACTACCGTCAATGTACGAATTCTAACTCTCGGTGGGAATTTTTTTCTTCAGACTACTCTCAATATATAAATTTTAACTATTTGTTGAAATCTTTTTGTCAAACAATCGTCAATACACGTGTTTTAATACTAGGTTGGAATTTTTTTCTCCAATCCTTCGTCTATATACCAATTTTAACTCTCGATGGGAATTTTTTGGCAAACTACCGTCAATGTACGAATTCTAATTCTCGGTGGGAATTTTTTTCTTCAGACTACTCTCAATATATAAATTTTAACTATTTGTTGAAATCTTTTTGTCAAACAATCGTCAATACACGCGGTTTAATACTAGGTTGGAATTTTTTTCTCCAATCCATCGTCTATATACCAATTTTAACTCTCGATGGAAATTTTTTGGCAAACTACCGTCAATGTACGAATTCTAATTCTCGGTGGGAATTTTTCGCTTCAGACTACTGTCAATGTACAAATTTTAACTATTTGTTGAAATCTTTTTGTCAAACTATCGTCAATACACGTGGTTTAATACTAAGTCGGAATTTTTTTCCCCAAACCGTCGTCTATATACGAATTTTAACTGTTTGTTGAAATCTTTTTGTCAAACAATCGTAAATACACGTGGTTTAATACCAGGTTGGAATTTTTTTCTACAAACCATCGTCTATATACGAATTTTAACTCTCGGTGGGAATTTTTTTCTTCAAACTATGGTCTATATACGAATTGTAACTCTCGATGGGAATTTTTTGGCAAACTACCGTCAATGTACGAATTCTAACTCTCGGTGGGAATTTTTTTCTTCAGACTACTCTCAATATATAAATTTTAACTATTTGTTGAAATCTTTTTGTCAAACAATCGTCAATACACGTGGTTTAATACTAGGTTGGACTTTTTTCCTCCAAACCATCGTCTATATACGAATTTTAACTCTCGGTGGGAATTTTTTTCTTCAAACTATGGTCTATATACGAATTGCAACTCTCGATGGGAATTTTTTGGCAAACTACCGTCAATGTACAAATTCTAACTCTCGGTGGGAATTTTTCGCTTCAGACTACTGTCAATGTACAAATTTTAAATATTTGTTGAAATCTTTTTCTCAAACTATCGTCAATACACGTGGTTCAATACTAAGTTGGAATTTTTTTCTGCAAACCATCGTCCATATACGAATTTTAACTCTCGATGGGCACTTTTTTCTGCAAACTACTACCAATATTCAAATTTTAAGTCTTGGTTGAAATCTTTTTGTCAAACAATCGTCATTATACGAACTTTAGCACTAGGTTGGAATTTTTTTCTTCAAACTATCGTCTATATACGAAATTTAACTCTTGTTGGGAATTCTTAGTCAAACTATCGTAAATGTACGAATTTTAACTATCGGTGGGAATTTTTTTCTTCAGACTACTCTCAATATACAAATTTTAACTGTTTGTTGAAATCTTTTTGTCAAACAATCGTCAATACTCGTGGTTTAATACCGGGTTTGAATTTTTTTCTCCAAACCATCGTCTATATTCGAATTTTAACTCTCGGTGGGAATTTTTTTCTTCAAACTATGGTCTATATACGAATTGTAACTCTCGATGGGAATTTTTCGCTTCAGACTACTGTCAATGTACAAATTTTAACTAATTGTTGAAATCTTTTTGTCAAACTATCGTCAATACGCGTGGTTTAATACTAAGTTGACATTTTTTTCTCCAAACCATCGTCTATATACGAATTTTAACTCTCGATGGGAATTTTTTGGCAAACTACCGTCAATGTACAAATTTCAACTCTCGGTGTGCACTTTTTTCTGCAAACTACTTCCAATATTCAAATTTTAAGTCTTGGTTGAAATCTTTTTGTCAAACAATCGTCATTATACGAACTTTAGCACTAGGTTGGAATTTTTTTCTTCAAACTATCGTCTTTATATGAAATTTAACTCTTGTTGGGAATTCTTAGTCAAACTATCGTAAATGTACGAATTCTAACTCTCGGTGGGATTTTTTTTCTTCAGACTACTCTCAATATATAAATTTTAACTATTTGTTGAAATCTTTTTGTCAAACAATCGTCAGTACACGTGGTTTAATACTAGGTTGGAATTTTTTTCTCCAAACCATCATCTATATACCAATTTTAACTCTCGATGGGAATTTTTTGGCAAACTACCGTCAATGTACGAATTCTAACTCTCGGTGGGAATTTTTCGCTTCAGACTACTGTCAATGTACAAATTTTAACTATTTGCTGAAATCTTTTTGTCAAACTGTCGTCAATACACGTGGTTTAATACTAAGTCGGAATTTTTTTCCCCAAACCATCGTCTATATACGAATTTTAACTGTTTGTTGAAATCTTTTTGTCAAACAATCGTCAATACACGTGGTTTAATACCAGGTTGGAATTTTTTTCTACAAACCATCGTCTATATACGAATTTTAACTCTCGGTGGGAATTTTTTGGCAAACTACAGTCAATGTATGAATTCTAACTCTCGGTGGGAATTTTTCTCTTCAGACTACTGTCAATGTACAAATTTTAACTATTTGCTGAAATCTTTTTGTCAAACTATCGTCAATACACGTGGTTTAATACTAAGTCGGAATTTTTTTCTCCAAACCATCGTCTATATACGAATTTTAACTCTCGGTGGGAATTTTTCGCTTCAGACTACTGTTAATGTACAAATTTTAACTGTTTGTTGAAATCTTTTTGTCAAACAATCGTCAATACACGTGGTTTAATACCAGGTTGGAATTTTTTTCTACAAACCATCGTCTATATACGAATTTTAACTCTCGGTGGGAATTTTTTGGCAAACTACAGTCAATGTACGAATTCTAACTCTCGGTGGGAATTTTTCTCTTCAGACTACTGTCAATGTACAAATTTTAACTATTTGCTGAAATCTTTTTGTCAAACTATCGTCAATACACGTGGTTTAATACTAAGTCGGAATTTTTTTCTCCAAACCATCGTCTATATACGAATTTTAACTCTCGGTGGGAATTTTTCGCTTCAGACTACTGTTAATGTACAAATTTTAACTGTTTGTTGAAATCTTTTTGTCAAACAATCGTCAATACACGTGGTTTACTACCAGGTTGGAATTTTTTTCTGCAAACCATTGTCTATATACGAATTTTAACTCTCGGTGGGAACTTTTTTCTTCAAACTATGGTCTATATACGAATTGTAACTCTCGATGGGAATTTTTTGGCAAACTACCGTCAATGTACGAATTCTAACTCTCGGTGGGAATTTTTTTCTTCAGACTACTCTCAATATATAAATTTTAACTATTTGTTGAAATCTTTTTGTCAAACAATCGTCAATACACGTGGTTTAATACTAGGTTGGACTTTTTTCCTCCAAACCATCGTCTATATACGAATTTTAACTCTCGATAGGAATTTTTTGGCAAACTACCGTCAATGTACGAATTCTAACTCTCGGTGGGAATTTTTCGCTTCAGACTACTGTCAATGTACAAATTTTAACTATTTGTTGAAATCTTTTTGTCAAACAATCGTCAATACACGTGGTTTAATACTAGGTTGGACTTTTTTCCTCCAAACCATCGTCTATATACGAATTTTAACTCTCGATAGGAATTTTTTGGCAAACTACCGTCAATGTACGAATTTTAACTCTCAGTGGGAGTTTTTCTCTTCAGACTACTGTCAATGTACAAATTTTAATTATTTGCTGAAATCTGTTTGTCAAACTATCGTCAATGCACGTGGTTTAATACTAAGTTGCAATTTTTTTCTCCAAACCATCGTCTATATACGAATTTTAACTCTCGATGGGAATTTTTTGGCAAACTACCGTCAATGTACAAATTTTAACTCTCGGTGGGCACTTTTTTCTGCAAACTACTTCCAATATTCAAATTTTAAGTCTTGGTTGAAATCTTTTTATCAAACAATCGTCATTATACGAACTTTAACTCTAGGTTGGAATTTTTTTCTTCAAACTATCGTCTATATACGAAATTTAACTCTTGTTGGGAATTCTTAGTCAAACTATCGTAAATGTACGAATTTTAACTCTCGGCGGGAATTTTTTTCTTCAAACTATCGTCTTTATATGAAATTTAACTCTTGTTGGGAATTCTTAGTCAAACTATCGTAAATGTACGAATTCTAACTCTCGGTGGGATTTTTTTTCTTCAGACTACTCTCAATATATAAATTTTAACTATTTGTTGAAATCTTTTTGTCAAACAATCGTCAGTACACGTGGTTTAATACTAGGTTGGAATTTTTTTCTCCAAACCATCATCTATATACCAATTTTAACTCTCGATGGGAATTTTTTGGCAAACTACCGTCAATGTACGAATTCTAACTCTCGGTGGGAATTTTTCGCTTCAGACTACTGTCAATGTACAAATTTTAACTATTTGTTGAAAACTTTTTGTCAAACAATCGTCAATACACGTGGTTTAATACCAGGTTGGAATTTTTTTCTACAAACCATCGTCTATATACGAATTGTAACTCTCGATGGGAATTTTTTGGCATACTACCGTCAATGTACGAATTCTAACTCTCGGTGGGAATTTTTCTCTTCAGACTACTGTCAACGTACAAATTTTAACTATTTGCTGAAATCTTTTTGTCAAACTGTCGTCAATACACGTGGTTTAATACTAAGTCGGAATTTTTTTCCCCAAACCATCGTCTATATACGAATTTTAACTGTTTGTTGAAATCTTTTTGTCAAACAATCGTCAATACACGTGGTTTAATACCAGGTTGGAATTTTTTTCTACAAACCATCGTCTATATACGAATTTTAACTCTCGGTGGGAATTTTTTGGCAAACTACAGTCAATGTACGAATTCTAACTCTCGGTGGGAATTTTTCTCTTCAGACTACTGTCAATGTACAAATTTTAACTATTTGCTGAAATCTTTTTGTCAAACTATCGTCAATACACGTGGTTTAATACTAAGTCGGAATTTTTTTCTCCAAACCATCGTCTATATACGAATTTTAACTCTCGGTGGGAATTTTTCGCTTCAGACTACTGTTAATGTACAAATTTTAACTGTTTGTTGAAATCTTTTTGTCAAACAATCGTCAATACACGTGGTTTACTACCAGGTTGGAATTTTTTTCTGCAAACCATTGTCTATATACGAATTTTAACTCTCGGTGGGAACTTTTTTCTTCAAACTATGGTCTATATACGAATTGTAACTCTCGATGGGAATTTTTTGGCAAACTACCGTCAATGTACGAATTCTAACTCTCGGTGGGAATTTTTTTCTTCAGACTACTCTCAATATATAAATTTTAACTATTTGTTGAAATCTTTTTGTCAAACAATCGTCAATACACGTGGTTTAATACTAGGTTGGACTTTTTTCCTCCAAACCATCGTCTATATACGAATTTTAACTCTCGATAGGAATTTTTTGGCAAACTACCGTCAATGTACGAATTCTAACTCTCGGTGGGAATTTTTCGCTTCAGACTACTGTCAATGTACAAATTTTAACTATTTGTTGAAATCTTTTTGTCAAACTATCGTCAATACACGTGGTTTAATACTAAGTTGACATTTTTTTCTCCAAACCATCGTCTATATACGAATTTTAACTCTCGATGGGAATTTTTTGGCAAACTACCGTCAATGTACAAATTTCAACTCTCGGTGGGCACTTTTTTCTGCAAACTACTTCCAATATTCAAATTTTAAGTCTTGGTTGAAATCTTTTTATCAAACAATCGTCATTATACGAACTTTAACTCTAGGTTGGAATTTTTTTCTTCAAACTATCGTCTATATACGAAATTTAACTCTTGTTGGGAATTCTTAGTCAAACTATCGTAAATGTACGAATTTTAACTCTCGGTGGGAATTTTTTTCTTCAGACTACTCTCAATATATAAATTTTAACTATTTGTTGAAATCTTTTTGTCAAACAATCGTCAATACACGTGGTTTAATACTAGGTTGGAATTTTTTTCTCCAAACCATCGTCTATATACCAATTTTAACTCTCGATGGGAATTTTTTGGCAAACAACCGTCAATGTACGAATTCTAACTCTCGGTGGGAATTTTTTTCTTCAGACTACTCTCAATATATAAATTTTAACTATTTGTTGAAATCTTTTTGTCAAACAATCGTCAATACACGTGGTTTAATACCAGGTTGGAATTTTTTTCTACAAACCATCGTCTATATTCGAATTATAACTCTCGGTGGGAATTTTTTTCTTCAAACTATTGTCTATATACGAATTGTAACTCTCGATGGGAATTTTTTGGCAAACTGCCGTCAATGTACGAATTCTAACTCTCGGTGGGAATTTTTTTCTTCAGACTACTCTCAATATATAAATTTTAACTATTTGTTGAAATCTTTTTGTCAAACAATCGTCAGTACACGTGGTTTAATACTAGGTTGGAATTTTTTTTTCCAAACCATCGTCTATATACCAATTTTAACTCTCGATGGGAATTTTTTGCCAACTACCGTCAATGTACGAATTCTAACTCTCGGTGGGAATTTTTCGCTTCAGACTACTGTCAATGTACAAATTTTAACTATTTGTTGAAATCTTTTTGTCAAACTATCGTCAATACACGTAGTTAAATACTAAGTCGGAATTATTTTCTCCAAACCATCGTCTATATACGAATTTTAACTGTTTGTTGAAATCTTTTTGTCAAACAATCGTCAATATACGTGGTTTAATACCAGGTTGGAATTTTTTTCTACAAACCATCGTCTATATACGAATTTTAACTCTCGGTGGGAATTTTTTTCTTCAAACTATGGTCTATATACGAATTGTAACTCTCGATGGGATTTTTTTGCAAACTGCCGTCAATGTACGAATTCTAACTCTCGGTGGGAATTTTTTTCTTCAGACTACTATCAATATATAAATTTTAACTATTTGTTGAAATCTTTTTGTCAAACAATCGTCAATACACGTGGTCTAATACCAGGTTGGAATTTTTTTCTCCAATCCATCGTCTATATACCAATTTTAACTCTCGATGGGAATTTTTTGGCAAACTACCGTCAATGTACGAATTCTAACTCTCGGTGGGAATTTTTTTCTTCAGACTACTCTCAATATATAAATTTTAACTATTTGTTGAAATCTTTTTGTCAAACAATCGTCAATACACGTGGTTTAATACCAGGTTGGAATTTTTTTCTACAAACCATCGTCTATATACGAATTTTAACTCTCGGTGGGAATTTTTTTCTTCAAACTATGGTCTATGTACGAATTGTAACTCTCGATGGGAATTTTTTGGCAAACTACCGTCAATGTACGAATTCTAACTCTCGGTGGGAATTTTTTTCTTCAGACTACTCTCAATATATAAATTTTAACTATTTGTTGAAATCCTTTTGTCAAACATTCGTCAGTACACGTGGTTTAATACTACGTTGGAATTTTTTTCTCCAAACCATCGTCTATATACGAATTTTAACTCTCGATGGGAATTTTTTGGCAAACTACCGTCAATGTACGAATTTTAACACTCGGTGGGAATTTTTTTCTTCAAACTATCGTCTATATATGAAATTTAACTCTTGTTGGGAATTCTTAGTCAAACTATAGTAAATGTACGAATTCTAACTCTCGGTGGGAATTTTTTTCTTCAGACTTCTCTCAATATATAAATTTTAACTATTTGTTGAAATCTTTTTGTCAAACAATCGTCAATACACGTGGTTTAATACTAGTTTGCAATTTTTTTCTCCAAACCATCGTCTATATATGAATTTTAACTGTTTGTTGAAATCTTTTTGTCAAACAATCGTCAATACACATGGTTTAATACCAGGTTGGAATTTTTTTCTCCAAACCATCGTCTATATACGAATTTTAACTCTCGGTGGGAATTTTTTTCTTCAAACTATTGTCTATATACGAATTGTAACTCTCGATGGGAATTTTTTGGCAAACTACCGTCAATGTACGAATTTTAACTCTCGGTGGGCACTTTTTTCTGCAAACTACTTTCAATATTCAAATTTTAAGTCTTGGTTGAAATCTTTTTGTCAAACAATGGTCATTATACGAACTTTAACTCTAGGTTGGAATTTTTTTCTTCAAACTATCGTCTATATACGAGATTTAACTCTTGTTGGGAATTCTTATTCAAACTATCGTAAATGTACGAATTTTAACTCTCGGTGGGAATTTTTTTCTTCAGACTACTCTCAATATATAAATATTAACTATTTGTTGAAATCTTTTTGTCAAACAATCGTCAGTACACGTGGTTTAATACTAGGTTGGAATTTTTTTCTCCAAACCATCGTCTATATACCAATTTTAACTCTCGATGGGAATTTTTTGCCAACTACCGTCAATGTACGAATTCTAACTCTCGGTGGGAATTTTTCGCTTCAGACTACTGTCAATGTACAAATTTTAACTATTTGTTGAAATCTTTTTGTCAAACTATCGTCAATACACGTGGTTTAATACTAACTTGACATTTTTTTCTCCAAACCATCGTCTATATACGAATTTTAACTCTCGATGGGAATTTTTTGGCAAACTACCGTCAATGTACAAATTTCAACTCTCGGTGGGCACTTTTTTCTGCAAACTACTTCCAATATTCAAATTTTAAGTCTTGGTTGAAATCTTTTTATCAAACAATCGTCATTATACGAACTTTAACTCTAGGTTGGAATTTTTTTCTTCAAACTATCGTCTATATACGAAATTTAAATCTAGTTGGGAATTCTTAGTCAAACTATTGTAAATGTACGAATTTTAACTCTCGGTGGGAATTTTTTTCTTCAAACTATTGTCTATATACGAATTGTAACTCTCGATGGGATTTTTTTGGCAAACTGCCGTCAATGTACGAATTCTAACTCTCGGTGGGAATTTTTTTCTTCAGACTACTCTCAATATATAAATCTTAACTATTTGTTGAAATCTTTTTGTCAAACAATCGTCAATACACGTGGTTTAATACCAGGTTGGAATTTTTTTCTCCAATCCATCGTCTATATACCAATTTTAACTCTCGATGGGAATTTTTTGGCAAAC
The DNA here is from genome assembly GCF_050948175.1 of Xylocopa sonorina. Taxonomy (NCBI): domain Eukaryota; kingdom Metazoa; phylum Arthropoda; class Insecta; order Hymenoptera; family Apidae; genus Xylocopa; species Xylocopa sonorina. The sequence goes on from NW_027490235.1 coordinate 139,419, forward strand.
TACCGTCAATGTACGAATTTTAACTCTCAGTGGGAATTTTTCTCTTCAGACTACTGTCAATGTACAAATTTTAACTATTTGTTGAAATCTTTTTGTCAAACTATCGTCAATACACGTGGTTTAATACTAAGTTGGAATTTTTTTCTCCAAACCATCGTCTATATACGAATTTTAACTCTCGATGGGAATTTTTTGGCAAACTACCGTCAATGTACAAATTTTAACTCTCGGTGGGCACTTTTTTCTGCAAACTACCTCCAATATTCAAATTTTAAGTCTTGGTTGAAATCTTTTTATCAAACAATCGTCATTATACGAACTTTAACTCTAGGTTGGAATTTTTTCTTCAAACTATCGTCTATATACGAAATTTAACTCTTGTTGGGAATTCTTAGTCAAAGTATCGTAAATGTACGAATTTTAACTCTGGGTGGGAATTTTTTTCTTCAAACTATTGTCTATATACGAATTGTAACTCTCGATGGGAATTTTTTGGCAAACTGCCGTCAATGTACGAATTCTAACTCTCGGTGGGAATTTTTTTCTTCAGACTACTCTCAATATATAAATTTTAACTATTTGCTGAAATCTTTTTGTCAAACAATCGTCAATACACGTGGTTTAATACTACGTTGGAATTTTTTTCTCCAAACCATCGTCTATATACGAATTTTAACTGTTTGTTGAAATCTTTTTGTCAAACAATCGTCAGTACATGTGGTTTAATACCAGGTTGGAATTTTTTTCTCCAATCCATCGTCTATATACGAATTTTAACTCTCGGTGGGAATTTTTTTCTTCAAACTATTGTCTATATACGAATTGTAACTCTCGATGGGAATTTTTTGGCAAACTTCCGTCAATGTACGAATTTTCACTCTCGGTGGGCACTTTTTTCTGCAAACTACTTCCAATATTCAAATTTTAAGTCTTGGTTGAAATCTTTTTGTCAAACAATCGTCATTATACGAACTTTAACTCTAGGTTGGAATTTTTTTCTTCAAACCGTGGCGGCACTCGCCACTAGAGGGACAGCACCATTTACACTTTCCTGAAAGTACCCGATGACTCATCGTTTCCAATACAGAGAAGTTCCGAACTGTCCCTAACATCCCAGCGTCTAAGGCAGGGCCTGCTAGGTAGCCTTACTGATGAGTCCACTAGCAGGCCCAGGACGAAACGTTCTTCCCCTCTCTTTTCCTTCCTTCTTTCTTCCTCCATCTATACAGCACAGCAAAAAAACCGAAGCAGCGCAGCCGCTTCCAAACTATCGTCTATATACGAAATTTAACTTTTGTTGGGAATGCTTAGTCAAACTATCGTAAATGTACGAATTTTAACTATCGGTGGGATTTCTTTTCTTCAGACTACTGTCAGTGTACAAATTTTAACTATTTGTTGAAATCTTTTTGTCAAACAATCGTCAGTACACGTGGTTTAATACCAGGTTGGAATTTTTTTCTCCAAACCATCGTCCATATACGAATTTTAACTCTCGGTGGGAATTTTTTTCTTCAAACTATTGTCTATATACGAATTGTAACTCTCGATGGGAATTTTTTGGCAAACTACCGTCAATGTACGAATTTTAACTCTCGGTGGGCACTTTTTTCTGCAAACTACTTTCAATATTCAAATTTTTAGTCTTGGTTGAAATCTTTTTGTCAAACAATCGTCATTATACGAACCTTAACTATAGGTTGGAATTTTTTTCTTCAAACTATCGTCTATTTACGAAATTTAACTCTTGTTGGGAATTCTCAGTCAAACTATCGTAAATGTACGAATTTTAACTATTGGTGGGAATTTTTTTCTTCAGACTACTCTCAATATATAAATTTTAACTATTTGTTGAAATCTTTTTGTCAAACAATCGTCAGTACACGTGGTTTAATACTAGGTTGAAATTTTTTTCTCCAAACCATCGTCTATATACCAATTTTAACTCTCGATGGGAATTTTTTGCCAACTACCGTCAATGTACGAATTCTAACTCTCGGTGGGAATTTTTCGCTTCAGACTACTGTCAATGTACAAATTTTAACTATTTGTTGAAATCTTTTTGTCAAACTATCGTCAATACACGTGGTTTAATACTAAGTTGACATTTTTTTCTCCAAACCATCGTCTATATACGAATTTTAACTCTCGATGGGAATTTTTTGGCAAACTACCGTCAATGTACAAATTTCAACTCTCGGTGGGCACTTTTTTCTGCAAACTACTTCCAATATTCAAATTTTAAGTCTTGGTTGAAATCTTTTTATCAAACAATCGTCATTATACGAACTTTAACTCTCGGTGGGAATTTTTTTCTTCAAACTATTGTCTATATACGAATTGTAACTCTCGATGGGATTTTTTTGGCAAAGTGCCGTCAATGTACGAATTCTAACTCTCGGTGGGAATTTTTTTCTTCAGACTACTCTCAATATATAAATTTTAACTATTTGTTGAAATCTTTTTGTCAAACAATCGTCAATGCACGTGGTTTAATACTGGGTTGGAATTTTTTTCTCCAATCCATCGTCTATATACCAATTTTAACTCTCGATGGGAATTTTTTGCCAACTACCGTCAATGTACGAATTCTAACTCTCGGTGGGAATTTTTCGCTTCAGACTACTGTCAATGTACAAATTTTAACTATTTGTTGAAATCTTTTTGTCAAACTATCGTCAATACACGTAGTTAAATACTAAGTCGGAATTTTTTTCTCCAAACCATCGTCTATATACGAATTTTAACTGTTTGTTGAAATCTTTTTGTCAAACAATCGTCAATACACGTGGTTTAATACCAGGTTGGAATTTTTTTCTACAAACCATCGTCTATATACGAATTTTAACTCTCGGTGGGAATTTTTTTCTGCAAACTATGGTCTATATACGAATTATAACTCTCGATGGGAATTTTTTGGCAAACTAGCGTCAATGTACGAGTTCTAACTCTCGGTGGGAATTTTTTTCTTCAGACTACTGTCACTGTACAAATTTTAACTATTTGCTGAAATCTCTTTGTCAAACAATCGTCAATACACGTGGTTTAATACTACGTTGGAATTTTTTTCTCCAAACCATCGTCTATATACGAATTTTCGCTCTCGATGGGAATTTTTTGGCAAACTACCGACAATGTACGAATTTTAACTCTCGGTGGGAATTTTTTTCTTCAGACTACCCTCAATATACAAATTTTAACTGTTTGTTGAAATCTTTTTGTCAAGCAGTCGTCAATACACGTGGTTTAATACCAGGTTGGAATTTTTTTCTCCAAACCATCGTCTATATACGAATTTTAACTCTCGGTGGGAATTTTTTGGCAAACTACCGTCAATGTACGAATTTTAACTCTCGGTGGGAATTTTTCTCTTCAGACTACTGTCAATGTACAAATTTTAACTGTTTGTTGAAATCTTTTTGTCAAACAATCGTCAGTACACGTGGTTTAATACCAGGTTGGAATTTTTTTCTCCAAACCATCGTCAATATACGAATTTTAACTGTTTGTTGAAATCTTTTTGTCAAACAATCGTCAGTACACGTGGTTTAATACCAGGTTGGAATTTTTTTCTCCAAACCATCGTCTATATACGAATTTTAACTCTCGGTGGGAATTTTTTTCTTCAAACTATGGTCTATATACGAAATGTAACTCTCGATGGGAACTTTTTTGGCAAACTGCCGTCAATGTACGAATTCTAACTCTCGGTGGGACTTTATTTCTTCAGACTACTCTCAATATATAAATTTTAACTATTTGTTGAAATCTTTTTGTCAAACAATCGTCAATACATGTGGTTTAATACTAGGTTGGAATTTTTTTCTCCAAACCATCGTCAATGTACGAATTTTAACTCTCGGTGGGAATTTTTTGGCAAACTGCCGTTAATGTACGAATTTTAACTCTCGGTGGGCACTTTTTTCTGCAAACTACTTTCAATATTCAAATTTTAAGTCTTGGTTGAAATCTTTTTGTCAAACAATCGTCAATACACGTGGTTTAATACTAGGTTGGAATTTTTTTCTTCAAACTATCGTCTATTTACGAAATTTAACTCTTGTTGGGAATTCTCAGTCAAACTATCGTAAATGTACGAATTTTAACTATTGGTGGGAATTTTTTTCTTCAGACTACTCTCAATATATAAATTTTAACTATTTGTTGAAATCTTTTTGTCAAACAATCGTCAATACACGTGGTTTAATACTAGGTTGAAATTTTTTTCTCCAAACCATCGTCTATATACCAATTTTAACTCTCGATGGGAATTTTTTGCCAACTACCGTCAATGTACGAATTCTAACTCTCGGTGGGAATTTTTTGCCAACTACCGTCAATGTACGAATTCTAACTCTCGGTGGGAATTTTTTTCTTCAGACTACTCTCAATATATAAATTTTAACTATTTGTTGAAATCTTTTTGTCAAACAATCGTCAATGCACGTGGTTTAATACTAGGTTGGAATTTTTTTCTCCAATCCATCGTCTATATACCAATTTTAACTCTCGATGGGAATTTTTTGCCAACTACCGTCAATGTACGAATTCTAACTCTCGGTGGGAATTTTTCGCTTCAGACTACTGTCAATGTACAAATTTTAACTATTTGTTGAAATCTTTTTGTCAAACTATCGTCAATACACGTAGTTAAATACTAAGTCGGAATTTTTTTCTCCAAACCATCGTCTATATACGAATTTTAACTGTTTGTTGAAATCTTTTTGTCAAACAATCGTCAATACACGTGGTTTAATACCAGGTTGGAATTTTTTTCTACAAACCATCGTCTATATACGAATTTTAACTCTCGGTGGGAATTTTTTTCTTCAAACTATGGTCTATATACGAATTGTAACTCTCGATGGGATTTTTTTGGCAAACTGCCGTCAATGTACGAATTCTAACTCTCGGTGGGAATTTTTTTCTTCAGACTACTCTCAATATATAAATTTTAACTATTTGTTGAAATCTTTTTGTCAAACAATCGTCAATACACGTGGTTTAATACTAGGTTGGAATTTTTTTCTCCAATCCATCGTCTATATACCAATTTTAACTCTCGATGGGAATTTTTTGGCAAACTACCGTCAATGTACGAATTCTAACTCTCGGTGGGAATTTTTTTCTTCAGACTACTCTCAATATATAAATTTTAACTGTTTGTTGAAATATTTTTGTCAAACCACCGTCAATACACGTGGTTTAATACCAGGTTGGAATTTTTTTCTCCAAACCATCGTCAATGTACGAATTTTAACTCTCGATGGGAATTTTTTGGCAAACTGCCGTCAATGTACGAATTTTAACTCTCGGTGGGCACTTTTTTCTGCGAACTACTTTCAATATTCAAATTTTAAGTCTTGGTTGAAATCTTTTTGTCAAACAATCGTCATTATACGAACTTTAACTCTAGGTTGGAATTTTTTTCTTCAAACTATCGTCTATTTACGAAATTTAACTCTTGTTGGGAATTCTCAGTCAAACCATCGTCTATATACGAAGTTTAACTCTCGATGGGAATTTTTTGGCAAACTACCGTCAATGTACGAATTTTAACTCTCGGTGGGAATTTTTTTCTTCAAACTATCATCTATATATGAAATTTAACTCTTGTTGGGAATTCTTAGTCAAACTATAGTAAATGTACGAATTCTAACTCTCGGTGGGAACTTTTTTCTTCAGACTTCTCTCAATATATAAATTTTAACTATTTGTTGAAATCTTTTTGTCAAACAATCGTCAATACACGTGGTTTAATACCAGGTTGGAATTTTTTACTCCAAACCATCGTCTATATACGAATTTTAACTGTTTGTTGAAATATTTTTGTCAAACAATCGTCAATACACGTGGTTTAATACCAGGTTGGAATTTTTCTCTCCAATCCATCGTCTGTATACGAATTTTAACTTTCGATGGCAATTTCTTGGCAAACTACCGTCAATGTACGAATTTTAACTTTCGGTGGGCACTTTTTTCTGCAAACTACTGTCAATATTCAAATTTTAAGTCTTGGTTGAAATCTTTTTGTCAAACAATCGTCATTATACGAACTTTAACTCTAGGTTGGAATTTTTTTCTTCAAACTGTGGCGGCACTCGCCACTAGAGGGACAGCACCATTTACACTTTCCTGAAAGTACCCGATGACTCATCGTTTCCAATACAGAGAAGTTCCGAACTGTCCCTAACATCCCAGCGTCTAAGGCAGGGCCTGCTAGGTAGCCTTACTGATGAGTCCACTAGCAGGCCCAGGACGAAACGTTCTTCCCCTCTCTTTTCCTTCCTTCTTACTTCCTCCATCTATACAGCACAGCAAAAAAACCGAAGCAGCGCAGCCGCTTCCAAACTATCGTCTATATACGAAATTTAACTTTTGTTGGGAATGCTTAGTCAAACTATCGTAAATGTACGAATTTTAACTATCGGTGTGATTTCTTTTCTTCAGACTACTGTCAGTGTACAAATTTTAACTATTTGTTGAAATCTTTTTGTCAAACAATCGTCAATACATGTGGTTTAATACCAGGTTGGAATTTTTTTCTCCAAACCATCGCCTATATACGAATTTTAACTCTCGATGGGAATTTTTTGGCAAACTACCGTCAATGTACGAATTTTAACTCTCGGTGGGAATTTTGCTCTTCAGACTACTGTCACTGTACAAATTTTAACTATTTGCTGAAATCTCTTTGTCAAACAATCGTCAATACACGTGGTTTAATACTACGTTGGAATTTTTTTCTCCAAACCATCGTCTATATACGAATTTTCGCTCTCGATGGGAATTTTTTGGCAAACTACCGACAATGTACGAATTTTAACTCTCGGTGGGAATTTTTTTCTTCAGACTACCCTCAATATACAAATTTTAACTGTTTGTTGAAATCTTTTTGTCAAGCAGTCGTCAATACACGTGGTTTAATACCAGGTTGGAATTTTTTTCTCCAAACCATCGTCTATATACGAATTTTAACTCTCGGTGGGAATTTTTTGGCAAACTACCGTCAATGTACGAATTTTAACTCTCGGTGGGAATTTTTCTCTTCAGACTACTGTCAATGTACAAATTTTAACTGTTTGTTGAAATCTTTTTGTCAAACAATCGTCAGTACACGTGGTTTAATACCAGGTTGGAATTTTTTTCTCCAAACCATCGTCAATATACGAATTTTAACTGTTTGTTGAAATCTTTTTGTCAAACAATCGTCAGTACACGTGGTTTAATACCAGGTTGGAATTTTTTTCTCCAAACCATCGTCTATATACGAATTTTAACTCTCGGTGGGAATTTTTTTCTTCAAACTATGGTCTATATACGAAATGTAACTCTCGATGGGAACTTTTTTGGCAAACTGCCGTCAATGTACGAATTCTAACTCTCGGTGGGACTTTATTTCTTCAGACTACTCTCAATATATAAATTTTAACTATTTGTTGAAATCTTTTTGTCAAACAATCGTCAATACATGTGGTTTAATACTAGGTTGGAATTTTTTTCTCCAAACCATCGTCAATGTACGAATTTTAACTCTCGGTGGGAATTTTTTGGCAAACTGCCGTTAATGTACGAATTTTAACTCTCGGTGGGCACTTTTTTCTGCAAACTACTTTCAATATTCAAATTTTAAGTCTTGGTTGAAATCTTTTTGTCAAACAATCGTCAATACACGTGGTTTAATACTAGGTTGGAATTTTTTTCTTCAAACTATCGTCTATTTACGAAATTTAACTCTTGTTGGGAATTCTCAGTCAAACTATCGTAAATGTACGAATTTTAACTATTGGTGGGAATTTTTTTCTTCAGACTACTCTCAATATATAAATTTTAACTATTTGTTGAAATCTTTTTGTCAAACAATCGTCAATACACGTGGTTTAATACTAGGTTGAAATTTTTTTCTCCAAACCATCGTCTATATACCAATTTTAACTCTCGATGGGAATTTTTTGCCAACTACCGTCAATGTACGAATTCTAACTCTCGGTGGGAATTTTTTGCCAACTACCGTCAATGTACGAATTCTAACTCTCGGTGGGAATTTTTTTCTTCAGACTACTCTCAATATATAAATTTTAACTATTTGTTGAAATCTTTTTGTCAAACAATCGTCAATGCACGTGGTTTAATACTAGGTTGGAATTTTTTTCTCCAATCCATCGTCTATATACCAATTTTAACTCTCGATGGGAATTTTTTGCCAACTACCGTCAATGTACGAATTCTAACTCTCGGTGGGAATTTTTCGCTTCAGACTACTGTCAATGTACAAATTTTAACTATTTGTTGAAATCTTTTTGTCAAACTATCGTCAATACACGTAGTTAAATACTAAGTCGGAATTTTTTTCTCCAAACCATCGTCTATATACGAATTTTAACTGTTTGTTGAAATCTTTTTGTCAAACAATCGTCAATACACGTGGTTTAATACCAGGTTGGAATTTTTTTCTACAAACCATCGTCTATATACGAATTTTAACTCTCGGTGGGAATTTTTTTCTTCAAACTATGGTCTATATACGAATTGTAACTCTCGATGGGATTTTTTTGGCAAACTGCCGTCAATGTACGAATTCTAACTCTCGGTGGGAATTTTTTTCTTCAGACTACTCTCAATATATAAATTTTAACTATTTGTTGAAATCTTTTTGTCAACCAATCGTCAATACACGTGGTTTAATACTAGGTTGGAATTTTTTTCTCCAATCCATCGTCTATATACCAATTTTAACTCTCGATGGGAATTTTTTGGCAAACTACCGTCAATGTACGAATTCTAACTCTCGGTGGGAATTTTTTTCTTCAGACTACTCTCAATATATAAATTTTAACTGTTTGTTGAAATATTTTTGTCAAACCACCGTCAATACACGAGGTTTAATACCAGGTTGGAATTTTTTTCTCCAAACCATCGTCAATGTACGAATTTTAACTCTCGATGGGAATTTTTTGGCAAACTGCCGTCAATGTACGAATTTTAACTCTCGGTGGGCACTTTTTTCTGCGAACTACTTTCAATATTCAAATTTTAAGTCTTGGTTGAAATCTTTTTGTCAAACAATCGTCATTATACGAACTTTAACTCTAGGTTGGAATTTTTTTCTTCAAACTATCGTCTATTTACGAAATTTAACTCTTGTTGGGAATTCTCAGTCAAACCATCGTCTATATACGAAGTTTAACTCTCGATGGGAATTTTTTGGCAAACTACCGTCAATGTACGAATTTTAACTCTCGGTGGGAATTTTTTTCTTCAAACTATCATCTATATATGAAATTTAACTCTTGTTGGGAATTCTTAGTCAAACTATAGTAAATGTACGAATTCTAACTCTCGGTGGGAACTTTTTTCTTCAGACTTCTCTCAATATATAAATTTTAACTATTTGTTGAAATCTTTTTGTCAAACAATCGTCAATACACGTGGTTTAATACCAGGTTGGAATTTTTTACTCCAAACCATCGTCTATATACGAATTTTAACTGTTTGTTGAAATATTTTTGTCAAACAATCGTCAATACACGTGGTTTAATACCAGGTTGGAATTTTTCTCTCCAATCCATCGTCTGTATACGAATTTTAACTTTCGATGGCAATTTCTTGGCAAACTACCGTCAATGTACGAATTTTAACTTTCGGTGGGCACTTTTTTCTGCAAACTACTGTCAATATTCAAATTTTAAGTCTTGGTTGAAATCTTTTTGTCAAACAATCGTCATTATACGAACTTTAACTCTAGGTTGGAATTTTTCTCTTCAAACTGTGGCGGCACTCGCCACTAGAGGGACAGCACCATTTACACTTTCCTGAAAGTACCCGATGACTCATCGTTTCCAATACATAGAAGTTCCGAACTGTCCCTAACATCCCAGCGTCTAAGGCAGGGCCTGCTAGGTAGCCTTACTGATGAGTCCACTAGCAGGCCCAGGACGGAACGTTCTTCCCCTCTCTTTTCCTTCCTTCTTTCTTCCTCCATCTATACAGCACAGCAAAAAAACCGAAGCAGCGCAGCCGCTTCCAAACTATCGTCTATATACGAAATTTAACTTTTATTGGGAATGCTTAGTCAAACTATCGTAAATGTACGAATTTTAACTATCGGTGGGATTTTTTTTCTTCAGACTACTGACAGTGTACAAATTTTAACTATTTGTTGAAATCATTTTGTCAAACAATCGTCAATACACGTGGTTTAATACTAGATTGGAATTTTTTTCTCCAAACCATCGTCTATATACGAATTTTAACTCTCGGTGGGAATGTTTTTCTTCAAACTATGGTCTATATACGAATTGCAACTCTCGATGGGAATTTTTTGGCAAGCTACCGTCAATGTACGAATTCTAACTCTCGGTGGGAATTTTTTTCTTCAGACTACTCTCAATATATAAATTTTAACTATTTGTTGAAATCTTTTTGTCAAACAATCGTCAATACACGTGGTTTAATACTAGGTTGGAATTTTTTTCTCCAAACCATCGCCTATATACGAATTTTAACTGTTTTTTGAAATCTTTTTGTCAAACTATCGTCAATACACGTGGTTTAATACTAAGCTGGAATTTTTTTCTCCAAACCATCGTCAATGTACGAATTTTAACTCTCGATGGGAATTTTTTGGCAAACTGCCGTCAATGTACGAATTTTAACTCTCGGTGGGCACTTTTTTCTGCAAACTACTTTCAATATTCAAATTTTAAGTCTTGGTTGAAATCTTTTTGTCAAACAATCGTCATTATACGAACTTTAACTCTAGGTTGGAATTTTTTTCTTCAAACTATCGTCTATTTACGAAATTTAACTCTTGTTGGGAATTCTCAGTCAAACTATCGTAAATGTACGAATTTTAACTATTGGTGGGAATTTTTTTCTTCAGACTACTGTCAATATACGAATTTTAACTATTTGTTGAAATCTTTTTGTCAAACAATCGTCAATACACGTGGTTTAATACTAGGTTGAATTTTTTTCTCCAAACCATCGCCTATATACGAATTTTAACTGTTTGTTGAAATCTTTTTGTCAAGCAGTCGTCAATACTCGTGGTTTAATACCAGGTTGGAATTTTTTTCTCCAAACCATCGTCTATATACGAATTTTAACTCTCGGTGGGAATTTTTTGGCAAACTACCGTCAATGTACGAATTTTAACTCTCGGTGGGAATTTTTCTCTTCAGACTACTGTCATTGTACAAATTTTAACTATTTGCTGAAATCTTTTCGTCAAACTATCGTCAATACACGTGGTTTAATACCAGGTTGGAATTTTTTTCTCCAAACCATCGTCTATATACGAATTTATATCTCGGTGGGAATTTTTTTCTTCAAACTATGGTCTATATACGAAATGTAACTCTCGATGGGAATTTTTTTGGCAAACTGCCGTCAATGTACGAATTCTAACTCTCGGTGGGACTTTTTTTCTTCAGACTACTCTCAATATATAAATTTTAACTATTTGTTGAAATCTTTTTGTCAAACAATCGTCAATACACGTGGTTTAATACTAGGTTGGAATTTTTTTCTCCAAACCATCGTCAATGTACGAATTTTAACTCTCGATGGGAATTTTTTGGCAAACTGCCGTTAATGTACGAATTTTATCTCTCGGTGGGCACTTTTTTCTGCAAACTACTTTCAATATTCAAATTTTAAGTCTTGGTTGAAATCTTTTTGTCAAACAATCGTCAATACACGTGGTTTAATACTAGGTTGGAATTTTTTTCTCCAAACCATCGCCTATATACGAATTTTAACTGTTTTTTGAAATCTTTTTGTCAAACTATCGTCAATACACGTGGTTTAATACTAAGCTGGAATTTTTTTCTCCAAACCATCGTCAATGTACGAATTTTAACTCTCGATGGGAATTTTTTGGCAAACTGCCGTCAATGTACGAATTTTAACTCTCGGTGGGCACTTTTTTCTGCAAACTACTTTCAATATTCAAATTTTAAGTCTTGGTTGAAATCTTTTTGTCAAACAATCGTCATTGTACGAACTTTAACTCTAGGTTGGGATTTTTTTCTTCAAACTATCGTCTATTTACGAAATTTAACTCTTGTTGGGAATTCTCAGTCAAACTATCGTAAATGTACGAATTTTAACTATCGGTGGGAATTTTTTTCTTCAGACTACTGTCAATATACGAATTTTAACTATTTGTTGAAATCTTTTTGTCAAACAATCGTCAATACACGTGGTTTAATACTAGGTTGAATTTTTTTCTCCAAACCATCGCCTATATACGAATTTTAACTGTTTGTTGAAATCTTTTTGTCAAGCAGTCGTCAATACACGTGGTTTAATACCATGTTGGAATTTTTTTCTCCAAACCATCGTCTATATACGAATTTTAACTCTCGGTGGGAATTTTTTGGCAAACTACCGTCAATGTACGAATTTTAACTCTCGGTGGGAATTTTTCTCTTCAGACTACTGTCAATGTACAAATTTTAACTATTTGCTAAAATCTTTTTGTCAAACTATCGTCAATACACGTGGTTTAATACCAGGTTGGAATTTTTTTCCCCAAACCATCGTCTATATACGAATTTTAACTCTCGGTGGGAATTTTTTTCTTCAAACTATGGTCCATATTCGAAATGTAACTCTCGATGGGAATTTTTTTGGCAAACTGCCGTCAATGTACGAATTCTAACTCTCGGTGGGACTTTTTTTCTTCAGACTACTCTCAATATATAAATTTTAACTATTTGTTGAAATCTTTTTGTCAAACAATCGTCAATACACGTGGTTTAATACTAGGTTGGAATTTTTTTCTCCAAACCATCGTCAATGTACGAATTTTAACTCTCGATGGGAATTTTTTGGCAAACTGCCGTTAATGTACGAATTTTAACTCTCGGTGGGCACTTTTTTCTGCAAACTACTTTCAATATTCAAATTTTAAGTCTTGGTTGAAATCTTTTTGTCAAACAATCGTCAATACACGTGGTTTAATACTAGGTTGGAATTTTTTTCTCCAAACCATCGTCTATATACGAATTTTAACTGTTTGTTGAAATATTTTTGTCAAACCATCGTCAATACACGTGGTTTAATGCCAGGTTGGAATTTTTTTCTTCAAACCATCGTCTATATACGAATTTTAACTCTCGGTGGGAATGTTTTTCTTCAAACTATGGTCTATATACGAATTGCAACTCTCGATGGGAATTTTTTGGCAAACTACCGTCAATGTACGAATTCTAACTCTCGGTGGGAATTTTTTTCTTCAGACTACTCTCAATATATAAATTTTAACTATTTGTTGAAATCTTTTTGTCAAACAATCGTCAATACACGTGGTTTAATACTAGGTTGGAATTTTTTTCTCCAAACCATCGCCTATATACGAATTTTAACTGTTTTTTGAAATCTTTTTGTCAAACTATCGTCAATACACGTGGTTTAATACTAAGCTGGAATTTTTTTCTCCAAACCATCGTCAATGTACGAATTTTAACTCTCGATGGGAATTTTTTGGCAAACTGCCGTCAATGTACGAATTTTAACTCTCGGTGGGCACTTTTTTCTGCAAACTACTTTCAATATTCAAATTTTAAGTCTTGGTTGAAATCTTTTTGTCAAACAATCGTCATTATACGAACTTTAACTCTAGGTTGGAATTTTTTTCTTCAAACTATCGTCTATTTACGAAATTTAACTCTTGTTGGGAATTCTCAGTCAAACTATCGTAAATGTACGAATTTTAACTATCGGTGGGAATTTTTTTCTTCAGACTACTGTCAATATACGAATTTTAACTATTTGTTGAAATCTTTTTGTCAAACAATCGTCAATACACGTGGTTTAATACTAGGTTGAATTTTTTTCTCCAAACCATCGCCTATATACGAATTTTAACTGTTTGTTGAAATCTTTTTGTCAAGCAGTCGTCAATACACGTGGTTTAATACCAGGTTGGAATTTTTTTCTCCAAACCATCGTCTATATACGAATTTTAACTCTCGGTGGGAATTTTTTGGCAAACTACCGTCAATGTACGAATTTTAACTCTCGGTGGGAATTTTTCTCTTCAGACTACTGTCAATGTACAAATTTTAACTATTTGCTGAAATCTTTTTGTCAAACTATGGTCAATACACGTGGTTTAATACCAGGTTGGAATTTTTTTCCCCAAACCATCGTCCATATACGAATTTTAACTCTCGGTGGGAATTTTTTTCTTCAAACTATGGTCTATATTCGAAATGTAACTCTCGATGGGAATTTTTTTGGCAAACTGCCGTCAATGTACGAATTCTAACTCTCGGTGGGACTTTTTTTCTTCAGACTACTCTCAATATATAAATTTTAACTATTTGTTGAAATCTTTTTGTCAAACAATCGTCAATACACGTGGTTTAATACTAGGTTGGAATTTTTTTCTCCAAACCATCGTCAATGTACGAATTTTAACTCTCGATGGGAATTTTTTGGCAAACTGCCGTTAATGTACGAATTTTAACTCTCGGTGGGCACTTTTTTCTGCAAACTACTTTCAATATTCAAATTTTAAGTCTTGGTTGAAATCTTTTTGTCAAACAATCGTCAATACACGTGGTTTAATACTAGGTTGGAATTTTTTTCTCCAAACCATCGTCTATATACGAATTTTAACTGTTTGTTGAAATATTTTTGTCAAACCATCGTCAATACACGTGGTTTAATGCCAGGTTGGAATTTTTTTCTTCAAACCATCGTCTATATACGAATTTTAACTCTCGGTGGGAATGTTTTTCTTCAAACTATGGTCTATATACGAATTGCAACTCTCGATGGGAATTTTTTGGCAAACTACCGTCAATCTACGAATTCTAACTCTCGGTGGGAATTTTTTTCTTCAGACTACTCTCAATATATAAATTTTAACTATTTGTTGAAATCTTTTTGTCAAACAATCGTCAATACACGTGGTTTAATACTAGGTTGGAATTTTTTTCTCCAAACCATCGCCTATATACGAATTTTAACTGTTTTTTGAAATCTTTTTGTCAAACCATCGTCAATACATGTGGTTTAATGCCAGGTTGGAATTTTTTTCTTCAAACCATCGTCTATATACGAATTTTAACTCTCGGTGGGAATGTTTTTCTTCAAACTATGGTCTATATACGAATTGCAACTCTCGATGGGAATTTTTTGGCAAGCTACCGTCAATGTACGAATTCTAACTCTCGGTGGGAATTTTTTTCTTCAGACTACTCTCAATATATAAATTTTAACTATTTGTTGAAATCTTTTTGTCAAACAATCGTCAATACACGTGGTTTAATACTAGGTTGGAATTTTTTTCTCCAAACCATCGCCTATATACGAATTTTAACTGTTTTTTGAAATCTTTTTGTCAAACTATCGTCAATACACGTGGTTTAATACTAAGCTGGAATTTTTTTCTCCAAACCATCGTCAATGTACGAATTTTAACTCTCGATGGGAATTTTTTGGCAAACTGCCGTCAATGTACGAATTTTAACTCTCGGTGGGCACTTTTTTCTGCAAACTACTTTCAATATTCAAATTTTAAGTCTTGGTTGAAATCTTTTTGTCAAACAATCGTCATTATACGAACTTTAACTCTAGGTTGGAATTTTTTTCTTCAAACTATCGTCTATTTACGAAATTTAACTCTTGTTGGGAATTCTCAGTCAAACTATCGTAAATGTACGAATTTTAACTATCGGTGGGAATTTTTTTCTTCAGACTACTGTCAATATACGAATTTTAACTATTTGTTGAAATCTTTTTGTCAAACAATCGTCAATACACGTGGTTTAATACTAGGTTGAATTTTTTTCTCCAAACCATCGCCTATATACGAATTTTAACTGTTTGTTGAAATCTTTTTGTCAAGCAGTCGTCAATACACGTGGTTTAATACCATGTTGGAATTTTTTTCTCCAAACCATCGTCTATATACGAATTTTAACTCTCGGTGGGAATTTTTTGGCAAACTACCGTCAATGTACGAATTTTAACTCTCGGTGGGAATTTTTCTCTTCAGACTACTGTCAATGTACAAATTTTAACTATTTGCTGAAATCTTTTTGTCAAACTATCGTCAATACACGTGGTTTAATACCAGGTTGGAATTTTTTTCCCCAAACCATCGTCTATATACGAATTTTAACTCTCGGTGGGAATTTTTTTCTTCAAACTATGGTCCATATTCGAAATGTAACTCTCGATGGGAATTTTTTTGGCAAACTGCCGTCAATGTACGAATTCTAACTCTCGGTGGGACTTTTTTTCTTCAGACTACTCTCAATATATAAATTTTAACTATTTGTTGAAATCTTTTTGTCAAACAATCGTCAATACACGTGGTTTAATACTAGGTTGGAATTTTTTTCTCCAAACCATCGTCAATGTACGAATTTTAACTCTCGATGGGAATTTTTTGGCAAACTGCCGTTAATGTACGAATTTTAACTCTCGGTGGGCACTTTTTTCTGCAAACTACTTTCAATATTCAAATTTTAAGTCTTGGTTGAAATCTTTTTGTCAAACAATCGTCAATACACGTGGTTTAATACTAGGTTGGAATTTTTTTCTCCAAACCATCGTCTATATACGAATTTTAACTGTTTGTTGAAATATTTTTGTCAAACCATCGTCAATACACGTGGTTTAATGCCAGGTTGGAATTTTTTTCTTCAAACCATCGTCTATATACGAATTTTAACTCTCGGTGGGAATGTTTTTCTTCAAACTATGGTCTATATACGAATTGCAACTCTCGATGGGAATTTTTTGGCAAACTACCGTCAATGTACGAATTCTAACTCTCGGTGGGAATTTTTTTCTTCAGACTACTCTCAATATATAAATTTTAACTATTTGTTGAAATCTTTTTGTCAAACAATCGTCAATACACGTGGTTTAATACTAGGTTGGAATTTTTTTCTCCAAACCATCGCCTATATACGAATTTTAACTGTTTTTTGAAATCTTTTTGTCAAACTATCGTCAATACACGTGGTTTAATACTAAGCTGGAATTTTTTTCTCCAAACCATCGTCAATGTACGAATTTTAACTCTCGATGGGAATTTTTTGGCAAACTGCCGTCAATGTACGAATTTTAACTCTCGGTGGGCACTTTTTTCTGCAAACTACTTTCAATATTCAAATTTTAAGTCTTGGTTGAAATCTTTTTGTCAAACAATCGTCATTATACGAACTTTAACTCTAGGTTGGAATTTTTTTCTTCAAACTATCGTCTATTTACGAAATTTAACTCTTGTTGGGAATTCTCAGTCAAACTATCGCAAATGTACGAATTTTAACTATCGGTGGGAATTTTTTTCTTCAGACTACTGTCAATATACGAATTTTAACTATTTGTTGAAGTCTTTTTGTCAAACAATCGTCAATACACGTGGTTTAATACTAGGTTGAATTTTTTTCTCCAAACCATGGCCTATATACGAATTTTAACTGTTTGTTGAAATCTTTTTGTCAAGCAGTCGTCAATACACGTGGTTTAATACCAGGTTGGAATTTTTTTCTCCAAACCATCGTCTATATACGAATTTTAACTCTCGGTGGGAATTTTTTGGCAAACTACCGTCAATGTACGAATTTTAACTCTCGGTGGGAATTTTTCTCTTCAGACTACTGTCAATGTACAAATTTTAACTATTTGCTGAAATCTTTTTGTCAAACTATGGTCAATACACGTGGTTTAATACCAGGTTGGAATTTTTTTCCCCAAACCATCGTCTATATACGAATTTTAACTCTCGGTGGGAATTTTTTTCTTCAAACTATGGTCTATATTCGAAATGTAACTCTCGATGGGAATTTTTTTGGCAAACTGCCGTCAATGTACGAATTCTAACTCTCGGTGGGACTTTTTTTCTTCAGACTACTCTCAATATATAAATTTTAACTATTTGTTGAAATCTTTTTGTCAAACAATCGTCAATACACGTGGTTTAATACTAGGTTGGAATTTTTTTCTCCAAACCATCGTCAATGTACGAATTTTAACTCTCGATGGGAATTTTTTGGCAAACTGCCGTTAATGTACGAATTTTAACTCTCGGTGGGCACTTTTTTCTGCAAACTACTTTCAATATTCAAATTTTAAGTCTTGGTTGAAATCTTTTTGTCAAACAATCGTCAATACACGTGGTTTAATACTAGGTTGGAATTTTTTTCTCCAAACCATCGTCTATATACGAATTTTAACTGTTTGTTGAAATATTTTTGTCAAACCATCGTCAATACACGTGGTTTAATGCCAGGTTGGAATTTTTTTCTTCAAACCATCGTCTATATACGAATTTTAACTCTCGGTGGGAATGTTTTTCTTCAAACTATGGTCTATATACGAATTGCAACTCTCGATGGGAATTTTTTGGCAAACTATCGTAAATGTACGAATTTTAACTATCGGTGGGAATTTTTTTCTCCAGACTACTGTCAATATACGAATTTTAACTATTTGTTGAAATCTTTTTGTCAAACAATCGTCAATACACGTGGTTTAATACTAGGTTGAATTTTTTTCTCCAAACCATCGCCTATATACGAATTTTAACTGTTTGTTGAAATCTTTTTGTCAAGTAGTCGTCAATACACGTGGTTTAATACCAGGTTGGAATTTTTTTCTCCAAACCATCGTCTATATACGAATTTTAACTCTCGGTGGGAATTTTTTTCTTCAAACTATGGTCTATATACGAATTTTAACTCTCGGTGGGAATTTTTTGGCAAACTACAGTCAATGTACGAATTTTAACTCTCGGTGGGAATTTTTTTCTTCAAACTATGGTCTATATACGAATTATAACTCTCGATGGGAATTTTTTTGGCAAACTGCCGTCAATGTACGAATTTTAACTCTCGGTGGGAATTTTTCTCTTCAGACTACTGTCAATGTACAAATTTTAACTATTTTTTGAAATCTTTTTGTCAAACTATCGTCAATACACATGGCTTAACACTAAGTTGGAATTTTTTTCTCCAAACCATCGTCTATATACGAATTTTAACTCTCGGTGGGAATTTTTTTCTTCAAACTATGGTCTATATACGAATTGTAACTCTCGATGGGAATTTTTTTGGCAAACTGCCGTCAATGTACGAATTTTAACTCTCGGTGGGAATTTTTCTCTTCAGACTACTGTCAATGTACAAATTTTAACTATTTTTTGAAATCTTTTTGTCAAACTATCGTCAATACACGTGGTTTAATACTAAGTTGGAACTTTTTTCTCCAAACCATCGTCAATGTACGAATTTTAACTCTCGATGGGAATTTTTTGGCAAACTGCCGTCAATGTACGAAATTTAACTCTCGGTGGGCACTTTTTTCTGCAAACTACTTTTAATACTCAAATTTTAAGTCTTGGTTGAAATCTTTTTGTCAAACAATCGTCATTATACGAACTTTAACTCTAGGTTGGAATTTTTTTCTTCAAACTATCGTCTATTTACGAAATTTAACTCTTGTTGGGAATTCTTAGTCAAACTATCGTAAATGTACGAATTTTAACTATCCGTGGGAATTTTTTTCTTCAGACTACTGTCAATATATAAATTTTAACTATTTGTTGAAATCTTTTTGTCAAACAATCGTCAATACACGTGGTTTAATACTAGGTTGGAATTTTTTTCTCCAAACCATCGTCTATATACGAATTTTAACTCTCGATGGGAATTTTTTGGCAAACTACCGTCAATGTACGAATTTTAACTCTCGGTGGGAATTTTTCGCTTCAGACTACAGTCAATGTACAAATTTTAACTATCTGTTGAAATCTTTTTGTCAAACTATCGTCAATACAAGTGGTATAATACTAAGTTGGAATTTTTTTCTCCAAACCATCGTCAATGTACGAATTTTAACTCTCGATGGGAATTTTTTGGCAAACTGCCGTCAATGTACGAATTTTAACTCTCGGTGGGAATTTTTCGCTTCAGACTACTGTCAATGTACAAATTTTAACTATCTGTTGAAATCTTTTTGTCAAACTATGGTCAATACATGTGGTTTAATACTAGGTTGGAATTTTTTTCTCCAAACCATCGTCTATATACGAATTTTAACTCTCGATGGGAATTTTTTGGCAAACTACCTTCAATGTACGAATTTTAACTCTCGGTGGGCACTTTTTTCTTCAGACTACTGTCAATGTACAAATTTTAACTATTTGTTGAAATCTTTATGTCAATCTATCGTCAATACACGTGGTTTAATACCAGGTTGCAATTTTATTCTCCAAACCATCGTCTATATACGAATTTTAACTCTCGATGGGAATTTTTTGGCAAACTACCGTCAATGTACGAATTTTAACTCTCGGTGGGAATTTTTCTCTTCAGACTACTGTCAATGTACAAATTTTAACTAATTGTTGAAATCTTTTTGTCAAGCTATCGTCAATACACGTGGTTTAATACTAAGTTGGAATTTTTTTCTCCAATCCATCGTCTATATACGAATTTTAACACACGATGGGAATTTTTTGGCAAACTACCGTCAATGTACGAATTTTAACTCTCGTTGGGCACTTTTTTCTTCAAACTACTGTCAATATTCAAATTTTAAGTCTTGGTTGAAATCTTTTGGTCAAACAATTGTCATTATACGAATTTTAACTGTAGGTTGGAATTTTTTTCTCCAAACTACCGTCTATATACGAATTTTAACTCTCGATGGGAATTTTTTGGCAAACTACCGTCAATGTACGAATTTTAACTCTCGGTGGGAATTTTTTTCTTTAGACTACTCTCAATATACAAATTTTAACTGTTTGTTGAAATCTTTTTGCCAAACAATCGTCAATACACGTGGTTTAATACCAGGTTGGAATTTTTTTCTCCAAACTATCGTCTATATACGAATTTTAACTCTCCATGGGAATTTTTTGATCAAACTACCGTCAATGTACGAATTTTAACTCTCGGTGGGAATTTTTTTCTTCAGACTACTCTCAATATATAAATTTTAACTGTTTGTTGAAATCTTTTTGCCAAACAATCGTCAATACACGTGGTTTAATACCAGGTTGGAATTTTTTTCTCCAAACCATCGTCTATATACGAATTTTAACTCTCGATGGGAATTTTTTGGCAAACTACCGTCAATGTACGAATTCTAACTCACGGTGGGAATTTTTTTCTTCAGAATACTCTCAACATATAAATTTTAACTGTTTGTTGAAATCTTTTTGTCAAACAATCGTCAATACACATGGTTTAATACCAGGTTGGAATTTTTTTCTCCAAACCATCGTCTATATACGAATTTTAACTCTCGATGGGAATTTTTTGGCAAACTACCGTCAATGTACGAATTTTAACTCTCGGTGGGAATTTTTCGCTTCAGACTACAGTCAATGTACAAATTTTAACTATTTGTTGAAATCTTTTTGTCAAACAATCGTCAATACACGTGGTTTAATACTAGGTTGGAATTTTTTTCTCCAAACCATCGCCTATATAGGAATTTTAACTGTTTGTTGAAATCTTTTTGTCAAGCAATCGTCAATACACGTGGTTAAATACCAGGTTGGAATTTTTTTCTCCACACCATCGTCTATATACGAATTTTAACTCTTGGTTGGAATTTTTTTCTTCAAACTATCGTCTATTTACGAAATTTAACTCTTGTTGGGAATTCTTAGTCAAACTATCGTAAATGTACGAATTTTAACTATCGGTGGGAATTTTTTTCTTCAGACTACTGTCAATATACAAATTTTAACTATTTGTTGAAATCTTTTTGTCAAGCAATCGTCAATACACGTGGTTTAATACTAGGTTGGAATTTTTTTCTCCAAACCATCGTCTATATACGAATTTTAACTCTCGATGGGAATTTTTTGGCAAACTACCGTCAATGTACGAATTTTAACTCTCGGTGGGAATTTTTCGCTTCAGACTACAGTCAATGTACAAATTTTAACTATCTGTTGAAATCTTTTTGTCAAACTATCGTCAATACAAGTGGTATAATACTAAGTTGGAATTTTTTTCTCCAAACCATCGTCAATGTACGAATTTTAACTCTCGATGGGAATTTTTTGGCAAACTGCCGTCAATGTACGAATTTTAACTCTCGGTGGGAATTTTTCGCTTCAGACTACTGTCAATGTACAAATTTTAACTATCTGTTGAAATCTTTTTGTCAAACTATGGTCAATACATGTGGTTTAATACTAGTTTGGAATTTTTTTCTCCAAACCATCGTCTATATACGAATTTTAACTCTCGATGGGAATTTTTTGGCAAACTACCTTCAATGTACGAATTTTAACTCTCGGTGGGCACTTTTTTCTTCAGGCTACTGTCAATGTACAAATTTTAACTATTTGTTGAAATCTTTATGTCAATCTATCGTCAATACACGTGGCTTAATACTAGGTTGCAATTTTATTCTCCAAACCATCGTCTATATGCGAATTTTAACACTCGATGGGAATTTTCTGGCAAACTACCGTCAATGTACGAATTTTAACTCTCGGTGGGCACTTTTTTCTTCAAACTACTGTCAATATTCAAATTTTAAGTCTTGGTTGAAATATTTTTGTCAAACATTCGTCATTATACGAACTTTAACTCTAGGTTGGAATTTTTTTCTTCAAACTATCGTCTATTTACGAAATTTAACTCTTGTTGGGAATTCTTAGTCAAACTATCGTAAATGTACGAATTTTAACTATCGGTGGGAATTTTTTTCTTCAGACTACTGTCAATATACAAATTTTAACTATTTGTTGAAATCTTTTTGTCAAACAATCGTCAATACACGTGGTTTAATACTAGGTTGGAATTTTTTTCTCCAAACCATCGCCTGTATACGAATTTTAACTGTTTGTTGAAATCTTTTTGTCAAGCAGTCGTCAATACACGTAGTTTAATACCAGGTTGGAATTTTTTTCTCCAAACCATCGTCTATATACGAATTTTAACTCTCGGTGGGAATTTTTTTCTTCAAACCATGGTCAATATACAAATTTTAACTATTTGTTGAAATCTTTTTGTCAAACAAATCTTTTCGTCAATACACGTGGTTTAATACTAGGTTGGAATTTTTTTCTCCAAACCATCGCCTATATACGAATTTTAACTGTTTGTTGAAATCTTTTTGTCAAGCAGTCGTCAATACACGTGGTTTAATACCAGGTTGGAATTTTTTTCTCCAAACCATCGTCTATATACGAATTTTAACTCTCGGTGGGAATTTTTTGGCAAACTACCGTCAATGTACGAAATTTAACTCTCGGTGGGAATTTTTCTCTTCAGACTACTGTCAATGTACAAATTTTAACTATTTTTTGAAATCTTTTTGTCAAACTATCGTCAATACACGTGGTTTAATACTAGTTGGAACTTTTTTCTCCAAACCATCGTCAATGTACGAATTTTAACTCTCGATGGGAATTTTTTGGCAAACTGCCGTCAATGTACGAAATTTAACTCTCGGTGGGCACTTTTTTCTGCAAACTACTTTCAATACTCAAATTTTAAGTCTTGGTTGAAATCTTTTTGTCAAACAATCGTCATTATACGAACTTTAACTCTAGGTTGGAATTTTTTTCTTCAAACTATCGTCTATTTACGAAATTTAACTCTTGTTGGGAATTCTTAGTCAAACTATCGTAAATGTACGAATTTTAACTATCCGTGTGAATATTGTTCTTCAGACTACTGTCAATATATAAATTTTAACTATTTGTTGAAATCTTTTTGTCAAACAATCGTCAATACACGTGGTTTAATACTAGGTTGGAATTTTTTTCTCCAAACCATCGTCTATATACGAATTTTAACTCTCGATGGGAATTTTTTGGCAAACTACCGTCAATGTACGAATTTTAACTCTCGGTGGGAATTTTTCGCTTCAGACTACAGTCAATGTACAAATTTTAACTATTTGTTGAAATCTTTTTGTCAAACAATCGTCAATACACGTGGTTTAATACTAGGTTGGAATTTTTTTCTCCAAACCATCGCCTATATAGGAATTTTAACTGTTTGTTGAAATCTTTTTGTCAAGCAGTCGTCAATACACGTGGTTTAATACCAGGTTGGAATTTTTTTCTCCAAACCATCGTCTATATACGAATTTTAACTCTCGGTGGGAATTTTTTTCTTCAAACTATGGTCTATATACGAATTGTAACTCTCGATGGGAATTTTTTTGGCAAACTGCCGTCAATGTACGAATTTTAACTCTCGGAGGGAATTTTTCTCTTCAGACTACTGTCAATGTACAAATTTTAACTATTTTTTGAAATCTTTTTGTCAAACTATCGTCAATACACGTGGTTTAATACTAAGTTGGAACTTTTTTCTCCAAACCATCGTCAATGTACGAATTTTAACTCTCGATGGGAATTTTTTGGCAAACTGCCGTCAATGTACGAAATTTAACTCTCGGTGGGCACTTTTTTCTGCAAACTACTTTCAATATTCAAATTTTAAGTCTTGGTTGAAATCTTTTTGTCAAACAATCGTCATTATACGAACTTTAACTCTAGGTTGGAATTTTTTTCTTCAAACTATCGTCTATTTACGAAATTTAACTCTTGTTGGGAATTCTTAGTCAAACTATCGTAAATGTACGAATTTTAACTATCGGTGGGAATTTTTTTCTTCAGACTACTGTCAATATACAAATTTTAACTATTTGTTGAAATCTTTTTGTCAAACAATCGTCAATACACGTGGTTTAATACTAGGTTGGAATTTTTTTCTCCAAACCATCGCCTATATACGAATTTTAACTGTTTGTTGAAATCTTTTTGTCAAGCAGTCGTCAATACACGTGGTTTAATACCAGGTTGGAATTTTTTTCTCCAAACCATCGTCTATATACGAATTTTAACTCTCGGTGGGAATTTTTTTCTTCAAACCATGGTCAATATACAAATTTTAACTATTTGTTGAAATCTTTTTGTCAAACAAATCTTTTCGTCAATACACGTGGTTTAATACTAGGTTGGAATTTTTTTCTCCAAACCATCGCCTATATACGAATTTTAACTGTTTGTTGAAATCTTTTTGTCAAGCAGTCGTCAATACACGTGGTTTAATACCAGGTTGGAATTTTTTTCTCCAAACCATCGTCTATATACGAATTTTAACTCTCGGTGGGAATTTTTTGGCAAACTACCGTCATTGTACGAAATTTAACTCTCGGTGGGAATTTTTCTCTTCAGACTACTGTCAATGTACAAATTTTAACTATTTGCTGAAATCTTTTTGTCAAACTATCGTCAATACACGTGGTTTAATACCAGGTTGGAATTTTTTTCTCCAAACCATCGTCTATATACGAATTTTAACTCTCGGTGGGAATTTTTTTCTTCAAACTATGGTCTATATACGAATTGTAACTCTCGATGGGAATTTTTTTGGCAAACTGCCGTCAATGTACGAATTTTAACTCTCGGTGGGAATTTTTCTCTTCAGACTACTGTCAATGTACAAATTTTAACTATTTTTTGAAATCTTTTTGTCAAACTATCGTCAATACACGTGGTTTAATACTAAGTTGGAACTCTTTTCTCCAAACCATCGTCAATGTACGAATTTTAACTCTCGATGGGAATTTTTTGGCAAACTGCCGTCAATGTACGAAATTTAACTCTCGGTGGGCACTTTTTTCTGCAAACTACTTTCAATACTCAAATTTTAAGTCTTGGTTGAAATCTTTTTGTCAAACAATCGTCATTATACGAACTTTAACTCTAGGTTGGAATTTTTTTCTTCAAACTATCGTCTATTTACGAAATTTAACTCTTGTTGGGAATTCTTAGTCAAACTATCGTAAATGTACGAATTTTAACTATCGGTGGGAATTTTTTTCTTCAGACTACTGTCAATATACAAATTTTAACTATTTGTTGAAATCTTTTTGTCAAACAATCGTCAATACACGTGGTTTAATACTAGGTTGGAATTTTTTTCTCCAAACCATCGCCTATATACGAATTTTAACTGTTTGTTGAAATCTTTTTGTCAAGCAGTCGTCAATACACGTGGTTTAATACCAGGTTGGAATTTTTTTCTCCAAACCATCGTCTATATACGAATTTTAACTCTCGGTGGGAATTTTTTTCTTCAAACCATGGTCAATATACAAATTTTAACTATTTGTTGAAATCTTTTTGTCAAACAAATCTTTTCGTCAATACACGTGGTTTAATACTAGGTTGGAATTTTTTTCTCCAAACCATCGCCTATATACGAATTTTAACTGTTTGTTGAAATCTTTTTGTCAAGCAGTCGTCAATACACGTGGTTTAATACCAGGTTGGAACTTTTTTCTCCAAACCATCGTCTATATACGAATTTTAACTCTCGGTGGGAATTTTTTTCTTCAAACCATGGTCAATATACAAATTTTAACTATTTGTTGAAATCTTTTTGTCAAACAAATCTTTTCGTCAATACACGTGGTTTAATACTAGGTTGGAATTTTTTTCTCCAAACCATCGTCTATATACGAATTTTAACTCTCGACTGGAATTTTTTGGCAAACTACCGTCAATCTACGAATTTTAACTCTCGGTGGGAATTTTCCGCTTCAGACTACTGTCAATGTACAAATTTTAACTATCTGTTGAAATCTTTTTGTCAAACTATCGTCAATACAAGTGGTATAATACTAAGTTGGAATTTTTTTCTCCAAACCATCGTCAATGTACGAATTTTAACTCTCGATGGGAATTTTTTGGCAAACTACCGTCAATGTACGAATTTTAACTCTCGGTGGGCACTTTTTTCTGCAAACTACTTTCAATATTCAAATTTTAAGTCTTGGTTGAAATCGTTTTGTCAAACAATCGTCATTATACGAACTTTAACTCTAGGTTGGAACTTCTTTCTTCAAACTATCGTCTATTTACGAAATTTAGCTCTTGTTGGGAATTCTTAGTCAAACTATCGTAAATGTACGAATTTTAACTATCGGTGGGAATTTTTTTCTTCAGAATACTCTCAATATATAAATTTTAACTGTTTGTTGAAATCTTTTTGTCAAACAATCGTCAATACACGTGGTTTAATACCAGGTTGGAATTTTTTTCTCCAAACCATCGTCTATATACGAATTTTAACTCTCGATGGGAATTTTTTGGCAAACTACCGTCAATGTACGAATTCTAACTCACGGTGGGAATTTTTTTCTTCAGAATACTCTCAATATATGAATTTTAACTGTTTGTTGAAATCTTTTTGTCAAACAATCGTCAATACACGTGGTTTAATACCAGGTTGGAATTTTTTTCTCCAAACCATCGTCTATATACGAATTTTAACTCTCGGTGGGAATTTTTTTCTTCAAACTATAGTCTATATACGAATTGTAACTCTCGATGGGAATTCTTTTGGCAAACTGCCGTCAATGTACGAATTCTAACCCTCGGTGGGACTTTTTTTCTTCAGACTACTCTCAATATATAAATTTTAACTATTTGTTGAAATCTTTTTGTCAAACAATCGTCAATACACGTGGTTTAATACTAGGTTGGAATTTTTTTCTCCAAACCATCGTCTATATACGAATTTTAACTCTCGATGGGAATTTTTTGGCAAACTACCGTCAATGTACGAATTTTAACTCTCGGTGGGAATTTTTTTCTTCAGACTACTCTCAATATATAAATTTTAACTGTTTGTTGAAATCTTTTTGCCAAACAATCGTCAATACACGTGGTTTAATACCAGGTTGGAATTTTTTTCTCCAAACCATCGTCTATATACGAATTTTAACTCTCGATGGGAATTTTTTGGCAAACTACCGTCAATGTACGAATTTTAACTCTCGGTGGGAATTTTTCTCTTCAGACTACTGTCAATGTACAAATTTTAACTAATTGTTGAAATCTTTTTGTCAAGCTATCGTCAATACACGTGGTTTAATACTAAGTTGGAATTTTTTTCTCCAATCCATCGTCTATATACGAATTTTAACACACGATGGGAATTTTTTGGCAAACTACCGTCAATGTACGAATTTTAACTCTCGTTGGGCACTTTTTTCTTCAAACTACTGTCAATATTCAAATTTTAAGTCTTGGTTGAAATCTTTTGGTCAAACAATTGTCATTATACGAATTTTAACTGTAGGTTGGAATTTTTTTCTCCAAACTATCGTCTATATACGAATTTTAACTCTCCATGGGAATTTTTTGATCAAACTACCGTCAATGTACGAATTTTAACTCTCGGTGGGCACTTTTTTCTGCAAACTACTTCCAATATTCAAATTTTAAGTCTTGGTTGAAATCTTTTTATCAAACAATCGTCATTATACGAACTTTAACTCTAGGTTGGAATTTTTTTCTTCAAACTATCGTCTATATACGAAATTTAAATCTTGTTGGGAATTCTTAGTCAAACTATTGTAAATGTACGAATTTTAACTCTCGGTGGGAATTTTTTTCTTCAAACTATTGTCTATATACGAATTGTAACTCTCGATGGGATTTTTTTGGCAAACTGCCGTCAATGTACGAATTCTAACTCTCGGTGGGAATTTTTTTCTTCAGACTACTCTCAATATATAAATCTTAACTATTTGTTGAAATCTTTTTGTCAAACAATCGTCAATACACGTGGTTTAATACCAGGTTGGAATTTTTTTCTCCAATCCATCGTCTATATACCAATTTTAACTCTCGATGGGAATTTTTTGGCAAACTACCGTCAATGTACGAATTTTAACTCTCAGTGGGAATTTTTCCCTTCAGACTACTGTCAATGTACAAATTTTAACTATTTGTTGAAATCTTTTTGTCAAACTATCGTCAATACACGTGGTTTAATACTAAGTTGGAATTTTTTTCTCCAAACCATCGTCTATATACGAATTTTAACTCTCGATGGGAATTTTTTGGCAAACTACCGTCAATGTACAAATTTTAACTCTCGGTGGGCACTTTTTTCTGCAAACTACCTCCAATATTCAAATTTTAAGTCTTGGTTGAAATCTTTTTATCAAACAATCGTCATTATACGAACTTTAACTCTAGGTTGGAATTTTTTCTTCAAACTATCGTCTATATACGAAATTTAACTCTTGTTGGGAATTCTTAGTCAAAGTATCGTAAATGTACGAATTTTAACTCTGGGTGGGAATTTTTTTCTTCAAACTATTGTCTATATACGAATTGTAACTCTCGATGGGAATTTTTTGGCAAACTGCCGTCAATGTACGAATTCTAACTCTCGGTGGGAATTTTTTTCTTCAGACTACTCTCAATATATAAATTTTAACTATTTGCTGAAATCTTTTTGTCAAACAATCGTCAATACACGTGGTTTAATACTACGTTGGAATTTTTTTCTCCAAACCATCGTCTATATACGAATTTTAACTGTTTGTTGAAATCTTTTTGTCAAACAATCGTCAGTACACGTGGTTTAATACCAGGTTGGAATTTTTTTCTCCAATCCATCGTCTATATACGAATTTTAACTCTCGGTGGGAATTTTTTTCTTCAAACTATTGTCTATATACGAATTGTAACTCTCGATGGGAATTTTTTGGCAAACTTCCGTCAATGTACGAATTTTCACTCTCGGTGGGCACTTTTTTCTGCAAACTACTTCCAATATTCAAATTTTAAGTCTTGGTTGAAATCTTTTTGTCAAACAATCGTCATTATACGAACTTTAACTCTAGGTTGGAATTTTTTTCTTCAAACCGTGGCGGCACTCGCCACTAGAGGGACAGCACCATTTACACTTTCCTGAAAGTACCCGATGACTCATCGTTTCCAATACAGAGAAGTTCCGAACTGTCCCTAACATCCCAGCGTCTAAGGCAGGGCCTGCTAGGTAGCCTTACTGATGAGTCCACTAGCAGGCCCAGGACGAAACGTTCTTCCCCTCTCTTTTCCTTCCTTCTTTCTTCCTCCATCTATACAGCACAGCAAAAAAACCGAAGCAGCGCAGCCGCTTCCAAACTATCGTCTATATACGAAATTTAACTTTTGTTGGGAATGCTTAGTCAAACTATCGTAAATGTACGAATTTTAACTATCGGTGGGATTTCTTTTCTTCAGACTACTGTCAGTGTACAAATTTTAACTATTTGTTGAAATCTTTTTGTCAAACAATCGTCAGTACACGTGGTTTAATACCAGGTTGGAATTTTTTTCTCCAAACCATCGTCCATATACGAATTTTAACTCTCGGTGGGAATTTTTTTCTTCAAACTATTGTCTATATACGAATTGTAACTCTCGATGGGAATTTTTTGGCAAACTACCGTCAATGTACGAATTTTAACTCTCGGTGGGCACTTTTTTCTGCAAACTACTTTCAATATTCAAATTTTAAGTCTTGGTTGAAATCTTTGTGTCAAACAATCGTCATTATACGAACTTTAACTCTAGGTTGGATTTTTTTTCCTGAAACTATCGTCTATATACGAAATTTAACTCTTGTTGGGAATTCTTAGTCAAACTATCGTAAATGTACGAATTTTAACTATCGGTGGGACTTTTTTTCTTCAGACTACTGTCAATGTACAAATTTTAACTATTTGTTGAAATCTTTTTGTCAAACTATCGTCAATACACGTAGTTTAATACTAAGTTGGAATTTTTTTCTCCAAACCATCGACTGTATACGAATTTTAGCTCTCGATGGGAATTTTTTGGCAAACTACCGTCAATGTACGAATTTTAACTCTCGGTGGGAATTTTGCTCTTCAGACTACTGTCACTGTACAAATTTTAACTATTTGCTGAAATCTCTTTGTCAAACAATCGTCAATACACGTGGTTTAATACTACGTTGGAATTTTTTTCTCCAAACCATCGTCTATATACGAATTTTAACTCTCGATGGGAATTTTTTGGCAAACTACCGTCAATGTACGAATTCTAACTCTCGGTGGGACTTTATTTCTTCAGACTACTCTCAATATATAAATTTTAACTATTTGTTGAAATCTTTTTGTCAAACAATCGTCAATACATGTGGTTTAATACTAGGTTGGAATTTTTTTCTCCAAACCATCGTCAATGTACGAATTTTAACTCTCGATGGGAATTTTTTGGCAAACTGCCGTTAATGAACGAATTTTAACTCTCGGTGGGCACTTTTTTCTGCAAACTACTTTCAATATTCAAATTTTAAGTCTTGGTTGAAATCTTTTTGTCAAACAATCGTCAATACACGTGGTTTAATACTAGGTTGGAATTTTTTACTCCAAACCATCGTCTATATACGAATTTTAACTGTTTGTTGAAATATTTTTGTCAAACCATCGTCAATACACGTGGTTTAATACCAGGTTGGAATTTTTTTCTCCAAACCATCGTCAATGTACGAATTTTAACTCTCGATGGGAATTTTTTGGCAAACTGCCGTCAATGTACGAATTTTAACTCTCGGTGGGCACTTTTTTCTGCAAACTACTTTCAATATTCAAATTTTAAGTCTTGGTTGAAATCTTTTTGTCAAACAATCGTCATTATACGAACCTTAACTATAGGTTGGAATTTTTTTCTTCAAACTATCGTCTATTTACGAAATTTAAC
The DNA here is from genome assembly GCF_050948175.1 of Xylocopa sonorina. NCBI lineage: Eukaryota > Metazoa > Arthropoda > Insecta > Hymenoptera > Apidae > Xylocopa > Xylocopa sonorina. Next base: position 170,947 of record NW_027490235.1, read on the forward strand.
TCTTGTTGGGAATTCTCAGTCAAACTATCGTAAATGTACGAATTTTAACTATTGGTGGGAATTTTTTTCTTCAGACTACTCTCAATATATAAATTTTAACTATTTGTTGAAATCTTTTTGTCAAACAATCGTCAGTACACGTGGTTTAATACTAGGTTGAAATTTTTTTCTCCAAACCATCGTCTATATACCAATTTTAACTCTCGATGGGAATTTTTTGCCAACTACCGTCAATGTACGAATTCTAACTCTCGGTGGGAATTTTTCGCTTCAGACTACTGTCAATGTACAAATTTTAACTATTTGTTGAAATCTTTTTGTCAAACTATCGTCAATACACGTGGTTTAATACTAAGTTGACATTTTTTTCTCCAAACCATCGTCTATATACGAATTTTAACTCTCGATGGGAATTTTTTGGCAAACTACCGTCAATGTACAAATTTCAACTCTCGGTGGGCACTTTTTTCTGCAAACTACTTCCAATATTCAAATTTTAAGTCTTGGTTGAAATCTTTTTATCAAACAATCGTCATTATACGAACTTTAACTCTAGGTTGGAATTTTTTTCTTCAAACTATCGTCTATATACGAAATTTAACTCTTGTTGGGAATTCTTAGTCAAACTATCGTAAATGTACGAATTTTAACTCTCGGTGGGAATTTTTTTCTTCAAACTATTGTCTATATACGAATTATAACTCTCGATGGGAATTTTTTGGCAAACTAGCGTCAATGTACGAATTCTAACTCTCGGTGAGAATTTTTTTCTTCAGACTACTCTCAATATATAAATTTTAACTATTTGTTGAAATCTTTTTGTCAAACAATCGTCAGTACACGTGGTTTAATACTAGGTTGGAATTTTTTTCTCCAAACCATCGTCTATATACGAATTTTAACTCTCGATGGGAATTTTTTGGCAAACTACCGTCAATGTACAAATTTTAACTCTCGGTGGGCACTTTTTTCTGCAAACTACTTCCAATATTCAAATTTTAAGTCTTGGTTGAAATCTTTTTGTCAAACAATTGTCATTATACGAACTTTAACTCTAGGTTGGAATTTTTTTCTTCAAACTGTGGCGGCACTCGCCACTAGAGGGACAGCACCATTTACACTTTCCTGAAAGTACCCGATGACTCATCGTTTCCAATACAGAGAAGATCCGAACTGTGCCTAACATCCCAGCGTCTAAGGCAGGGCCTGCTAGGTAGCCTTACTGATGAGTCCACTAGCAGGCCCAGGACGAAACGTTCTTCCCCTCTCTTTTCCTTCCTTCTTACTTCCTCCATCTATACAGCACAGCAAAAAAACCGAAGCAGCGCAGCCGCTTCCAAACTATCGTCTATATACGAAATTTAACTTTTGTTGGGAATGCTTAGTCAAACTATCGTAAATGTACGAATTTTAACTATCGGTGGGATTTCTTTTCTTCAGACTACTGTCAGTGTACAAATTTTAACTATTTGTTGAAATCTTTTTGTCAAACAATCGTCAATACATGTGGTTTAATACCAGGTTGGAATTTTTTTCTCCAAACCATCGCCTATATACGAATTTTAACTCTCGATGGGAATTTTTTGGCAAACTACCGTCAATGTACGAATTTTAACTCTCGGTGGGAATTTTGCTCTTCAGACTACTGTCACTGTACAAATTTTAACTATTTGCTGAAATCTCTTTGTCAAACAATCGTCAATACACGTGGTTTAATACTACGTTGGAATTTTTTTCTCCAAACCATCGTCTATATACGAATTTTCGCTCTCGATGGGAATTTTTTGGCAAACTACCGACAATGTACGAATTTTAACTCTCGGTGGGAATTTTTTTCTTCAGACTACCCTCAATATACAAATTTTAACTGTTTGTTGAAATCTTTTTGTCAAGCAGTCGTCAATACACGTGGTTTAATACCAGGTTGGAATTTTTTTCTCCAAACCATCGTCTATATACGAATTTTAACTCTCGGTGGGAATTTTTTGGCAAACTACCGTCAATGTACGAATTTTAACTCTCGGTGGGAATTTTTCTCTTCAGACTACTGTCAATGTACAAATTTTAACTGTTTGTTGAAATCTTTTTGTCAAACAATCGTCAATACATGTGGTTTAATACTAGGTTGGAATTTTTTTCTCCAAACCATCGTCAATGTACGAATTTTAACTCTCGATGGGAATTTTTTGGCAAACTGCCGTTAATGTACGAATTTTAACTCTCGGTGGGCACTTTTTTCTGCAAACTACTTTCAATATTCAAATTTTAAGTCTTGGTTGAAATCTTTTTGTCAAACAATCGTCAATACACGTGGTTTAATACTAGGTTGGAATTTTTTTCTTCAAACTATCGTCTATTTACGAAATTTAACTCTTGTTGGGAATTCTCAGTCAAACTATCGTAAATGTACGAATTTTAACTATTGGTGGGAATTTTTTTCTTCAGACTACTCTCAATATATAAATTTTAACTATTTGTTGAAATCTTTTTGTCAAACAATCGTCAATACACGTGGTTTAATACTAGGTTGAAATTTTTTTCTCCAAACCATCGTCTATATACCAATTTTAACTCTCGATGGGAATTTTTTGCCAACTACCGTCAATGTACGAATTCTAACTCTCGGTGGGAATTTTTTGCCAACTACTGTCAATGTACGAATTCTAACTCTCGGTGGGAATTTTTTTCTTCAGACTACTCTCAATATATAAATTTTAACTATTTGTTGAAATCTTTTTGTCAAACAATCGTCAATGCACGTGGTTTAATACTAGGTTGGAATTTTTTTCTCCAATCCATCGTCTATATACCAATTTTAACTCTCGATGGGAATTTTTTGCCAACTACCGTCAATGTACGAATTCTAACTCTCGGTGGGAATTTTTCGCTTCAGACTACTGTCAATGTACAAATTTTAACTATTTGTTGAAATCTTTTTGTCAAACTATCGTCAATACACGTAGTTAAATACTAAGTCGGAATTTTTTTCTCCAAACCATCGTCTATATACGAATTTTAACTGTTTGTTGAAATCTTTTTGTCAAACAATCGTCAATACACGTGGTTTAATACCAGGTTGGAATTTTTTTCTACAAACCATCGTCTATATACGAATTTTAACTCTCGGTGGGAATTTTTTTCTTCAAACTATGGTCTATATACGAATTGTAACTCTCGATGGGATTTTTTTGGCAAACTGCCGTCAATGTACGAATTCTAACTCTCGGTGGGAATTTTTTTCTTCAGACTACTCTCAATATATAAATTTTAACTATTTGTTGAAATCTTTTTGTCAAACAATCGTCAATACACGTGGTTTAATACTAGGTTGGAATTTTTTTCTCCAATCCATCGTCTATATACCAATTTTAACTCTCGATGGGAATTTTTTGGCAAACTACCGTCAATGTACGAATTCTAACTCTCGGTGGGAATTTTTTTCTTCAGACTACTCTCAATATATAAATTTTAACTGTTTGTTGAAATATTTTTGTCAAACCACCGTCAATACACGTGGTTTAATACCAGGTTGGAATTTTTTTCTCCAAACCATCGTCAATGTACGAATTTTAACTCTCGATGGGAATTTTTTGGCAAACTGCCGTCAATGTACGAATTTTAACTCTCGGTGGGCACTTTTTTCTGCGAACTACTTTCAATATTCAAATTTTAAGTCTTGGTTGAAATCTTTTTGTCAAACAATCGTCATTATACGAACTTTAACTCTAGGTTGGAATTTTTTTCTTCAAACTATCGTCTATTTACGAAATTTAACTCTTGTTGGGAATTCTCAGTCAAACCATCGTCTATATACGAATTTTAACTCTCGATGGGAATTTTTTGGCAAACTACCGTCAATGTACGAATTTTAACTCTCGGTGGGAATTTTTTTCTTCAAACTATCATCTATATATGAAATTTAACTCTTGTTGGGAATTCTTAGTCAAACTATAGTAAATGTACGAATTCTAACTCTCGGTGGGAACTTTTTTCTTCAGACTTCTCTCAATATATAAATTTTAACTATTTGTTGAAATCTTTTTGTCAAACAATCGTCAATACACGTGGTTTAATACCAGGTTGGAATTTTTTACTCCAAACCATCGTCTATATACGAATTTTAACTGTTTGTTGAAATATTTTTGTCAAACAATCGTCAATACACGTGGTTTAATACCAGGTTGGAATTTTTCTCTCCAATCCATCGTCTGTATACGAATTTTAACTTTCGATGGCAATTTCTTGGCAAACTACCGTCAATGTACGAATTTTAACTTTCGGTGGGCACTTTTTTCTGCAAACTACTGTCAATATTCAAATTTTAAGTCTTGGTTGAAATCTTTTTGTCAAACAATCGTCATTATACGAACTTTAACTCTAGGTTGGAATTTTTTTCTTCAAACTGTGGCGGCACTCGCCACTAGAGGGACAGCACCATTTACACTTTCCTGAAAGTACCCGATGACTCATCGTTTCCAATACATAGAAGTTCCGAACTGTCCCTAACATCCCAGCGTCTAAGGCAGGGCCTGCTAGGTAGCCTTACTGATGAGTCCACTAGCAGGCCCAGGACGAAACGTTCTTCCCCTCTCTTTTCCTTCCTTCTTTCTTCCTCCATCTATACAGCACAGCAAAAAAACCGAAGCAGCGCAGCCGCTTCCAAACTATCGTCTATATACGAAATTTAACTTTTATTGGGAATGCTTAGTCAAACTATCGTAAATGTACGAATTTTAACTATCGGTGGGATTTTTTTTCTTCAGACTACTGACAGTGTACAAATTTTAACTATTTGTTGAAATCATTTTGTCAAACAATCGTCAATACACGTGGTTTAATACTAGATTGGAATTTTTTTCTCCAAACCATCGTCTATATACGAATTTTAACTCTCGGTGGGAATGTTTTTCTTCAAACTATGGTCTATATACGAATTGCAACTCTCGATGGGAATTTTTTGGCAAGCTACCGTCAATGTACGAATTCTAACTCTCGGTGGGAATTTTTTTCTTCAGACTACTCTCAATATATAAATTTTAACTATTTGTTGAAATCTTTTTGTCAAACAATCGTCAATACACGTGGTTTAATACTAGGTTGGAATTTTTTTCTCCAAACCATCGCCTATATACGAATTTTAACTGTTTTTTGAAATCTTTTTGTCAAACTATCGTCAATACACGTGGTTTAATACTAAGCTGGAATTTCTTTCTCCAAACCATCTCAATGTACGAATTTTAACTCTCGATGGGAATTTTTTGGCAAACTGCCGTCAATGTACGAATTTTAACTCTCGGTGGGAATTTTTCTCTTCAGACTACTGTCAATGTACAAATTTTAACTGTTTGTTGAAATCTTTTTGTCAAACAATCGTCAATACATGTGGTTTAATACTAGGTTGGAATTTTTTTCTCCAAACCATCGTCAATGTACGAATTTTAACTCTCGATGGGAATTTTTTGGCAAACTGCCGTTAATGTACGAATTTTAACTCTCGGTGGGCACTTTTTTCTGCAAACTACTTTCAATATTCAAATTTTAAGTCTTGGTTGAAATCTTTTTGTCAAACAATCGTCAATACACGTGGTTTAATACTAGGTTGGAATTTTTTTCTTCAAACTATCGTCTATTTACGAAATTTAACTCTTGTTGGGAATTCTCAGTCAAACTATCGTAAATGTACGAATTTTAACTATTGGTGGGAATTTTTTTCTTCAGACTACTCTCAATATATAAATTTTAACTATTTGTTGAAATCTTTTTGTCAAACAATCGTCAATACACGTGGTTTAATACTAGGTTGAAATTTTTTTCTCCAAACCATCGTCTATATACCAATTTTAACTCTCGATGGGAATTTTTTGCCAACTACCGTCAATGTACGAATTCTAACTCTCGGTGGGAATTTTTTGCCAACTACTGTCAATGTACGAATTCTAACTCTCGGTGGGAATTTTTTTCTTCAGACTACTCTCAATATATAAATTTTAACTATTTGTTGAAATCTTTTTGTCAAACAATCGTCAATGCACGTGGTTTAATACTAGGTTGGAATTTTTTTCTCCAATCCATCGTCTATATACCAATTTTAACTCTCGATGGGAATTTTTTGCCAACTACCGTCAATGTACGAATTCTAACTCTCGGTGGGAATTTTTCGCTTCAGACTACTGTCAATGTACAAATTTTAACTATTTGTTGAAATCTTTTTGTCAAACTATCGTCAATACACGTAGTTAAATACTAAGTCGGAATTTTTTTCTCCAAACCATCGTCTATATACGAATTTTAACTGTTTGTTGAAATCTTTTTGTCAAACAATCGTCAATACACGTGGTTTAATACCAGGTTGGAATTTTTTTCTACAAACCATCGTCTATATACGAATTTTAACTCTCGGTGGGAATTTTTTTCTTCAAACTATGGTCTATATACGAATTGTAACTCTCGATGGGATTTTTTTGGCAAACTGCCGTCAATGTACGAATTCTAACTCTCGGTGGGAATTTTTTTCTTCAGACTACTCTCAATATATAAATTTTAACTATTTGTTGAAATCTTTTTGTCAAACAATCGTCAATACACGTGGTTTAATACTAGGTTGGAATTTTTTTCTCCAATCCATCGTCTATATACCAATTTTAACTCTCGATGGGAATTTTTTGGCAAACTACCGTCAATGTACGAATTCTAACTCTCGGTGGGAATTTTTTTCTTCAGACTACTCTCAATATATAAATTTTAACTGTTTGTTGAAATATTTTTGTCAAACCACCGTCAATACACGTGGTTTAATACCAGGTTGGAATTTTTTTCTCCAAACCATCGTCAATGTACGAATTTTAACTCTCGATGGGAATTTTTTGGCAAACTGCCGTCAATGTACGAATTTTAACTCTCGGTGGGCACTTTTTTCTGCGAACTACTTTCAATATTCAAATTTTAAGTCTTGGTTGAAATCTTTTTGTCAAACAATCGTCATTATACGAACTTTAACTCTAGGTTGGAATTTTTTTCTTCAAACTATCGTCTATTTACGAAATTTAACTCTTGTTGGGAATTCTCAGTCAAACCATCGTCTATATACGAATTTTAACTCTCGATGGGAATTTTTTGGCAAACTACCGTCAATGTACGAATTTTAACTCTCGGTGGGAATTTTTTTCTTCAAACTATCATCTATATATGAAATTTAACTCTTGTTGGGAATTCTTAGTCAAACTATAGTAAATGTACGAATTCTAACTCTCGGTGGGAACTTTTTTCTTCAGACTTCTCTCAATATATAAATTTTAACTATTTGTTGAAATCTTTTTGTCAAACAATCGTCAATACACGTGGTTTAATACCAGGTTGGAATTTTTTACTCCAAACCATCGTCTATATACGAATTTTAACTGTTTGTTGAAATATTTTTGTCAAACAATCGTCAATACACGTGGTTTAATACCAGGTTGGAATTTTTCTCTCCAATCCATCGTCTGTATACGAATTTTAACTTTCGATGGCAATTTCTTGGCAAACTACCGTCAATGTACGAATTTTAACTTTCGGTGGGCACTTTTTTCTGCAAACTACTGTCAATATTCAAATTTTAAGTCTTGGTTGAAATCTTTTTGTCAAACAATCGTCATTATACGAACTTTAACTCTAGGTTGGAATTTTTTTCTTCAAACTGTGGCGGCACTCGCCACTAGAGGGACAGCACCATTTACACTTTCCTGAAAGTACCCGATGACTCATCGTTTCCAATACATAGAAGTTCCGAACTGTCCCTAACATCCCAGCGTCTAAGGCAGGGCCTGCTAGGTAGCCTTACTGATGAGTCCACTAGCAGGCCCAGGACGAAACGTTCTTCCCCTCTCTTTTCCTTCCTTCTTTCTTCCTCCATCTATACAGCACAGCAAAAAAACCGAAGCAGCGCAGCCGCTTCCAAACTATCGTCTATATACGAAATTTAACTTTTATTGGGAATGCTTAGTCAAACTATCGTAAATGTACGAATTTTAACTATCGGTGGGATTTTTTTTCTTCAGACTACTGACAGTGTACAAATTTTAACTATTTGTTGAAATCATTTTGTCAAACAATCGTCAATACACGTGGTTTAATACTAGATTGGAATTTTTTTCTCCAAACCATCGTCTATATACGAATTTTAACTCTCGGTGGGAATGTTTTTCTTCAAACTATGGTCTATATACGAATTGCAACTCTCGATGGGAATTTTTTGGCAAGCTACCGTCAATGTACGAATTCTAACTCTCGGTGGGAATTTTTTTCTTCAGACTACTCTCAATATATAAATTTTAACTATTTGTTGAAATCTTTTTGTCAAACAATCGTCAATACACGTGGTTTAATACTAGGTTGGAATTTTTTTCTCCAAACCATCGCCTATATACGAATTTTAACTGTTTTTTGAAATCTTTTTGTCAAACTATCGTCAATACACGTGGTTTAATACTAAGCTGGAATTTCTTTCTCCAAACCATCTCAATGTACGAATTTTAACTCTCGATGGGAATTTTTTGGCAAACTGCCGTCAATGTACGAATTTTAACTCTCGGTGGGCACTTTTTTCTGCAAACTACTTTCAATATTCAAATTTTAAGTCTTGGTTGAAATCTTTTTGTCAAACAATCGTCATTATACGAACTTTAACTCTAGGTTGGAATTTTTTTCTTCAAACTATCGTCTATTTACGAAATTTAACTCTTGTTGGGAATTCTCAGTCAAACTATCGTAAATGTACGAATTTTAACTATTGGTGGGAATTTTTTTCTTCAGACTACTGTCAATATACGAATTTTAACTATTTGTTGAAATCTTTTTGTCAAACAATCGTCAATACACGTGGTTTAATACTAGGTTGAATTTTTTTCTCCAAACCATCGCCTATATACGAATTTTAACTGTTTGTTGAAATCTTTTTGTCAAGCAGTCGTCAATACTCGTGGTTTAATACCAGGTTGGAATTTTTTTCTCCAAACCATCGTCTATATACGAATTTTAACTCTCGGTGGGAATTTTTTGGCAAACTACCGTCAATGTACGAATTTTAACTCTCGGTGGGAATTTTTCTCTTCAGACTACTGTCATTGTACAAATTTTAACTATTTGCTGAAATCTTTTCGTCAAACTATCGTCAATACACGTGGTTTAATACCAGGTTGGAATTTTTTTCTCCAAACCATCGTCTATATACGAATTTATATCTCGGTGGGAATTTTTTTCTTCAAACTATGGTCTATATACGAAATGTAACTCTCGATGGGAATTTTTTTGGCAAACTGCCGTCAATGTACGAATTCTAACTCTCGGTGGGACTTTTTTTCTTCAGACTACTCTCAATATATAAATTTTAACTATTTGTTGAAATCTTTTTGTCAAACAATCGTCAATACACGTGGTTTAATACTAGGTTGGAATTTTTTTCTCCAAACCATCGTCAATGTACGAATTTTAACTCTCGATGGGAATTTTTTGGCAAACTGCCGTTAATGTACGAATTTTATCTCTCGGTGGGCACTTTTTTCTGCAAACTACTTTCAATATTCAAATTTTAAGTCTTGGTTGAAATCTTTTTGTCAAACAATCGTCAATACACGTGGTTTAATACTAGGTTGGAATTTTTTTCTCCAAACCATCGCCTATATACGAATTTTAACTGTTTTTTGAAATGTTTTTGTCAAACTATCGTCTATATACGAATTTTAACTCTCGGTGGGAATGTTTTTCTTCAAACTATGGTCTATATACGAATTGCAACTCTCGATGGGAATTTTTTGGCAAGCTACCGTCAATGTACGAATTCTAACTCTCGGTGGGAATTTTTTTCTTCAGACTACTCTCAATATATAAATTTTAACTATTTGTTGAAATCTTTTTGTCAAACAATCGTCAATACACGTGGTTTAATACTAGGTTGGAATTTTTTTCTCCAAACCATCGCCTATATACGAATTTTAACTGTTTTTTGAAATCTTTTTGTCAAACTATCGTCAATACACGTGGTTTAATACTAAGCTGGAATTTCTTTCTCCAAACCATCTCAATGTACGAATTTTAACTCTCGATGGGAATTTTTTGGCAAACTGCCGTCAATGTACGAATTTTAACTCTCGGTGGGCACTTTTTTCTGCAAACTACTTTCAATATTCAAATTTTAAGTCTTGGTTGAAATCTTTTTGTCAAACAATCGTCATTATACGAACTTTAACTCTAGGTTGGAATTTTTTTCTTCAAACTATCGTCTATTTACGAAATTTAACTCTTGTTGGGAATTCTCAGTCAAACTATCGTAAATGTACGAATTTTAACTATTGGTGGGAATTTTTTTCTTCAGACTACTGTCAATATACGAATTTTAACTATTTGTTGAAATCTTTTTGTCAAACAATCGTCAATACACGTGGTTTAATACTAGGTTGAATTTTTTTCTCCAAACCATCGCCTATATACGAATTTTAACTGTTTGTTGAAATCTTTTTGTCAAGCAGTCGTCAATACTCGTGGTTTAATACCAGGTTGGAATTTTTTTCTCCAAACCATCGTCTATATACGAATTTTAACTCTCGGTGGGAATTTTTTGGCAAACTACCGTCAATGTACGAATTTTAACTCTCGGTGGGAATTTTTCTCTTCAGACTACTGTCATTGTACAAATTTTAACTATTTGCTGAAATCTTTTCGTCAAACTATCGTCAATACACGTGGTTTAATACCAGGTTGGAATTTTTTTCTCCAAACCATCGTCTATATACGAATTTATATCTCGGTGGGAATTTTTTTCTTCAAACTATGGTCTATATACGAAATGTAACTCTCGATGGGAATTTTTTTGGCAAACTGCCGTCAATGTACGAATTCTAACTCTCGGTGGGACTTTTTTTCTTCAGACTACTCTCAATATATAAATTTTAACTATTTGTTGAAATCTTTTTGTCAAACAATCGTCAATACACGTGGTTTAATACTAGGTTGGAATTTTTTTCTCCAAACCATCGTCAATGTACGAATTTTAACTCTCGATGGGAATTTTTTGGCAAACTGCCGTTAATGTACGAATTTTATCTCTCGGTGGGCACTTTTTTCTGCAAACTACTTTCAATATTCAAATTTTAAGTCTTGGTTGAAATCTTTTTGTCAAACAATCGTCAATACACGTGGTTTAATACTAGGTTGGAATTTTTTTCTCCAAACCATCGCCTATATACGAATTTTAACTGTTTTTTGAAATGTTTTTGTCAAACTATCGTCAATACACGTGGTTTAATACTAAGCTGGAATTTTTTTCTCCAAACCATCGTCAATGTACGAATTTTAACTCTCGATGGGAATTTTTTGGCAAACTGCCGTCAATGTACGAATTTTAACTCTCGGTGGGCACTTTTTTCTGCAAACTACTTTCAATATTCAAATTTTAAGTCTTGGTTGAAATCTTTTTGTCAAACAATCGTCATTGTACGAACTTTAACTCTAGGTTGGAATTTTTTTCTTCAAACTATCGTCTATTTACGAAATTTAACTCTTGTTGGGAATTCTCAGTCAAACTATCGTAAATGTACGAATTTTAACTATCGGTGGGAATTTTTTTCTTCAGACTACTGTCAATATACGAATTTTAACTATTTGTTGAAATCTTTTTGTCAAACAATCGTCAATACACGTGGTTTAATACTAGGTTGAATTTTTTTCTCCAAACCATCGCCTATATACGAATTTTAACTGTTTGTTGAAATCTTTTTGTCAAGCAGTCGTCAATACACGTGGTTTAATACCATGTTGGAATTTTTTTCTCCAAACCATCGTCTATATACGAATTTTAACTCTCGGTGGGAATTTTTTGGCAAACTACCGTCAATGTACGAATTTTAACTCTCGGTGGGAATTTTTCTCTTCAGACTACTGTCAATGTACAAATTTTAACTATTTGCTGAAATCTTTTTGTCAAACTATCGTCAATACACGTGGTTTAATACCAGGTTGGAATTTTTTTCCCCAAACCATCGTCTATATACGAATTTTAACTCTCGGTGGGAATTTTTTTCTTCAAACTATGGTCCATATTCGAAATGTAACTCTCGATGGGAATTTTTTTGGCAAACTGCCGTCAATGTACGAATTCTAACTCTCGGTGGGACTTTTTTTCTTCAGACTACTCTCAATATATAAATTTTAACTATTTGTTGAAATCTTTTTGTCAAACAATCGTCAATACACGTGGTTTAATACTAGGTTGGAATTTTTTTCTCCAAACCATCGTCAATGTACGAATTTTAACTCTCGATGGGAATTTTTTGGCAAACTGCCGTTAATGTACGAATTTTAACTCTCGGTGGGCACTTTTTTCTGCAAACTACTTTCAATATTCAAATTTTAAGTCTTGGTTGAAATCTTTTTGTCAAACAATCGTCAATACACGTGGTTTAATACTAGGTTGGAATTTTTTTCTCCAAACCATCGTCTATATACGAATTTTAACTGTTTGTTGAAATATTTTTGTCAAACCATCGTCAATACACGTGGTTTAATGCCAGGTTGGAATTTTTTTCTTCAAACCATCGTCTATATACGAATTTTAACTCTCGGTGGGAATGTTTTTCTTCAAACTATGGTCTATATACGAATTGCAACTCTCGATGGGAATTTTTTGGCAAACTACCGTCAATGTACGAATTCTAACTCTCGGTGGGAATTTTTTTCTTCAGACTACTCTCAATATATAAATTTTAACTATTTGTTGAAATCTTTTTGTCAAACAATCGTCAATACACGTGGTTTAATACTAGGTTGGAATTTTTTTCTCCAAACCATCGCCTATATACGAATTTTAACTGTTTTTTGAAATCTTTTTGTCAAACTATCGTCAATACACGTGGTTTAATACTAAGCTGGAATTTTTTTCTCCAAACCATCGTCAATGTACGAATTTTAACTCTCGATGGGAATTTTTTGGCAAACTGCCGTCAATGTACGAATTTTAACTCTCGGTGGGCACTTTTTTCTGCAAACTACTTTCAATATTCAAATTTTAAGTCTTGGTTGAAATCTTTTTGTCAAACAATCGTCATTATACGAACTTTAACTCTAGGTTGGAATTTTTTTCTTCAAACTATCGTCTATTTACGAAATTTAACTCTTGTTGGGAATTCTCAGTCAAACTATCGTAAATGTACGAATTTTAACTATCGGTGGGAATTTTTTTCTTCAGACTACTGTCAATATACGAATTTTAACTATTTGTTGAAATCTTTTTGTCAAACAATCGTCAATACACGTGGTTTAATACTAGGTTGAATTTTTTTCTCCAAACCATCGCCTATATACGAATTTTAACTGTTTGTTGAAATCTTTTTGTCAAGCAGTCGTCAATACACGTGGTTTAATACCAGGTTGGAATTTTTTTCTCCAAACCATCGTCTATATACGAATTTTAACTCTCGGTGGGAATTTTTTGGCAAACTACCGTCAATGTACGAATTTTAACTCTCGGTGGGAATTTTTCTCTTCAGACTACTGTCAATGTACAAATTTTAACTATTTGCTGAAATCTTTTTGTCAAACTATCGTCAATACACGTGGTTTAATACCAGGTTGGAATTTTTTTCCCCAAACCATCGTCTATATACGAATTTTAACTCTCGGTGGGAATTTTTTTCTTCAAACTATGGTCCATATTCGAAATGTAACTCTCGATGGGAATTTTTTTGGCAAACTGCCGTCAATGTACGAATTCTAACTCTCGGTGGGACTTTTTTTCTTCAGACTACTCTCAATATATAAATTTTAACTATTTGTTGAAATCTTTTTGTCAAACAATCGTCAATACACGTGGTTTAATACTAGGTTGGAATTTTTTTCTCCAAACCATCGTCAATGTACGAATTTTAACTCTCGATGGGAATTTTTTGGCAAACTGCCGTTAATGTACGAATTTTAACTCTCGGTGGGCACTTTTTTCTGTAAACTACTTTCAATATTCAAATTTTAAGTCTTGGTTGAAATCTTTTTGTCAAACAATCGTCAATACACGTGGTTTAATACTAGGTTGGAATTTTTTTCTCCAAACCATCGTCTATATACGAATTTTAACTGTTTGTTGAAATATTTTTGTCAAACCATCGTCAATACACGTGGTTTAATGCCAGGTTGGAATTTTTTTCTTCAAACCATCGTCTATATACGAATTTTAACTCTCGGTGGGAATGTTTTTCTTCAAACTATGGTCTATATACGAATTGCAACTCTCGATGGGAATTTTTTGGCAAACTACCGTCAATGTACGAATTCTAACTCTCGGTGGGAATTTTTTTCTTCAGACTACTCTCAATATATAAATTTTAACTATTTGTTGAAATCTTTTTGTCAAACAATCGTCAATACACGTGGTTTAATACTAAGCTGGAATTTTTTTCTCCAAACCATCGTCAATGTACGAATTTTAACTCTCGATGGGAATTTTTTGGCAAACTGCCGTCAATGTACGAATTTTAACTCTCGGTGGGCACTTTTTTCTGCAAACTACTTTCAATATTCAAATTTTAAGTCTTGGTTGAAATCTTTTTGTCAAACAATCGTCATTATACGAACTTTAACTCTAGGTTGGAATTTTTTTCTTCAAACTATCGTCTATTTACGAAATTTAACTCTTGTTGGGAATTCTCAGTCAAACTATCGTAAATGTACGAATTTTAACTATCGGTGGGAATTTTTTTCTTCAGACTACTGTCAATATACGAATTTTAACTATTTGTTGAAATCTTTTTGTCAAACAATCGTCAATACACGTGGTTTAATACTAGGTTGAATTTTTTTCTCCAAACCATCGCCTATATACGAATTTTAACTGTTTGTTGAAATCTTTTTGTCAAGCAGTCGTCAATACACGTGGTTTAATACCAGGTTGGAATTTTTTTCTCCAAACCATCGTCTATATACGAATTTTAACTCTCGGTGGGAATTTTTTGGCAAACTACCGTCAATGTACGAATTTTAACACTCGGTGGGAATTTTTCTCTTCAGACTACTGTCAATGTACAAATTTTAACTATTTGCTGAAATCTTTTTGTCAAACTATGGTCAATACACGTGGTTTAATACCAGGTTGGAATTTTTTTCCCCAAACCATCGTCCATATACGAATTTTAACTCTCGGTGGGAATTTTTTTCTTCAAACTATGGTCTATATTCGAAATGTAACTCTCGATGGGAATTTTTTTGGCAAACTGCCGTCAATGTACGAATTCTAACTCTCGGTGGGACTTTTTTTCTTCAGACTACTCTCAATATATAAATTTTAACTATTTGTTGAAATCTTTTTGTCAAACAATCGTCAATACACGTGGTTTAATACTAGGTTGGAATTTTTTTCTCCAAACCATCGTCAATGTACGAATTTTAACTCTCGATGGGAATTTTTTGGCAAACTGCCGTTAATGTACGAATTTTAACTCTCGGTGGGCACTTTTTTCTGCAAACTACTTTCAATATTCAAATTTTAAGTCTTGGTTGAAATCTTTTTGTCAAACAATCGTCAATACACGTGGTTTAATACTAGGTTGGAATTTTTTTCTCCAAACCATCGTCTATATACGAATTTTAACTGTTTGTTGAAATATTTTTGTCAAACCATCGTCAATACACGTGGTTTAATGCCAGGTTGGAATTTTTTTCTTCAAACCATCGTCTATATACGAATTTTAACTCTCGGTGGGAATGTTTTTCTTCAAACTATGGTCTATATACGAATTGCAACTCTCGATGGGAATTTTTTGGCAAACTACCGTCAATCTACGAATTCTAACTCTCGGTGGGAATTTTTTTCTTCAGACTACTCTCAATATATAAATTTTAACTATTTGTTGAAATCTTTTTGTCAAACAATCGTCAATACACGTGGTTTAATACTAGGTTGGAATTTTTTTCTCCAAACCATCGCCTATATACGAATTTTAACTGTTTTTTGAAATCTTTTTGTCAAACCATCGTCAATACACGTGGTTTAATGCCAGGTTGGAATTTTTTTCTTCAAACCATCGTCTATATACGAATTTTAACTCTCGGTGGGAATGTTTTTCTTCAAACTATGGTCTATATACGAATTGCAACTCTCGATGGGAATTTTTTGGCAAGCTACCGTCAATGTACGAATTCTAACTCTCGGTGGGAATTTTTTTCTTCAGACTACTCTCAATATATAAATTTTAACTATTTGTTGAAATCTTTTTGTCAAACAATCGTCAATACACGTGGTTTAATACTAGGTTGGAATTTTTTTCTCCAAACCATCGCCTATATACGAATTTTAACTGTTTTTTGAAATCTTTTTGTCAAACTATCGTCAATACACGTGGTTTAATACTAAGCTGGAATTTTTTTCTCCAAACCATCGTCAATGTACGAATTTTAACTCTCGATGGGAATTTTTTGGCAAACTGCCGTCAATGTACGAATTTTAACTCTCGGTGGGCACTTTTTTCTGCAAACTACTTTCAATATTCAAATTTTAAGTCTTGGTTGAAATCTTTTTGTCAAACAATCGTCAATACACGTGGTTTAATACTAGGTTGGAATTTTTTTCTCCAAACCATCGTCTATATACGAATTTTAACTGTTTGTTGAAATATTTTTGTCAAACCATCGTCAATACACGTGGTTTAATGCCAGGTTGGAATTTTTTTCTTCAAACCATCGTCTATATACGAATTTTAACTCTCGGTGGGAATGTTTTTCTTCAAACTATGGTCTATATACGAATTGCAACTCTCGATGGGAATTTTTTGGCAAACTACCGTCAATCTACGAATTCTAACTCTCGGTGGGAATTTTTTTCTTCAGACTACTCTCAATATATAAATTTTAACTATTTGTTGAAATCTTTTTGTCAAACAATCGTCAATACACGTGGTTTAATGCCAGGTTGGAATTTTTTTCTTCAAACCATCGTCTATATACGAATTTTAACTCTCGGTGGGAATGTTTTTCTTCAAACTATGGTCTATATACGAATTGCAACTCTCGATGGGAATTTTTTGGCAAGCTACCGTCAATGTACGAATTCTAACTCTCGGTGGGAATTTTTTTCTTCAGACTACTCTCAATATATAAATTTTAACTATTTGTTGAAATCTTTTTGTCAAACAATCGTCAATACACGTGGTTTAATACTAAGCTGGAATTTTTTTCTCCAAACCATCGTCAATGTACGAATTTTAACTCTCGATGGGAATTTTTTGGCAAACTGCCGTCAATGTACGAATTTTAACTCTCGGTGGGCACTTTTTTCTGCAAACTACTTTCAATATTCAAATTTTAAGTCTTGGTTGAAATCTTTTTGTCAAACAATCGTCATTATACGAACTTTAACTCTAGGTTGGAATTTTTTTCTTCAAACTATCGTCTATTTACGAAATTTAACTCTTGTTGGGAATTCTCAGTCAAACTATCGTAAATGTACGAATTTTAACTATCGGTGGGAATTTTTTTCTTCAGACTACTGTCAATATACGAATTTTAACTATTTGTTGAAATCTTTTTGTCAAACAATCGTCAATACACGTGGTTTAATACTAGGTTGAATTTTTTTCTCCAAACCATCGCCTATATACGAATTTTAACTGTTTGTTGAAATCTTTTTGTCAAGCAGTCGTCAATACACGTGGTTTAATACCAGGTTGGAATTTTTTTCTCCAAACCATCGTCTATATACGAATTTTAACTCTCGGTGGGAATTTTTTGGCAAACTACCGTCAATGTACGAATTTTAACTCTCGGTGGGAATTTTTCTCTTCAGACTACTGTCAATGTACAAATTTTAACTATTTGCTGAAATCTTTTTGTCAAACTATGGTCAATACACGTGGTTTAATACCAGGTTGGAATTTTTTTCCCCAAACCATCGTCCATATACGAATTTTAACTCTCGGTGGGAATTTTTTTCTTCAAACTATGGTCTATATTCGAAATGTAACTCTCGATGGGAATTTTTTTGGCAAACTGCCGTCAATGTACGAATTCTAACTCTCGGTGGGACTTTTTTTCTTCAGACTACTCTCAATATATAAATTTTAACTATTTGTTGAAATCTTTTTGTCAAACAATCGTCAATACACGTGGTTTAATACTAGGTTGGAATTTTTTTCTCCAAACCATCGTCAATGTACGAATTTTAACTCTCGATGGGAATTTTTTGGCAAACTGCCGTTAATGTACGAATTTTAACTCTCGGTGGGCACTTTTTTCTGCAAACTACTTTCAATATTCAAATTTTAAGTCTTGGTTGAAATCTTTTTGTCAAACAATCGTCAATACACGTGGTTTAATACTAGGTTGGAATTTTTTTCTCCAAACCATCGTCTATATACGAATTTTAACTGTTTGTTGAAATATTTTTGTCAAACCATCGTCAATACACGTGGTTTAATGCCAGGTTGGAATTTTTTTCTTCAAACCATCGTCTATATACGAATTTTAACTCTCGGTGGGAATGTTTTTCTTCAAACTATGGTCTATATACGAATTGCAACTCTCGATGGGAATTTTTTGGCAAACTACCGTCAATCTACGAATTCTAACTCTCGGTGGGAATTTTTTTCTTCAGACTACTCTCAATATATAAATTTTAACTATTTGTTGAAATCTTTTTGTCAAACAATCGTCCATACACGTGGTTTAATACTAGGTTGGAATTTTTTTCTCCAAACCATCGCCTATATACGAATTTTAACTGTTTTTTGAAATCTTTTTGTCAAACCATCGTCAATACACGTGGTTTAATGCCAGGTTGGAATTTTTTTCTTCAAACCATCGTCTATATACGAATTTTAACTCTCGGTGGGAATGTTTTTCTTCAAACTATGGTCTATATACGAATTGCAACTCTCGATGGGAATTTTTTGGCAAGCTACCGTCAATGTACGAATTCTAACTCTCGGTGGGAATTTTTTTCTTCAGACTACTCTCAATATATAAATTTTAACTATTTGTTGAAATCTTTTTGTCAAACAATCGTCAATACACGTGGTTTAATACTAGGTTGGAATTTTTTTCTCCAAACCATCGCCTATATACGAATTTTAACTGTTTTTTGAAATCTTTTTGTCAAACTATCGTCAATACACGTGGTTTAATACTAAGCTGGAATTTTTTTCTCCAAACCATCGTCAATGTACGAATTTTAACTCTCGATGGGAATTTTTTGGCAAACTGCCGTCAATGTACGAATTTTAACTCTCGGTGGGCACTTTTTTCTGCAAACTACTTTCAATATTCAAATTTTAAGTCTTGGTTGAAATCTTTTTGTCAAACAATCGTCAATACACGTGGTTTAATACTAGGTTGGAATTTTTTTCTCCAAACCATCGTCTATATACGAATTTTAACTGTTTGTTGAAATATTTTTGTCAAACCATCGTCAATACACGTGGTTTAATGCCAGGTTGGAATTTTTTTCTTCAAACCATCGTCTATATACGAATTTTAACTCTCGGTGGGAATGTTTTTCTTCAAACTATGGTCTATATACGAATTGCAACTCTCGATGGGAATTTTTTGGCAAACTACCGTCAATCTACGAATTCTAACTCTCGGTGGGAATTTTTTTCTTCAGACTACTCTCAATATATAAATTTTAACTATTTGTTGAAATCTTTTTGTCAAACAATCGTCAATACACGTGGTTTAATGCCAGGTTGGAATTTTTTTCTTCAAACCATCGTCTATATACGAATTTTAACTCTCGGTGGGAATGTTTTTCTTCAAACTATGGTCTATATACGAATTGCAACTCTCGATGGGAATTTTTTGGCAAGCTACCGTCAATGTACGAATTCTAACTCTCGGTGGGAATTTTTTTCTTCAGACTACTCTCAATATATAAATTTTAACTATTTGTTGAAATCTTTTTGTCAAACAATCGTCAATACACGTGGTTTAATACTAAGCTGGAATTTTTTTCTCCAAACCATCGTCAATGTACGAATTTTAACTCTCGATGGGAATTTTTTGGCAAACTGCCGTCAATGTACGAATTTTAACTCTCGGTGGGCACTTTTTTCTGCAAACTACTTTCAATATTCAAATTTTAAGTCTTGGTTGAAATCTTTTTGTCAAACAATCGTCATTATACGAACTTTAACTCTAGGTTGGAATTTTTTTCTTCAAACTATCGTCTATTTACGAAATTTAACTCTTGTTGGGAATTCTCAGTCAAACTATCGTAAATGTACGAATTTTAACTATCGGTGGGAATTTTTTTCTTCAGACTACTGTCAATATACGAATTTTAACTATTTGTTGAAATCTTTTTGTCAAACAATCGTCAATACACGTGGTTTAATACTAGGTTGAATTTTTTTCTCCAAACCATCGCCTATATACGAATTTTAACTGTTTGTTGAAATCTTTTTGTCAAGCAGTCGTCAATACACGTGGTTTAATACCAGGTTGGAATTTTTTTCTCCAAACCATCGTCTATATACGAATTTTAACTCTCGGTGGGAATTTTTTGGCAAACTACCGTCAATGTACGAATTTTAACTCTCGGTGGGAATTTTTCTCTTCAGACTACTGTCAATGTACAAATTTTAACTATTTGCTGAAATCTTTTTGTCAAACTATGGTCAATACACGTGGTTTAATACCAGGTTGGAATTTTTTTCCCCAAACCATCGTCCATATACGAATTTTAACTCTCGGTGGGAATTTTTTTCTTCAAACTATGGTCTATATTCGAAATGTAACTCTCGATGGGAATTTTTTTGGCAAACTGCCGTCAATGTACGAATTCTAACTCTCGGTGGGACTTTTTTTCTTCAGACTACTCTCAATATATAAATTTTAACTATTTGTTGAAATCTTTTTGTCAAACAATCGTCAATACACGTGGTTTAATACTAGGTTGGAATTTTTTTCTCCAAACCATCGTCAATGTACGAATTTTAACTCTCGATGGGAATTTTTTGGCAAACTGCCGTTAATGTACGAATTTTAACTCTCGGTGGGCACTTTTTTCTGCAAACTACTTTCAATATTCAAATTTTAAGTCTTGGTTGAAATCTTTTTGTCAAACAATCGTCAATACACGTGGTTTAATACTAGGTTGGAATTTTTTTCTCCAAACCATCGTCTATATACGAATTTTAACTGTTTGTTGAAATATTTTTGTCAAACCATCGTCAATACACGTGGTTTAATGCCAGGTTGGAATTTTTTTCTTCAAACCATCGTCTATATACGAATTTTAACTCTCGGTGGGAATGTTTTTCTTCAAACTATGGTCTATATACGAATTGCAACTCTCGATGGGAATTTTTTGGCAAACTACCGTCAATCTACGAATTCTAACTCTCGGTGGGAATTTTTTTCTTCAGACTACTCTCAATATATAAATTTTAACTATTTGTTGAAATCTTTTTGTCAAACAATCGTCAATACACGTGGTTTAATACTAGGTTGGAATTTTTTTCTCCAAACCATCGCCTATATACGAATTTTAACTGTTTTTTGAAATCTTTTTGTCAAACCATCGTCAATACACGTGGTTTAATGCCAGGTTGGAATTTTTTTCTTCAAACCATCGTCTATATACGAATTTTAACTCTCGGTGGGAATGTTTTTCTTCAAACTATGGTCTATATACGAATTGCAACTCTCGATGGGAATTTTTTGGCAAGCTACCGTCAATGTACGAATTCTAACTCTCGGTGGGAATTTTTTTCTTCAGACTACTCTCAATATATAAATTTTAACTATTTGTTGAAATCTTTTTGTCAAACAATCGTCAATACACGTGGTTTAATACTAGGTTGGAATTTTTTTCTCCAAACCATCGCCTATATACGAATTTTAACTGTTTTTTGAAATCTTTTTGTCAAACTATCGTCAATACACGTGGTTTAATACTAAGCTGGAATTTTTTTCTCCAAACCATCGTCAATGTACGAATTTTAACTCTCGATGGGAATTTTTTGGCAAACTGCCGTCAATGTACGAATTTTAACTCTCGGTGGGCACTTTTTTCTGCAAACTACTTTCAATATTCAAATTTTAAGTCTTGGTTGAAATCTTTTTGTCAAACAATCGTCAATACACGTGGTTTAATACTAGGTTGGAATTTTTTTCTCCAAACCATCGTCTATATACGAATTTTAACTGTTTGTTGAAATATTTTTGTCAAACCATCGTCAATACACGTGGTTTAATGCCAGGTTGGAATTTTTTTCTTCAAACCATCGTCTATATACGAATTTTAACTCTCGGTGGGAATGTTTTTCTTCAAACTATGGTCTATATACGAATTGCAACTCTCGATGGGAAGTTTTTGGCAAACTACCGTCAATCTACGAATTCTAACTCTCGGTGGGAATTTTTTTCTTCAGACTACTCTCAATATATAAATTTTAACTATTTGTTGAAATCTTTTTGTCAAACAATCGTCAATACACGTGGTTTAATACTAGGTTGGAATTTTTTTCTCCAAACCATCGCCTATATACGAATTTTAACTGTTTTTTGAAATCTTTTTGTCAAACCATCGTCAATACACGTGGTTTAATGCCAGGTTGGAATTTTTTTCTTCAAACCATCGTCTATATACGAATTTTAACTCTCGGTGGGAATGTTTTTCTTCAAACTATGGTCTATATACGAATTGCAACTCTCGATGGGAATTTTTTGGCAAGCTACCGTCAATGTACGAATTCTAACTCTCGGTGGGAATTTTTTTCTTCAGACTACTCTCAATATATAAATTTTAACTATTTGTTGAAATCTTTTTGTCAAACAATCGTCAATACACGTGGTTTAATACTAGGTTGGAATTTTTTTCTCCAAACCATCGCCTATATACGAATTTTAACTGTTTTTTGAAATCTTTTTGTCAAACTATCGTCAATACACGTGGTTTAATACTAAGCTGGAATTTTTTTCTCCAAACCATCGTCAATGTACGAATTTTAACTCTCGATGGGAATTTTTTGGCAAACTGCCGTCAATGTACGAATTTTAACTCTCGGTGGGCACTTTTTTCTGCAAACTACTTTCAATATTCAAATTTTAAGTCTTGGTTGAAATCTTTTTGTCAAACAATCGTCATTATACGAACTTTAACTCTAGGTTGGAATTTTTTTCTTCAAACTATCGTCTATTTACGAAATTTAACTCTTGTTGGGAATTCTCAGTCAAACTATCGTAAATGTACGAATTTTAACTATCGGTGGGAATTTTTTTCTTCAGACTACTGTCAATATACGAATTTTAACTATTTGTTGAAATCTTTTTGTCAAACAATCGTCAATACACGTGGTTTAATACTAGGTTGAATTTTTTTCTCCAAACCATCGCCTATATACGAATTTTAACTGTTTGTTGAAATCTTTTTGTCAAGCAGTCGTCAATACACGTGGTTTAATACCAGGTTGGAATTTTTTTCTCCAAACCATCGTCTATATACGAATTTTAACTCTCGGTGGGAATTTTTTGGCAAACTACCGTCAATGTACGAATTTTAACTCTCGGTGGGAATTTTTCTCTTCAGACTACTGTCAATGTACAAATTTTAACTATTTGCTGAAATCTTTTTGTCAAACTATGGTCAATACACGTGGTTTAATACCAGGTTGGAATTTTTTTCCCCAAACCATCGTCCATATACGAATTTTAACTCTCGGTGGGAATTTTTTTCTTCAGACTACTCTCAATATATAAATTTTAACTATTTGTTGAAATCTTTTTGTCAAACAATCGTCAATACACGTGGTTTAATACTAGGTTGGAATTTTTTTCTCCAAACCATCGTCAATGTACGAATTTTAACTCTCGATGGGAATTTTTTGGCAAACTGCCGTTAATGTACGAATTTTAACTCTCGGTGGGCACTTTTTTCTGCAAACTACTTTCAATATTCAAATTTTAAGTCTTGGTTGAAATCTTTTTGTCAAACAATCGTCAATACACGTGGTTTAATACTAGGTTGGAATTTTTTTCTCCAAACCATCGTCTATATACGAATTTTAACTGTTTGTTGAAATATTTTTGTCAAACCATCGTCAATACACGTGGTTTAATGCCAGGTTGGAATTTTTTTCTTCAAACCATCGTCTATATACGAATTTTAACTCTCGGTGGGAATGTTTTTCTTCAAACTATGGTCTATATACGAATTGCAACTCTCGATGGGAATTTTTTGGCAAACTACCGTCAATCTACGAATTCTAACTCTCGGTGGGAATTTTTTTCTTCAGACTACTCTCAATATATAAATTTTAACTATTTGTTGAAATCTTTTTGTCAAACAATCGTCAATACACGTGGTTTAATACTAGGTTGGAATTTTTTTCTCCAAACCATCGCCTATATACGAATTTTAACTGTTTTTTGAAATCTTTTTGTCAAACCATCGTCAATACACGTGGTTTAATGCCAGGTTGGAATTTTTTTCTTCAAACCATCGTCTATATACGAATTTTAACTCTCGGTGGGAATGTTTTTCTTCAAACTATGGTCTATATACGAATTGCAACTCTCGATGGGAATTTTTTGGCAAGCTACCGTCAATGTACGAATTCTAACTCTCGGTGGGAATTTTTTTCTTCAGACTACTCTCAATATATAAATTTTAACTATTTGTTGAAATCTTTTTGTCAAACAATCGTCAATACACGTGGTTTAATACTAGGTTGGAATTTTTTTCTCCAAACCATCGCCTATATACGAATTTTAACTGTTTTTTGAAATCTTTTTGTCAAACTATCGTCAATACACGTGGTTTAATACTAAGCTGGAATTTTTTTCTCCAAACCATCGTCAATGTACGAATTTTAACTCTCGATGGGAATTTTTTGGCAAACTGCCGTCAATGTACGAATTTTAACTCTCGGTGGGCACTTTTTTCTGCAAACTACTTTCAATATTCAAATTTTAAGTCTTGGTTGAAATCTTTTTGTCAAACAATCGTCATTATACGAACTTTAACTCTAGGTTGGAATTTTTTCTTCAAACTATCGTCTATTTACGAAATTTAACTCTTGTTGGGAATTCTCAGTCAAACTATCGTAAATGTACGAATTTTAACTATCGGTGGGAATTTTTTTCTTCAGACTACTGTCAATATACGAATTTTAACTATTTGTTGAAATCTTTTTGTCAAACAATCGTCAATACACGTGGTTTAATACTAGGTTGAATTTTTTTCTCCAAACCATCGCCTATATACGAATTTTAACTGTTTGTTGAAATCTTTTTGTCAAGCAGTCGTCAATACACGTGGTTTAATACCATGTTGGAATTTTTTTCTCCAAACCATCGTCTATATACGAATTTTAACTCTCGGTGGGAATTTTTTGGCAAACTACCGTCAATGTACGAATTTTAACTCTCGGTGGGAATTTTTCTCTTCAGACTACTGTCAATGTACAAATTTTAACTATTTGCTGAAATCTTTTTGTCAAACAATCGTCAATACACGTGGTTTAATACTAGGTTGGAATTTTTTTCTCCAAACCATCGTCTATATACGAATTTTAACTGTTTGTTGAAATATTTTTGTCAAACCATCGTCAATACACGTGGTTTAATGCCAGGTTGGAATTTTTTTCTTCAAACCATCGTCTATATACGAATTTTAACTCTCGGTGGGAATGTTTTTCTTCAAACTATGGTCTATATACGAATTGCAACTCTCGATGGGAATTTTTTGGCAAACTACCGTCAATGTACGAATTCTAACTCTCGGTTGGAATTTTTTTCTTCAGACTACTCTCAATATATAAATTTTAACTATTTGTTGAAATCTTTTTGTCAAACAATCGTCAATACACGTGGTTTAATACTAGGTTGGAATTTTTTTCTCCAAACCATCGCCTATATACGAATTTTAACTGTTTTTTGAAATCTTTTTGTCAAACTATCGTCAATACACGTGGTTTAATACTAAGCTGGAATTTTTTTCTCCAAACCATCGTCAATGTACGAATTTTAACTCTCGATGGGAATTTTTTGGCAAACTGCCGTCAATGTACGAATTTTAACTCTCGGTGGGCACTTTTTTCTGCAAACTACTTTCAATATTCAAATTTTAAGTCTTGGTTGAAATCTTTTTGTCAAACAGTCGTCATTATACGAACTTTAACTCTAGGTTGGAATTTTTTTCTTCAAACTATCGTCTATTTACGAAATTTAACTCTTGTTGGGAATTCTCAGTCAAACTATCGCAAATGTACGAATTTTAACTATCGGTGGGAATTTTTTTCTTCAGACTACTGTCAATATACGAATTTTAACTATTTGTTGAAGTCTTTTTGTCAAACAATCGCCAATACACGTGGTTTAATACTAGGTTGAATTTTTTTCTCCAAACCATGGCCTATATACGAATTTTAACTGTTTGTTGAAATCTTTTTGTCAAGCAGTCGTCAATACACGTGGTTTAATACCAGGTTGGAATTTTTTTCTCCAAACCATCGTCTATATACGAATTTTAACTCTCGGTGGGAATTTTTTGGCAAACTACCGTCAATGTACGAATTTTAACTCTCGGTGGGAATTTTTCTCTTCAGACTACTGTCAATGTACAAATTTTAACTATTTGCTGAAATCTTTTTGTCAAACTATGGTCAATACACGTGGTTTAATACCAGGTTGGAATTTTTTTCCCCAAACCATCGTCTATATACGAATTTTAACTCTCGGTGGGAATTTTTTTCTTCAAACTATGGTCTATATTCGAAATGTAACTCTCGATGGGAATTTTTTTGGCAAACTGCCGTCAATGTACGAATTCTAACTCTCGGTGGGACTTTTTTTCTTCAGACTACTCTCAATATATAAATTTTAACTATTTGTTGAAATCTTTTTGTCAAACAATCGTCAATACACGTGGTTTAATACTAGGTTGGAATTTTTTTCTCCAAACCATCGTCAATGTACGAATTTTAACTCTCGATGGGAATTTTTTGGCAAACTGCCGTTAATGTACGAATTTTAACTCTCGGTGGGCACTTTTTTCTGCAAACTACTTTCAATATTCAAATTTTAAGTCTTGGTTGAAATCTTTTTGTCAAACAATCGTCAATACACGTGGTTTAATACTAGGTTGGAATTTTTTTCTCCAAACCATCGTCTATATACGAATTTTAACTGTTTGTTGAAATATTTTTGTCAAACCATCGTCAATACACGTGGTTTAATGCCAGGTTGGAATTTTTTTCTTCAAACCATCGTCTATATACGAATTTTAACTCTCGGTGGGAATGTTTTTCTTCAAACTATGGTCTATATACGAATTGCAACTCTCGATGGGAATTTTTTGGCAAACTACCGTCAATGTACGAATTCTAACTCTCGGTGGGAATTTTTTTCTTCAGACTACTCTCAATATATAAATTTTAACTATTTGTTGAAATCTTTTTGTCAAACAATCGTCAATACACGTGGTTTAATACTAGGTTGGAATTTTTTTCTCCAAACCATCGCCTATATACGAATTTTAACTGTTTTTTGAAATCTTTTTGTCAAACCATCGTCAATACACGTGGTTTAATGCCAGGTTGGAATTTTTTTCTTCAAACCATCGTCTATATACGAATTTTAACTCTCGGTGGGAATGTTTTTCTTCAAACTATGGTCTATATACGAATTGCAACTCTCGATGGGAATTTTTTGGCAAGCTACCGTCAATGTACGAATTCTAACTCTCGGTGGGAATTTTTTTCTTCAGACTACTCTCAATATATAAATTTTAACTATTTGTTGAAATCTTTTTGTCAAACAATCGTCAATACACGTGGTTTAATACTAGGTTGGAATTTTTTTCTCCAAACCATCGCCTATATACGAATTTTAACTGTTTTTTGAAATCTTTTTGTCAAACTATCGTCAATACACGTGGTTTAATACTAAGCTGGAATTTTTTTCTCCAAACCATCGTCAATGTACGAATTTTAACTCTCGATGGGAATTTTTTGGCAAACTGCCGTCAATGTACGAATTTTATCTCTCGGTGGGCACTTTTTTCTGCAAACTACTTTCAATATTCAAATTTTAAGTCTTGGTTGAAATCTTTTTGTCAAACAATCGTCATTATACGAACTTTAACTCTAGGTTGGAATTTTTTTCTTCAAACTATCGTCTATTTACGAAATTTAACTCTTGTTGGGAATTCTCAGTCAAACTATCGTAAATGTACGAATTTTAACTATCGGTGGGAATTTTTTTCTTCAGACTACTGTCAATATACGAATTTTAACTATTTGTTGAAATCTTTTTGTCAAACAATCGTCAATACACGTGGTTTAATACTAGGTTGAATTTTTTTCTCCAAACCATCGCCTATATACGAATTTTAACTGTTTGTTGAAATCTTTTTGTCAAGCAGTCGTCAATACACGTGGTTTAATACCAGGTTGGAATTTTTTTCTCCAAACCATCGTCTATATACGAATTTTAACTCTCGGTGGGAATTTTTTTCTTCAAACTATGGTCTATATACGAATTTTAACTCTCGGTGGGAATTTTTTGGCAAACTACAGTCAATGTACGAATTTTAACTCTCGGTGGGAATTTTTTTCTTCAAACTATGGTCTATATACGAATTATAACTCTCGATGGGAATTTTTTTGGCAAACTGCCGTCAATGTACGAATTTTAACTCTCGGTGGGAATTTTTCTCTTCAGACTACTGTCAATGTACAAATTTTAACTATTTTTTGAAATCTTCTTGTCAAACTATCGTCAATACACGTGGTTTAATACTAAGTTGGAATTTTTTTCTCCAAACCATCGTCAATGTACGAATTTTAACTCTCGACGGGAATTTTTTGGCAAACTGCCGTCAATGTACGAATTTTAACTCTCGGTGGGCACTTTTTTCTGCAAACTACTTTCAATATTCAAATTTTAAGTCTTGGTTGAAATCTTTTCGTCAAAAAATCGTCATTATACGAACTTTAACTCTAGGTTGGAATTTTTTTCTTCAAACTATCGTCTATTTACGAAATTTAACTCTTGTTGGGAATTCTTAGTCAAACTATCGTAAATGTACGAATTTTAACTATCGGTGGGAATTTTTTTCTTCAGACTACTGTCAATATACAAATTTTAACTATTTGTTGAAATCATTTTGTCAAACAATCGTCAATACACGTGGTTTAATACTAGGTTGGAATTTTTTTCTCCAAACCATCGCCTATATACGAATTTTAACTGTTTGTTGAAATCTTTTTGTCAAGCAGTCGTCAATACACGTGGTTTAATACCAGGTTGGAATTTTTTTCTCCAAACCATCGTCCATATACGAATTTTAACTCTCGGTGGGAATTTTTTTCTTCAAACTATGGTCTATATACGAATTGTAACTCTCGATGGGAATTTTTTTGGCAAACTGCCGTCAATGTACGAATTTTAACTCTCGGTGGGAATTTTTCTCTTGAGACTACTGTCAATGTACAAATTTTAACTATTTTTTGAAATCTTCTTGTCAAACAATCGTCAATACACGTGGCTTAATACTAGGTTGGAATTTTTTTCTCCAAACCATCGTCTATATACGAATTTTAACTGTTTGTTGAAATATTTTTGTCAAACCATCGTCAATACACGTGCTTTAATGCCAGGTTGGAATTTTTTTCTTCAAACCATCGTCTATATACGAATTTTAACTCTCGGTGGGAATGTTTTTCTTCAAACTATGGTCTATATACGAATTGCAACTCTCGATGGGAATTTTTTGGCAAGCTACCGTCAATGTACGAATTCTAACTCTCGGTGGGAATTTTTTTCTTCAGACTACTCTCAATATATAAATTTTAACTATTTGTTGAAATCTTTTTGTCAAACAATCGTCAATACACGTGGTTTAATACTAGGTTGGAATTTTTTTCTCCAAACCATCGCCTATATACGAATTTTAACTGTTTTTTGAAATCTTTTTGTCAAACTATCGTCAATACACGTGGTTTAATACTAAGCTGGAATTTTTTTCTCCAAACCATCGTCAATGTACGAATTTTAACTCTCGATGGGAATTTTTTGGCAAACTGCCGTCAATGTACGAATTTTATCTCTCGGTGGGCACTTTTTTCTGCAAACTACTTTCAATATTCAAATTTTAAGTCTTGGTTGAAATCTTTTTGTCAAACAATCGTCATTATACGAACTTTAACTCTAGGTTGGAATTTTTTTCTTCAAACTATCGTCTATTTACGAAATTTAACTCTTGTTGGGAATTCTCAGTCAAACTATCGTAAATGTACGAATTTTAACTATCGGTGGGAATTTTTTTCTTCAGACTACTGTCAATATACGAATTTTAACTATTTGTTGAAATCTTTTTGTCAAACAATCGTCAATACACGTGGTTTAATACTAGGTTGAATTTTTTTCTCCAAACCATCGCCTATATACGAATTTTAACTGTTTGTTGAAATCTTTTTGTCAAGCAGTCGTCAATACACGTGGTTTAATACCAGGTTGGAATTTTTTTCTCCAAACCATCGTCTATATACGAATTTTAACTCTCGGTGGGAATTTTTTTCTTCAAACTATGGTCTATATACGAATTTTAACTCTCGGTGGGAATTTTTTGGCAAACTACAGTCAATGTACGAATTTTAACTCTCGGTGGGAATTTTTTTCTTCAAACTATGGTCTATATACGAATTATAACTCTCGATGGGAATTTTTTTGGCAAACTGCCGTCAATGTACGAATTTTAACTCTCGGTGGGAATTTTTCTCTTCAGACTACTGTCAATGTACAAATTTTAACTATTTTTTGAAATCTTCTTGTCAAACTATCGTCAATACACGTGGTTTAATACTAAGTTGGAATTTTTTTCTCCAAACCATCGTCAATGTACGAATTTTAACTCTCGACGGGAATTTTTTGGCAAACTGCCGTCAATGTACGAATTTTAACTCTCGGTGGGCACTTTTTTCTGCAAACTACTTTCAATATTCAAATTTTAAGTCTTGGTTGAAATCTTTTCGTCAAAAAATCGTCATTATACGAACTTTAACTCTAGGTTGGAATTTTTTTCTTCAAACTATCGTCTATTTACGAAATTTAACTCTTGTTGGGAATTCTTAGTCAAACTATCGTAAATGTACGAATTTTAACTATCGGTGGGAATTTTTTTCTTCAGACTACTGTCAATATACAAATTTTAACTATTTGTTGAAATCATTTTGTCAAACAATCGTCAATACACGTGGTTTAATACTAGGTTGGAATTTTTTTCTCCAAACCATCGCCTATATACGAATTTTAACTGTTTGTTGAAATCTTTTTGTCAAGCAGTCGTCAATACACGTGGTTTAATACCAGGTTGGAATTTTTTTCTCCAAACCATCGTCCATATACGAATTTTAACTCTCGGTGGGAATTTTTTTCTTCAAACTATGGTCTATATACGAATTGTAACTCTCGATGGGAATTTTTTTGGCAAACTGCCGTCAATGTACGAATTTTAACTCTCGGTGGGAATTTTTCTCTTGAGACTACTGTCAATGTACAAATTTTAACTATTTTTTGAAATCTTCTTGTCAAACAATCGTCAATACACGTGGCTTAATACTAGGTTGGAATTTTTTTCTCCAAACCATCGTCTATATACGAATTTTAACTGTTTGTTGAAATATTTTTGTCAAACCATCGTCAATACACGTGCTTTAATGCCAGGTTGGAATTTTTTTCTTCAAACCATCGTCTATATACGAATTTTAACTCTCGGTGGGAATGTTTTTCTTCAAACTATGGTCTATATACGAATTGCAACTCTCGATGGGAATTTTTTGGCAAGCTACCGTCAATGTACGAATTCTAACTCTCGGTGGGAATTTTTTTCTTCAGACTACTCTCAATATATAAATTTTAACTATTTGTTGAAATCTTTTTGTCAAACAATCGTCAATACACGTGGTTTAATACTAGGTTGGAATTTTTTTCTCCAAACCATCGCCTATATACGAATTTTAACTGTTTTTTGAAATCTTTTTGTCAAACTATCGTCAATACACGTGGTTTAATACTAAGCTGGAATTTTTTTCTCCAAACCATCGTCAATGTACGAATTTTAACTCTCGATGGGAATTTTTTGGCAAACTGCCGTCAATGTACGAATTTTATCTCTCGGTGGGCACTTTTTTCTGCAAACTACTTTCAATATTCAAATTTTAAGTCTTGGTTGAAATCTTTTTGTCAAACAATCGTCATTATACGAACTTTAACTCTAGGTTGGAATTTTTTTCTTCAAACTATCGTCTATTTACGAAATTTAACTCTTGTTGGGAATTCTCAGTCAAACTATCGTAAATGTACGAATTTTAACTATCGGTGGGAATTTTTTTCTTCAGACTACTGTCAATATACGAATTTTAACTATTTGTTGAAATCTTTTTGTCAAACAATCGTCAATACACGTGGTTTAATACTAGGTTGAATTTTTTTCTCCAAACCATCGCCTATATACGAATTTTAACTGTTTGTTGAAATCTTTTTGTCAAGCAGTCGTCAATACACGTGGTTTAATACCAGGTTGGAATTTTTTTCTCCAAACCATCGTCTATATACGAATTTTAACTCTCGGTGGGAATTTTTTTCTTCAAACTATGGTCTATATACGAATTTTAACTCTCGGTGGGAATTTTTTGGCAAACTACAGTCAATGTACGAATTTTAACTCTCGGTGGGAATTTTTTTCTTCAAACTATGGTCTATATACGAATTATAACTCTCGATGGGAATTTTTTTGGCAAACTGCCGTCAATGTACGAATTTTAACTCTCGGTGGGAATTTTTCTCTTCAGACTACTGTCAATGTACAAATTTTAACTATTTTTTGAAATCTTCTTGTCAAACTATCGTCAATACACGTGGTTTAATACTAAGTTGGAATTTTTTTCTCCAAACCATCGTCAATGTACGAATTTTAACTCTCGACGGGAATTTTTTGGCAAACTGCCGTCAATGTACGAATTTTAACTCTCGGTGGGCACTTTTTTCTGCAAACTACTTTCAATATTCAAATTTTAAGTCTTGGTTGAAATCTTTTCGTCAAAAAATCGTCATTATACGAACTTTAACTCTAGGTTGGAATTTTTTTCTTCAAACTATCGTCTATTTACGAAATTTAACTCTTGTTGGGAATTCTTAGTCAAACTATCGTAAATGTACGAATTTTAACTATCGGTGGGAATTTTTTTCTTCAGACTACTGTCAATATACAAATTTTAACTATTTGTTGAAATCATTTTGTCAAACAATCGTCAATACACGTGGTTTAATACTAGGTTGGAATTTTTTTCTCCAAACCATCGCCTATATACGAATTTTAACTGTTTGTTGAAATCTTTTTGTCAAGCAGTCGTCAATACACGTGGTTTAATACCAGGTTGGAATTTTTTTCTCCAAACCATCGTCCATATACGAATTTTAACTCTCGGTGGGAATTTTTTTCTTCAAACTATGGTCTATATACGAATTGTAACTCTCGATGGGAATTTTTTTGGCAAACTGCCGTCAATGTACGAATTTTAACTCTCGGTGGGAATTTTTCTCTTGAGACTACTGTCAATGTACAAATTTTAACTATTTTTTGAAATCTTCTTGTCAAACAATCGTCAATACACGTGGCTTAATACTAGGTTGGAATTTTTTTCTCCAAACCATCGTCTATATACGAATTTTAACTGTTTGTTGAAATATTTTTGTCAAACCATCGTCAATACACGTGCTTTAATGCCAGGTTGAAATTTTTGTCTCCAAACCATCGTCTATATACGAATTTTAACTCTCGATGGGAATTTTTTCGCAAACTACCGTCAATGTACGAATTTTAACTCTCGGTGGGAATTTTTTGGCAAACTGCCGTCAATGTACGAATTTTAACTCTCGGTGGGCACTTTTTTCTGCAAACTACTTTCAATATTCAAATTTTAAGTCTTGGTTGAAATCTTTTTGTCAAACAATCGTCATTATACGAACTTTAACTCTAGGTTGGAATTTTTTTCTTCAAACTATCGTCTATTTACGAAATTTAACTCTTGTTGGGAATTCTCAGTCAAACTATCGCAAATGTACGAATTTTAACTATCGGTGGGAATTTTTTTCTTCAGACTACTGTCAATATACGAATTTTAACTATTTGTTGAAGTCTTTTTGTCAAACAATCGTCAATACACGTGGTTTAATACTAGGTTGAATTTTTTTCTCCAAACCATGGCCTATATACGAATTTTAACTGTTTGTTGAAATCTTTTTGTCAAGCAGTCGTCAATACACGTGGTTTAATACCAGGTTGGAATTTTTTTCTCCAAACCATCGTCTATATACGAATTTTAACTCTCGGTGGGAATTTTTTGGCAAACTACCGTCAATGTACGAATTTTAACTCTCGGTGGGAATTTTTCTCTTCAGACTACTGTCAATGTACAAATTTTAACTATTTGCTGAAATCTTTTTGTCAAACAATGGTCAATACACGTGGTTTAATACCAGGTTGGAATTTTTTTCCCCAAACCATCGTCTATATACGAATTTTAACTCTCGGTGGGAATTTTTTTCTTCAAACTATGGTCTATATTCGAAATGTAACTCTCGATGGGAATTTTTTTGGCAAACTGCCGTCAATGTACGAATTCTAACTCTCGGTGGGACTTTTTTTCTTCAGACTACTCTCAATATATAAATTTTAACTATTTGTTGAAATCTTTTTGTCAAACAATCGTCAATACACGTGGTTTAATACTAGGTTGGAATTTTTTTCTCCAAACCATCGTCAATGTACGAATTTTAACTCTCGATGGGAATTTTTTGGCAAACTGCCGTTAATGTACGAATTTTAACTCTCGGTGGGCACTTTTTTCTGCAAACTACTTTCAATATTCAAATTTTAAGTCTTGGTTGAAATCTTTTTGTCAAACAATCGTCAATACACGTGGTTTAATACTAGGTTGGAATTTTTTTCTCCAAACCATCGTCTATATACGAATTTTAACTGTTTGTTGAAATATTTTTGTCAAACCATCGTCAATACACGTGGTTTAATGCCAGGTTGGAATTTTTTTCTTCAAACCATCGTCTATATACGAATTTTAACTCTCGGTGGGAATGTTTTTCTTCAAACTATGGTCTATATACGAATTGCAACTCTCGATGGGAATTTTTTGGCAAACTATCGTAAATGTACGAATTTTAACTATCGGTGGGAATTTTTTTCTTCAGACTACTGTCAATATACGAATTTTAACTATTTGTTGAAATCTTTTTGTCAAACAATCGTCAATACACGTGGTTTAATACTAGGTTGAATTTTTTTCTCCAAACCATCGCCTATATACGAATTTTAACTGTTTGTTGAAATCTTTTTGTCAAGCAGTCGTCAATACACGTGGTTTAATACCAGGTTGGAATTTTTTTCTCCAAACCATCGTCTATATACGAATTTTAACTCTCGGTGGGAATTTTTTTCTTCAAACTATGGTCTATATACGAATTTTAACTCTCGGTGGGAATTTTTTGGCAAACTACAGTCAATGTACGAATTTTAACTCTCGGTGGGAATTTTTTTCTTCAAACTATGGTCTATATACGAATTATAACTCTCGATGGGAATTTTTTTGGCAAACTGCCGTCAATGTACGAATTTTAACTCTCGGTGGGAATTTTTCTCTTCAGACTACTGTCAATGTACAAATTTTAACTATTTTTTGAAATCTTCTTGTCAAACTATCGTCAATACACGTGGTTTAATACTAAGTTGTAATTTTTTTCTCCAAACCATCGTCAATGTACGAATTTTAACTCTCGACGGGAATTTTTTGGCAAACTACAGTCAATGTACGAATTTTAACTCTCGGTGGGAATTTTTTTCTTCAAACTATGGTCTATATACGAATTGTAACTCTCGATGGGAATTTTTTTGGCAAACTGCCGTCAATGTACGAATTTTAACTCTCGGTGGGAATTTTTCTCTTGAGACTACTGTCAATGTACAAATTTTAACTATTTTTTGAAATCTTCTTGTCAAACAATCGTCAATACACGTGGCTTAATACTAGGTTGGAATTTTTTTCTCCAAACCATCGTCTATATACGAATTTTAACTGTTTGTTGAAATATTTTTGTCAAACCATCGTCAATACACGTGCTTTAATGCCAGGTTGAAATTTTTGTCTCCAAACCATCGTCTATATACGAATTTTAACTCTCGATGGGAATTTTTTCGCAAACTACCGTCAATGTACGAATTTTAACTCTCGGTGGGAATTTTTTGGCAAACTGCCGTCAATGTACGAATTTTAACTCTCGGTGGGCACTTTTTTCTGCAAACTACTTTCAATATTCAAATTTTAAGTCTTGGTTGAAATCTTTTTGTCAAACAATCGTCATTATACGAACTTTAACTCTAGGTTGGAATTTTTTTCTTCAAACTATCGTCTATTTACGAAATTTAACTCTTGTTGGGAATTCTCAGTCAAACTATCGCAAATGTACGAATTTTAACTATCGGTGGGAATTTTTTTCTTCAGACTACTGTCAATATACGAATTTTAACTATTTGTTGAAGTCTTTTTGTCAAACAATCGTCAATACACGTGGTTTAATACTAGGTTGAATTTTTTTCTCCAAACCATGGCCTATATACGAATTTTAACTGTTTGTTGAAATCTTTTTGTCAAGCAGTCGTCAATACACGTGGTTTAATACCAGGTTGGAATTTTTTTCTCCAAACCATCGTCTATATACGAATTTTAACTCTCGGTGGGAATTTTTTGGCAAACTACCGTCAATGTACGAATTTTAACTCTCGGTGGGAATTTTTCTCTTCAGACTACTGTCAATGTACAAATTTTAACTATTTGCTGAAATCTTTTTGTCAAACAATGGTCAATACACGTGGTTTAATACCAGGTTGGAATTTTTTTCCCCAAACCATCGTCTATATACGAATTTTAACTCTCGGTGGGAATTTTTTTCTTCAAACTATGGTCTATATTCGAAATGTAACTCTCGATGGGAATTTTTTTGGCAAACTGCCGTCAATGTACGAATTCTAACTCTCGGTGGGACTTTTTTTCTTCAGACTACTCTCAATATATAAATTTTAACTATTTGTTGAAATCTTTTTGTCAAACAATCGTCAATACACGTGGTTTAATACTAGGTTGGAATTTTTTTCTCCAAACCATCGTCAATGTACGAATTTTAACTCTCGATGGGAATTTTTTGGCAAACTGCCGTTAATGTACGAATTTTAACTCTCGGTGGGCACTTTTTTCTGCAAACTACTTTCAATATTCAAATTTTAAGTCTTGGTTGAAATCTTTTTGTCAAACAATCGTCAATACACGTGGTTTAATACTAGGTTGGAATTTTTTTCTCCAAACCATCGTCTATATACGAATTTTAACTGTTTGTTGAAATATTTTTGTCAAACCATCGTCAATACACGTGGTTTAATGCCAGGTTGGAATTTTTTTCTTCAAACCATCGTCTATATACGAATTTTAACTCTCGGTGGGAATGTTTTTCTTCAAACTATGGTCTATATACGAATTGCAACTCTCGATGGGAATTTTTTGGCAAACTATCGTAAATGTACGAATTTTAACTATCGGTGGGAATTTTTTTCTTCAGACTACTGTCAATATACGAATTTTAACTATTTGTTGAAATCTTTTTGTCAAACAATCGTCAATACACGTGGTTTAATACTAGGTTGAATTTTTTTCTCCAAACCATCGCCTATATACGAATTTTAACTGTTTGTTGAAATCTTTTTGTCAAGCAGTCGTCAATACACGTGGTTTAATACCAGGTTGGAATTTTTTTCTCCAAACCATCGTCTATATACGAATTTTAACTCTCGGTGGGAATTTTTTTCTTCAAACTATGGTCTATATACGAATTTTAACTCTCGGTGGGAATTTTTTGGCAAACTACAGTCAATGTACGAATTTTAACTCTCGGTGGGAATTTTTTTCTTCAAACTATGGTCTATATACGAATTATAACTCTCGATGGGAATTTTTTTGGCAAACTGCCGTCAATGTACGAATTTTAACTCTCGGTGGGAATTTTTCTCTTCAGACTACTGTCAATGTACAAATTTTAACTATTTTTTGAAATCTTCTTGTCAAACTATCGTCAATACACGTGGTTTAATACTAAGTTGTAATTTTTTTCTCCAAACCATCGTCAATGTACGAATTTTAACTCTCGACGGGAATTTTTTGGCAAACTGCCGTCAATGTACGAATTTTAACTCTCGGTGGGCACTTTTTTCTGCAAACTACTTTCAATATTCAAATTTTAAGTCTTGGTTGAAATCTTTTTGTCAAAAAATCGTCATTATACGAACTTTAACTCTAGGTTGGAATTTTTTTCTCCAAACCATCGTCAATGTACGAATTTTAACTCTCGATGGGAATTTTTTGGCAAACTGCCGTTAATGTACGAATTTTAACTCTCGGTGGGCACTTTTTTCTGCAAACTACTTTCAATATTCAAATTTTAAGTCTTGGTTGAAATCTTTTTGTCAAACAATCGTCAATACACGTGGTTTAATACTAGGTTGGAATTTTTTTCTCCAAACCATCGTCTATATACGAATTTTAACTGTTTGTTGAAATATTTTTGTCAAACCATCGTCAATACACGTGGTTTAATGCCAGGTTGGAATTTTTTTCTTCAAACCATCGTCTATATACGAATTTTAACTCTCGGTGGGAATGTTTTTCTTCAAACTATGGTCTATATACGAATTGCAACTCTCGATGGGAATTTTTTGGCAAACTACCGTCAATGTACGAATTCTAACTCTCGGTGGGAATTTTTTTCTTCAGACTACTCTCAATATATAAATTTTAACTATTTGTTGAAATCTTTTTGTCAAACAATCGTCAATACACGTGGTTTAATACTAGGTTGGAATTTTTTTCTCCAAACCATCGCCTATGTACGAATTTTAACTGTTTTTTGAAATCTTTTTGTCAAACCATCGTCAATACACGTGGTTTAATGCCAGGTTGGAATTTTTTTCTTCAAACCATCGTCTATATACGAATTTTAACTCTCGGTGGGAATGTTTTTCTTCAAACTATGGTCTATATACGAATTGCAACTCTCGATGGGAATTTTTTGGCAAGCTACCGTCAATGTACGAATTCTAACTCTCGGTGGGAATTTTTTTCTTCAGACTACTCTCAATATATAAATTTTAACTATTTGTTGAAATCTTTTTGTCAAACAATCGTCAATACACGTGGTTTAATACTAGGTTGGAATTTTTTTCTCCAAACCATCGCCTATATACGAATTTTAACTGTTTTTTGAAATCTTTTTGTCAAACTATCGTCAATACACGTGGTTTAATACTAAGCTGGAATTTTTTTCTCCAAACCATCGTCAATGTACGAATTTTAACTCTCGATGGGAATTTTTTGGCAAACTGCCGTCAATGTACGAATTTTATCTCTCGGTGGGCACTTTTTTCTGCAAACTACTTTCAATATTCAAATTTTAAGTCTTGGTTGAAATCTTTTTGTCAAACAATCGTCATTATACGAACTTTAACTCTAGGTTGGAATTTTTTTCTTCAAACTATCGTCTATTTACGAAATTTAACTCTTGTTGGGAATTCTCAGTCAAACTATCGTAAATGTACGAATTTTAACTATCGGTGGGAATTTTTTTCTTCAGACTACTGTCAATATACGAATTTTAACTATTTGTTGAAATCTTTTTGTCAAACAATCGTCAATACACGTGGTTTAATACTAGGTTGAATTTTTTTCTCCAAACCATCGCCTATATACGAATTTTAACTGTTTGTTGAAATCTTTTTGTCAAGCAGTCGTCAATACACGTGGTTTAATACCAGGTTGGAATTTTTTTCTCCAAACCATCGTCTATATACGAATTTTAACTCTCGGTGGGAATTTTTTTCTTCAAACTATGGTCTATATACGAATTTTAACTCTCGGTGGGAATTTTTTGGCAAACTACAGTCAATGTACGAATTTTAACTCTCGGTGGGAATTTTTTTCTTCAAACTATGGTCTATATACGAATTATAACTCTCGATGGGAATTTTTTTGGCAAACTGCCGTCAATGTACGAATTTTAACTCTCGGTGGGAATTTTTCTCTTCAGACTACTGTCAATGTACAAATTTTAACTATTTTTTGAAATCTTCTTGTCAAACTATCGTCAATACACGTGGTTTAATACTAAGTTGGAATTTTTTTCTCCAAACCATCGTCAATGTACGAATTTTAACTCTCGACGGGAATTTTTTGGCAAACTGCCGTCAATGTACGAATTTTAACTCTCGGTGGGCACTTTTTTCTGCAAACTACTTTCAATATTCAAATTTTAAGTCTTGGTTGAAATCTTTTCGTCAAAAAATCGTCATTATACGAACTTTAACTCTAGGTTGGAATTTTTTTCTTCAAACTATCGTCTATTTACGAAATTTAACTCTTGTTGGGAATTCTTAGTCAAACTATCGTAAATGTACGAATTTTAACTATCGGTGGGAATTTTT
This sequence comes from Xylocopa sonorina, assembly GCF_050948175.1. Classification (NCBI taxonomy): domain Eukaryota; kingdom Metazoa; phylum Arthropoda; class Insecta; order Hymenoptera; family Apidae; genus Xylocopa; species Xylocopa sonorina. The sequence continues at coordinate 211,493 of NW_027490235.1, forward strand.
TTCTTCAGACTACTGTCAATATACAAATTTTAACTATTTGTTGAAATCATTTTGTCAAACAATCGTCAATACACGTGGTTTAATACTAGGTTGGAATTTTTTTCTCCAAACCATCGCCTATATACGAATTTTAACTGTTTGTTGAAATCTTTTTGTCAAGCAGTCGTCAATACACGTGGTTTAATACCAGGTTGGAATTTTTTTCTCCAAACCATCGTCCATATACGAATTTTAACTCTCGGTGGGAATTTTTTTCTTCAAACTATGGTCTATATACGAATTGTAACTCTCGATGGGAATTTTTTTGGCAAACTGCCGTCAATGTACGAATTTTAACTCTCGGTGGGAATTTTTCTCTTGAGACTACTGTCAATGTACAAATTTTAACTATTTTTTGAAATCTTCTTGTCAAACAATCGTCAATACACGTGGCTTAATACTAGGTTGGAATTTTTTTCTCCAAACCATCGTCTATATACGAATTTTAACTGTTTGTTGAAATATTTTTGTCAAACCATCGTCAATACACGTGCTTTAATGCCAGGTTGGAATTTTTTTCTTCAAACCATCGTCTATATACGAATTTTAACTCTCGGTGGGAATGTTTTTCTTCAAACTATGGTCTATATACGAATTGCAACTCTCGATGGGAATTTTTTGGCAAGCTACCGTCAATGTACGAATTCTAACTCTCGGTGGGAATTTTTTTCTTCAGACTACTCTCAATATACAAATTTTAACTATTTGTTGAAATCATTTTGTCAAACAATCGTCAATACACGTGGTTTAATACTAGGTTGGAATTTTTTTCTCCAAACCATCGCCTATATACGAATTTTAACTGTTTTTTGAAATCTTTTTGTCAAACTATCGTCAATACACGTGGTTTAATACTAAGCTGGAATTTTTTTCTCCAAACCATCGTCCATATACGAATTTTAACTCTCGGTGGGAATTTTTTTCTTCAAACTATGGTCTATATACGAATTGTAACTCTCGATGGGAATTTTTTTGGCAAACTGCCGTCAATGTACGAATTTTAACTCTCGGTGGGAATTTTTCTCTTGAGACTACTGTCAATGTACAAATTTTAACTATTTTTTGAAATCTTCTTGTCAAACAATCGTCAATACACGTGGCTTAATACTAGGTTGGAATTTTTTTCTCCAAACCATCGTCTATATACGAATTTTAACTGTTTGTTGAAATATTTTTGTCAAACCATCGTCAATACACGTGCTTTAATGCCAGGTTGAAATTTTTGTCTCCAAACCATCGTCTATATACGAATTTTAACTCTCGATGGGAATTTTTTCGCAAACTACCGTCAATGTACGAATTTTAACTCTCGGTGGGAATTTTTTGGCAAACTGCCGTCAATGTACGAATTTTAACTCTCGGTGGGCACTTTTTTCTGCAAACTACTTTCAATATTCAAATTTTAAGTCTTGGTTGAAATCTTTTTGTCAAACAATCGTCATTATACGAACTTTAACTCTAGGTTGGAATTTTTTTCTTCAAACTATCGTCTATTTACGAAATTTAACTCTTGTTGGGAATTCTCAGTCAAACTATCGCAAATGTACGAATTTTAACTATCGGTGGGAATTTTTTTCTTCAGACTACTGTCAATATACGAATTTTAACTATTTGTTGAAGTCTTTTTGTCAAACAATCGTCAATACACGTGGTTTAATACTAGGTTGAATTTTTTTCTCCAAACCATGGCCTATATACGAATTTTAACTGTTTGTTGAAATCTTTTTGTCAAGCAGTCGTCAATACACGTGGTTTAATACCAGGTTGGAATTTTTTTCTCCAAACCATCGTCTATATACGAATTTTAACTCTCGGTGGGAATTTTTTGGCAAACTACCGTCAATGTACGAATTTTAACTCTCGGTGGGAATTTTTCTCTTCAGACTACTGTCAATGTACAAATTTTAACTATTTGCTGAAATCTTTTTGTCAAACAATGGTCAATACACGTGGTTTAATACCAGGTTGGAATTTTTTTCCCCAAACCATCGTCTATATACGAATTTTAACTCTCGGTGGGAATTTTTTTCTTCAAACTATGGTCTATATTCGAAATGTAACTCTCGATGGGAATTTTTTTGGCAAACTGCCGTCAATGTACGAATTCTAACTCTCGGTGGGACTTTTTTTCTTCAGACTACTCTCAATATATAAATTTTAACTATTTGTTGAAATCTTTTTGTCAAACAATCGTCAATACACGTGGTTTAATACTAGGTTGGAATTTTTTTCTCCAAACCATCGTCAATGTACGAATTTTAACTCTCGATGGGAATTTTTTGGCAAACTGCCGTTAATGTACGAATTTTAACTCTCGGTGGGCACTTTTTTCTGCAAACTACTTTCAATATTCAAATTTTAAGTCTTGGTTGAAATCTTTTTGTCAAACAATCGTCAATACACGTGGTTTAATACTAGGTTGGAATTTTTTTCTCCAAACCATCGTCTATATACGAATTTTAACTGTTTGTTGAAATATTTTTGTCAAACCATCGTCAATACACGTGGTTTAATGCCAGGTTGGAATTTTTTTCTTCAAACCATCGTCTATATACGAATTTTAACTCTCGGTGGGAATGTTTTTCTTCAAACTATGGTCTATATACGAATTGCAACTCTCGATGGGAATTTTTTGGCAAACTATCGTAAATGTACGAATTTTAACTATCGGTGGGAATTTTTTTCTTCAGACTACTGTCAATATACGAATTTTAACTATTTGTTGAAATCTTTTTGTCAAACAATCGTCAATACACGTGGTTTAATACTAGGTTGAATTTTTTTCTCCAAACCATCGCCTATATACGAATTTTAACTGTTTGTTGAAATCTTTTTGTCAAGCAGTCGTCAATACACGTGGTTTAATACCAGGTTGGAATTTTTTTCTCCAAACCATCGTCTATATACGAATTTTAACTCTCGGTGGGAATTTTTTTCTTCAAACTATGGTCTATATACGAATTTTAACTCTCGGTGGGAATTTTTTGGCAAACTACAGTCAATGTACGAATTTTAACTCTCGGTGGGCACTTTTTTCTGCAAACTACTTTCAATATTCAAATTTTAATTCTTGGTTGAAATCTTTTTGTCAAAAAATCGTCATTATACGAACTTTAACTCTAGGTTGGAATTTTTTTCTCCAAACCATCGTCAATGTACGAATTTTAACTCTCGATGGGAATTTTTTGGCAAACTGCCGTTAATGTACGAATTTTAACTCTCGGTGGGCACTTTTTTCTGCAAACTACTTTCAATATTCAAATTTTAAGTCTTGGTTGAAATCTTTTTGTCAAACAATCGTCAATACACGTGGTTTAATACTAGGTTGGAATTTTTTTCTCCAAACCATCGTCTATATACGAATTTTAACTGTTTGTTGAAATATTTTTGTCAAACCATCGTCAATACACGTGGTTTAATGCCAGGTTGGAATTTTTTTCTTCAAACCATCGTCTATATACGAATTTTAACTCTCGGTGGGAATGTTTTTCTTCAAACTATGGTCTATATACGAATTGCAACTCTCGATGGGAATTTTTTGGCAAACTACCGTCAATGTACGAATTCTAACTCTCGGTGGGAATTTTTTTCTTCAGACTACTCTCAATATATAAATTTTAACTATTTGTTGAAATCTTTTTGTCAAACAATCGTCAATACACGTGGTTTAATACTAGGTTGGAATTTTTTTCTCCAAACCATCGCCTATGTACGAATTTTAACTGTTTTTTGAAATCTTTTTGTCAAACCATCGTCAATACACGTGGTTTAATGCCAGGTTGGAATTTTTTTCTTCAAACCATCGTCTATATACGAATTTTAACTCTCGGTGGGAATGTTTTTCTTCAAACTATGGTCTATATACGAATTGCAACTCTCGATGGGAATTTTTTGGCAAGCTACCGTCAATGTACGAATTCTAACTCTCGGTGGGAATTTTTTTCTTCAGACTACTCTCAATATATAAATTTTAACTATTTGTTGAAATCTTTTTGTCAAACAATCGTCAATACACGTGGTTTAATACTAGGTTGGAATTTTTTTCTCCAAACCATCGCCTATATACGAATTTTAACTATTTTTTGAAATCTTCTTGTCAAACTATCGTCAATACACGTGGTTTAATACTAAGTTGGAATTTTTTTCTCCAAACCATCGTCAATGTACGAATTTTAACTCTCGACGGGAATTTTTTGGCAAACTGCCGTCAATGTACGAATTTTAACTCTCGGTGGGCACTTTTTTCTGCAAACTACTTTCAATATTCAAATTTTAAGTCTTGGTTGAAATCTTTTCGTCAAAAAATCGTCATTATACGAACTTTAACTCTTGGTTGGAATTTTTTTCTTCAAACTATCGTCTATTTACGAAATTTAACTCTTGTTGGGAATTCTTAGTCAAACTATCGTAAATGTACGAATTTTAACTATCGGTGGGAATTTTTTTCTTCAGACTACTGTCAATATACAAATTTTAACTATTTGTTGAAATCATTTTGTCAAACAATCGTCAATACACGTGGTTTAATACTAGGTTGGAATTTTTTTCTCCAAACCATCGCCTATATACGAATTTTAACTGTTTGTTGAAATCTTTTTGTCAAGCAGTCGTCAATACACGTGGTTTAATACCAGGTTGGAATTTTTTTCTCCAAACCATCGTCCATATACGAATTTTAACTCTCGGTGGGAATTTTTTTCTTCAAACTATGGTCTATATACGAATTGTAACTCTCGATGGGAATTTTTTTGGCAAACTGCCGTCAATGTACGAATTTTAACTCTCGGTGGGAATTTTTCTCTTGAGACTACTGTCAATGTACAAATTTTAACTATTTTTTGAAATCTTCTTGTCAAACAATCGTCAATACACGTGGCTTAATACTAGGTTGGAATTTTTTTCTCCAAACCATCGTCTATATACGAATTTTAACTGTTTGTTGAAATATTTTTGTCAAACCATCGTCAATACACGTGCTTTAATGCCAGGTTGAAATTTTTGTCTCCAAACCATCGTCTATATACGAATTTTAACTCTCGATGGGAATTTTTTCGCAAACTACCGTCAATGTACGAATTTTAACTCTCGGTGGGAATTTTTCGCTTCAGACTACTGTCAATGTACAGATTTCATCTATTTTTTGAAATCTTTTTGTCAAACTATCGTCAATACACGTTGTTTTATACTAAGTTGGAATTTTTTTCTCCAAACCATCGTCAATGTACGAATTTTAACTCTCGACTGGAATTTTTTGGCAAACTGCCATCAATGTACGAATTTTAACTCTCGGTGGGCACTTTTTTCTGCAAACTACTTTCAATATTCAAATTTTAAGTCTTGGTTGAAATCTTTTTGTCAAACAATTGTCATTATACGAATTTTAACTCTAAGTTGGAATTTTTTTCTTCAAACTATCGTCTATTTACGAAAGGACCCTATTCAAAAACCATATGTTTTCGCCCCCAATCGATTTTGTTTAAACTTTGCATATTTGTAGATCTATATGTGTCTCATCAATTGCCAGAGTCTCTATCTGTCGGGCCTTTTAATAAGGGAGGGGGAGGGGGTCAAAGTACGCATTTGGCGAAAGCTTTCGGAGGCTATAACTTTTGATTAAAAAAAGATATCGACTTGAGTTTGGCGTCAAAAAATCACAAAAAAATTAAGCTTTCGAATGCTATATAATTTTTTCTTTTTTCGGAATTTTTAAGTCACATTTTATGCTTTTTTCTAGTTTTCGGGTTAGTGAAAAATTGCGAAAAATTGCTATTCCCAAAATAGGTATCCCTAGATTTTAACAAAAAACTCAGTATAGGAAGCTCATTTTATGCTCTTTAAGTGGTATAAATCTTACCCTGGGGAAACTTTTTGTTTAAAAGTTATAACATAATATTCGTGTCGATGCGCAAGCTGTGGACGCGAAATTCGAGCAAAACAAATGCTTTTCTTAACATATTGTGACTTATTATTAAAATTATTATCATCGGAGATTGAGATTATTATTGTACTAGGAAGAATTTGTTTTTAAAAATACTTTTTAATTTAATGTTACTTACATTTTTTAAATAATATTACACGGGACAAAATTAAAAGACAAACTTCGGCAATTTCTCGTCGCATAAATAATATTAATGAAGATGATGATGCAATAATCACCATATGGGATGGTACTTATGTTTATTTGCATAAAAGTACGAATTATCGCTTCCAAAGAGTGACGTATAGTGGTAAAAAAAAAAGAACTTTTTAAAACCGATGCTGGCAGTAACTACGAATGGTTATATATTGGATGTTTTTGGTCCAAATAAATTGTGGGCAGCAACAGTATCTGATGCAGATATCTTTAGATTTATTATGAATACCGATTGGTTTAAGAACTTTTTCAAACCTGGTGATATCTTCATTCTTGACAGAGGCTTTTCCTACGTAAAAAATGAAATACTACAAAATAATTACAAAGTCGTCATCCTGCTCTGCTAAAAAAAGGAGTTAAACAACTATCAACCTCTGAAGCAAACGAAAGTCGAGTATGCACCAAACAAAGATGGGTAGGAGAAAGTGTCAATAGCTCACTTAAAAGATTTAAATATTTCAAAACAGCTATAGCTTCAGAATGTGTCCCAAAATTGTTTGAAGATTTTAAAATTGCAAGTGCTCTTCACAACGCATACTTTAAACGAATATATAGTGATAATGATGATCCAGAAGTGGCTTCAACTTTATTAAAAGACCTAAATAAACCAAATATAATGCAGCAAATTGTAGAATGCGAAGGTATTGTAAAAAAAATAAAAAACTTTGAAAACATGACATTAGAACATTATGAAAACTTCCCAGCCTGGACATTAAAGTGCTTAAAATCGTTCACGGAATCATATCAATTATCACTTGCAAAGTCGTATATAGCGGATCACTTGCTTTCTGGAAAGTACCAATTTTTTATCAGCAAGGTAAGCTATCTTCCAGACTTCAGCAAATATGGATTGGATATTCAGACACCATTGTTCATAAAAGCTAAATTGCAATCACGACACTGTGATCAGAAGCTTTATTCGATATTCACTTTAATTGATATCGCACAGCCCACAATTACGTCTGTCAGAAGTTATTACTGCCAGTGTAGAAACGGAGCGAGGACTGTTGGTTGCTGTGCTCATGTGTTAGCAATAATATGGTACCTGGGATTTGGACGATACAGTGATCTATCAGCACCAGCTAATTTTTTAAACATACATTTTCTTCATATAAGACCAACATCGGAAGATACAGAAGATGAAGATGAATAACATACAAAAGAAAAAGGACATCTAGAAAAAGAGGAATAATGTAAGTAACATTAAATTAAAAAGTATTTTTAAAAACAAATTCTTCCTAGTACAATAATAATCTCAATCTCCGATGATAATAATTTTAATAATAAGTCACAATATGTTAAGAAAAGCATTTGTTTTGCTCGAATTTCGCGTCCACAGCTTGCGCATCGACACGAATATTATGTTATAACTTTTAAACAAAAAGTTTCCCCAGGGTAAGATTTATACCACTTAAAGAGCATAAAATGAGCTTCCTATACTGAGTTTTTTGTTAAAATCTAGGGATACCTATTTTGGGAATAGCAATTTTTCGCAATTTTTCACTAACCCGAAAACTAGAAAAAAGCATAAAATGTGACTTAAAAATTCCGAAAAAAGAAAAAATTATATAGCATTCGAAAGCTTAATTTTTTTGTGATTTTTTGACGCCAAACTCAAGTCGATATCTTTTTTTAATCAAAAGTTATAGCCTCCGAAAGCTTTCGCCAAATGCGTACTTTGACCCCCTCCCCCTCCCTTATTAAAAGGCCCGACAGATAGAGACTCTGGCAATTGATGAGACACATATAGATCTACAAATATGCAAAGTTTAAACAAAATCGATTGGGGGCGAAAACATATGGTTTTTGAATAGGGTCCTTTAACACTTGTTGGGAATTCTTAGTCAAACTATCGTAAATGTACGAATTTTAACTATCGGTGGGAATTTTTTTCTTCAGACTACTGTCAATATACAAATTTTAACTATTTGTTGAAATCTTTTTGTCAAACTATCGTCAATACACGTGGTTTAATACTGAAGCGGCTGCGCTGCTTCGGTTTTCGCTGTGCTGTAAAGATGGAGGAAGAAAGAAGGAAGGAAAAGAGAGGGGAAGAACGTTTCGTCCTGGGCCTGCTAGTGGCCTCATCAGTAAGGCTACCTAGCAGGCCCTGCCTTAGACGCTGGGATATTAGGGACAGTTCGGAACTTCTATATATTGGAAACGATGGGTCATCGGGTACTTTCAGGAAAGTGTAAATGGTGCTGTCCCTCTAGTGGCGAGTGCCGCCACAATACTAAGTTGGAATTTTTTTCTCCAAACCATCGTCAATGTACGAATTTTAACTCTCGATGTGCACTTTTTTCTGCAAACTACTTTCAATATTCAAATTTTAAGTCTTGGTTGAAATCTTTTTGTCAAACAATCGTCATTATACGAACTTTAACTCTAGGTTGGTATTTTTTTCATCAAACTATCGTCTATTTACGAAATTTAACTCTTGTTGGGAATTCTTAGTCAAACTACCGTCAATTTACGAATTTTAACTCTCGGTGGGAATTTTTCTCTTCAGACTACTTTCAATGTACAAATTTTAACTTTTTGCTGAAATCTTTTTGTCAAACTATCGTCAATACACGTGGTTTAATACCAGGTTGGAATTTTTTCTCCAAACCATCGTCTATATACGAATTTTAACTGTTTGTTGAAATCTTTTTGTCAAACAATCGTCATTATACGAACTTTAACTCTAGGTTGGAATTTTTTTCTTCAAACTATCGTCTATTTACGAAATTTAACTCTTGTTGGGAATTCTCAGTCAAACTATCGTAAATGTACGAATTTTAACTATCGGTGGGAATTTTTTTCTTCAGACTACTGTCAATATACGAATTTTAACTATTTGTTGAAATCTTTTTGTCAAACAATCGTCAATACACGTGGTTTAATACTAGGTTGAATTTTTTTCTCCAAACCATCGCCTATATACGAATTTTAACTGTTTGTTGAAATCTTTTTGTCAAGCAGTCGTCAATACACGTGGTTTAATACCAGGTTGGAATTTTTTTCTCCAAACCATCGTCTATATACGAATTTTAACTCTCGGTGGGAATTTTTTTCTTCAAACTATGGTCTATATACGAATTTTAACTCTCGGTGGGAATTTTTTGCCAAACTACAGTCAATGTACGAATTTTAACTCTCGGTGGGAATTTTTTTCTTCAAACTATGGTCTATATACGAATTATAACTCTCGATGGGAATTTTTTTGGCAAACTGCCGTCAATGTACGAATTTTAACTCTCGGTGGGAATTTTTCTCTTCAGACTACTGTCAATATACAAATTTTAACTATTTGTTGAAATCATTTTGTCAAACAATCGTCAATACACGTGGTTTAATACTAGGTTGGAATTTTTTTCTCCAAACCATCGCCTATATACGAATTTTAACTGTTTGTTGAAATCTTTTTGTCAAGCAGTCGTCAATACACGTGGTTTAATACCAGGTTGGAATTTTTTTCTCCAAACCATCGTCCATATACGAATTTTAACTCTCGGTGGGAATTTTTTTCTTCAAACTATGGTCTATATACGAATTGTAACTCTCGATGGGAATTTTTTTGGCAAACTGCCGTCAATGTACGAATTTTAACTCTCGGTGGGAATTTTTCTCTTCAGACTACTGTCAATGTACAAATTTTAACTATTTTTTGAAATCTTCTTGTCAAACAATCGTCAATACACGTGGCTTAATACTAGGTTGGAATTTTTTTCTCCAAACCATCGTCTATATACGAATTTTAACTGTTTGTTGAAATATTTTTGTCAAACCATCGTCAATACACGTGCTTTAATGCCAGGTTGAAATTTTTGTCTCCAAACCATCGTCTATATACGAATTTTAACTCTCGATGGGAATTTTTTCGCAAACTACCGTCAATGTACGAATTTTAACTCTCGGTGGGAATTTTTCGCTTCAGACTACTGTCAATGTACAGATTTCATCTATTTTTTGAAATCTTTTTGTCAAACTATCGTCAATACACGTTGTTTTATACTAAGTTGGAATTTTTTTCTCCAAACCATCGTCAATGTACGAATTTTAACTCTCGACTGGAATTTTTTGGCAAACTGCCATCAATGTACGAATTTTAACTCTCGGTGGGCACTTTTTTCTGCAAACTACTTTCAATATTCAAATTTTAAGTCTTGGTTGAAATCTTTTTGTCAAACAATTGTCATTATACGAATTTTAACTCTAAGTTGGAATTTTTTTCTTCAAACTATCGTCTATTTACGAAATTTAACACTTGTTGGGAATTCTTAGTCAAACTATCGTAAATGTACGAATTTTAACTATCGGTGGGAATTTTTTTCTTCAGACTACTGTCAATATACAAATTTTAACTATTTGTTGAAATCTTTTTGTCAAACTATCGTCAATACACGTGGTTTAATACTGAAGCGGCTGCGCTGCTTCGGTTTTCGCTGTGCTGTAAAGATGGAGGAAGAAAGAAGGAAGGAAAAGAGAGGGGAAGAACGTTTCGTCCTGGGCCTGCTAGTGGCCTCATCAGTAAGGCTACCTAGCAGGCCCTGCCTTAGACGCTGGGATATTAGGGACAGTTCGGAACTTCTATATATTGGAAACGATGGGTCATCGGGTACTTTCAGGAAAGTGTAAATGGTGCTGTCCCTCTAGTGGCGAGTGCCGCCACAATACTAAGTTGGAATTTTTTTCTCCAAACCATCGTCAATGTACGAATTTTAACTCTCGATGTGCACTTTTTTCTGCAAACTACTTTCAATATTCAAATTTTAAGTCTTGGTTGAAATCTTTTTGTCAAACAATCGTCATTATACGAACTTTAACTATAGGTTGGTATTTTTTTCATCAAACTATCGTCTATTTACGAAATTTAACTCTTGTTGGGAATTCTTAGTCAAACTACCGTCAATTTACGAATTTTAACTCTCGGTGGGAATTTTTCTCTTCAGACTACTTTCAATGTACAAATTTTAACTTTTTGCTGAAATCTTTTTGTCAAACTATCGTCAATACACGTGGTTTAATACCAGGTTGGAATTTTTTCTCCAAACCATCGTCTATATACGAATTTTAACTGTTTGTTGAAATCTTTTTGTCAAACAATCGTCATTATACGAACTTTAACTCTAGGTTGGAATTTTTTTCTTCAAACTATCGTCTATTTACGAAATTTAACTCTTGTTGGGAATTCTCAGTCAAACTATCGTAAATGTACGAATTTTAACTATCGGTGGGAATTTTTTTCTTCAGACTACTGTCAATATACGAATTTTAACTATTTGTTGAAATCTTTTTGTCAAACAATCGTCAATACACGTGGTTTAATACTAGGTTGAATTTTTTTCTCCAAACCATCGCCTATATACGAATTTTAACTGTTTGTTGAAATCTTTTTGTCAAGCAGTCGTCAATACACGTGGTTTAATACCAGGTTGGAATTTTTTTCTCCAAACCATCGTCTATATACGAATTTTAACTCTCGGTGGGAATTTTTTTCTTCAAACTATGGTCTATATACGAATTTTAACTCTCGGTGGGAATTTTTTGGCAAACTACAGTCAATGTACGAATTTTAACTCTCGGTGGGAATTTTTTTCTTCAAACTATGGTCTATATACGAATTATAACTCTCGATGGGAATTTTTTTGGCAAACTGCCGTCAATGTACGAATTTTAACTCTCGGTGGGAATTTTTCTCTTCAGACTACTGTCAATATACAAATTTTAACTATTTGTTGAAATCATTTTGTCAAACAATCGTCAATACACGTGGTTTAATACTAGGTTGGAATTTTTTTCTCCAAACCATCGCCTATATACGAATTTTAACTGTTTGTTGAAATCTTTTTGTCAAGCAGTCGTCAATACACGTGGTTTAATACCAGGTTGGAATTTTTTTCTCCAAACCATCGTCCATATACGAATTTTAACTCTCGGTGGGAATTTTTTTCTTCAAACTATGGTCTATATACGAATTGTAACTCTCGATGGGAATTTTTTTGGCAAACTGCCGTCAATGTACGAATTTTAACTCTCGGTGGGAATTTTTCTCTTCAGACTACTGTCAATGTACAAATTTTAACTATTTTTTGAAATCTTCTTGTCAAACAATCGTCAATACACGTGGCTTAATACTAGGTTGGAATTTTTTTCTCCAAACCATCGTCTATATACGAATTTTAACTGTTTGTTGAAATCTTTTTGTCAAACTATCGTCAATACACGTGGTTTAATACCAGGTTGGAATTTTTTCTCCAAACCATCGTCTATATACGAATTTTAACTCTCGGTGGGAATTTTTTTTTTCAAACTATGGTCTATATACGAAATGTAACTCTCGATGGGAATTTTTTTGGCAAACTGCCGTCAATGTACGAATTTTAACTCTCGGTGGGAATTTTTCACCTCAGACTACTGTCAATGTACAAATTTTAACTGTTTGTTGAACTCTTTTTGTCAAATAATCGTCAATACACGTGGTTTACTACCAGGTTGGAATTATTCTCTCCAATCCAGCGTCTGTATACGAATTATAACTCTCGATGGGAGTTTCTTGGCAAACTACCGTCAATGTACGAATTTTAACTCTCGGTGGGCACTTTTTTCTGCAAACTACTGTCAATATTCAAATTTTAAGTCTTGGTTGAAATCTTTTTGTCAAACAATCGTCATTATACGAACTTTAACTCTAGGTTGGAATTTTTTTCTTCAAACTATCGTCTATTTACGAAATTTAACTCTTGTTGGGAATTCTTAGTCAAACTACCGTCAATGTACGAATTTTAACTCTCGGTGGGAATTTTTCACCTCAGACTACTGTCGATGTACAAATTTTAACTATTTGTTGAAATCTTTTTGTCAAACAATCGACAATACACGTGGTATAATACTAGGTTGGAATTTTTTTCTCCAAACCATCGTCTATATACGAATTTTAACTCTCGGTGGGAATTTTTTTCTTCAAACTATGGTCTATATACGAAATGTAACTCTCGATGGGAATTTTTTTGGCAAACTGCCGTCAATGTACGAATTTTAACTCTCGGTGGGAATTTTTCTCTTCAGACTACTCTCAATATATAAATTTTAACTATTTGTTGAAATCTTTTTGTCAAACAATCGTCAATACACGTGGTTTAATACTAGGTTGGAATTTTTTTTTCCAAACCATCGTCTATATACGAATTTTAACTGTTTGTTGAAATATTTTTGTCAAACCATCGTCAATACACGTGGTTTAATGCCAGGTTGAAATTTTTTTCTCCAAACCATCGTCTATATACGAATTTTAACTCTCGATGGGAATTTTTTCGCAAACTACCGTCAATGTACGAATTTTAACTCTCGGTGGGAATTTTTCGCTTCAGACTACTGTCAATGTACAAATTTCAACTATTTTTTGAAATCTTTTTGTCAAACTATCGTGAATACACTTTGTTTTATACTAAGTTGGAATTTTTTTCTCCAAACCATCGTCAATGTACGAATTTTAACTCTCGACTGGAATTTTTTGGCAAACTGCCATCAATGTACGAATTTTAACTCTCGGTGGGCACTTTTTTCTGCAAACTACTTTCAATATTCAAATTTTAAGTCTTGGTTGAAATCTTTTTGTCAAACAATTGTCATTATACGAATTTTAACTCTAAGTTGGAATTTTTTTCTTCAAACTATCGTCTATTTACGAAATTTAACTCTTGTTGGGAATTCTTAGTCAAACTATCGTAAATGTACGAATTTTAACTATCGGTGGGAATTTTTTTCTTCAGACTACTGTCAATATACAAATTTTAACTATTTGTTGAAATCTTTTTGTCAAACTATCGACAATACACGTGGTATAATACTAGGTTGGAATTTTTTTCTCCAAACCATCGTCTATATACGAATTTTAACTCTCGGTGGGAATTTTTTTCTTCAAACTATGGTCTATATACGAAATGTAACTCTCTGTTTCGCGTTAGTCGTTACGCGAAGCTCGTGATTCAACAGCGGCCAGAGAACTGGCCAGCAGAGGTTGTAAGTCTCTGCTCGGTGCCTCCGACTGTTTTGTCACGGGCGCTCCTACGTCTTTTTACGGAGATAGGAGTGTTATGAGGGTTTCAGGCCTGAACCTGATGATGGATAGATGGTAGTAACTGGTGTTTTATTGAGGTTCAACAGCGGCCAGGTAAACTGGCCAACAGAGGTTGTAAGGCTCTGCTCGGTGCCTCCGGCTGTTGAGACCGATGTGTAAATAAGCGATTGGATGAAAATTCTAGCCGGTCCACTGCAAGCGGTGCTCTTTGACGCGGCTGAGGGGCTCAGGTCGTTGGTGGTGAAGGCAGGGCTTCCGACCGTACTTGCCACACATCTCGTGAGGAGTAACTCCTGCTCTCACGGCATGGCGATAATGTCAGACGGCCGTATTCGAGAGACTAACGCTGACCCAGAGATTGTCCGCTGTGGGGATCAATTCTGGTTTTGGGGTGGGTTTTCAGGGATTGTGTGCTGTAGCAAGACAATCAAGCTGAAAGAGCCCGACTCCTGGATAGTGCTTTCCTCCTCGACTAGGTTTTCTGCCGATCGCTAATGATAAGTTGGTGGATGGTTCGTTTGAAGGAAGGTTCGGTTCGAAGATGAACGTTCAGGCGCGATGCTGAAGTTCAACTGTTTTCATTTGGAAAATCTCGCAAGCTTCTAATCTTGGAGAGGAAAGATCTTTCTTCTAATTGGACTATGTGAGTCCTGTTAGGGGGTGGCTATTGCGGACAGTAACCTATAAGGAATGTCCGTGGTCTTTTGGGAGGTGTGCTCCAAAACGGAGAAAGTGGCCGTGAAATCTACGTCCTGTCAGGCATGTGTCGACAAAATGACATTGTCAATGGGCGCAGTCTGGTTTCTTCCGAGTTTGGAGTTTCTGTTTACAGTCCGAATGCGGACTAAGTGGGCCTTCGTCTGTTGCGGCCATAAATTCAAAGTCAGACAATGAATGTTAGCGTAAATGAACTGCCTTTCGAAGGTAGTCATTGAGGTTCGTAGATGCCAGAACGCTAGCTGGATATTTCCAGATGGGGACTGAAGTCCCTGCCGAACTCTTGGGTAGAATTTATGCCCGTGGTTGACAATGGCAGATTGGAAACATGCATGACAGACGGAACTGATGGGCCAGAGAAGAGGGGTCTGGAAAATAGCCTAAGACCCGTGGGTGTGCCACGGAACACTCTCGATGGGAATTTTTTTGGCAAACTGCCGTCAAAGTACGAATTTTAACTCTCGGTGGGAATTTTTTTCTTCAGACTACCCTCAATATATAAATTTTAACTATTTGTTGAAATCTTTTTGTCAAACAATCGTCAATACACGTGGTTTAATACTAGGTTGAAATTTTTTTCTCCAAACCATCGTCTATATACGAATTTTAACTCTCGATGGGAATTTTTTGGCAAACTACCGTCAATGTACGAATTTTAACTCTCGGTGGGCACTTTTTTCTTCAGACTACTGTCAATGTACAAATTTTAACTATTTGTTGAAATCTTTATGTCAATCTATCGTCAATACACGTGGTTTAATACTAGGTTGCAATTTTATTCTCCAAACCATCGTCTATATGCGAATTTTAACTCTCGATGGGAATTTTCTGGCAAACTACCGTCAATGTACGAATTTTAACTCTCGGTGGGCACTTTTTTCTTCAAACTACTGTCAATATTCAAATTTTAAGTCTTGGTTGAAATATTTTTGTCAAACATTCGTCATTATACGAACTTTAACTCTAGGTTGGAATTTTTTTCTTCAAACTATCGTCTATTTACGAAATTTAACTCTTGTTGGGAATTCTTAGTCAAACTATCGTAAATGTACGAATTTTAACTATCGGTGGGAATTTTTTTCTTCAAACTACTGTCAATATTCAAATTTTAAGTCTTGGTTGAAATCTTTTGGTCAAACAATTGTCATTATATGAATTTTAACTGTAGGTTGGAATTTTTTTCTCCAAACTACCGTCTATATACGAATTTTAACTCTCGATGGGAATTTTTTGGCAAACTACCGTCAATGTACGAATTTTAACTCTCGGTGGGAATTTTTTTCTTTAGACTACTCTCAATATACAAATTTTAACTGTTTGTTGAAATCTTTTTGCCAAACAATCGTCAATACACGTGGTTTAATACCAGGTTGGAATTTTTTTCTCCAAACTATCGTCTATATACGAATTTTAACTCTCCATGGGAATTTTTTGATCAAACTACCGTCAATGTACGAATTTTAACTCTCGGTGGGAATTTTTTTCTTCAGACTACTCTCAATATATAAATTTTAACTGTTTGTTGAAATCTTTTTGCCAAACAATCGTCAATACACGTGGTTTAATACCAGGTTGGAATTTTTTTCTCCAAACCATCGTCTATATACGAATTTTAACTCTCGATGGGAATTTTTTGGCAAACTACCGTCAATGTACGAATTCTAACTCACGGTGGGAATTTTTTTCTTCAGAATACTCTCAACATATAAATTTTAACTGTTTGTTGAAATCTTTTTGTCAAACAATCGTCAATACACATGGTTTAATACCAGGTTGGAATTTTTTTCTCCAAACCATCGTCTATATACGAATTTTAACTCTCGATGGGAATTTTTTGGCAAACTACCGTCAATGTACGAATTTTAACTCTCGGTGGGAATTTTTCGCTTCAGACTACAGTCAATGTACAAATTTTAACTATTTGTTGAAATCTTTTTGTCAAACAATCGTCAATACACGTGGTTTAATACTAGGTTGGAATTTTTTTCTCCACACCATCGTCTATATACGAATTTTAACTCTTGGTTGGAATTTTTTTCTTCAAACTATCGTCTATTTACGAAATTTAACTCTTGTTGGGAATTCTTAGTCAAACTATCGTAAATGTACGAATTTTAACTATCCGTGGGAATTTTTTTCTTCAGACTACTGTCAATATATAAATTTTAACTATTTGTTGAAATCTTTTTGTCAAACAATCGTCAATACACGTGGTTTAATACTAGGTTGGAATTTTTTTCTCCAAACCATCGTCTATATACGAATTTTAACTCTCGATGGGAATTTTTTGGCAAGCTACCGTCAATGTACGAATTTTAACTCTCGGTGGGAATTTTTCGCTTCAGACTACAGTCAATGTACAAATTTTAACTATCTGTTGAAATCTTTTTGTCAAACTATCGTCAATACAAGTGGTATAATACTAAGTTGGAATTTTTTTCTCCAAACCATCGTCAATGTACGAATTTTAACTCTCGATGGGAATTTTTTGGCAAACTGCCGTCAATGTACGAATTTTAACTCTCGGTGGGAATTTTTCGCTTCAGACTACTGTCAATGTACAAATTTTAACTATCTGTTGAAATCTTTTTGTCAAACTATGGTCAATACATGTGGTTTAATACTAGGTTGGAATTTTTTTCTCCAAACCATCGTCTATATACGAATTTTAACTCTCGATGGGAATTTTTTGGCAAACTACCGTCAATGTACGAATTTTAACTCTCGGTGGGCACTTTTTTCTTCAGACTACTGTCAATGTACAAATTTTAACTATTTGTTGAAATCTTTATGTCAATCTATCGTCAATACACGTGGTTTAATACCAGGTTGCAATTTTATTCTCCAAACCATCGTCTATATGCGAATTTTAACTCTCGATGGGAATTTTCTGGCAAACTACCGTCAATGTACGAATTTTAACTCTCGGTGGGCACTTTTTTCTTCAAACTACTGTCAATATTCAAATTTTAAGTCTTGGTTGAAATATTTTTGTCAAACATTCGTCATTATACGAACTTTAACTCTAGGTTGGAATTTTTTTCTTCAAACTATCGTCTATTTACGAAATTTAACTCTTGTTGGGAATTCTTAGTCAAACTATCGTAAATGTACGAATTTTAACTATCGGTGGGAATTTTTTTCTTCAGACTACTGTCAATATACAAATTTTAACTATTTGTTGAAATCTTTTTGTCAAACAATCGTCAATACACGTGGTTTAATACTAGGTTGGAATTTTTTTCTCCAAACCATCGTCTATATACGAATTTTAACTCTCGATGGGAATTTTTTGGCAAACTACCGTCAATGTACGAATTTTAACTCTCGGTGGGAATTTTTCGCTTCAGACTACAGTCAATGTACAAATTTTAACTATCTGTTGAAATCTTTTTGTCAAACTATCGTCAATACAAGTGGTATAATACTAAGTTGGAATTTTTTTCTCCAAACCATCGTCAATGTACGAATTTTAACTCTCGATGGGAATTTTTTGGCAAACTGCCGTCAATGTACGAATTTTAACTCTCGGTGGGAATTTTTCGCTTCAGACTACTGTCAATGTACAAATTTTAACTATCTGTTGAAATCTTTTTGTCAAACTATGGTCAATACATGTGGTTTAATACTAGGTTGGAATTTTTTTCTCCAAACCATCGTCTATATACGAATTTTAACTCTCGATGGGAATTTTTTGGCAAACTACCTTCAATGTACGAATTTTAACTCTCGGTGGGCACTTTTTTCTTCAGGCTACTGTCAATGTACAAATTTTAACTATTTGTTGAAATCTTTATGTCAATCTATCGTCAATACACGTGGTTTAATACTAGGTTGCAATTTTATTCTCCAAACCATCGTCTATATGCGAATTTTAACTCTCGATGGGAATTTTCTGGCAAACTACCGTCAATGTACGAATTTTAACTCTCGGTGGGCACTTTTTTCTTCAAACTACTGTCAATATTCAAATTTTAAGTCTTGGTTGAAATATTTTTGTCAAACATTCGTCATTATACGAACTTTAACTCTAGGTTGGAATTTTTTTCTTCAAACTATCGTCTATTTACGAAATTTAACTCTTGTTGGGAATTCTTAGTCAAACTATCGTAAATGTACGAATTTTAACTATCGGTGGGAATTTTTTTCTTCAGACTACTGTCAATATACAAATTTTAACTATTTGTTGAAATCTTTTTGTCAAACAATCGTCAATACACGTGGTTTAATACTAGGTTGGAATTTTTTTCTCCAAACCATCGCCTGTATACGAATTTTAACTGTTTGTTGAAATCTTTTTGTCAAGCAGTCGTCAATACACGTGGTTTAATACCAGGTTGGAATTTTTTTCTCCAAACCATCGTCTATATACGAATTTTAACTCTCGGTGGGAATTTTTTTCTTCAAACCATGGTCAATATACAAATTTTAACTATTTGTTGAAATCTTTTTGTCAAACAAATCTTTTCGTCAATACACGTGGTTTAATACTAGGTTGGAATTTTTTTCTCCAAACCATCGCCTATATACGAATTTTAACTGTTTGTTGAAATCTTTTTGTCAAGCAGTCGTCAATACACGTGGTTTAATACCAGGTTGGAATTTTTTTCAACAAACCATCGTCTATATACGAATTTTAACTCTCGGTGGGAATTTTTTGGCAAACTACCGTCAATGTACGAAATTTAACTCTCGGTGGGAATTTTTCTCTTCAGACTACTGTCAATGTACAAATTTTAACTATTTTTTGAAATCTTTTTGTCAAACTATCGTCAATACACGTGGTTTAATACTAAGTTGGAACTTTTTTCTCCAAACCGTCGTCAATGTACGAATTTTAACTCTCGATGGGAATTTTTTGGCAAACTGCCGTCAATGTACGAAATTTAACTCTCGGTGGGCACTTTTTTCTGCAAACTACTTTCAATACTCAAATTTTAAGTCTTGGTTGAAATCTTTTTGTCAAACAATCGTCATTATACGAACTTTAACTCTAGGTTGGAATTTTTTTCTTCAAACTATCGTCTATTTACGAAATTTAACTCTTGTTGGGAATTCTTAGTCAAACTATCGTAAATGTACGAATTTTAACTATCCGTGTGAATATTGTTCTTCAGACTACTGTCAATATATAAATTTTAACTATTTGTTGAAATCTTTTTGTCAAACAATCGTCAATACACGTGGTTTAATACTAGGTTAGAATTTTTTTCTCCAAACCATCGTCTATATACGAATTTTAACTCTCGATGGGAATTTTTTGGCAAACTACCGTCAATGTACGAATTTTAACTCTCGGTGGGAATTTTTCGCTTCAGACTACAGTCAATGTACAAATTTTAACTATTTGTTGAAATCTTTTTGTCAAACAATCGTCAATACACGTGGTTTAATACTAGGTTGGAATTTTTTTCTCCAAACCATCGCCTATATAGGAATTTTAACTGTTTGTTGAAATCTTTTTGTCAAGCAGTCGTCAATACACGTGGTTTAATACCAGGTTGGAATTTTTTTCTCCAAACCATCGTCTATATACGAATTTTAACTCTCGGTGGGAATTTTTTTCTTCAAACTATGGTCTATATACGAATTGTAACTCTCGATGGGAATTTTTTTGGCAAACTGCCGTCAATGTACGAATTTTAACTCTCGGAGGGAATTTTTCTCTTCAGACTACTGTCAATGTACAAATTTTAACTATTTTTTGAAATCTTTTTGTCAAACTATCGTCAATACACGTGGTTTAATACTAAGTTGGAACTTTTTTCTCCAAACCATCGTCAATGTACGAATTTTAACTCTCGATGGGAATTTTTTGGCAAACTGCCGTCAATGTACGAAATTTAACTCTCGGTGGGCACTTTTTTCTGCAAACTACTTTCAATATTCAAATTTTAAGTCTTGGTTGAAATCTTTTTGTCAAACAATCGTCATTATACGATCTTTAACTCTAGGTTGGAATTTTTTTCTTCAAACTATCGTCTATTTACGAAATTTAACTCTTGTTGGGAATTCTTAGTCAAACTATCGTAAATGTACGAATTTTAACAATCGGTGGGAATTTTTTTCTTCAGACTACTGTCAATATACAAATTTTAACTATTTGTTGAAATCTTTTTGTCAAACAATCGTCAATACACGTGGTTTAATACTAGGTTGGAATTTTTTTCTCCAAACCATCGTCTATATACGAATTTTAACTCTCGATGGGAATTTTTTGGCAAACTACCTTCAATGTACGAATTTTAACTCTCGGTGGGCACTTTTTTCTTCAGGCTACTGTCAATGTACAAATTTTAACTATTTGTTGAAATCTTTATGTCAATCTATCGTCAATACACGTGGTTTAATACTAGGTTGCAATTTTATTCTCCAAACCATCGTCTATATGCGAATTTTAACTCTCGATGGGAATTTTCTGGCAAACTACCGTCAATGTACGAATTTTAACTCTCGGTGGGCACTTTTTTCTTCAAACTACTGTCAATATTCAAATTTTAAGTCTTGGTTGAAATATTTTTGTCAAACATTCGTCATTATACGAACTTTAACTCTAGGTTGGAATTTTTTTCTTCAAACTATCGTCTATTTACGAAATTTAACTCTTGTTGGGAATTCTTAGTCAAACTATCGTAAATGTACGAATTTTAACTATCGGTGGGAATTTTTTTCTTCAGACTACTGTCAATATACAAATTTTAACTATTTGTTGAAATCTTTTTGTCAAACAATCGTCAATACACGTGGTTTAATACTAGGTTGGAATTTTTTTCTCCAAACCATCGCCTGTATACGAATTTTAACTGTTTGTTGAAATCTTTTTGTCAAGCAGTCGTCAATACACGTGGTTTAATACCAGGTTGGAATTTTTTTCTCCAAACCATCGTCTATATACGAATTTTAACTCTCCATGGGAATTTTTTGATCAAACTACCGTCAATGTACGAATTTTAACTCTCGGTGGGAATTTTTTTCTTCAGACTACTCTCAATATATAAATTTTAACTGTTTGTTGAAATCTTTTTGCCAAACAATCGTCAATACACGTGGTTTAATACCAGGTTGGAATTTTTTTCTCCAAACCATCGTCTATATACGAATTTTAACTCTCGATGGGAATTTTTTGGCAAACTACCGTCAATGTACGAATTCTAACTCACGGTGGGAATTTTTTTCTTCAGAATACTCTCAACATATAAATTTTAACTGTTTGTTGAAATCTTTTTGTCAAACAATCGTCAATACACATGGTTTAATACCAGGTTGGAATTTTTTTCTCCAAACCATCGTCTATATACGAATTTTAACTCTCGATGGGAATTTTTTGGCAAACTACCGTCAATGTACGAATTTTAACTCTCGGTGGGAATTTTTCGCTTCAGACTACAGTCAATGTACAAATTTTAACTATTTGTTGAAATCTTTTTGTCAAACAATCGTCAATACACGTGGTTTAATACTAGGTTGGAATTTTTTTCTCCACACCATCGTCTATATACGAATTTTAACTCTTGGTTGGAATTTTTTTCTTCAAACTATCGTCTATTTACGAAATTTAACTCTTGTTGGGAATTCTTAGTCAAACTATCGTAAATGTACGAATTTTAACTATCCGTGGGAATTTTTTTCTTCAGACTACTGTCAATATATAAATTTTAACTATTTGTTGAAATCTTTTTGTCAAACAATCGTCAATACACGTGGTTTAATACTAGGTTGGAATTTTTTTCTCCAAACCATCGTCTATATACGAATTTTAACTCTCGATGGGAATTTTTTGGCAAGCTACCGTCAATGTACGAATTTTAACTCTCGGTGGGAATTTTTCGCTTCAGACTACAGTCAATGTACAAATTTTAACTATCTGTTGAAATCTTTTTGTCAAACTATCGTCAATACAAGTGGTATAATACTAAGTTGGAATTTTTTTCTCCAAACCATCGTCAATGTACGAATTTTAACTCTCGATGGGAATTTTTTGGCAAACTGCCGTCAATGTACGAATTTTAACTCTCGGTGGGAATTTTTCGCTTCAGACTACTGTCAATGTACAAATTTTAACTATCTGTTGAAATCTTTTTGTCAAACTATGGTCAATACATGTGGTTTAATACTAGGTTGGAATTTTTTTCTCCAAACCATCGTCTATATACGAATTTTAACTCTCGATGGGAATTTTTTGGCAAACTACCTTCAATGTACGAATTTTAACTCTCGGTGGGCACTTTTTTCTTCAGACTACTGTCAATGTACAAATTTTAACTATTTGTTGAAATCTTTATGTCAATCTATCGTCAATACACGTGGTTTAATACCAGGTTGCAATTTTATTCTCCAAACCATCGTCTATATGCGAATTTTAACTCTCGATGGGAATTTTCTGGCAAACTACCGTCAATGTACGAATTTTAACTCTCGGTGGGCACTTTTTTCTTCAAACTACTGTCAATATTCAAATTTTAAGTCTTGGTTGAAATATTTTTGTCAAACATTCGTCATTATACGAACTTTGACTCTAGGTTGGAATTTTTTTCTTCAAACTATCGTCTATTTACGAAATTTAACTCTTGTTGGGAATTCTTAGTCAAACTATCGTAAATGTACGAATTTTAACTATCGGTGGGAATTTTTTTCTTCAGACTACTGTCAATATACAAATTTTAACTATTTGTTGAAATCTTTTTGTCAAACAATCGTCAATACACGTGGTTTAATACTAGGTTGGAATTTTTTTCTCCAAACCATCGTCTATATACGAATTTTAACTCTCGATGGGAATTTTTTGGCAAACTACCGTCAATGTACGAATTTTAACTCTCGGTGGGAATTTTTCGCTTCAGACTACAGTCAATGTACAAATTTTAACTATCTGTTGAAATCTTTTTGTCAAACTATCGTCAATACAAGTGGTATAATACTAAGTTGGAATTTTTTTCTCCAAACCATCGTCAATGTACGAATTTTAACTCTCGATGGGAATTTTTTGGCAAACTGCCGTCAATGTACGAATTTTAACTCTCGGTGGGAATTTTTCGCTTCAGACTACTGTCAATGTACAAATTTTAACTATCTGTTGAAATCTTTTTGTCAAACTATGGTCAATACATGTGGTTTAATACTAGGTTGGAATTTTTTTCTCCAAACCATCGTCTATATACGAATTTTAACTCTCGATGGGAATTTTTTGGCAAACTACCTTCAATGTACGAATTTTAACTCTCGGTGGGCACTTTTTTCTTCAGGCTACTGTCAATGTACAAATTTTAACTATTTGTTGAAATCTTTATGTCAATCTATCGTCAATACACGTGGTTTAATACTAGGTTGCAATTTTATTCTCCAAACCATCGTCTATATGCGAATTTTAACTCTCGATGGGAATTTTCTGGCAAACTACCGTCAATGTACGAATTTTAACTCCCGGTGGGCACTTTTTTCTTCAAACTACTGTCAATATTCAAATTTTAAGTCTTGGTTGAAATATTTTTGTCAAACATTCGTCATTATACGAACTTTAACTCTAGGTTGGAATTTTTTTCTTCAAACTATCGTCTATTTACGAAATTTAACTCTTGTTGGGAATTCTTAGTCAAACTATCGTAAATGTACGAATTTTAACTATCGGTGGGAATTTTTTTCTTCAGACTACTGTCAATATACAAATTTTAACTATTTGTTGAAATCTTTTTGTCAAACAATCGTCAATACACGTGGTTTAATACTAGGTTGGAATTTTTTTCTCCAAACCATCGCCTGTATACGAATTTTAACTGTTTGTTGAAATCTTTTTGTCAAGCAGTCGTCAATACACGTGGTTTAATACCAGGTTGGAATTTTTTTCTCCAAACCATCGTCTATATACGAATTTTAACTCTCGGTGGGAATTTTTTTCTTCAAACCATGGTCAATATACAAATTTTAACTATTTGTTGAAATCTTTTTGTCAAACAAATCTTTTCGTCAATACACGTGGTTTAATACTAGGTTGGAATTTTTTTCTCCAAACCATCGCCTATATACGAATTTTAACTGTTTGTTGAAATCTTTTTGTCAAGCAGTCGTCAATACACGTGGTTTAATACCAGGTTGGAATTTTTTTCAACAAACCATCGTCTATATACGAATTTTAACTCTCGGTGGGAATTTTTTGGCAAACTACCGTCAATGTACGAAATTTAACTCTCGGTGGGAATTTTTCTCTTCAGACTACTGTCAATGTACAAATTTTAACTATTTTTTGAAATCTTTTTGTCAAACTATCGTCAATACACGTGGTTTAATACTAAGTTGGAACTTTTTTCTCCAAACCATCGTCAATGTACGAATTTTAACTCTCGATGGGAATTTTTTGGCAAACTGCCGTCAATGTACGAAATTTAACTCTCGGTGGGCACTTTTTTCTGCAAACTACTTTCAATACTCAAATTTTAAGTCTTGGTTGAAATCTTTTTGTCAAACAATCGTCATTATACGAACTTTAACTCTAGGTTGGAATTTTTTTCTTCAAACTATCGTCTATTTACGAAATTTAACTCTTGTTGGGAATTCTTAGTCAAACTATCGTAAATGTACGAATTTTAACTATCCGTGTGAATATTGTTCTTCAGACTACTGTCAATATATAAATTTTAACTATTTGTTGAAATCTTTTTGTCAAACAATCGTCAATACACGTGGTTTAATACTAGGTTAGAATTTTTTTCTCCAAACCATCGTCTATATACGAATTTTAACTCTCGATGGGAATTTTTTGGCAAACTACCGTCAATGTACGAATTTTAACTCTCGGTGGGAATTTTTCGCTTCAGACTACAGTCAATGTACAAATTTTAACTATTTGTTGAAATCTTTTTGTCAAACAATCGTCAATACACGTGGTTTAATACTAGGTTGGAATTTTTTTCTCCAAACCATCGCCTATATAGGAATTTTAACTGTTTGTTGAAATCTTTTTGTCAAGCAGTCGTCAATACACGTGGTTTAATACCAGGTTGGAATTTTTTTCTCCAAACCATCGTCTATATACGAATTTTAACTCTCGGTGGGAATTTTTTTCTTCAAACTATGGTCTATATACGAATTGTAACTCTCGATGGGAATTTTTTTGGCAAACTGCCGTCAATGTACGAATTTTAACTCTCGGAGGGAATTTTTCTCTTCAGACTACTGTCAATGTACAAATTTTAACTATTTTTTGAAATCTTTTTGTCAAACTATCGTCAATACACGTGGTTTAATACTAAGTTGGAACTTTTTTCTCCAAACCATCGTCAATGTACGAATTTTAACTCTCGATGGGAATTTTTTGGCAAACTGCCGTCAATGTACGAAATTTAACTCTCGGTGGGCACTTTTTTCTGCAAACTACTTTCAATATTCAAATTTTAAGTCTTGGTTGAAATCTTTTTGTCAAACAATCGTCATTATACGAACTTTAACTCTAGGTTGGAATTTTTTTCTTCAAACTATCGTCTATTTACGAAATTTAACTCTTGTTGGGAATTCTTAGTCAAACTATCGTAAATGTACGAATTTTAACAATCGGTGGGAATTTTTTTCTTCAGACTACTGTCAATATACAAATTTTAACTATTTGTTGAAATCTTTTTGTCAAACAATCGTCAATACACGTGGTTTAATACTAGGTTGGAATTTTTTTCTCCAAACCATCGCCTATATACGAATTTTAACTGTTTGTTGAAATCTTTTTGTCAAGCAGTCGTCAATACACGTGGTTTAATACCAGGTTGGAATTTTTTTCTCCAAACCATCGTCTATATACGAATTTTAACTCTCGGTGGGAATTTTTTTCTTCAAACCATGGTCAATATACAAATTTTAACTATTTGTTGAAATCTTTTTGTCAAACAAATCTTTTCGTCAATACACGTGGTTTAATACTAGGTTGGAATTTTTTTCTCCAAACCATCGCCTATATACGAATTTTAACTATTTGTTGAAATCTTTTTGTCAAGCAGTCGTCAATACACGTGGTTTAATACCAGGTTGGAATTTTTTTCTCCAAACCATCGTCTATATACGAATTTTAACTCTCGGTGGGAATTTTTTGGCAAACTACCGTCATTGTACGAAATTTAACTCTCGGTGGGAATTTTTCTCTTCAGACTACTGTCAATGTACAAATTTTAACTATTTGCTGAAATCTTTTTGTCAAACTATCGTCAATACACGTGGTTTAATACCAGGTTGGAATTTTTTTCTCCAAACCATCGTCTATATACGAATTTTAACTCTCGGTGGGAATTTTTTTCTTCAAACTATGGTCTATATACGAATTGTAACTCTCGATGGGAATTTTTTTGGCAAACTGCCGTCAATGTACGAATTTTAACTCTCGGTGGGAATTTTTCTCTTCAGACTACTGTCAATGTACAAATTTTAACTATTTTTTGAAATCTTTTTGTCAAACTATCGTCAATACACGTGGTTTAATACTAAGTTGGAACTTTTTTCTCCAAACCATCGTCAATGTACGAATTTTAACTCTCGATGGGAATTTTTTGGCAAACTGCCGTCAATGTACGAAATTTAACTCTCGGTGGGCACTTTTTTCTGCAAACTACTTTCAATACTCAAATTTTAAGTCTTGGTTGAAATCTTTTTGTCAAACAATCGTCATTATACGAACTTTAACTCTAGGTTGGAATTTTTTTCTTCAAACTATCGTCTATTTACGAAATTTAACTCTTGTTGGGAATTCTTAGTCAAACTATCGTAAATGTACGAATTTTAACTATCCGTGTGAATTTTGTTCTTCAGACTACTGTCAATATATAAATTTTAACTATTTGTTGAAATCTTTTTGTCAAACAATCGTCAATACACGTGGTTTAATACTAGGTTGGAATTTTTTTCTCCAAACCATCGTCTATATACGAATTTTAACTCTCGATGGGAATTTTTTGGCAAACTACCGTCAATGTACGAATTTTAACTCTCGGTGGGAATTTTTCGCTTCAGACTACAGTCAATGTACAAATTTTAACTATTTGTTGAAATCTTTTTGTCAAACAATCGTCAATACACGTGGTTTAATACTAGGTTGGAATTTTTTTCTCCAAACCATCGCCTATATAGGAATTTTAACTGTTTGTTGAAATCTTTTTGTCAAGCAGTCGTCAATACACGTGGTTTAATACCAGGTTGGAATTTTTTTCTCCAAACCATCGTCTATATACGAATTTTAACTCTCGGTGGGAATTTTTTTCTTCAAACTATGGTCTATATACGAATTGTAACTCTCGATGGGAATTTTTTTGGCAAACTGCCGTCAATGTACGAATTTTAACTCTCGGAGGGAATTTTTCTCTTCAGACTACTGTCAATGTACAAATTTTAACTATTTTTTGAAATCTTTTTGTCAAACTATCGTCAATACACGTGGTTTAATACTAAGTTGGAACTTTTTTCTCCAAACCATCGTCAATGTACGAATTTTAACTCTCGATGGGAATTTTTTGGCAAACTGCCGTCAATGTACGAAATTTAACTCTCGGTGGGCACTTTTTTCTGCAAACTACTTTCAATATTCAAATTTTAAGTCTTGGTTGAAATCTTTTTGTCAAACAATCGTCATTATACGAACTTTAACTCTAGGTTGGAATTTTTTTCTTCAAACTATCGTCTATTTACGAAATTTAACTCTTGTTGGGAATTCTTAGTCAAACTATCGTAAATGTACGAATTTTAAATATCGGTGGGAATTTTTTTCTTCAGACTACTGTCAATATACAAATTTTAACTATTTGTTGAAATCTTTTTGTCAAACAATCGTCAATACACGTGGTTTAATACTAGGTTGGAATTTTTTTCTCCAAACCATCGCCTATATACGAATTTTAACTGTTTGTTGAAATCTTTTTGTCAAGCAGTCGTCAATACACGTGGTTTAATACCAGGTTGGAATTTTTTTCTCCAAACCATCGTCTATATACGAATTTTAACTCTCGGTGGGAATTTTTTTCTTCAAACCATGGTCAATATACAAATTTTAACTATTTGTTGAAATCTTTTTGTCAAACAAATCTTTTCGTCAATACACGTGGTTTAATACTAGGTTGGAATTTTTTTCTCCAAACCATCGCCTATATACGAATTTTAACTATTTGTTGAAATCTTTTTGTCAAGCAGTCGTCAATACACGTGGTTTAATACCAGGTTGGAATTTTTTTCTCCAAACCATCGTCTATATACGAATTTTAACTCTCGGTGGGAATTTTTTGGCAAACTACC
Organism: Xylocopa sonorina; assembly: GCF_050948175.1. Taxonomy (NCBI): domain Eukaryota; kingdom Metazoa; phylum Arthropoda; class Insecta; order Hymenoptera; family Apidae; genus Xylocopa; species Xylocopa sonorina. The sequence goes on from NW_027490235.1 coordinate 240,700, forward strand.
GTCATTGTACGAAATTTAACTCTCGGTGGGAATTTTTCTCTTCAGACTACTGTCAATGTACAAATTTTAACTATTTGCTGAAATCTTTTTGTCAAACTATCGTCAATACACGTGGTTTAATACCAGGTTGGAATTTTTTTCTCCAAACCATCGTCTATATACGAATTTTAACTCTCGGTGGGAATTTTTTTCTTCAAACTATGGTCTATATACGAATTGTAACTCTCGATGGGAATTTTTTTGGCAAACTGCCGTCAATGTACGAATTTTAACTCTCGGTGGGAATTTTTCTCTTCAGACTACTGTCAATGTACAAATTTTAACTATTTTTTGAAATCTTTTTGTCAAACTATCGTCAATACACGTGGTTTAATACTAAGTTGGAATTTTTTTCTCCAAACCATCGTCTATATACGAATTTTAGCTCTCGATGGGAATTTTTTGGCAAACTACCGTCAATGTACGAATTTTAACTCTCGGTGGGAATTTTTCGCTTCAGACTACAGTCAATGTACAAATTTTAACTATTTGTTGAAATCTTTTTGTCAAACAATCGTCAATACACGTGGTTTAATACTAGGTTGGAATTTTTTTCTCCAAACCATCGCCTATATAGGAATTTTAACTGTTTGTTGAAATCTTTTTGTCAAGCAGTCGTCAATACACGTGGTTTAATACCAGGTTGGAATTTTTTTCTCCAAACCATCGTCTATATACGAATTTTAACTCTCGGTGGGAATTTTTTTCTTCAAACTATGGTCTATATACGAATTGTAACTCTCGATGGGAATTTTTTTGGCAAACTGCCGTCAATGTACGAATTTTAACTATCGGTGGGAATTTTTTTCTTCAGAATACTCTCAATATATAAATTTTAACTATTTTTTGAAATCTTTTTGTCAAACTATCGTCAATACACGTGGTTTAATACCAGGTTGGAATTTTTTTCTCCAAACCATCGTCTATATACGAATTTTAACTCTCGGTGGGAATTTTTTGGCAAACTACCGTCATTGTACGAAATTTAACTCTCGGTGGGAATTTTTCTCTTCAGACTACTGTCAATGTACAAATTTTAACTATTTGCTGAAATCTTTTTGTCAAACTATCGTCAATACACGTGGTTTAATACCAGGTTGGAATTTTTTTCTCCAAACCATCGTCTATATACGAATTTTAACTCTCGGTGGGAATTTTTTTCTTCAAACTATGGTCTATATACGAATTGTAACTCTCGATGGGAATTTTTTTGGCAAACTGCCGTCAATGTACGAATTTTAACTCTCGGTGGGAATTTTTCTCTTCAGACTACTGTCAATGTACAAATTTTAACTATTTTTTGAAATCTTTTTGTCAAACTATCGTCAATACACGTGGTTTAATACTAAGTTGGAACTTTTTTCTCCAAACCATCGTCAATGTACGAATTTTAACTCTCGATGGGAATTTTTTGGCAAACTGCCGTCAATGTACGAAATTTAACTCTCGGTGGGCACTTTTTTCTGCAAACTACTTTCAATACTCAAATTTTAAGTCTTGGTTGAAATCTTTTTGTCAAACAATCGTCATTATACGAACTTTAACTCTAGGTTGGAATTTTTTTCTTCAAACTATCGTCTATTTACGAAATTTAACTCTTGTTGGGAATTCTTAGTCAAACTATCGTAAATGTACGAATTTTAACTATCCGTGTGAATTTTGTTCTTCAGACTACTGTCAATATATAAATTTTAACTATTTGTTGAAATCTTTTTGTCAAACAATCGTCAATACACGTGGTTTAATACTAGGTTGGAATTTTTTTCTCCAAACCATCGTCTATATACGAATTTTAGCTCTCGATGGGAATTTTTTGGCAAACTACCGTCAATGTACGAATTTTAACTCTCGGTGGGAATTTTTCGCTTCAGACTACAGTCAATGTACAAATTTTAACTATTTGTTGAAATCTTTTTGTCAAACAATCGTCAATACACGTGGTTTAATACTAGGTTGGAATTTTTTTCTCCAAACCATCGCCTATATAGGAATTTTAACTGTTTGTTGAAATCTTTTTGTCAAGCAGTCGTCAATACACGTGGTTTAATACCAGGTTGGAATTTTTTTCTCCAAACCATCGTCTATATACGAATTTTAACTCTCGGTGGGAATTTTTTTCTTCAAACTATGGTCTATATACGAATTGTAACTCTCGATGGGAATTTTTTTGGCAAACTGCCGTCAATGTACGAATTTTAACTCTCGGAGGGAATTTTTCTCTTCAGACTACTGTCAATGTACAAATTTTAACTATTTTTTGAAATCTTTTTGTCAAACTATCGTCAATACACGTGGTTTAATACTAAGTTGGAACTTTTTTCTCCAAACCATCGTCAATGTACGAATTTTAACTCTCGATGGGAATTTTTTGGCAAACTGCCGTCAATGTACGAAATTTAACTCTCGGTGGGCACTTTTTTCTGCAAACTACTTTCAATATTCAAATTTTAAGTCTTGGTTGAAATCTTTTTGTCAAACAATCGTCATTATACGAACTTTAACTCTAGGTTGGAATTTTTTTCTTCAAACTATCGTCTATTTACGAAATTTAACTCTTGTTGGGAATTCTTAGTCAAACTATCGTAAATGTACGAATTTTAACTATCGGTGGGAATTTTTTTCTTCAGACTACTGTCAATATACAAATTTTAACTATTTGTTGAAATCTTTTTGTCAAACAATCGTCAATACACGTGGTTTAATACTAGGTTGGAATTTTTTTCTCCAAACCATCGCCTATATACGAATTTTAACTGTTTGTTGAAATCTTTTTGTCAAGCAGTCGTCAATACACGTGGTTTAATACCAGGTTGGAATTTTTTTCTCCAAACCATCGTCTATATACGAATTTTAACTCTCGGTGGGAATTTTTTTCTTCAAACCATGGTCAATATACAAATTTTAACTATTTGTTGAAATCTTTTTGTCAAACAAATCTTTTCGTCAATACACGTGGTTTAATACTAGGTTGGAATTTTTTTCTCCAAACCATCGCCTATATACGAATTTTAACTGTTTGTTGAAATCTTTTTGTCAAGCAGTCGTCAATACACGTGGTTTAATACCAGGTTGGAATTTTTTTCTCCAAACCATCGTCTATATACGAATTTTAACTCTCGGTGGGAATTTTTTGGCAAACTACCGTCAATGTACGAAATTTAACTCTCGGTGGGAATTTTTCTCTTCAGACTACTGTCAATGTACAAATTTTAACTATTTTTTGAAATCTTTTTGTCAAACTATCGTCAATACACGTGGTTTAATACTAAGTTGGAACTTTTTTCTCCAAACCATCGTCAATGTACGAATATTAACTCTCGATGGGAATTTTTTGGCAAACTTCCGTCAATGTACGAATTTTCACTCTCGGTGGGCACTTTTTTCTGCAAACTACTTCCAATATTCAAATTTTAAGTCTTGGTTGAAATCTTTTTGTCAAACAATCGTCATTATACGAACTTTAACTCTAGGTTGGAATTTTTTTCTTCAAACTATCGTCTATTTACGAAATTTAACTCTTGTTGGGAATTCTTAGTCAAACTATCGTAAATGTACGAATTTTAACTATCCGTGTGAATTTTGTTCTTCAGACTACTGTCAATATATAAATTTTAACTATTTGTTGAAATCTTTTTGTCAAACAATCGTCAATACACGTGGTTTAATACTAGGTTGGAATTTTTTTCTCCAAACCATCGTCTATATACGAATTTTAACTCTCGATGGGAATTTTTTGGCAAACTACCGTCAATGTACGAATTTTAACTCTCGGTGGGAATTTTTCGCTTCAGACTACAGTCAATGTACAAATTTTAACTATTTGTTGAAATCTTTTTGTCAAACAATCGTCAATACACGTGGTTTAATACTACGTTGGAATTTTTTTCTCCAAACCATCGCGTATATAGGAATTTTAACTGTTTGTTGAAATCTTTTTGTCAAGCAGTCGTCAATACACGTGGTTTAATACCAGGTTGGAATTTTTTTCTCCAAACCATCGTCTATATACGAATTTTAACTCTCGGTGGGAATTTTTTGGCAAACTACCGTCATTGTACGAAATTTAACTCTCGGTGGGAATTTTTCTCTTCAGACTACTGTCAATATACAAATTTTAACTATTTGCTGAAATCTTTTTGTCAAACTATCGTCAATACACGTGGTTTAATACCAGGTTGGAATTTTTTTCTCCAAACCATCGTCTATATACGAATTTTAACTCTCGGTGGGAATTTTTTTCTTCAAACTATGGTCTATATACGAATTGTAACTCTCGATGGGAATTTTTTTGGCAAACTGCCGTCAATGTACGAATTTTAACTCTCGGTGGGAATTTTTCTCTTCAGACTACTGTCAATGTACAAATTTTAACTATTTGTTGAAATCTTTTTGTCAAACAATCGTCAATACACGTGGTTTAATACTAGGTTGGAATTTTTTTCTCCAAACCATCGCCTATATAGGAATTTTAACTGTTTGTTGAAATCTTTTTGTCAAGCAGTCGTCAATACACGTGGTTTAATACCAGGTTGGAATTTTTTTCTCCAAACCATCGTCTATATACGAATTTTAACTCTCGGTGGGAATTTTTTTCTTCAAACTATGGTCTATATACGAATTGTAACTCTCGATGGGAATTTTTTTGGCAAACTGCCGTCAATGTACGAATTTTAACTCTCGGAGGGAATTTTTCTCTTCAGACTACTGTCAATGTACAAATTTTAACTATTTTTTGAAATCTTTTTGTCAAACTATCGTCAATACACGTGGTTTAATACTAAGTTGGAACTTTTTTCTCCAAACCATCGTCAATGTACGAATTTTAACTCTCGATGGGAATTTTTTGGCAAACTGCCGTCAATGTACGAAATTTAACTCTCGGTGGGCACTTTTTTCTGCAAACTACTTTCAATATTCAAATTTTAAGTCTTGGTTGAAATCTTTTTGTCAAACAATCGTCATTATACGAACTTTAACTCTAGGTTGGAATTTTTTTCTTCAAACTATCGTCTATTTACGAAATTTAACTCTTGTTGGGAATTCTTAGTCAAACTATCGTAAATGTACGAATTTTAACTATCGGTGGGAATTTTTTTCTTCAGACTACTGTCAATATACAAATTTTAACTATTTGTTGAAATCTTTTTGTCAAACAATCGTCAATACACGTGGTTTAATACTAGGTTGGAATTTTTTTCTCCAAACCATCGCCTATATACGAATTTTAACTGTTTGTTGAAATCTTTTTGTCAAGCAGTCGTCAATACACGTGGTTTAATACCAGGTTGGAATTTTTTTCTCCAAACCATCGTCTATATACGAATTTTAACTCTCGGTGGGAATTTTTTTCTTCAAACCATGGTCAATATACAAATTTTAACTATTTGTTGAAATCTTTTTGTCAAACAAATCTTTTCGTCAATACACGTGGTTTAATACTAGGTTGGAATTTTTTTCTCCAAACCATCGCCTATATACGAATTTTAACTGTTTGTTGAAATCTTTTTGTCAAGCAGTCGTCAATACACGTGGTTTAATACCAGGTTGGAATTTTTTTCTCCAAACCATCGTCTATATACGAATTTTAACTCTCGGTGGGAATTTTTTGGCAAACTACCGTCATTGTACGAAATTTAACTCTCGGTGGGAATTTTTCTCTTCAGACTACTGTCAATGTACAAATTTTAACTATTTGCTGAAATCTTTTTGTCAAACTATCGTCAATACACGTGGTTTAATACCAGGTTGGAATTTTTTTCTCCAAACCATCGTCTATATACGAATTTTAACTCTCGGTGGGAATTTTTTTCTTCAAACTATGGTCTATATACGAATTGTAACTCTCGATGGGAATTTTTTTGGCAAACTGCCGTCAATGTACGAATTTTAACTCTCGGTGGGAATTTTTCTCTTCAGACTACTGTCAATGTACAAATTTTAACTATTTTTTGAAATCTTTTTGTCAAACTATCGTCAATACACGTGGTTTAATACTAAGTTGGAACTTTTTTCTCCAAACCATCGTCAATGTACGAATTTTAACTCTCGATGGGAATTTTTTGGCAAACTGCCGTCAATGTACGAAATTTAACTCTCGGTGGGCACTTTTTTCTGCAAACTACTTTCAATACTCAAATTTTAAGTCTTGGTTGAAATCTTTTCGTCAAACAATCGTCATTATACGAACTTTAACTCTAGGTTGGAATTTTTTTCTTCAAACTATCGTCTATTTACGAAATTTAACTCTTGTTGGGAATTCTTAGTCAAACTATCGTAAATGTACGAATTTTAACTATCCGTGTGAATTTTGTTCTTCAGACTACTGTCAATATATAAATTTTAACTATTTGTTGAAATCTTTTTGTCAAACAATCGTCAATACACGTGGTTTAATACTAGGTTGGAATTTTTTTCTCCAAACCATCGTCTATATACGAATTTTAACTCTCGATGGGAATTTTTTGGCAAACTACCGTCAATGTACGAATTTTAACTCTCGGTGGGAATTTTTCGCTTCAGACTACAGTCAATGTACAAATTTTAACTATTTGTTGAAATCTTTTTGTCAAACAATCGTCAATACACGTGGTTTAATACTAGGTTGGAATTTTTTTCTCCAAACCATCGCCTATATAGGAATTTTAACTGTTTGTTGAAATCTTTTTGTCAAGCAGTCGTCAATACACGTGGTTTAATACCAGGTTGGAATTTTTTTCTCCAAACCATCGTCTATATACGAATTTTAACTCTCGGTGGGAATTTTTTTCTTCAAACTATGGTCTATATACGAATTGTAACTCTCGATGGGAATTTTTTTGGCAAACTGCCGTCAATGTACGAATTTTAACTCTCGGAGGGAATTTTTCTCTTCAGACTACTGTCAATGTACAAATTTTAACTATTTTTTGAAATCTTTTTGTCAAACTATCGTCAATACACGTGGTTAAATACTAAGTTGGAACTTTTTTCTCCAAACCATCGTCAATGTACGAATTTTAACTCTCGATGGGAATTTTTTGGCAAACTGCCGTCAATGTACGAAATTTAACTCTCGGTGGGCACTTTTTTCTGCAAACTACTTTCAATATTCAAATTTTAAGTCTTGGTTGAAATCTTTTTGTCAAACAATCGTCATTATACGAACTTTAACTCTAGGTTGGAATTTTTTTCTTCAAACTATCGTCTATTTACGAAATTTAACTCTTGTTGGGAATTCTTAGTCAAACTATCGTAAATGTACGAATTTTAACTATCCGTGGGAATTTTTTTCTTCAGACTACTGTCAATATATAAATTTTAACTATTTGTTGAAATCTTTTTGTCAAACAATCGTCAATACACGTGGTTTAATACTAGGTTGGAATTTTTTTCTCTAAACCATCGTCTATATACGAATTTTAACTCTCGATGGGAATTTTTTGGCAAACTACCGTCAATGTACGAATTTTAACTCTCGGTGGGAATTTTTCCCTTCAGACTACAGTCAATGTACAAATTTTAACTATTTGTTGAAATCTTTTTGTCAAACAATCGTCAATACACGTGGTTTAATACTAGGTTGGAATTTTTTTCTCCAAACCATCGCCTATATAGGAATTTTAACTGTTTGTTGAAATCTTTTTGTCAAGCAGTCGTCAATACACGTGGTTTAATACCAGGTTGGAATTTTTTTCTCCAAACCATCGTCTATATACGAATTTTAACTCTCGGTGGGAATTTTTTTCTTCAAACTATGGTCTATATACGAATTGTAACTCTCGATGGGAATTTTTTTGGCAAACTGCCGTCAATGTATGAATTTTAACTCTCGGAGGGAATTTTTCTCTTCAGACTACTGTCAATGTACAAATTTTAACTATTTTTTGAAATCTTTTTGTCAAACTATCGTCAATACACGTGGTTTAATACTAAGTTGGAACTTTTTTCTCCAAACCATCGTCAATGTACGAATTTTAACTCTCGATGGGAATTTTTTGGCAAACTGCCGTCAATGTACGAAATTTAACTCTCGGTGGGCACTTTTTTCTGCAAACTACTTTCAATATTCAAATTTTAAGTCTTGGTTGAAATCTTTTTGTCAAACAATCGTCATTATAAGAACTTTAACTCTAGGTTGGACTTTTTTTCTTCAAACTATCGTCTATTTACGAAATTTAACTCTTGTTGGGAATTCTTAGTCAAACTATCGTAAATGTTCGAATTTTAACTATCCGTGGGAATTTTTTTCTTCAGACTACTGTCAATATATAAATTTTAACTATTTGTTGAAATCTTTTTGTCAAACAATCGTCAATACACGTGGTTTAATACTAGGTAGGAATTTTTTTCTCCAAACCATCGTCTATATACGAATTTTAACTCTCGACTGGAATTTTTTGGCAAACTACCGTCAATCTACGAATTTTAACTCTCGGTGGGAATTTTTCGCTTCAGACTACTGTCAATGTACAAATTTTAACTATCTGTTGAAATCTTTTTGTCAAACTATCGTCAATACAAGTGGTATAATACTAAGTTGGAATTTTTTTCTCCAAACCATCGTCAATGTACGAATTTTAACTCTCGATGGGAATTTTTTGGCAAACTACCGTCAATGTACGAATTTTAACTCTCGGTGGGCACTTTTTTCTGCAAACTACTTTCAATATTCAAATTTTAAGTCTTGGTTGAAATCGTTTTGTCAAACAATCGTCATTATACGAACTTTAACTCTAGGTTGGAACTTCTTTCTTCAAACTATCGTCTATTTACGAAATTTAGCTCTTGTTGGGAATTCTTAGTCAAACTATCGTAAATGTACGAATTTTAACTATCGGTGGGAATTTTTTTCTTCAGAATACTCTCAATATATAAATTTTAACTGTTTGTTGAAATCTTTTTGTCAAACAATCGTCAATACACGTGGTTTAATACCAGGTTGGAATTTTTTTCTCCAAACCATCGTCTATATACGAATTTTAACTCTCGATGGGAATTTTTTGGCAAACTACCGTCAATGTACGAATTCTAACTCACGGTGGGAATTTTTTTCTTCAGAATACTCTCAATATATGAATTTTAACTGTTTGTTGAAATCTTTTTGTCAAACAATCGTCAATACACGTGGTTTAATACCAGGTTGGAATTTTTTTCTCCAAACCATCGTCTATATACGAATTTTAACTCTCGATGGGAATTTTTTGGCAAACTACCGTCAATGTACGAATTTTAACTCTCGGTGGGAATTTTTCTCTTCAGACTACTGTCAATGTACAAATTTTAACTAATTGTTGAAATCTTTTTGTCAAGCTATCGTCAATACACGTGGTTTAATACTAAGTTGGAATTTTTTTCTCCAATCCATCGTCTATATACGAATTTTAACACACGATGGGAATTTTTTGGCAAACTACCGTCAATGGACGAATTTTAACTCTCGTTGGGCACTTTTTTCTTCAAACTACTGTCAATATTCAAATTTTAAGTCTTGGTTGAAATCTTTTGGTCAAACAATTGTCATTATACGAATTTTAACTGTAGGTTGGAATTTTTTTCTCCAAACTATCGTCTATATACGAATTTTAACTCTCCATGGGAATTTTTTGATCAAACTACCGTCAATGTACGAATTTTAACTCTCGGTGGGAATTTTTTTCTTCAGACTACTCTCAATATATAAATTTTAACTGTTTGTTGAAATCTTTTTGCCAAACAATCGTCAATACACGTGGTTTAATACCAGGTTGGAATTTTTTTCTCCAAACCATCGTCTATATACGAATTTTAACTCTCGATGGGAATTTTTTGGCAAACTACGGTCAATGTTCGAATTCTAACTCACGGTGGGAATTTTTTTCTTCAGAATACTCTCAATATATAAATTTTAACTGTTTGTTGAAATCTTTTTGTCAAACAATCGTCAATACACGTGGTTTAATACCAGGTTGGAATTTTTTTCTCCAAACCATCGTCTATATACGAATTTTAACTCTCGATGGGAATTTTTTGGCAAACTACCGTCAATGTACGAATTCTAACTCACGGTGGGAATTTTTTTCTTCAGAATACTCTCAATATATAAATTTTAACTGTTTGTTGACATCTTTTTGTCAAACAATCGTCAATACACGTGGTTTAATACCAGGTTGGAATTTTTTTCTCCAAACCATCGTCTATATACGAATTTTAACTCTCGATGGGAATTTTTTGGCAAACTACCGTCAATGTACGAATTTTAACTCTCGGTGGGAATTTTTCTCTTCAGACTACTGTCAATGTACAAATTTTAACTAATTGTTGAAATCTTTTTGTCAAGCTATCGTCAATACACGTGGTTTAATACTAAGTTGGAATTTTTTTCTCCAATCCATCGTCTATATACGAATTTTAACACACGATGGGAATTTTTTGGCAAACTACCGTCAATGTACGAATTTTAACTCTCGTTGGGCACTTTTTTCTTCAAACTACTGTCAATATTCAAATTTTAAGTCTTGGTTGAAATCTTTTGGTCAAACAATTTTCATTATACGAATTTTAACTGTAGGTTGGAATTTTTTTCTCCAAACTATCGTCTATATACGAATTTTAACTCTCCATGGGAATTTTTTGATCAAACTACCGTCAATGTACGAATTTTAACTCTCGGTGGGCACTTTTTTCTGCAAACTACTTCCAATATTCAAATTTTAAGTCTTGGTTGAAATCTTTTTATCAAACAATCGTCATTATACGAACTTTAACTCTAGGTTGGAATTTTTTTCTTCAAACTATCGTCTATATACGAAATTTAAATCTTGTTGGGAATTCTTAGTCAAACTATTGTAAATGTACGAATTTTAACTCTCGGTGGGAATTTTTTTCTTCAAACTATTGTCTATATACGAATTGTAACTCTCGATGGGATTTTTTTGGCAAACTGCCGTCAATGTACGAATTCTAACTCTCGGTGGGAATTTTTTTCTTCAGACTACTCTCAATATATAAATCTTAACTATTTGTTGAAATCTTTTTGTCAAACAATCGTCAATACACGTGGTTTAATACCAGGTTGGAATTTTTTTCTCCAATCCATCGTCTATATACCAATTTTAACTCTCGATGGGAATTTTTTGGCAAACTACCGTCAATGTACGAATTTTAACTCTCAGTGGGAATTTTTCCCTTCAGACTATTGTCAATGTACAAATTTTAACTATTTGTTGAAATCTTTTTGTCAAACTATCGTCAATACACGTGGTTTAATACTAAGTTGGAATTTTTTTCTCCAAACCATCGTCTATATACGAATTTTAACTCTCGATGGGAATTTTTTGGCAAACTACCGTCAATGTACAAATTTTAACTCTCGGTGGGCACTTTTTTCTGCAAACTACCTCCAATATTCAAATTTTAAGTCTTGGTTGAAATCTTTTTATCAAACAATCGTCATTATACGAACTTTAACTCTAGGTTGGAATTTTTTCTTCAAACTATCGTCTATATACGAAATTTAACTCTTGTTGGGAATTCTTAGTCAAAGTATCGTAAATGTACGAATTTTAACTCTGGGTGGGAATTTTTTTCTTCAAACTATTGTCTATATACGAATTGTAACTCTCGATGGGAATTTTTTGGCAAACTGCCGTCAATGTACGAATTCTAACTCGCGGTGGGAATTTTTTTCTTCAGACTACTCTCAATATATAAATTTTAACTATTTGCTGAAATCTTTTTGTCAAACAATCGTCAATACACGTGGTTTAATACTACGTTGGAATTTTTTTCTCCAAACCATCGTCTATATACGAATTTTAACTGTTTGTTGAAATCTTTTTGTCAAACAATCGTCAGTACACGTGGTTTAATACCAGGTTGGAATTTTTTTCTCCAATCCATCGTCTATATACGAATTTTAACTCTCGGTGGGAATTTTTTTCTTCAAACTATTGTCTATATACGAATTGTAACTCTCGATGGGAATTTTTTGGCAAACTTCCGTCAATGTACGAATTTTCACTCTCGGTGGGCACTTTTTTCTGCAAACTACTTCCAATATTCAAATTTTAAGTCTTGGTTGAAATCTTTTTGTCAAACAATCGTCATTATACGAACTTTAACTCTAGGTTGGAATTTTTTTCTTCAAACCGTGGCGGCACTCGCCACTAGAGGGACAGCACCATTTACACTTTCCTGAAAGTACCCGATGACTCATCGTTTCCAATACAGAGAAGTTCCGAACTGTCCCTAACATCCCAGCGTCTAAGGCAGGGCCTGCTAGGTAGCCTTACTGATGAGTCCACTAGCAGGCCCAGGACGAAACGTTCTTCCCCTCTCTTTTCCTTCCTTCTTTCTTCCTCCATCTATACAGCACAGCAAAAAAACCGAAGCAGCGCAGCCGCTTCCAAACTATCGTCTATATACGAAATTTAACTTTTGTTGGGAATGCTTAGTCAAACTATCGTAAATGTACGAATTTTAACTATCGGTGGGATTTCTTTTCTTCAGACTACTGTCAGTGTACAAATTTTAACTATTTGTTGAAATCTTTTTGTCAAACAATCGTCAGTACACGTGGTTTAATACCAGGTTGGAATTTTTTTCTCCAAACCATCGTCCATATACGAATTTTAACTCTCGGTGGGAATTTTTTTCTTCAAACTATTGTCTATATACGAATTGTAACTCTCGATGGGAATTTTTTGGCAAACTACCGTCAATGTACGAATTTTAACTCTCGGTGGGCACTTTTTTCTGCAAACTACTTTCAATATTCAAATTTTAAGTCTTGGTTGAAATCTTTGTGTCAAACAATCGTCATTATACGAACTTTAACTCTAGGTTGGATTTTTTTTCCTGAAACTATCGTCTATATACGAAATTTAACTCTTGTTGGGAATTCTTAGTCAAACTATCGTAAATGTACGAATTTTAACTATCGGTGGGACTTTTTTTCTTCAGACTACTGTCAATGTACAAATTTTAACTATTTGTTGAAATCTTTTTGTCAAACTATCGTCAATACACGTAGTTTAATACTAAGTTGGAATTTTTTTCTCCAAACCATCGACTGTATACGAATTTTAGCTCTCGATGGGAATTTTTTGGCAAACTACCGTCAATGTACGAATTTTAACTCTCGGTGGGAATTTTGCTCTTCAGACTACTGTCACTGTACAAATTTTAACTATTTGCTGAAATCTCTTTGTCAAACAATCGTCAATACACGTGGTTTAATACTACGTTGGAATTTTTTTCTCCAAACCATCGTCTATATACGAATTTTAACTCTCGATGGGAATTTTTTGGCAAACTACCGTCAATGTACGAATTCTAACTCACGGTGGGAATTTTTTTCTTCAGAATACTCTCAATATATGAATTTTAACTGTTTGTTGAAATCTTTTTGTCAAACAATCGTCAATACACGTGGTTTAATACCAGGTTGGAATTTTTTTCTCCAAACCATCGTCTATATACGAATTTTAACTCTCGATGGGAATTTTTTGGCAAACTACCGTCAATGTACGAATTTTAACTCTCGGTGGGAATTTTTCTCTTCAGACTACTGTCAATGTACAAATTTTAACTAATTGTTGAAATCTTTTTGTCAAGCTATCGTCAATACACGTGGTTTAATACTAAGTTGGAATTTTTTTCTCCAATCCATCGTCTATATACGAATTTTAACACACGATGGGAATTTTTTGGCAAACTACCGTCAATGGACGAATTTTAACTCTCGTTGGGCACTTTTTTCTTCAAACTACTGTCAATATTCAAATTTTAAGTCTTGGTTGAAATCTTTTGGTCAAACAATTGTCATTATACGAATTTTAACTGTAGGTTGGAATTTTTTTCTCCAAACTATCGTCTATATACGAATTTTAACTCTCCATGGGAATTTTTTGATCAAACTACCGTCAATGTACGAATTTTAACTCTCGGTGGGAATTTTTTTCTTCAGACTACTCTCAATATATAAATTTTAACTGTTTGTTGAAATCTTTTTGCCAAACAATCGTCAATACACGTGGTTTAATACCAGGTTGGAATTTTTTTCTCCAAACCATCGTCTATATACGAATTTTAACTCTCGATGGGAATTTTTTGGCAAACTACCGTCAATGTACGAATTCTAACTCACGGTGGGAATTTTTTTCTTCAGAATACTCTCAATATATAAATTTTAACTGTTTGTTGAAATCTTTTTGTCAAACAATCGTCAATACACGTGGTTTAATACCAGGTTGGAATTTTTTTCTCCAAACCATCGTCTATATACGAATTTTAACTCTCGATGGGAATTTTTTGGCAAACTACCGTCAATGTACGAATTCTAACTCACGGTGGGAATTTTTTTCTTCAGAATACTCTCAATATATAAATTTTAACTGTTTGTTGAAATCTTTTTGTCAAACAATCGTCAATACACGTGGTTTAATACCAGGTTGGAATTTTTTTCTCCAAACCATCGTCTATATACGAATTTTAACTCACGATGGGAATTTTTTGGCAAACTACCGTCAATGTACGAATTTTAACTCTCGGTGGGAATTTTTCTCTTCAGACTACTGTCAATGTACAAATTTTAACTAATTGTTGAAATCTTTTTGTCAAGCTATCGTCAATACACGTGGTTTAATACTAAGTTGGAATTTTTTTCTCCAATCCATCGTCTATATACGAATTTTAACACACGATGGGAATTTTTTGGCAAACTACCGTCAATGTACGAATTTTAACTCTCGTTGGGCACTTTTTTCTTCAAACTACTGTCAATATTCAAATTTTAAGTCTTGGTTGAAATCTTTTGGTCAAACAATTGTCATTATACGAATTTTAACTGTAGGTTGGAATTTTTTTCTCCAAACTATCGTCTATATACGAATTTTAACTCTCCATGGGAATTTTTTGATCAAACTACCGTCAATGTACGAATTTTAACTCTCGGTGGGCACTTTTTTCTGCAAACTACTTCCAATATTCAAATTTTAAGTCTTGGTTGAAATCTTTTTATCAAACAATCGTCATTATACGAACTTTAACTCTAGGTTGGAATTTTTTTCTTCAAACTATCGTCTATATACGAAATTTAAATCTTGTTGGGAATTCTTAGTCAAACTATTGTAAATGTACGAATTTTAACTCTCGGTGGGAATTTTTTTCTTCAAACTATTGTCTATATACGAATTGTAACTCTCGATGGGATTTTTTTGGCAAACTGCCGTCAATGTACGAATTCTAACTCTCGGTGGGAATTTTTTTCTTCAGACTACTCTCAATATATAAATTTTAACTATTTGTTGAAATCTTTTTGTCAAACAATCGTCAATACACGTGGTTTAATACTAGGTTGGAATTTTTTTCTCCAATCCATCGTCTATATACCAATTTTAACTCTCGATGGGAATTTTTTGGCAAACTACCGTCAATGTACGAAATCTAACTCTCGGTGGGAATTTTTTTCTTCAGACTACTCTCAATATATAAATTTTAACTGTTTGTTGAAATATTTTTGTCAAACCACCGTCAATACACGTGGTTTAATACCAGGTTGGAATTTTTTTCTCCAAACCATCGTCAATGTACGAATTTTAACTCTCGATGGGAATTTTTTGGCAAACTGCCGTCAATGTACGAATTTTAACTCTCGGTGGGCACTTTTTTCTGCGAACTACTTTCAATATTCAAATTTTAAGTCTTGGTTGAAATCTTTTTGTCAAACAATCGTCATTATACGAACTTTAACTCTAGGTTGGAATTTTTTTCTTCAAACTATCGTCTATTTACGAAATTTAACTCTTGTTGGGAATTCTCAGTCAAACCATCGTCTATATACGAATTTTAACTCTCGATGGGAATTTTTTGGCAAACTACCGTCAATGTACGAATTTTAACTCTCGGTGGGAATTTTTCGCTTCAGACTACAGTCAATGTACAAATTTTAACTATTTGTTGAAATCTTTTTGTCAAACAATCGTCAATACACGTGGTTTAATACTACGTTGGAATTTTTTTCTCCAAACCATCGCCTATATAGGAATTTTAACTGTTTGTTGAAATCTTTTTGTCAAACTATCGTCAATACACGTGGTTTAATACTAAGTTGGAATTTTTTTCTCCAAACCATCGTCTATATACGAATTTTAACTCTCGATGGGAATTTTTTGGCAAACTACCGTCAATGTACAAATTTTAACTCTCGGTGGGCACTTTTTTCTGCAAACTACCTCCAATATTCAAATTTTAAGTCTTGGTTGAAATCTTTTTATCAAACAATCGTCATTATACGAACTTTAACTCTAGGTTGGAATTTTTTCTTCAAACTATCGTCTATATACGAAATTTAACTCTTGTTGGGAATTCTTAGTCAAAGTATCGTAAATGTACGAATTTTAACTCTGGGTGGGAATTTTTTTCTTCAAACTATTGTCTATATACGAATTGTAACTCTCGATGGGAATTTTTTGGCAAACTGCCGTCAATGTACGAATTCTAACTCGCGGTGGGAATTTTTTTCTTCAGACTACTCTCAATATATAAATTTTAACTATTTGCTGAAATCTTTTTGTCAAACAATCGTCAATACACGTGGTTTAATACTACGTTGGAATTTTTTTCTCCAAACCATCGTCTATATACGAATTTTAACTGTTTGTTGAAATCTTTTTGTCAAACAATCGTCAGTACACGTGGTTTAATACCAGGTTGGAATTTTTTTCTCCAATCCATCGTCTATATACGAATTTTAACTCTCGGTGGGAATTTTTTTCTTCAAACTATTGTCTATATACGAATTGTAACTCTCGATGGGAATTTTTTGGCAAACTTCCGTCAATGTACGAATTTTCACTCTCGGTGGGCACTTTTTTCTGCAAACTACTTCCAATATTCAAATTTTAAGTCTTGGTTGAAATCTTTTTGTCAAACAATCGTCATTATACGAACTTTAACTCTAGGTTGGAATTTTTTTCTTCAAACCGTGGCGGCACTCGCCACTAGAGGGACAGCACCATTTACACTTTCCTGAAAGTACCCGATGACTCATCGTTTCCAATACAGAGAAGTTCCGAACTGTCCCTAACATCCCAGCGTCTAAGGCAGGGCCTGCTAGGTAGCCTTACTGATGAGTCCACTAGCAGGCCCAGGACGAAACGTTCTTCCCCTCTCTTTTCCTTCCTTCTTTCTTCCTCCATCTATACAGCACAGCAAAAAAACCGAAGCAGCGCAGCCGCTTCCAAACTATCGTCTATATACGAAATTTAACTTTTGTTGGGAATGCTTAGTCAAACTATCGTAAATGTACGAATTTTAACTATCGGTGGGATTTCTTTTCTTCAGACTACTGTCAGTGTACAAATTTTAACTATTTGTTGAAATCTTTTTGTCAAACAATCGTCAGTACACGTGGTTTAATACCAGGTTGGAATTTTTTTCTCCAAACCATCGTCCATATACGAATTTTAACTCTCGGTGGGAATTTTTTTCTTCAAACTATTGTCTATATACGAATTGTAACTCTCGATGGGAATTTTTTGGCAAACTACCGTCAATGTACGAATTTTAACTCTCGGTGGGCACTTTTTTCTGCAAACTACTTTCAATATTCAAATTTTAAGTCTTGGTTGAAATCTTTGTGTCAAACAATCGTCATTATACGAACTTTAACTCTAGGTTGGATTTTTTTTCCTGAAACTATCGTCTATATACGAAATTTAACTCTTGTTGGGAATTCTTAGTCAAACTATCGTAAATGTACGAATTTTAACTATCGGTGGGACTTTTTTTCTTCAGACTACTGTCAATGTACAAATTTTAACTATTTGTTGAAATCTTTTTGTCAAACTATCGTCAATACACGTAGTTTAATACTAAGTTGGAATTTTTTTCTCCAAACCATCGACTGTATACGAATTTTAGCTCTCGATGGGAATTTTTTGGCAAACTACCGTCAATGTACGAATTTTAACTCTCGGTGGGAATTTTGCTCTTCAGACTACTGTCACTGTACAAATTTTAACTATTTGCTGAAATCTCTTTGTCAAACAATCGTCAATACACGTGGTTTAATACTACGTTGGAATTTTTTTCTCCAAACCATCGTCTATATACGAATTTTAACTCTCGATGGGAATTTTTTGGCAAACTACCGTCAATGTACGAATTTTAACTCTCGGTGGGAATTTTTTTCTTCAGACTACCCTCAATATACAAATTTTAACTGTTTGTTGAAATCTTTTTGTCAAGCAGTCGTCAATACACGTGGTTTAATACCAGGTTGGAATTTTTTTCTCCAAACCATCGTCTATATACGAATTTTAACTCTCGGTGTGAATTTTTTGGCAAACTACCGTCAATGTACGAATTTTAACTCTCGGTGGGAATTTTTCTCTTCAGACTACTGTCAATGTACAAATTTTAACTGTTTGTTGAAATCTTTTTGTCAAACAATCGTCAGTACACGTGGTTTAATACCAGGTTGGAATTTTTTTCTCCAAACCATCGTCTATATACGAATTTTAACTCTCGGTGGGAATTTTTTTCTTCAAACTATGGTCTATATACGAAATGTAACTCTCGATGGGAACTTTTTTGGCAAACTGCCGTCAATGTACGAATTCTAACTCTCGGTGGGACTTTATTTCTTCAGACTACTCTCAATATATAAATTTTAACTATTTGTTGAAATCTTTTTGTCAAACAATCGTCAATACATGTGGTTTAATACTAGGTTGGAATTTTTTTCTCCAAACCATCGTCAATGTACGAATTTTAACTCTCGATGGGAATTTTTTGGCAAACTGCCGTTAATGTACGAATTTTAACTCTCGGTGGGCACTTTTTTCTGCAAACTACTTTCAATATTCAAATTTTAAGTCTTGGTTGAAATCTTTTTGTCAAACAATCGTCAATACACGTGGTTTAATACTAGGTTGGAATTTTTTTCTTCAAACTATCGTCTATTTACGAAATTTAACTCTTGTTGGGAATTCTCAGTCAAACTATGGTAAATGTACGAATTTTAACTATTGGTGGGAATTTTTTTCTTCAGACTACTCTCAATATATAAATTTTAACTATTTGTTGAAATCTTTTTGTCAAACAATCGTCAATACACGTGGTTTAATACTAGGTTGAAATTTTTTTCTCCAAACCATCGTCTATATACCAATTTTAACTCTCGATGGGAATTTTTTGCCAACTACCGTCAATGTACGAATTCTAACTCTCGGTGGGAATTTTTCGCTTCAGACTACTGTCAATGTACAAATTTTAACTATTTGTTGAAATCTTTTTGTCAAACTATCGTCAATACACGTAGTTAAATACTAAGTCGGAATTTTTTTCTCCAAACCATCGTCTATATACGAATTTTAACTGTTTGTTGAAATCTTTTTGTCAAACAATCGTCAATACACGTGGTTTAATACCAGGTTGGAATTTTTTTCTACAAACCATCGTCTATATACGAATTTTAACTCTCGGTGGGAATTTTTTTCTTCAAACTATGGTCTATATACGAATTGTAACTCTCGATGGGATTTTTTTGGCAAACTGCCGTCAATGTACGAATTCTAACTCTCGGTGGGAATTTTTTTCTTCAGACTACTCTCAATATATAAATTTTAACTATTTGTTGAAATCTTTTTGTCAAACAATCGTCAATACACGTGGTTTAATACTAGGTTGGAATTTTTTTCTCCAATCCATCGTCTATATACCAATTTTAACTCTCGATGGGAATTTTTTGGCAAACTACCGTCAATGTACGAAATCTAACTCTCGGTGGGAATTTTTTTCTTCAGACTACTCTCAATATATAAATTTTAACTGTTTGTTGAAATATTTTTGTCAAACCACCGTCAATACACGTGGTTTAATACCAGGTTGGAATTTTTTTCTCCAAACCATCGTCAATGTACGAATTTTAACTCTCGATGGGAATTTTTTGGCAAACTGCCGTCAATGTACGAATTTTAACTCTCGGTGGGCACTTTTTTCTGCGAACTACTTTCAATATTCAAATTTTAAGTCTTGGTTGAAATCTTTTTGTCAAACAATCGTCATTATACGAACTTTAACTCTAGGTTGGAATTTTTTTCTTCAAACTATCGTCTATTTACGAAATTTAACTCTTGTTGGGAATTCTCAGTCAAACCATCGTCTATATACGAATTTTAACTCTCGATGGGAATTTTTTGGCAAACTACCGTCAATGTACGAATTTTAACTCTCGGTGGGAATTTTTCGCTTCAGACTACAGTCAATGTACAAATTTTAACTATTTGTTGAAATCTTTTTGTCAAACAATCGTCAATACACGTGGTTTAATACTACGTTGGAATTTTTTTCTCCAAACCATCGCCTATATAGGAATTTTAACTGTTTGTTGAAATCTTTTTGTCAAGCAGTCGTCAATACACGTGGTTTAATACCAGGTTGGAATTTTTTTCTCCAAACCATCGTCTATATACGAATTTTAACTCTCGGTGGGAATGTTTTTCTTCAAACTATGGTCTATATACGAATTGCAACTCTCGATGGGAATTTTTTGGCAAGCTACCGTCAATGTACGAATTCTAACTCTCGGTGGGAATTTTTTTCTTCAGACTACTCTCAATATATAAATTTTAACTATTTGTTGAAATCTTTTTGTCAAACAATCGTCAATACACGTGGTTTAATACTAGGTTGGAATTTTTTTCTCCAAACCATCGCCTATATACGAATTTTAACTGTTTTTTGAAATCTTTTTGTCAAACTATCGTCAATACACGTGGTTTAATACTAAGCTGGAATTTTTTTCTCCAAACCATCGTCAATGTACGAATTTTAACTCTCGATGGGAATTTTTTGGCAAACTGCCGTCAATGTACGAATTTTAACTCTCGGTGGGCACTTTTTTCTGCAAACTACTTTCAATATTCAAATTTTAAGTCTTGGTTGAAATCTTTTTGTCAAACAATCGTCATTATACGAACTTTAACTCTAGGTTGGAATTTTTTTCTTCAAACTATCGTCTATTTACGAAATTTAACTCTTGTTGGGAATTCTCAGTCAAACTATCGTAAATGTACGAATTTTAACTATTGGTGGGAATTTTTTTCTTCAGACTACTGTCAATATACGAATTTTAACTATTTGTTGAAATCTTTTTGTCAAACAATCGTCAATACACGTGGTTTAATACTAGGTTGAATTTTTTTCTCCAAACCATCGCCTATATACGAATTTTAACTGTTTGTTGAAATCTTTTTGTCAAGCAGTCGTCAATACTCGTGGTTTAATACCAGGTTGGAATTTTTTTCTCCAAACCATCGTCTATATACGAATTTTAGCTCTCGGTGGGAATTTTTTGGCAAACTACCGTCAATGTACGAATTTTAACTCTCGGTGGGAATTTTTCTCTTCAGACTACTGTCATTGTACAAATTTTAACTATTTGCTGAAATCTTTTCGTCAAACTACCGTCAATACACGTGGTTTAATACCAGGTTGGAATTTTTTTCTCCAAACCATCGTCTATATACGAATTTATATCTCGGTGGGAATTTTTTTCTTCAAACTATGGTCTATATACGAAATGTAACTCTCGATGGGAATTTTTTTGGCAAACTGCCGTCAATGTACGAATTCTAACTCTCGGTGGGACTTTTTTTCTTCAGACTACTCTCAATATATAAATTTTAACTATTTGTTGAAATCTTTTTGTCAAACAATCGTCAATACACGTGGTTTAATACTAGGTTGGAATTATTTCTCCAAACCATCGTCAATGTACGAATTTTATCTCTCGATGGGAATTTTTTGGCAAACTGCCGTTAATGTACGAATTTTATCTCTCGGTGGGCACTTTTTTCTGCAAACTACTTTCAATATTCAAATTTTAAGTCTTGGTTGAAATCTTTTTGTCAAACAATCGTCAATACACGTGGTTTAATACTAGGTTGGAATTTTTTTCTCCAAACCATCGCCTATATACGAATTTTAACTGTTTTTTGAAATCTTTTTGTCAAACTATCGTCAATACACGTGGTTTAATACTAAGCTGGAATTTTTTTCTCCAAACCATCGTCAATGTACGAATTTTAACTCTCGATGGGAATTTTTTGGCAAACTGCCGTCAATGTACGAATTTTAACTCTCGGTGGGCACTTTTTTCTGCAAACTACTTTCAATATTCAAATTTTAAGTCTTGGTTGAAATCTTTTTGTCAAACAATCGTCATTGTACGAACTTTAACTCTAGGTTGGAATTTTTTTCTTCAAACTATCGTCTATTTACGAAATTTAACTCTTGTTGGGAATTCTCTGTCAAACTATCGTAAATGTACGAATTTTAACTATCGGTGGGAATTTTTTTCTTCAGACTACTGTCAATATACGAATTTTAACTATTTGTTGAAATCTTTTTGTCAAACAATCGTCAATACACGTGGTTTAATACTAGGTTGAATTTTTTTCTCCAAACCATCGCCTATATACGAATTTTAACTGTTTGTTGAAATCTTTTTGTCAAGCAGTCGTCAATACACGTGGTTTAATACCATGTTGGAATTTTTTTCTCCAAACCATCGTCTATATACGAATTTTAACTCTCGGTGGGAATTTTTTGGCAAACTACCGTCAATGTACGAATTTTAACTCTCGGTGGGAATTTTTCTCTTCAGACTACTGTCAATGTACAAATTTTAACTATTTGCTGAAATCTTTTTGTCAAACTATCGTCAATACACGTGGTTTAATACCAGGTTGGAATTTTTTTCCCCAAACCATCGTCTATATACGAATTTTAACTCTCGGTGGGAATTTTTTTCTTCAAACTATGGTCCATATTCGAAATGTAACTCTCGATGGGAATTTTTTTGGCAAACTGCCGTCAATGTACGAATTCTAACTCTCGGTGGGACTTTTTTTCTTCAGACTACTCTCAATATATAAATTTTAACTATTTGTTGAAATCTTTTTGTCAAACAATCGTCAATACACGTGGTTTAATACTAGGTTGGAATTTTTTTCTCCAAACCATCGTCAATGTACGAATTTTAACTCTCGATGGGAATTTTTTGGCAAACTGCCGTTAATGTACGAATTTTAACTCTCGGTGGGCACTTTTTTCTGCAAACTACTTTCAATATTCAAATTTTAAGTCTTGGTTGAAATCTTTTTGTCAAACAATCGTCAATACACGTGGTTTAATACTAGGTTGGAATTTTTTTCTCCAAACCATCGTCTATATACGAATTTTAACTGTTTGTTGAAATATTTTTGTCAAACCATCGTCAATACACGTGGTTTAATGCCAGGTTGGAATTTTTTTCTTCAAACCATCGTCTATATACGAATTTTAACTCTCGGTGGGAATGTTTTTCTTCAAACTATGGTCTATATACGAATTGCAACTCTCGATGGGAATTTTTTGGCAAACTACCGTCAATGTACGAATTCTAACTCTCGGTGGGAATTTTTTTCTTCAGACTACTCTCAATATATAAATTTTAACTATTTGTTGAAATCTTTTTGTCAAACAATCGTCAATACACGTGGTTTAATACTAGGTTGGAATTTTTTTCTCCAAACCATCGCCTATATACGAATTTTAACTGTTTTTTGAAATCTTTTTGTCAAACTATCGTCAATACACGTGGTTTAATACTAAGCTGGAATTTTTTTCTCCAAACCATCGTCAATGTACGAATTTTAACTCTCGATGGGAATTTTTTGGCAAACTGCCGTCAATGTACGAATTTTAACTCTCGGTGGGCACTTTTTTCTGCAAACTACTTTCAATATTCAAATTTTAAGTCTTGGTTGAAATCTTTTTGTCAAACAATCGTCATTATACGAACTTTAACTCTAGGTTGGAATTTTTTTCTTCAAACTATCGTCTATTTACGAAATTTAACTCTTGTTGGGAATTCTCAGTCAAACTATCGTAAATGTACGAATTTTAACTATCGGTGGGAATTTTTTTCTTCAGACTACTGTCAATATACGAATTTTAACTATTTGTTGAAATCTTTTTGTCAAACAATCGTCAATACACGTGGTTTAATACTAGGTTGAATTTTTTTCTCCAAACCATCGCCTATATACGAATTTTAACTGTTTGTTGAAATCTTTTTGTCAAGCAGTCGTCAATACACGTGGTTTAATACCAGGTTGGAATTTTTTTCTCCAAACCATCGTCTATATACGAATTTTAACTCTCGGTGGGAATTTTTTGGCAAACTACCGTCAATGTACGAATTTTAACTCTCGGTGTGAATTTTTCTCTTCAGACTACTGTCAATGTACAAATTTTAACTATTTGCTGAAATCTTTTTGTCAAACTATGGTCAATACACGTGGTTTAATACCAGGTTGGAATTTTTTTCCCCAAACCATCGTCCATATACGAATTTTAACTCTCGGTGGGAATTTTTTTCTTCAAACTATGGTCTATATTCGAAATGTAACTCTCGATGGGAATTTTTTTGGCAAACTGCCGTCAATGTACGAATTCTAACTCTCGGTGGGACTTTTTTTCTTCAGACTACTCTCAATATATAAATTTTAACTATTTGTTGAAATCTTTTTGTCAAACAATCGTCAATACACGTGGTTTAATACTAGGTTGGAATTTTTTTCTCCAAACCATCGTCAATGTACGAATTTTAACTCTCGATGGGAATTTTTTGGCAAACTGCCGTTAATGTACGAATTTTAACTCTCGGTGGGCACTTTTTTCTGCAAACTACTTTCAATATTCAAATTTTAAGTCTTGGTTGAAATCTTTTTGTCAAACAATCGTCAATACACGTGGTTTAATACTAGGTTGGAATTTTTTTCTCCAAACCATCGTCTATATACGAATTTTAACTGTTTGTTGAAATATTTTTGTCAAACCATCGTCAATACACGTGGTTTAATGCCAGGTTGGAATTTTTTTCTTCAAACCATCGTCTATATACGAATTTTAACTCTCGGTGGGAATGTTTTTCTTCAAACTATGGTCTATATACGAATTGCAACTCTTGATGGGAATTTTTTGGCAAACTACCGTCAATCTACGAATTCTAACTCTCGGTGGGAATTTTTTTCTTCAGACTACTCTCAATATATAAATTTTAACTATTTGTTGAAATCTTTTTGTCAAACAATCGTCAATACACGTGGTTTAATACTAGGTTGGAATTTTTTTCTCCAAACCATCGCCTATATACGAATTTTAACTGTTTTTTGAAATCTTTTTGTCAAACCATCGTCAATACACGTGGTTTAATGCCAGGTTGGAATTTTTTTCTTCAAACCATCGTCTATATACGAATTTTAACTCTCGGTGGGAATGTTTTTCTTCAAACTATGGTCTATATACGAATTGCAACTCTCGATGGGAATTTTTTGGCAAGCTACCGTCAATGTACGAATTCTAACTCTCGGTGGGAATTTTTTTCTTCAGACTACTCTCAATATATAAATTTTAACTATTTGTTGAAATCTTTTTGTCAAACAATCGTCAATACACGTGGTTTAATACTAGGTTGGAATTTTTTTCTCCAAACCATCGCCTATATACGAATTTTAACTGTTTTTTGAAATCTTTTTGTCAAACTATCGTCAATACACGTGGTTTAATACTAAGCTGGAATTTTTTTCTCCAAACCATCGTCAATGTACGAATTTTAACTCTCGATGGGAATTTTTTGGCAAACTGCCGTCAATGTACGAATTTTAACTCTCGGTGGGCACTTTTTTCTGCAAACTACTTTCAATATTCAAATTTTAAGTCTTGGTTCAAATCTTTTTGTCAAACAATCGTCATTATACGAACTTTAACTCTAGGTTGGAATTTTTTTCTTCAAACTATCGTCTATTTACGAAATTTAACTCTTGTTGGGAATTCTCAGTCAAACTATCGCAAATGTACGAATTTTAACTATCGGTGGGAATTTTTTTCTTCAGACTACTGTCAATATACGAATTTTAACTATTTGTTGAAGTCTTTTTGTCAAACAATCGTCAATACACGTGGTTTAATACTAGGTTGAATTTTTTTCTCCAAACCATGGCCTATATACGAATTTTAACTGTTTGTTGAAATCTTTTTGTCAAGCAGTCGTCAATACACGTGGTTTAATACCAGGTTGGAATTTTTTTCTCCAAACCATCGTCTATATACGAATTTTAACTCTCGGTGGGAATTTTTTGGCAAACTACCGTCAATGTACGAATTTTAACTCTCGGTGGGAATTTTTCTCTTCAGACTACTGTCAATGTACAAATTTTAACTATTTGCTGACATCTTTTTGTCAAACTATGGTCAATACACGTGGTTTAATACCAGGTTGGAATTTTTTTCCCCAAACCATCGTCTATATACGAATTTTAACTCTCGGTGGGAATTTTTTTCTTCAAACTATGGTCTATATTCGAAATGTAACTCTCGATGGGAATTTTTTTGGCAAACTGCCGTCAATGTACGAATTCTAACTCTCGGTGGGACTTTTTTTCTTCAGACTACTCTCAATATATAAATTTTAACTATTTGTTGAAATCTTTTTGTCAAACAATCGTCAATACACGTGGTTTAATACTAGGTTGGAATTTTTTTCTCCAAACCATCGTCAATGTACGAATTTTAACTCTCGATGGGAATTTTTTGGCAAACTGCCGTTAATGTACGAATTTTAACTCTCGGTGGGCACTTTTTTCTGCAAACTACTTTCAATATTCAAATTTTAAGTCTTGGTTGAAATCTTTTTGTCAAACAATCGTCAATACACGTGGTTTAATACTAGGTTGGAATTTTTTTCTCCAAACCATCGTCTATATACGAATTTTAACTGTTTGTTGAAATATTTTTGTCAAACCATCGTCAATACACGTGGTTTAATGCCAGGTTGGAATTTTTTTCTTCAAACCATCGTCTATATACGAATTTTAACTCTCGGTGGGAATGTTTTTCTTCAAACTATGGTCTATATACGAATTGCAACTCTCGATGGGAATTTTTTGGCAAACTATCGTAAATGTACGAATTTTAACTATCGGTGGGAATTTTTTTCTTCAGACTACTGTCAATATACGAATTTTAACTATTTGTTGAAATCTTTTTGTCAAACAATCGTCAATACACGTGGTTTAATACTAGGTTGAATTTTTTTCTCCAAACCATCGCCTATATACGAATTTTAACTGTTTGTTGAAATCTTTTTGTCAAGCAGTCGTCAATACACGTGGTTTAATACCAGGTTGGAATTTTTTTCTCCAAACCATCGTCTATATACGAATTTTAACTCTCGGTGGGAATTTTTTTCTTCAAACTATGGTCTATATACGAATTTTAACTCTCGGTGGGAATTTTTTGGCAAACTACAGTCAATGTACGAATTTTAACTCTCGGTGGGAATTTTTTTCTTCAAACTATGGTCTATATACGAATTATAACTCTCGATGGGAATTTTTTTGGCAAACTGCCGTCAATGTACGAATTTTAACTCTCGGTGGGAATTTTTCTCTTCAGACTACTGTCAATGTACAAATTTTAACTATTTTTTGAAATCTTCTTGTCAAACTATCGTCAATACACGTGGTTTAATACTAAGTTGGAATTTTTTTCTCCAAACCATCGTCAATGTACGAATTTTAACTCTCGACGGGAATTTTTTGGCAAACTGCCGTCAATGTACGAATTTTAACTCTCGGTGGGCACTTTTTTCTGCAAACTACTTTCAATATTCAAATTTTAAGTCTTGGTTGAAATCTTTTTGTCAAAAAATCGTCATTATACGAACTTTAACTCTAGGTTGGAATTTTTTTCTCCAAACCATCGTCAATGTACGAATTTTAACTCTCGATGGGAATTTTTTGGCAAACTGCCGTTAATGTACGAATTTTAACTCTCGGTGGGCACTTTTTTCTGCAAACTACTTTCAATATTCAAATTTTAAGTCTTGGTTGAAATCTTTTTGTCAAACAATCGTCAATACACGTGGTTTAATACTAGGTTGGAATTTTTTTCTCCAAACCATCGTCTATATACGAATTTTAACTGTTTGTTGAAATATTTTTGTCAAACCATCGTCAATACACGTGGTTTAATGCCAGGTTGGAATTTTTTTCTTCAAACCATCGTCTATATACGAATTTTAACTCTCGGTGGGAATGTTTTCTTCAAACTATGGTCTATATACGAATTGCAACTCTCGATGGGAATTTTTTGGCAAACTACCGTCAATGTACGAATTCTAACTCTCGGTGGGAATTTTTTTCTTCAGACTACTCTCAATATATAAATTTTAACTATTTGTTGAAATCTTTTTGTCAAACAATCGTCAATACACGTGGTTTAATACTAGGTTGGAATTTTTTTCTCCAAACCATCGCCTATGTACGAATTTTAACTGTTTTTTGAAATCTTTTTGTCAAACCATCGTCAATACACGTGGTTTAATGCCAGGTTGGAATTTTTTTCTTCAAACCATCGTCTATATACGAATTTTAACTCTCGATGGGAATTTTTTGGCAAACTGCCGTCAATGTACGAATTTTAACTCTCGGTGGGCACTTTTTTCTGCAAACTACTTTCAATATTCAAATTTTAAGTCTTGGTTGAAATCTTTTTGTCAAACAATCGTCATTATACGAACTTTAACTCTAGGTTGGAATTTTTTTCTTCAAACTATCGTCTATTTACGAAATTTAACTCTTGTTGGGAATTCTCAGTCAAACTATCGTAAATGTACGAATTTTAACTATCGGTGGGAATTTTTTTCTTCAGACTACTGTCAATATACGAATTTTAACTATTTGTTGAAATCTTTTTGTCAAACAATCGTCAATACACGTGGTTTAATACTAGGTTGAATTTTTTCTCCAAACCATCGCCTATATACGAATTTTAACTGTTTGTTGAAATCTTTTTGTCAAGCAGTCGTCAATACACGTGGTTTAATACCAGGTTGGAATTTTTTTCTCCAAACCATCGTCTATATACGAATTTTAACTCTCGGTGGGAATTTTTTTCTTCAAACTATGGTCTATATACGAATTTTAACTCTCGGTGGGAATTTTTTGGCAAACTACAGTCAATGTACGAATTTTAACTCTCGGTGGGAATTTTTTTCTTCAAACTATGGTCTATATACGAATTATAACTCTCGATGGGAATTTTTTTGGCAAACTGCCGTCAATGTACGAATTTTAACTCTCGGTGGGAATTTTTCTCTTCAGACTACTGTCAATGTACAAATTTTAACTATTTTTTGAAATCTTCTTGTCAAACTATCGTCAATACACGTGGTTTAATACTAAGTTGGAATTTTTTTCTCCAAACCATCGTCAATGTACGAATTTTAACTCTCGACGGGAATTTTTTGGCAAACTGCCGTCAATGTACGAATTTTAACTCTCGGTGGGCACTTTTTTCTGCAAACTACTTTCAATATTCAAATTTTAAGTCTTGGTTGAAATCTTTTTGTCAAAAAATCGTCATTATACGAACTTTAACTCTAGGTTGGAATTTTTTTCTTCAAACTATCGTCTATTTACGAAATTTAACTCTTGTTGGGAATTCTTAGTCAAACTATCGTAAATGTACGAATTTTAACTATCGGTGGGAATTTTTTTCTTCAGACTACTGTCAATATACAAATTTTAACTATTTGTTGAAATCATTTTGTCAAACAATCGTCAATACACGTGGTTTAATACTAGGTTGGAATTTTTTTCTCCAAACCATCGCCTATATACGAATTTTAACTGTTTGTTGAAATCTTTTTGTCAAGCAGTCGTCAATACACGTGGTTTAATACCAGGTTGGAATTTTTTTCTCCAAACCATCGTCCATATACGAATTTTAACTCTCGGTGGGAATTTTTTTCTTCAAACTATGGTCTATATACGAATTGTAACTCTCGATGGGAATTTTTTTGGCAAACTGCCGTCAATGTACGAATTTTAACTCTCGGTGGGAATTTTTCTCTTCAGACTACTGTCAATGTACAAATTTTAACTATTTTTTGAAATCTTCTTGTCAAACAATCGTCAATACACGTGGCTTAATACTAGGTTGGAATTTTTTTCTCCAAACCATCGTCTATATACGAATTTTAACTGTTTGCTGAAATATTTTTGTCAAACCATCGTCAATACACGTGCTTTAATGCCAGGTTGAAATTTTTGTCTCCAAACCATCGTCTATATACGAATTTTAACTCTCGATGGGAATTTTTTCGCAAACTACCGTCTATGTACGAATTTTAACTCTCGGTGGGAATTTTTCGCTTCAGACTACTGTCAATGTACAGATTTCATCTATTTTTTGAAATCTTTTTGTCAAACTATCGTCAATACACGTTGTTTTATACTAAGTTGGAATTTTTTTCTCCAAACCATCGTCAATGTACGAATTTTAACTCTCGACTGGAATTTTTTGGCAAACTGCCATCAATGTACGAATTTTAACTCTCGGTGGGCACTTTTTTCTGCAAACTACTTTCAATATTCAAATTTTAAGTCTTGGTTGAAATCTTTTTGTCAAACAATTGTCATTATACGAATTTTAACTCTAAGTTGGAATTTTTTTCTTCAAACTATCGTCTATTTACGAAATTTAACACTTGTTGGGAATTCTTAGTCAAACTATCGTAAATGTACGAATTTTAACTATCGGTGGGAATTTTTTTCTTCAGACTACTGTCAATATACAAATTTTAACTATTTGTTGAAATCTTTTTGTCAAACTATCGTCAATACACGTGGTTTAATACTGAAGCGGCTGCGCTGCTTCGGTTTTCGCTGTGCTGTAAAGATGGAGGAAGAAAGAAGGAAGGAAAAGAGAGGGGAAGAACGTTTCGTCCTGGGCCTGCTAGTGGCCTCATCAGTAAGGCTACCTAGCAGGCCCTGCCTTAGACGCTGGGATATTAGGGACAGTTCGGAACTTCTATATATTGGAAACGATGGGTCATCGGGTACTTTCAGGAAAGTGTAAATGGTGCTGTCCCTCTAGTGGCGAGTGCCGCCACAATACTAAGTTGGAATTTTTTTCTCCAAACCATCGTCAATGTACGAATTTTAACTCTCGATGTGCACTTTTTTCTGCAAACTACTTTCAATATTCAAATTTTAAGTCTTGGTTGAAATCTTTTTGTCAAACAATCGTCATTATACGAACTTTAACTCTAGGTTGGTATTTTTTTCATCAAACTATCGTCTATTTACGAAATTTAACTCTTGTTGGGAATTCTTAGTCAAACTACCGTCAATTTACGAATTTTAACTCTCGGTGGGAATTTTTCTCTTCAGACTACTTTCAATGTACAAATTTTAACTTTTTGCTGAAATCTTTTTGTCAAACTATCGTCAATACACGTGGTTTAATACCAGGTTGGAATTTTTTCTCCAAACCATCGTCTATATACGAATTTTAACTGTTTGTTGAAATCTTTTTGTCAAACAATCGTCATTATACGAACTTTAACTCTAGGTTGGAATTTTTTTCTTCAAACTATCGTCTATTTACGAAATTTAACTCATGTTGGGAATGTTTTTCTTCAAACTATGGTCTATATACGAATTGCAACTCTCGATGGGAATTTTTTGGCAAACTACCGTCAATGTACGAATTCTAACTCTCGGTGGGAATTTTTTTCTTCAGACTACTCTCAATATATAAATTTTAACTATTTGTTGAAATCTTTTTGTCAAACAATCGTCAATACACGTGGTTTAATACTAGGTTGGAATTTTTTTCTCCAAACCATCGCCTATATACGAATTTTAACTGTTTTTTGAAATCTTCTTGTCAAACTATCGTCAATACACGTGGTTTAATGCCAGGTTGGAATTTTTTTCTTCAAACCATCGTCTATATACGAATTTTAACTCTCGGTGGGAATGTTTTTCTTCAAACTATGGTCTATATACGAATTGCAACTCTCGATGGGAATTTTTTGGCAAGCTACCGTCAATGTACGAATTCTAACTCTCGGTGGGAATTTTTTTCTTCAGACTACTCTCAATATATAAATTTTAACTATTTGTTGAAATCTTTTTGTCAAACAATCGTCAATACACGTGGTTTAATACTAGGTTGGAATTTTTTTCTCCAAACCATCGCCTATATACGAATTTTAACTGTTTTTTGAAATCTTTTTGTCAAACTATCGTCAATACACGTGGTTTAATACTAAGCTGGAATTTTTTTCTCCAAACCATCGTCAATGTACGAATTTTAACTCTCGATGGGAACTTTTTGGCAAACTGCCGTCAATGTACGAATTTTAACTCTCGGTGGGCACTTTTTTCTGCAAACTACTTTCAATATTCAAATTTTAAGTCTTGGTTGAAATCTTTTTGTCAAACAATCGTCATTATACGAACTTTAACTCTAGGTTGGAATTTTTTTCTTCAAACTATCGTCTATTTACGAAATTTAACTCTTGTTGGGAATTCTCAGTCAAACTATCGTAAATGTACGAATTTTAACTATCGGTGGGAATTTTTTTCTTCAGACTACTGTCAATATACAAATTTTAACTATTTGTTGAAATCTTTTTGTCAAACTATCGACAATACACGTGGTATAATACTAGGTTGGAATTTTTTTCTCCAAACCATCGTCTATATACGAATTTTAACTCTCGGTGGGAATTTTTTTCTTCAAACTATGGTCTATATACGAAATGTAACTCTCTGTTTCGCGTTAGTCGTTACGCGAAGCTCGTGATTCAACAGCGGCCAGAGAACTGGCCAGCAGAGGTTGTAAGGCTCTGCTCGGTGCCTCCGACTGTTTTGTCACGGGCGCTCCTACGTCTTTTTACGGAGATAGGAGTGTTATGAGGGTTTCAGGCCTGAACCTGATGATGGATAGATGGTAGTAACTGGTGTTTTATTGAGGTTCAACAGCGGCCAGGTAAACTGGCCAACAGAGGTTGTAAGGCTCTGCTCGGTGCCTCCGACTGTTGAGACCGATGTGTAAATAAGCGATTGGATGAAAATTCTAGCCGGTCCACTGCAAGCGGTGCTCTTTGGCGCGGCTGAGGGGCTCAGGTCGTTGGTGGTGAAGGCAGGGCTTCCGACCGTACTTGCCACACGTCTCGTGAGGAGTAACTCCTGCTCTCACGGCATGGCGATAATGTCAGACGGCCGTATTCGAGAGACTAACGCTGACCCAGAGATTGTCCACTCTGGGGATCAATTCTGGTTTTGGGGTGGGTTTTCAGGGATTGTGTGCTGTAGCAAGACAATCAAGCTGAAAGAGCCCGACTCCTGGATAGTGCTTTCCTCCTCGACTAGGTTTTCTGCCGATCGCTAATGATAAGTTGGTGGATGGTTCGTTTGAAGGAAGGTTCGGTTCGAAGATGAACGTTCAGGCGCGATGCTGAAGTTCAACTGTTTTCATTTGGAAAATCTCGCAAGCTTCTAATCTTGGAGAGGAAAGATCTTTCTTCTAATTGGACTATGTGAGTCCTGTTAGGGGGTGGCTATTGCGGACAGTAACCTATAAGGAATGTCCGTGGTCTTTTGGGAGGTGTGCTCCAAAACGGAGAAAGTGGCCGTGAAATCTACGTCCTGTCAGGCATGTGTCGACAAAATGACATTGTCAATGGGCGCAGTCTGGTTTCTTCCGAGTTTGGAGTTTCTGTTTACAGTCCGAATGCGGACTAAGTGGGCCTTCGTCTGTTGCGGCCATAAATTCAAAGTCAGACAATGAATGTTAGCGTAAATGAACTGCCTTTCGAAGGTAGTCATTGAGGTTCGTAGATGCCAGAACGCTAGCTGGATATTTCCAGATGGGGACTGAAGTCCCTGCCGAACTCTTGGGTAGAATTTATGCCCGTGGTTGACAATGGCAGATTGGAAACATGCATGACAGACGGAACTGATGGGCCAGAGAAGAGGGGTCTGGAAAATAGCCTAAGACCCGTGGGTGTGCCACGGAACACTCTCGATGGGAATTTTTTTGGCAAACTGCCGTCAAAGTACGAATTTTAACTCTCGGTGGGAATTTTTTTCTTCAGACTACCCTCAATATATAAATTTTAACTATTTGTTGAAATCTTTTTGTCAAACAATCGTCAATACACGTGGTTTAATACTAGGTTGAAATTTTTTTCTCCAAACCATCGTCTATATACGAATTTTAACTCTCGATGGGAATTTTTTGGCAAACTACCGTCAATGTACGAATTTTAACTCTCGGTGGGCACTTTTTTCTTCAGACTACTGTCAATGTACAAATTTTAACTATTTGTTGAAATCTTTATGTCAATCTATCGTCAATACACGTGGTTTAATACTAGGTTGCAATTTTATTCTCCAAACCATCGTCTATATGCGAATTTTAACTCTCGATGGGAATTTTCTGGCAAACTACCGTCAATGTACGAATTTTAACTCTCGGTGGGCACTTTTTTCTTCAAACTACTGTCAATATTCAAATTTTAAGTCTTGGTTGAAATATTTTTGTCAAACATTCGTCATTATACGAACTTTAACTCTAGGTTGGAATTTTTTTCTTCAAACTATCGTCTATTTACGAAATTTAACTCATGTTGGGAATTCTCAGTCAAACTATCGTAAATGTACGAATTTTAACTATCGGTGGGAATTTTTTTCTTCAGACTACTGTCAATATACGAATTTTAACTATTTGTTGAAATCTTTTTGTCAAACAATCGTCAATACACGTGGTTTAATACTAGGTTGGAATTTTTTTCTCCAAACCATCGCCTGTATACGAATTTTAACTGTTTGTTGAAATCTTTTTGTCAAGCAGTCGTCAATACACGTGGTTTAATACCAGGTTGGAATTTTTTTCTCCAAACCATCGTCTATATACGAATTTTAACTCTCGGTGGGAATTTTTTTCTTCAAACCATGGTCAATATACAAATTTTAACTATTTGTTGAAATCTTTTTGTCAAACAAATCTTTTCGTCAATACACGTGGTTTAATACTAGGTTGGAATTTTTTTCTCCAAACCATCGCCTATATACGAATTTTAACTGTTTGTTGAAATCTTTTTGTCAAGCAGTCGTCAATACACGTGGTTTAATACCAGGTTGGAATTTTTTTCTCCAAACCATCGTCTATATACGAATTTTAACTCTCGGTGGGAATTTTTTGGCAAACTACCGTCAATGTACGAAATTTAACTCTCGGTGGGAATTTTTCTCTTCAGACTACTGTCAATGTACAAATTTTAACTATTTTTTGAAATCTTTTTGTCAAACTATCGTCAATACACGTGGTTTAATACTAAGTTGGAACTTTTTTCTCCAAACCATCGTCAATGTACGAATTTTAACTCTCGATGGGAATTTTTTGGCAAACTGCCGTCAATGTACGAAATTTAACTCTCGGTGGGCACTTTTTTCTGCAAACTACTTTCAATACTCAAATTTTAAGTCTTGGTTGAAATCTTTTTGTCAAACAATCGTCATTATACGAACTTTAACTCTAGGTTGGAATTTTTTTCTTCAAACTATCGTCTATTTACGAAATTTAACTCTTGTTGGGAATTCTTAGTCAAACTATCGTAAATGTACGAATTTTAACTATCCGTGTGAATATTGTTCTTCAGACTACTGTCAATATATAAATTTTAACTATTTGTTGAAATCTTTTTGTCAAACAATCGTCAATACACGTGGTTTAATACTAGGTTGGAATTTTTTTCTCCAAACCATCGTCTATATACGAATTTTAACTCTCGATGGGAATTTTTTGGCAAACTACCGTCAATGTACGAATTTTAACTCTCGGTGGGAATTTTTCGCTTCAGACTACAGTCAATGTACAAATTTTAACTATTTGTTGAAATCTTTTTGTCAAACAATCGTCAATACACGTGGTTTAATACTAGGTTGGAATTTTTTTCTCCAAACCATCGCCTATATAGGAATTTTAACTGTTTGTTGAAATCTTTTTGTCAAGCAGTCGTCAATACACGTGGTTTAATACCAGGTTGGAATTTTTTTCTCCAAACCATCGTCTATATACGAATTTTAACTCTCGGTGGGAATTTTTTTCTTCAAACTATGGTCTATATACGAATTGTAACTCTCGATGGGAATTTTTTTGGCAAACTGCCGTCAATGTACGAATTTTAACTCTCGGAGGGAATTTTTCTCTTCAGACTACTGTCAATGTACAAATTTTAACTATTTTTTGAAATCTTTTTGTCAAACTATCGTCAATACACGTGGTTTAATACTAAGTTGGAACTTTTTTCTCCAAACCATCGTCAATGTACGAATTTTAACTCTCGATGGGAATTTTTTGGCAAACTGCCGTCAATGTACGAAATTTAACTCTCGGTGGGCACTTTTTTCTGCAAACTACTTTCAATATTCAAATTTTAAGTCTTGGTTGAAATCTTTTTGTCAAACAATCGTCATTATACGAACTTTAACTCTAGGTTGGAATTTTTTTCTTCAAACTATCGTCTATTTACGAAATTTAACTCTTGTTGGGAATTCTTAGTCAAACTATCGTAAATGTACGAATTTTAACTATCGGTGGGAATTTTTTTCTTCAGACTAGTGTCAATATACAAATTTTAACTATTTGTTGAAATCTTTTTGTCAAACAATCGTCAATACACGTGGTTTAATACTAGGTTGGAATTTTTTTCTCCAAACCATCGCCTATATACGAATTTTAACTGTTTGTTGAAATCTTTTTGTCAAGCAGTCGTCAATACACGTGGTTTAATACCAGGTTGGAATTTTTTTCTCCAAACCATCGTCTATATACGAATTTTAACTCTCGGTGGGAATTTTTTTCTTCAAACCATGGTCAATATACAAATTTTAACTATTTGTTGAAATCTTTTTGTCAAACAAATCTTTTCGTCAATACACGTGGTTTAATACTAGGTTGGAATTTTTTTCTCCAAACCATCGCCTATATACGAATTTTAACTGTTTGTTGAAATCTTTTTGTCAAGCAGTCGTCAATACACGTGGTTTAATACCAGGTTGGAATTTTTTTCTCCAAACCATCGTCTATATACGAATTTTAACTCTCGGTGGGAATTTTTTGGCAAACTACCGTCATTGTACGAAATTTAACTCTCGGTGGGAATTTTTCTCTTCAGACTACTGTCAATGTACAAATTTTAACTATTTGCTGAAATCTTTTTGTCAAACTATCGTCAATACACGTGGTTTAATACCAGGTTGGAATTTTTTTCTCCAAACCATCGTCTATATACGAATTTTAACTCTCGGTGGGAATTTTTTTCTTCAAACTATGGTCTATATACGAATTGTAACTCTCGATGGGAATTTTTTTGGCAAACTGCCGTCAATGTACGAATTTTAACTCTCGGTGGGAATTTTTCTCTTCAGACTACTGTCAATGTACAAATTTTAACTATTTTTTGAAATCTTTTTGTCAAACTATCGTCAATACACGTGGTTTAATACTAAGTTGGAACTTTTTTC
Organism: Xylocopa sonorina; assembly: GCF_050948175.1. NCBI lineage: Eukaryota > Metazoa > Arthropoda > Insecta > Hymenoptera > Apidae > Xylocopa > Xylocopa sonorina. The sequence continues at coordinate 278,136 of NW_027490235.1, forward strand.
TCCAAACCATCGTCAATGTACGAATTTTAACTCTCGATGGGAATTTTTTGGCAAACTGCCGTCAATGTACGAAATTTAACTCTCGGTGGGCACTTTTTTCTGCAAACTACTTTCAATACTCAAATTTTAAGTCTTGGTTGAAATCTTTTTGTCAAACAATCGTCATTATACGAACTTTAACTCTAGGTTGGAATTTTTTTCTTCAAACTATCGTCTATTTACGAAATTTAACTCTTGTTGGGAATTCTTAGTCAAACTATCGTAAATGTACGAATTTTAACTATCCGTGTGAATTTTGTTCTTCAGACTACTGTCAATATATAAATTTTAACTATTTGTTGAAATCTTTTTGTCAAACAATCGTCAATACACGTGGTTTAATACTAGGTTGGAATTTTTTTCTCCAAACCATCGTCTATATACGAATTTTAACTCTCGATGGGAATTTTTTGGCAAACTACCGTCAATGTACGAATTTTAACTCTCGGTGGGAATTTTTCGCTTCAGACTACAGTCAATGTACAAATTTTAACTATTTGTTGAAATCTTTTTGTCAAACAATCGTCAATACACGTGGTTTAATACTAGGTTGGAATTTTTTTCTCCAAACCATCGCCTATATAGGAATTTTAACTGTTTGTTGAAATCTTTTTGTCAAGCAGTCGTCAATACACGTGGTTTAATACCAGGTTGGAATTTTTTTCTCCAAACCATCGTCTATATACGAATTTTAACTCTCGGTGGGAATTTTTTTCTTCAAACTATGATCTATATACGAATTGTAACTCTCGATGGGAATTTTTTTGGCAAACTGCCGTCAATGTACGAATTTTAACTCTCGGAGGGAATTTTTCTCTTCAGACTACTGTCAATGTACAAATTTTAACTATTTTTTGAAATCTTTTTGTCAAACTATCGTCAATACACGTGGTTTAATACTAAGTTGGAACTTTTTTCTCCAAACCATCGTCAATGTACGAATTTTAACTCTCGATGGGAATTTTTTGGCAAACTGCCGTCAATGTACGAAATTTAACTCTCGGTGGGCACTTTTTTCTGCAAACTACTTTCAATATTCAAATTTTAAGTCTTGGTTGAAATCTTTTTGTCAAACAATCGTCATTATACGAACTTTAACTCTAGGTTGGAATTTTTTTCTTCAAACTATCGTCTATTTACGAAATTTAACTCTTGTTGGGAATTCTTAGTCAAACTATCGTAAATGTACGAATTTTAACTATCGGTGGGAATTTTTTTCTTCAGACTACTGTCAATATACAAATTTTAACTATTTGTTGAAATCTTTTTGTCAAACAATCGTCAATACACGTGGTTTAATACTAGGTTGGAATTTTTTTCTCCAAACCATCGCCTATATACGAATTTTAACTGTTTGTTGAAATCTTTTTGTCAAGCAGTCGTCAATACACGTGGTTTAATACCAGGTTGGAATTTTTTTCTCCAAACCATCGTCTATATACGAATTTTAACTCTCGGTGGGAATTTTTTGGCAAACTACCGTCATTGTACGAAATTTAACTCTCGGTGGGAATTTTTCTCTTCAGACTACTGTCAATGTACAAATTTTAACTATTTGCTGAAATCTTTTTGTCAAACTATCGTCAATACACGTGGTTTAATACCAGGTTGGAATTTTTTTCTCCAAACCATCGTCTATATACGAATTTTAACTCTCGGTGGGAATTTTTTTCTTCAAACTATGGTCTATATACGAATTGTAACTCTCGATGGGAATTTTTTTGGCAAACTGCCGTCAATGTACGAATTTTAACTCTCGGTGGGAATTTTTCTCTTCAGACTACTGTCAATGTACAAATTTTAACTATTTTTTGAAATCTTTTTGTCAAACTATCGTCAATACACGTGGTTTAATACTAAGTTGGAACTTTTTTCTCCAAACCATCGTCAATGTACGAATTTTAACTCTCGATGGGAATTTTTTGGCAAACTGCCGTCAATGTACGAAATTTAACTCTCGGTGGGCACTTTTTTCTGCAAACTACTTTCAATACTCAAATTTTAAGTCTTGGTTGAAATCTTTTCGTCAAACAATCGTCATTATACGAACTTTAACTCTAGGTTGGAATTTTTTTCTTCAAACTATCGTCTATTTACGAAATTTAACTCTTGTTGGGAATTCTTAGTCAAACTATCGTAAATGTACGAATTTTAACTATCCGTGTGAATTTTGTTCTTCAGACTACTGTCAATATATAAATTTTAACTATTTGTTGAAATCTTTTTGTCAAACAATCGTCAATACACGTGGTTTAATACTAGGTTGGAATTTTTTTCTCCAAACCATCGTCTATATACGAATTTTAACTCTCGATGGGAATTTTTTGGCAAACTACCGTCAATGTACGAATTTTAACTCTCGGTGGGAATTTTTCGCTTCAGACTACAGTCAATGTACAAATTTTAACTATTTGTTGAAATCTTTTTGTCAAACAATCGTCAATACACGTGGTTTAATACTAGGTTGGAATTTTTTTCTCCAAACCATCGCCTATATAGGAATTTTAACTGTTTGTTGAAATCTTTTTGTCAAGCAGTCGTCAATACACGTGGTTTAATACCAGGTTGGAATTTTTTTCTCCAAACCATCGTCTATATACGAATTTTAACTCTCGGTGGGAATTTTTTTCTTCAAACTATGGTCTATATACGAATTGTAACTCTCGATGGGAATTTTTTTGGCAAACTGCCGTCAATGTACGAATTTTAACTCTCGGAGGGAATTTTTCTCTTCAGACTACTGTCAATGTACAAATTTTAACTATTTTTTGAAATCTTTTTGTCAAACTATCGTCAATACACGTGGTTTAATACTAAGTTGGAACTTTTTTCTCCAAACCATCGTCAATGTACGAATTTTAACTCTCGATGGGAATTTTTTGGCAAACTGCCGTCAATGTACGAAATTTAACTCTCGGTGGGCACTTTTTTCTGCAAACTACTTTCAATATTCAAATTTTAAGTCTTGGTTGAAATCTTTTTGTCAAACAATCGTCATTATACGAACTTTAACTCTAGGTTGGACTTTTTTTCTTCAAACTATCGTCTATTTACGAAATTTAACTCTTGTTGGGAATTCTTAGTCAAACTATCGTAAATGTACGAATTTTAACTATCCGTGGGAATTTTTTTCTTCAGACTACTGTCAATATATAAATTTTAACTATTTGTTGAAATCTTTTTGTCAAACAATCGTCAATACACGTGGTTTAATACTAGGTTGGAATTTTTTTCTCCAAACCATCGTCTATATACGAATTTTAACTCTCGACTGGAATTTTTTGGCAAACTACCGTCAATCTACGAATTTTAACTCTCGGTGGGAATTTTTCGCTTCAGACTACTGTCAATGTACAAATTTTAACTATCTGTTGAAATCTTTTTGTCAAACTATCGTCAATACAAGTGGTATAATACTAAGTTGGAATTTTTTTCTCCAAACCATCGTCAATGTACGAATTTTAACTCTCGATGGGAATTTTTTGGCAAACTACCGTCAATGTACGAATTTTAACTCTCGGTGGGCACTTTTTTCTGCAAACTACTTTCAATATTCAAATTTTAAGTCTTGGTTGAAATCGTTTTGTCAAACAATCGTCATTATACGAACTTTAACTCTAGGTTGGAACTTTTTTCTTCAAACTATCGTCTATTTACGAAATTTAGCTCTTGTTGGGAATTCTTAGTCAAACTATCGTAAATGTACGAATTTTAACTATCGGTGGGAATTTTTTTCTTCAGACTACTGTCAATATACAAATTTTAACTATTTGTTGAAATCTTTTTGTCAAACAATCGTCAATACACGTGGTTTAATACTAGGTTGGAATTTTTTTCTCCAAACCATCGTCTATATACGAATTTTAACTGTTTGTTGAAATCTTTTTGTCAAGCAATCGTCAATACACGTGGTTTAATACCAGGTTGGAATTTTTTTCTCCAAACCATCGTCTATATACGAATTTTAACTCTCGGTGGGAATTTTTTTCTTCAAACTATAGTCTATATACGAATTGTAACTCTCGATGGGAATTCTTTTGGCAAACTGCCGTCAATGTACGAATTTTAACTCTCGGTGGGAATTTTTTTCTTCAGACTACTCTCAATATACAAATTTTAACTGTTTGTTGAAATCTTTTTGCCAAACAATCGTCAATACACGTGGTTTAATACCAGGTTGGAATTTTTTTCTCCAAACCATCGTCTATATACGAATTTTAACTCTCGATGGGAATTTTTTGGCAAACTACCGTCAATGTACGAATTCTAACTCACGGTGGGAATTTTTTTCTTCAGAATACTCTCAATATATAAATTTTAACTGTTTGTTGAAATCTTTTTGTCAAACAATCGTCAATACACGTGGTTTAATACCAGGTTGGAATTTTTTTCTCCAAACCATCGTCTATATACGAATTTTAACTCTCGATGGGAATTTTTTGGCAAACTACCGTCAATGTACGAATTCTAACTCACGGTGGGAATTTTTTTATTCAGAATACTCTCAATATATGAATTTTAACTGTTTGTTGAAATCTTTTTGTCACACAATCGTCAATACACGTGGTTTAATACCAGGTTGGAATTTTTTTCTCCAAACCATCGTCTATATACGAATTTTAACTCTCGATGGGAATTTTTTGGCAAACTACCGTCAATGTACGAATTTTAACTCTCGGTGGGAATTTTTCTCTTCAGACTACTGTCAATGTACAAATTTTAACTAATTGTTGAAATCTTTTTGTCAAGCTATCGTCAATACACGTGGTTTAATACTAAGTTGGAATTTTTTTCTCCAATCCATCGTCTATATACGAATTTTAACACACGATGGGAATTTTTTGGCAAACTACCGTCAATGGACGAATTTTAACTCTCGTTGGGCACTTTTTTCTTCAAACTACTGTCAATATTCAAATTTTAAGTCTTGGTTGAAATCTTTTGGTCAAACAATTGTCATTATACGAATTTTAACTGTAGGTTGGAATTTTTTTCTCCAAACTATCGTCTATATACGAATTTTAACTCTCCATGGGAATTTTTTGATCAAACTACCGTCAATGTACGAATTTTAACTCTCGGTGGGAATTTTTTTCTTCAGACTACTCTCAATATATAAATTTTAACTGTTTGTTGAAATCTTTTTGCCAAACAATCGTCAATACACGTGGTTTAATACCAGGTTGGAATTTTTTTCTCCAAACCATCGTCTATATACGAATTTTAACTCTCGATGGGAATTTTTTGGCAAACTACCGTCAATGTACGAATTCTAACTCACGGTGGGAATTTTTTTCTTCAGAATACTCTCAATATATAAATTTTAACTGTTTGTTGAAATCTTTTTGTCAAACAATCGTCAATACACGTGGTTTAATACCAGGTTGGAATTTTTTTCTCCAAACCATCGTCTATATACGAATTTTAACTCTCGATGGGAATTTTTTGGCAAACTACCGTCAATGTACGAATTCTAACTCACGGTGGGAATTTTTTTCTTCAGAATACTCTCAATATATAAATTTTAGCTGTTTGTTGAAATCTTTTTGTCAAACAATCGTCAATACACGTGGTTTAATACCAGGTTGGAATTTTTTTCTCCAAACCATCGTCTATATACGAATTTTAACTCACGATGGGAATTTTTTGGCAAACTACCGTCAATGTACGAATTTTAACTCTCGGTGGGAATTTTTCTCTTCAGACTACTGTCAATGTACAAATTTTAACTAATTGTTGAAATCTTTTTGTCAAGCTATCGTCAATACACGTGGTTTAATACTAAGTTGGAATTTTTTTCTCCAATCCATCGTCTATATACGAATTTTAACACACGATGGGAATTTTTTGGCAAACTACCGTCAATGTACGAATTTTAACTCTCGTTGGGCACTTTTTTCTTCAAACTACTGTCAATATTCAAATTTTAAGTCTTGGTTGAAATCTTTTGGTCAAACAATTGTCATTATACGAATTTTAACTGTAGGTTGGAATTTTTTTCTCCAAACTATCGTCTATATACGAATTTTAACTCTCCATGGGAATTTTTTGATCAAACTACCGTCAATGTACGAATTTTAACTCTCGGTGGGAATTTTTTTCTTCAGACTACTCTCAATATATAAATTTTAACTGTTTGTTGAAATCTTTTTGCCAAACAATCGTCAATACACGTGGTTTAATACCAGGTTGGAATTTTTTTCTCCAAACCATCGTCTATATACGAATTTTAACTCTCGATGGGAATTTTTTGGCAAACTACCGTCAATGTACGAATTCTAACTCACGGTGGGAATTTTTTTCTTCAGAATACTCTCAATATATAAATTTTAACTGTTTGTTGAAATCTTTTTGTCAAACAGTCGTCAATACACGTGGTTTAATACCAGGTTGGAATTTTTTTCTCCAAACCATCGTCTATATACGAATTTTAACTCTCGATGGGAATTTTTTGGCAAACTACCGTCAATGTACGAATTTTAGCTCTCGGTGGGAATTTTTCTCTTCAGACTACTGTCAATGTACAAATTTTAACTAATTGATGAAATCTTTTTGTCAAGCTATCGTCAATACACGTGGTTTAATACTAAGTTGGAATTTTTTTCTCCAATCCATCGTCTATATACGAATTTTAACACACGATGGGAATTTTTTGGCAAACTACCGTCAATGTACGAATTTTAACTCTCGTTGGGCACTTTTTTCTTCAAACTACTGTCAATATTCAAATTTTAAGTCTTGGTTGAAATCTTTTGGTCAAACAATTGTCATTATACGAATTTTAACTGTAGGTTGGAATTTTTTTCTCCAAACTATCGTCTATATACGAATTTTAACTCTCCATGGGAATTTTTTGATCAAACTACCGTCAATGTACGAATTTTAACTCTCGGTGGGAATTTTTTTCTTCAGACTACTCTCAATATATAAATTTTAACTGTTTGTTGAAATCTTTTTGCCAAACAATCGTCAATACACGTGGTTTAATACCAGGTTGGAATTTTTTTCTCCAAACCATCGTCTATATACGAATTTTAACTCTCGATGGGAATTTTTTGGCAAACTACCGTCAATGTACGAATTCTAACTCACGGTGGGAATTTTTTTCTTCAGAATACTCTCAATATATAAATTTTAACTGTTTGTTGAAATCTTTTTGTCAAACAGTCGTCAATACACGTGGTTTAATACCAGGTTGGAATTTTTTTCTCCAAACCATCGTCTATATACGAATTTTAACTCTCGATGGGAATTTTTTGGCAAACTACCGTCAATGTACGAATTTTAGCTCTCGGTGGGAATTTTTCTCTTCAGACTACTGTCAATGTACAAATTTTAACTAATTGATGAAATCTTTTTGTCAAGCTATCGTCAATACACGTGGTTTAATACTAAGTTGGAATTTTTTTCTCCAATCCATCGTCTATATACGAATTTTAACACACGATGGGAATTTTTTGGCAAACTACCGTCAATGTACGAATTTTAACTCTCGTTGGGCACTTTTTTCTTCAAACTACTGTCAATATTCAAATTTTAAGTCTTGGTTGAAATCTTTTGGTCAAACAATTGTCATTATACGAATTTTAACTGTAGGTTGGAATTTTTTTCTCCAAACTATCGTCTATATACGAATTTTAACTCTCCATGGGAATTTTTTGATCAAACTACCGTCAATGTACGAATTTTAACTCTCGGTGGGAATTTTTTTCTTCAGACTACTCTCAATATATAAATTTTAACTGTTTGTTGAAATCTTTTTGTCAAACAATCGTCAATACACGTGGTTTAATACCAGGTTGGAATTTTTTTCTCCAAACCATCGTCTATATACGAATTTTAACTCTCGATGGGAATTTTTTGGCAAACTACCGTCAATGTACGAATTCTAACTCACGGTGGGAATTTTTTTCTTCAGAATACTCTCAATATATAAATTTTAACTGTTTGTTGAAATCTTTTTGTCAAACAGTCGTCAATACACGTGGTTTAATACCAGGTTGGAATTTTTTTCTCCAAACCATCGTCTATATACGAATTTTAACTCTCGATGGGAATTTTTTGGCAAACTACCGTCAATGTACGAATTTTAGCTCTCGGTGGGAATTTTTCTCTTCAGACTACTGTCAATGTACAAATTTTAACTAATTGATGAAATCTTTTTGTCAAGCTATCGTCAATACACGTGGTTTAATACTAAGTTGGAATTTTTTTCTCCAATCCATCGTCTATATACGAATTTTAACACACGATGGGAATTTTTTGGCAAACTACTGTCAATGTACGAATTTTAACTCTCGTTGGGCACTTTTTTCTTCAAACTACTGTCAATATTCAAATTTTAAGTCTTGGTTGAAATCTCTTGGTCAAACAATTGTCATTATACGAATTTTAACTGTAGGTTGGAATTTTTTTCTCCAAACTATCGTCTATATACGAATTTTAACTCTCCATGGGAATTTTTTGATCAAACTGCCGTCAATGTACGAATTTTAACTCTCGGTGGGAATTTTTTTCTTCAGACTACTCTCAATATATAAATTTTAACTGTTTGTTGAAATCTTTTTGTCAAACAATCGTCAATACACGTGGTTTAATACCAGGTTGGAATTTTTTTCTCCAAACCATCGTCTATATACGAATTTTAACTCTCGATGGGAATTTTTTGGCAAACTACCGTCAATGTACGAATTCTAACTCACGGTGGGAATTTTTTTCTTCAGAATACTCTCAATATATAAATTTTAACTGTTTGTTGAAATCTTTTTGTCAAACAATCGTCAATACACGTGGTTTAATACCAGGTTGGAATTTTTTTCTCCAAACCATCGTCTATATACGAATTTTAACTCTCGATGGGAATTTTTTGGCAAACTACCGTCAATGTACGAATTTTAACTCTCGGTGGGAATTTTTCTCTTCAGACTACTGTCAATGTACAAATTTTAACTAATTGTTGAAATCTTTTTGTCAAGCTATCGTCAATACACGTGGTTTAATACTAAGTTGGAATTTTTTTCTCCAATCCATCGTCTATATACGAATTTTAACACACGATGGGAATTTTTTGGCAAACTACCGTCAATGTACGAATTTTAACTCTCGTTGGGCACTTTTTTCTTCAAACTACTGTCAATATTCAAATTTTAAGTCTTGGTTGAAATCTTTTGGTCAAACAATTGTCATTATACGAATTTTAACTGTAGGTTGGAATTTTTTTCTCCAAACTATCGTCTATATACGAATTTTAACTCTCCATGGGAATTTTTTGATCAAACTACCGTCAATGTACGAATTTTAACTCTCGGTGGGAATTTTTTTCTTCAGACTACTCTCAATATATAAATTTTAACTGTTTGTTGAAATCTTTTTGCCAAACAATCGTCAATACACGTGGTTTAATACCAGGTTGGAATTTTTTTCTCCAAACCATCGTCTATATACGAATTTTAACTCTCGATGGGAATTTTTTGGCAAACTACGGTCAATGTTCGAATTCTAACTCACGGTGGGAATTTTTTTCTTCAGAATACTCTCAATATATAAATTTTAACTGTTTGTTGAAATCTTTTTGTCAAACAATCGTCAATACACGTGGTTTAATACCAGGTTGGAATTTTTTTCTCCAAACCATCGTCTATATACGAATTTTAACTCTCGATGGGAATTTTTTGGCAAACTACCGTCAATGTACGAATTCTAACTCACGGTGGGAATTTTTTTCTTCAGAATACTCTCAATATATAAATTTTAACTGTTTGTTGACATCTTTTTGTCAAACAATCGTCAATACACGTGGTTTAATACCAGGTTGGAATTTTTTTCTCCAAACCATCGTCTATATACGAATTTTAACTCTCGATGGGAATTTTTTGGCAAACTACCGTCAATGTACGAATTTTAACTCTCGGTGGGAATTTTTCTCTTCAGACTACTGTCAATGTACAAATTTTAACTAATTGTTGAAATCTTTTTGTCAAGCTATCGTCAATACACGTGGTTTAATACTAAGTTGGAATTTTTTTCTCCAATCCATCGTCTATATACGAATTTTAACACACGATGGGAATTTTTTGGCAAACTACCGTCAATGTACGAATTTTAACTCTCGTTGGGCACTTTTTTCTTCAAACTACTGTCAATATTCAAATTTTAAGTCTTGGTTGAAATCTTTTGGTCAAACAATTGTCATTATACGAATTTTAACTGTAGGTTGGAATTTTTTTCTCCAAACTATCGTCTATATACGAATTTTAACTCTCCATGGGAATTTTTTGATCAAACTACCGTCAATGTACGAATTTTAACTCTCGGTGGGAATTTTTTCTTCAGACTACTCACAATATATAAATTTTAACTGTTTGTTGAAATCGTTTTGCCAAACAATCGTCAATACACGTGGTTTAATACCAGGTTGGAATTTTTTTCTCCAAACCATCGTCTATATACGAATTTTAACTCTCGATGGGAATTTTTTGGCAAACTACCGTCAATGTACGAATTCTAACTCACGGTGGGAATTTTTTTCTTCAGAATACTCTCAATATATAAATTTTAACTGTTTGTTGAAATCTTTTTGTCAAACAGTCGTCAATACACGTGGTTTAATACCAGGTTGGAATTTTTTTCTCCAAACCATCGTCTATATACGAATTTTAACTCTCGATGGGAATTTTTTGGCAAACTACCGTCAATGTACGAATTTTAACTCTCGGTGGGAATTTTTCTCTTCAGAATACTGTCAATGTACAAATTTTAACTAATTGATGAAATCTTTTTGTCAAGCTATCGTCAATACACGTGGTTTAATACTAAGTTGGAATTTTTTTCTCCAATCCATCGTCTATATACGAATTTTAACACACGATGGGAATTTTTTGGCAAACTACCGTCAATGTACGAATTTTAACTCTCGTTGGGCACTTTTTTCTTCAAACTACTGTCAATATTCAAATTTTAAGTCTTGGTTGAAATCTTTTGGTCAAACAATTGTCATTATACGAATTTTAACTGTAGGTTGGAATTTTTTTCTCCAAACTATCGTCTATATACGAATTTTAACTCTCCATGGGAATTTTTTGATCAAACTACCGTCAATGTACGAATTTTAACTCTCGGTGGGAATTTTTTTCTTCAGACTACTCTCAATATATAAATTTTAACTGTTTGTTGAAATCTTTTTGCCAAACAATCGTCAATACACGTGGTTTAATACCAGGTTGGAATTTTTTTCTCCAAACCATCGTCTATATACGAATTTTAACTCTCGATGGGAATTTTTTGGCAAACTACCGTCAATGTACGAATTCTAACTCACGGTGTGAATTTTTTTCTTCAGAATACTCTCAATATATAAATTTTAACTGTTTGTTGAAATCTTTTTGTCAAACAATCGTCAATACACGTGGTTTAATACCAGGTTGGAATTTTTTTCTCCAAACCATCGTCTATATACGAATTTTAACTCTCGATGGGAATTTTTGGGCAAACTACCGTCAATGTACGAATTTTAACTCTCGGTGGGAATTTTTCTCTTCAGACTACTGTCAATGTACAAATTTTAACTAATTGTTGAAATCTTTTTGTCAAGCTATCGTCAATACACGTGGTTTAATACTAAGTTGGAATTTTTTTCTCCAATCCATCGTCTATATACGAATTTTAACACACGATGGGAATTTTTTGGCAAACTACCGTCAATGTACGAATTTTAACTCTCGTTGGGCACTTTTTTCTTCAAACTACTGTCAATATTCAAATTTTAAGTCTTGGTTGAAATCTTTTGGTCAAACAATTGTCATTATACGAATTTTAACTGTAGGTTGGAATTTTTTTCTCCAAACTATCGTCTATATACGAATTTTAACTCTCCATGGGAATTTTTTGATCAAACTACCGTCAATGTACGAATTTTAACTCTCGGTGGGAATTTTTTTCTTCAGACTACTCTCAATATATAAATTTTAACTGTTTGTTGAAATCTTTTTGCCAAACAATCGTCAATACACGTGGTTTAATACCAGGTTGGAATTTTTTTCTCCAAACCATCGTCTATATACGAATTTTAACTCTCGATGGGAATTTTTTGGCAAACTACCGTCAATGTACGAATTCTAACTCACGGTGGGAATTTTTTTCTTCAGAATACTCTCAATATATAAATTTTAACTGTTTGTTGAAATCTTTTTGTCAAACAATCGTCAATACACGTGGTTTAATACCAGGTTGGAATTTTTTTCTCCAAACCATCGTCTATATACGAATTTTAACTCTCGATGGGAATTTTTGGGCAAACTACCGTCAATGTACGAATTTTAACTCTCGGTGGGAATTTTTCTCTTCAGACTACTGTCAATGTACAAATTTTAACTAATTGTTGAAATCTTTTTGTCAAGCTATCGTCAATACACGTGGTTTAATACTAAGTTGGAATTTTTTTCTCCAATCCATCGTCTATATACGAATTTTAACACACGATGGGAATTTTTTGGCAAACTACCGTCAATGTACGAATTTTAACTCTCGTTGGGCACTTTTTTCTTCAAACTACTGTCAATATTCAAATTTTAAGTCTTGGTTGAAATCTTTTGGTCAAACAATTGTCATTATACGAATTTTAACTGTAGGTTGGAATTTTTTTCTCCAAACTATCGTCTATATACGAATTTTAACTCTCCATGGGAATTTTTTGATCAAACTACCGTCAATGTACGAATTTTAACTCTCGGTGGGAATTTTTTTCTTCAGACTACTCTCAATATATAAATTTTAACTGTTTGTTGAAATCTTTTTGCCAAACAATCGTCAATACACGTGGTTTAATACCAGGTTGGAATTTTTTTCTCCAAACCATCGTCTATATACGAATTTTAACTCTCGATGGGAATTTTTTGGCAAACTACCGTCAATGTACTAATTCTAACTCACGGTGGGAATTTTTTTCTTCAGAATACTCTCAATATATAAATTTTATCTGTTTGTTGAAATCTTTTTGTCAAACAGTCGTCAATACACGTGGTTTAATACCAGGTTGGAATTTTTTTCTCCAAACCATCGTCTATATACGAATTTTAACTCTCGATGGGAATTTTTTGGCAAACTACCGTCAATGTACGAATTTTAACTCTCGGTGGGAATTTTTCTCTTCAGACTACTGTCAATGTACAAATTTTAACTAATTGATGAAATCTTTTTGTCAAGCTATCGTCAATACACGTGGTTTAATACTAAGTTGGAATTTTTTTCTCCAATCCATCGTCTATATACGAATTTTAACACACGATGGGAATTTTTTGGCAAACTACCGTCAATGTACGAATTTTAACTCTCGTTGGGCACTTTTTTCTTCAAACTACTGTCAATATTCAAATTTTAAGTCTTGGTTGAAATCTTTTGGTCAAACAATTGTCATTATACGAATTTTAACTGTAGGTTGGAATTTTTTTCTCCAAACTATCGTCTATATACGAATTTTAACTCTCCATGGGAATTTTTTGATCAAACTACCGTCAATGTACGAATTTTAACTCTCGGTGGGAATTTTTTTCTTCAGACTACTCACAATATATAAATTTTAACTGTTTGTTGAAATCTTTTTGCCAAACAATCGTCAATACACGTGGTTTAATACCAGGTTGGAATTTTTTTCTCCAAACCATCGTCTATATACGAATTTTAACTCTCGATGGGAATTTTTTGGCAAACTACCGTCAATGTACGAATTCTAACTCACGGTGGGAATTTTTTTCTTCAGAATACTCTCAATATATAAATTTTAACTGTTTGTTGAAATCTTTTTGTCAAACAGTCGTCAATACACGTGGTTTAATACCAGGTTGGAATTTTTTTCTCCAAACCATCGTCTATATACGAATTTTAACTCTCGATGGGAATTTTTTGGCAAACTACCGTCAATGTACGAATTTTAACTCTCGGTGGGAATTTTTCTCTTCAGACTACTGTCAATGTACAAATTTTAACTAATTGATGAAATCTTTTTGTCAAGCTATCGTCAATACACGTGGTTTAATACTAAGTTGGAATTTTTTTCCCCAATCCATCGTCTATATACGAATTTTAACACACGATGGGAATTTTTTGGCAAACTACCGTCAATGTACGAATTTTAACTCTCGTTGGGCACTTTTTTCTTCAAACTACTGTCAATATTCAAATTTTAAGTCTTGGTTGAAATCTTTTGGTCAAACAATTGTCATTATACGAATTTTAACTGTAGGTTGGAATTTTTTTCTCCAAACTATCGTCTATATACTAATTTTAACTCTCCATGGGAATTTTTTGATCAAACTACCGTCAATGTACGAATTTTAACTCTCGGTGGGAATTTTTTTCTTCAGACTACTCTCAATATATAAATTTTAACTGTTTGTTGAAATCTTTTTGCCAAACAATCGTCAATACACGTGGTTTAATACCAGGTTGGAATTTTTTTCTCCAAACCATCGTCTATATACGAATTTTAACTCTCGATGGGAATTTTTTGGCAAACTACCGTCAATGTACGAATTCTAACTCACGGTGGGAATTTTTTTCTTCAGAATACTCTCAATATATAAATTTTAACTGTTTGTTGAAATCTTTTTGTCAAACAATCGTCAATACACGTGGTTTAATACCAGGTTGGAATTTTTTTCTCCAAACCATCGTCTATATACGAATTTTAACTCTCGATGGGAATTTTTGGGCAAACTACCGTCAATGTACGAATTTTAACTCTCGGTGGGAATTTTTCTCTTCAGACTACTGTCAATGTACAAATTTTAACTAATTGTTGAAATCTTTTTGTCAAGCTATCGTCAATACACGTGGTTTAATACTAAGTTGGAATTTTTTTCTCCAATCCATCGTCTATATACGAATTTTAACACACGATGGGAATTTTTTGGCAAACTACCGTCAATGTACGAATTTTAACTCTCGTTGGGCACTTTTTTCTTCAAACTACTGTCAATATTCAAATTTTAAGTCTTGGTTGAAATCTTTTGGTCAAACAATTGTCATTATACGAATTTTAACTGTAGGTTGGAATTTTTTTCTCCAAACTATCGTCTATATACGAATTTTAACTCTCCATGGGAATTTTTTGATCAAACTACCGTCAATGTACGAATTTTAACTCTCGGTGGGAATTTTTTTCTTCAGACTACTCTCAATATATAAATTTTAACTGTTTGTTGAAATCTTTTTGCCAAACAATCGTCAATACACGTGGTTTAATACCAGGTTGGAATTTTTTTCTCCAAACCATCGTCTATATACGAATTTTAACTCTCGATGGGAATTTTTTGGCAAACTACCGTCAATGTACGAATTCTAACTCACGGTGGGAATTTTTTTCTTCAGAATACTCTCAATATATAAATTTTAACTGTTTGTTGAAATCTTTTTGTCAAACAATCGTCAATACACGTGGTTTAATACCAGGTTGGAATTTTTTTCTCCAAACCATCGTCTATATACGAATTTTAACTCTCGATGGGAATTTTTGGGCAAACTACCGTCAATGTACGAATTTTAACTCTCGGTGGGAATTTTTCTCTTCAGACTACTGTCAATGTACAAATTTTAACTAATTGTTGAAATCTTTTTGTCAAGCTATCGTCAATACACGTGGTTTAATACTAAGTTGGAATTTTTTTCTCCAATCCATCGTCTATATACGAATTTTAACACACGATGGGAATTTTTTGGCAAACTACCGTCAATGTACGAATTTTAACTCTCGTTGGGCACTTTTTTCTTCAAACTACTGTCAATATTCAAATTTTAAGTCTTGGTTGAAATCTTTTGGTCAAACAATTGTCATTATACGAATTTTAACTGTAGGTTGGAATTTTTTTCTCCAAACTATCGTCTATATACGAATTTTAACTCTCCATGGGAATTTTTTGATCAAACTACCGTCAATGTACGAATTTTAACTCTCGGTGGGAATTTTTTTCTTCAGACTACT
The DNA here is from genome assembly GCF_050948175.1 of Xylocopa sonorina. Classification (NCBI taxonomy): domain Eukaryota; kingdom Metazoa; phylum Arthropoda; class Insecta; order Hymenoptera; family Apidae; genus Xylocopa; species Xylocopa sonorina. Next base: position 294,148 of record NW_027490235.1, read on the forward strand.
CTCAATATATAAATTTTAACTGTTTGTTGAAATCTTTTTGCCAAACAATCGTCAATACACGTGGTTTAATACCAGGTTGGAATTTTTTTCTCCAAACCATCGTCTATATACGAATTTTAACTCTCGATGGGAATTTTTTGGCAAACTACGGTCAATGTTCGAATTCTAACTCACGGTGGGAATTTTTTTCTTCAGAATACTCTCAATATATAAATTTTAACTGTTTGTTGAAATCTTTTTGTCAAACAATCGTCAATACACGTGGTTTAATACCAGGTTGGAATTTTTTTCTCCAAACCATCGTCTATATACGAATTTTAACTCTCGATGGGAATTTTTTGGCAAACTACCGTCAATGTACGAATTTTAACTCTCGGTGGGAATTTTTCTCTTCAGACTACTGTCAATGTACAAATTTTAACTAATTGTTGAAATCTTTTTGTCAAACAATCGTCAATACACGTGGTTTAGTACCAGGTTGGAATTTTTTTCTCCAAACCATCGTCTATATACGAATTTTAACTCTCGGTGGGAATTTTTTCTTCAAACTATGGTCTATATACGAATTGTAACTCTCGATGGGAATTATTTGGCGAACTACCGTCAATGTACGAATTTTAACTCTCGGTGGGAATTTTTCTCTTCAAACTACTGTCAATGTACAAATTTTAACTATTTGTTGAAATCTTTTTGTCAAACTATCGTCAATACGCGTGGTTTAATACTAAGTTGGAATTTTTTTCTCCAAACCATCGTCTATATACGAATTTTAACTCTCGATGGGAATTTTTTGGCAAACTACCGTTAATGTACGAGTTTTAACTCTCGGTGGGCACTTTTGTCTTCAGACTACTCTCAATATATAAATTTTAACTATTTGTTGAAATCTTATTGTCAAACAATCGTCAATATAAGTGGTTTAATACTAGGTTGCAATTTTTTTCTCCAAACCATCGTTTATATAAGAATTTTAACTCTCGATGGGAATTTTTTGACAAACTACCGTCAATGTACGAATTGTGGAGGAGGTTGGTTATTCGAATGATGTGACTAAGTCGTAGGTTGTTCACTTTTCTCTTTATTCTGGAGCGACTGCACTCGGCAAGTTCTCGAGATCAACTGTGCCTTTTTTGGTTGCCTCGTGTGCAGCCGCGTTTGTACAAATACTTTGCGTTGCATGATTGGCTAAGTCTGTGCTTCGACCTTAGCCAATCACGTATTTGTTTATCTGGGTGCCGCCTCTTCTTGCGCCCTTAGCGCGTTTGCTTGGAAGGGCGGCAGCAGGTATAGTGGGGGCATTTTGTTATTTTAACATTTGGCAATGTAGCGGGGTTTCCGCTGGGTCTGGTTCCTCTCACGTCAAGGGTGTAGCCTCTTGACCGTAGGCTTAGACCCTTTTTGGAAACCCTCGGTTTATGGAGTCCGCGTGTGTTACTGAGGTCGTCGACTAAGATTTACAACTAGCATGTGGAGAAAGTTCGCTAAGGACGTCTTCTCAAAAGTAACTTATTTGCGCGCATACCATAAATCGTTGTAGCTGCTTGTAGCGAAAAAGGTCTTCTATTAGACCTCGATGCTAGCCGCTACATCACCCCCCTTCCAGTGTAACGATATGTAGGGCTCTTACTTCTAACTTATCTAGCTATCTATTTACATTAAGAAAGTACATTATCTTATTGCTATCTTACCTATACTGTACACATCTTACTATTATTTTATTAGCTATCTTATTAGCTATCTTACTTTAACCCTACTATTCGCTGCCGAGACCTGTAAGCGGTCTGGGAAGCGTACGCGTCTACCTGCGCGAGTTACCACTGGTTCACTGCTTGGCTCGTTTTGCTTCTTTGCAATAGGTGCCTTACTCGGTAGTGACGTATTTTCCTTATCGTCTAACATATACGCTGGTTTCAACCTATCTATCGAGACTGTAATATCTTTTCCGCGTATTCTTACTGTAAACGTTTTTTCGTTTCTAGCTATTACTTCGAACGGGCCTTCGTACGGACTTTGCAATGGTCTTTTGACCGAGTCGGCGCGTACGAAGACATGTGAAGCTGTTTTTAGATCCTTGAATATAAAAACTTTCTTTTCGCCGTGTCTCGAGGCTACAACTGGGCGAATCTTTTTAAAATGAGCCCGTAACTGTGCGATTACTTCGGCTGGTTCTGGCACGTTTCCGGTCGTTGCAGCAAAAAACTCGGACGGCAAGCGGAGGTTCTCGCCGTATACTAATTCCGCGGCCGATGCCTCTAAGTCTTCGCGGTACGCTGCTCGAATGCCTAGCAAGACTACTGGTAACGCGTCGGCCCAGGTCTCGTCGTCGTGACACTTTAACGCTGCTTTTAATTGCCTGTGGAGGCGTTCCACCAGGCCGTTTGCAGCGGGATGATACGCGGTTGTTCTTATGTGTTCGGTCCCTAATATCGCGTTTAGACGATGGAATAGCTGCGATTCGAATTGTCTACCGCGATCCGTAGTTATTCTTAACGGCGTCCCAAAACGCGCGACCCACCCCGCGACGAATGCTCTCGCGACTGTCTCTGCTTCGATGTTCTCGATGGCGAATGCTTCGGGCCATCGAGTGAAACGATCGACGCAGGTGAGGCAGTATCTGTTGCCTCGCGATGTAGGTAGTGGGCCTACTAGATCGATATGGATATGCTCGAATCTAGCGGAAGGTGGCGCAAATCTACCGATTGGCGATGAGACGTGCCTAGTTACTTTTGTGCGTTGGCACTTTAGGCAGGATCGCGCCCACTCGCGACAATCTTTCGCGATGGATGGCCAAACGTATCTATCCTTGACTAGTTTTATCGTAGCCTTTATTCCGGGGTGCGAAAGTCCGTGGATCGAGTCGAAAACCTGTCGTCTGAACGGTTTCGTTACGAACGGCCTGGCTCGGTCGGTAGCAATGTCGCAGTATATGTCTATATCCTCGTTCGCGAATTTTATTTTTTTTAGTCGTAGCGCTGTGTTTGACGCGGTCGAAAAGTGCTGTATTTCGTCATCGTTTTCTTGTGACTTCGCCAGGTCCTCGTATCGTATCGCGGGCGTGATCGCTTCTACGCGTGATAATGCGTCCGCGACTTCGTTATCCTTCCCGCTGATATGCCTAATGTCGGTCGTGAATTGGCTGATAAAATCGAGGTACCTAAACTGTCGTGGCGTACACTTTTCAGGTTTTTGGCTAAACACGTATGTTAACGGTTTGTGGTCGGTGTAAACAACGAATGAGCGACCTTCTACAGCGTGTCTAAATTGTTTGATCGCGGTGTATATCGCGAGCAATTCTCGGTCGTAAGCGCTGTACTTTTTCTGTGCGGACGAGAGTGTTTTCGTATGGAACGCTAGCGGTTCCCACGATTCGCCTACTCGCTGCTGCAGCGTTGCTCCAAGCGCGAAATCCGATGCATCTACGACAATCGCGAGTCGTGCCGAGCTTGTCGGGTGAGCTAATAATGTGGCGTTTGCTAACGCGTTTTTTAATTTATGAAGAGCTTCTTCGGCCTCGGATGACCAAAGAAGTGTCGCGTTTTTCTTCGGCTTCCCTTTTAGAAGGTTATTAATCGGCGCTTGCAAATTCGCGGCGTCAGGTATGAACCTGCGGTAGAAATTAATCATCCCGAGGAATCTACGAAGCTGTTCTACCGTCTTTGGTTTCGGGAATTCTAATATCGCGCGTACTTTATCCGGTAGCGGCTTCGTGCCGCGTTCGTTTACCGTGTACCCTAAAAATTTTACTTCTGGTACGGCGAATACGCATTTTGACGCATTTACTACGATCCCGTATTTTTCTAGTCGCGCGAAGAGTTCTCGGAGGTGCTCCTTATGTTCAGTCTCGTCCCTAGACGCGACTAGTATATCGTCTAGGTACGCGTAACAAAAGTCGAGACCTCGCAGAACGGTATCGATAAATCGCTGAAATGTTTGCGCGGCATTTCGCAGCCCGAACGGCATCGCGACGTATTCGTATAACCCGAATGGCGTTGTAATCGCGGTTTTCGGGATGTCGTTCGGGTGCACCGGGATTTGGTGGTACGCGCGTACCAAATCTATGGTCGAGAAGATCGTCTTCCCGAACAACACCCGCGAAAAATCCTCTATGTGCGGTATTGGGTACCGATCAGGTATCGTTCGTGCGTTTAACGCTCTATAATCACCGCAGGGTCTCCAGCCATTGTCCTTCTTCTGGACCATATGTAAGGCTGAGGCCCATTGGCTTTTCGAAGGCCTGATGAGACCTCGGCTCATCAAGTCTTCGAATTCCGTTCGCGCGAGCTTATACATTTCCGGGGATAGACGGCGCGGTTTCGCGTAAGTCGGCGGCCCGGCGGTAGTATGTATATGGTGCACTACGTCGTGTTTGCACTTACTCGTGGCCGCTGTAGGACGTGTGACGCTTGGAAATTCGGCGAGCAGCTGATCGTACGGGGAGTTGCCGCTGATTGTCTTCACCGATGGTGTTGCGTCGTTGGTGATTCGTCCCTTGGTAGTAAGCGACGTCGTCTGGTCCAGCAGTCGCTTATTGCGTAGATCCACCAGTAGCCCGTAGTGGCTCAGGAAGTCGGCACCGATGATCGGCCTGGAGACGTCCGCGATGATGAACCTCCACGGAAACGCTCGTCGGAGTCCCAGGTTCAGGTTGACCGTCCTGTCGCCGTAGGTATTTATTACGGTGTTGTTAGCCGCACATAATTGGTATTTCGTCATTTGGATTCGGCCTTTGATGCGCGTGCGAGGATATACGCAGAGGTCCGAACCGGTATCAATCAGGTATTCTTCGTTCGTTACCCGATCGGTGACGAACAAGCGGCTAGTCGCTGGACCTTCACTGGTTGCCGCGTTCAGTGATGTCCCTCCTCGTTTCCCGAATGGAAACTACACGGTGAACGGCATCGAGTGGATGAGGCTCCGAACTTCCAGTGGTACCAGCAATGTTTGTGTTTGGCTGGTGTCTTATTGCGGGTAGCACTCCTCGAACCCGAGCGGCGGCGGCTGAATCTTGCGTCTGGACGCGTTTGAGAGTGAGATTTCCGTAGCTCCGATATTTTGAGTTGCAAGCTTTCTAAACGCTTTAATAAAAGCTCGGTACTATTGCTCGGTGTCACGCTGGCTACCTGCTGTACGGTTGCTGCGGCGGTGATTTTGCGTGTTGTAGCCATCTCGTTCTGTGTTGGCTTCTTGTCTTTGTGAACTTATACGAACTTAGGATCACGTCGGGCGGTCACCAATTGTGGAGGAGGTTGGTTATTCGAATGATGTGACTAAGTCGTAGGTTGTTCACTTTTCTCTTTATTCTGGAGCGACTGCACTCGGCAAGTTCTCGAGATCAACTGTGCCTTTTTTGGTTGCCTCGTGTGCAGCCGCGTTTGTACAAATACTTTGCGTTGCATGATTGGCTAAGTCTGTGCTTCGACCTTAGCCAATCACGTATTTGTTTATCTGGGTGCCGCCTCTTCTTGCGCCCTTAGCGCGTTTGCTTGGAAGGGCGGCAGCAGGTATAGTGGGGGCATTTTGTTATTTTAACATTTGGCAATGTAGCGGGGTTTCCGCTGGGTCTGGTTCCTCTCACGTCAAGGGTGTAGCCTCTTGACCGTAGGCTTAGACCCTTTTTGGAAACCCTCGGTTTATGGAGTCCGCGTGTGTTACTGAGGTCGTCGACTAAGATTTACAACTAGCATGTGGAGAAAGTTCGCTAAGGACGTCTTCTCAAAAGTAACTTATTTCCGCGCATACCATAAACCGTTCTAGCTGCTTGTAGCGAAAAAGGTCTTCTATTATACCTCGATGCTAGCCGCTACAGAATTTTAACTCTCGGTTGGCTCTTTTTTCTTCAAACTACTGTCAAGATTCAAATTTTAGGTCTTGGTTGAAATCTATTGGTCAAACAATTGTCATTATAAGAATTTTAACTGTAGGTTGGAATTTTTTTCTCCAAACTACCGTCTATATACGAATTTTAACTCTCGATGGGAATTTTTTGCTCAAACTACCGTTAATGTACGAGTTTTAACTCTCGCTGGGCACTTTTTTCTGCAAACTACTGTCAATATTCAAATTTTAAGTCTTGGTTGAAATCTTTTTGTCAAACAATCCTCATTATACGAACTTTAACTCTAGGTTGGAATTTTTTTCTCCAAACTATCGTCTATATACGAATTTTAACTCTCCATGGGAATTTTTTGATCAAACTACCGTCAATGTACGAATTTTAAATCTCGGTGGGAATTTTTCTCTTCAAACTACTGACAATGTACAAATTTTAACTATTTGTTGAAATCTTTTTGTCAAACTATCGTCAATACACGTGGTTTAATACTAGGTTGGAATTTTTTTCTCCAAACCGTCGTTTATATACGAATTTTAACTCTCGATAGGAATTTTTTGGCAAACTACCGTCAATGTACGAATTTTAACTCTCGGTGGGAATTTTTCTCTTCAGACTTCTGTCAATGTACAAATTTTAACTATTTTTTGAAATCTTTTTGTCAAACTATCGTCAATACACGTGGTTTTATACTAGGTTGGAATTTTTTTCTCCAAACCATCTTCTATATACGAATTTTAACTCTCGATGGGAATTTTTTGGCAAACTACCGTCAATGTACGAATTTTAACTCTCGGTGGGCACTTTTTTCTTCAAACTACTGTCAAGATTCAAATTTTAAGTCTTGGTTGAAATCTTTTTGTCAAACTATCGTCAATGCACGTGGTTTAATACTAGGTTGGAATTTTTTTCCCCAAACTATCGTCTATATACGAATTTTAACTCTCCATGGGAATTTTTTGATCAAACTACCGTCAATGTACGAATTTTAACTCTCGGTGGGAATTTTTTTCTTCAGACTACTCTCAATATACAAATTTCAACTGTTTGTTGAAATCTCTTTGTTAAACAATCGTCAATACACGTGGTTTAATACTAGGTTGGAATTCTTTTCTCCAAACCATCGTCTATATACGAATTTTAACTCTCGGTGGGAATTTTTTTCTTCAAACTATGGTCTATATACGAATTGTAACTCTCGATGGGAATTTTTTGGCAAACTACCGTCAATATACGAATTCTAACTCTCGGTGGGAATTTTTTTCTTCAGACTACTCTCAATATATAAATTTTAACTATTTGTTGAAACTTTTTGTCAAACAATCGTCAATACACGTGGTTTAATACTAGGTTGCAATTTTTTTCTCCAAGCCATCGTCTATATAAGAATTTTAACTGTAGGTTGGAATTTTTCTCTCCAAACTACCGTCTATATACGAATTTTAACTCTCGATGGGAATTTTTTGATCAAACTACGGTTAATGTAGGAATTTTAACTCTCGTTGGGCACTTTTTTCTTCAAACTACTGTCAATATTCAAATTTTAAGTCTTGGTTGAAATCTTTTGGTCAAACAATTGTCATTATACGAATTTTAACTGTAGGTTGGAATTTTTTTCTCCAAACTACCGTCTATATACGAATTTTAACTCTCGATGGGAATTTTTTGGCAAACTACCGTCATTGTACGAATTTTAACTCTCGGTGGGAATTTTTTTCTTCGGACTACTCTCAATATACAAATTTTAACTGTTTGTTGAAATCTTTTTGTCAAACAATCGCCAATACACGTGATTTAATACCAGGTTGGAATTTTTTTCTCCAAACCATCGTCTATATACGAATTTTAACTCTCGGTGGGAATTTTTTTCTTCAAACTATGGTCTATATACGAATTGTAACTCTCGATGGGAATTTTTTGGCAAACTACCGTCAATATACGAATTCTAACTCTCGGAGGGAATTTTTTTCTTCAGACGACTCTCAATATATAAATTTTAACTATTTGTTGAAATCATTTTGTCAAACAATCGTCAATACACGTGGTTTTATACTAGGTTGGAATTTTTTTCTCCAAACCATCGTCTATATACGAATTTTAACTCTCGATGGGAATTTTTTGGCAAACTACCGTCAATGTACGAATTTTAACTCTCGGTGGGAATTTTTCTCTTCAGACTACTGTCAATGTACAAATTTTAACTATTTGTTGAAATCTTTTTGTCAAACTATCGTCAATACACGTGGTTTAATACTAAGTTGGAATTTTTTTCTCCAAACAATCGTCTATATACGAATTTTAACACTCGATGGGAATTTTTTGGCAAACTACCGTCAATGTACGAATTTTAACTCTCGGTGGGAATTTTTCTCTTCAGACTACTGTCAATGTACAAATTTTAACTATTTGTTGAAATCTTTTTGTAAAACTATCGTCAATACACGTGGTTTAATACTAAGTTGGAATTTTTTTCTCCAAACCATCGTCTATATACGATCTTTAACTCTCGATGGGAATTTTTAGGCAAACTACCGTCAATGTACGAATTTTAACTCTCGGTGGGAATTTTTTTCTTCAGACTACTCTCAATATACAAATTTTAACTGATTGTTGAAATCTTTTTGTCAAACAATCGTCAATACACGTGGTTTAATACCAGGTTGGAATTTTTTTCTCCAAACCATCGTCTATATACGAATTTTAACTCTCGGTGGGAATTTTTTTCTTCAAACTATGGTCTATATACGAATTGTAACTCTCGATGGGAATATTTTGGCAAACTACCGTCAATGTACGAATTCTAACTCTCGGTGGGAATTTTTCTCTTCAGACTACTCTCAATATATAAATTTTAACTATTTGTTGAAATCTTTTTGTCAAACAATCGTCAATACACGAATTTTAATACTAGGTTGGAATTTTTTTCTCCAAACTATCGACTGTATACGAATTTTAACTCTCGATGGGAATTTTTTGGTCAAGCTATTGTCAATATACGAATTTTAACTCTCGGTGGGTATTTTTCTGTCAATCTATTGTCAATATACCAATTTTGACTCCAGGTCCGACATTCGCATTTTGCTGTCAATCTCGAGCGCTATTCTTTACTAGCCGAACCCAAAGCCGTATCGTTGGGTACTTGACTGTGAATAATGCGACTTGTACAACGGACACGTTGTATTACCCGGTCTAGGTTTGGTTATCGAAATACGCAGCCGCCTATGTTTGAGCATGTTCTTCAGTTCTCTTTTTTAAGCGTGTTTATTCTGTTCACGCCGTCGGCCGTCTATTTACAAAATGCGGACGGTGTGCTGCTTTCTCCATGCGCGTCTGTTCCGACGTGGCGATCGTCTATTTTCCAAGATCCAGCGGCGTATTGCTTTGCGACGAGTTGTAAATGAAGCAGCTGGCACTTGGGGTTTAATATTGATATTATTAAACACCAACTGCCAGCGGCTTGTACTTCTTTTTTTTTCTTTCTTTCTCTCGCGCTATGCGCTTCCTCCTTCCTTTTACTTTTTTTCCATTTAACTCTCTCTTTCTTCGGGAGAGAGGTGAGTGGAGTCTCGTTTAGCTTACAAAACGAATCCCCAAGCATAGGGCTGAGTCTCAATTGATTGCATCGTGGTAACTGCTCTACCGAGTACAATACCCCGCCAGGGACCTAAGTCTTCTACAGGCGATTCCATGTCTCGACGTCGAAATTGGTGTACCCGTGATCAATCGTTAGAGCGCCGTGGCCATCGTTCGGCGAAATCCCGACGACGGATCCAAAGACGCCTGTACGACAAATTCGGGCTGGTACGATGATCGACCGCGCGGACACGACCGACCACCTAGTAGATTCACATTGTTTTGAGCCTTTCGACCCACTCGAGACTCCTAGAGATATCGTTGCCTCCTTTGACTAGAAAGGATACGGCCTTAGAGGCGTTCGGGCATAATCCTACGGATGGTAGCTTCGCACCACCGGCCGCTCGACCGAATGCGTGAACCAAATGTCCGAACCTGCGGTTCCTCTCATACGGAACAGGATTACTATCGCAACGATTAGTCATCAGTAGGGTAAAACTAACCTGTCTCACGACTATCTAAACCCAGCTCACGTTCCCTGTTAGCGGGTGAACAATCCGACGCTTGGCGAATTCTGCTTCGCAATGATATGAAGAGCCGACATTGAAGGATCAAAAAGCGACGTCGCTACGAACGCTTGACCGCCACAAGCCAGTTATCCCTGTGGTAACTTTTCTGACACCTCTTTCTGAAAATTCTTCAAGCCGGAAAATTCTTCAAAAGGATCGATAGGCCGTGCTTTCACAGTCTCTATGCGTATTGAGCATTGAGATCAAGCCAGTTTTTGCCCTTTTGCTCTACGCGAGGTTTCTGTCCTCGCTGAGCTGGCCTTAGGACACCTACGTTACTCTTTGACAGATGTACCGCCCCAGTCGAACTCCCCGCCTAGCAATGTCCTCGAATCGGATCACGCGGGAGTATAATTGGCGATCAGTCGTAGACCACACGTCACTCGTATACATTTGACTCAAGAATTCCGTGACAACCGGGTTGAAACACCAGCGCACGCGCTCCGCCCAACTGTATAAGTAAAGAAACGATGAAAATAGTGGTATTTCACCGGCGATATTACCATCTCCTACTTATACTACACCTCTCATGTCTCCTTACAATGCCAGATTAGAGTCAAACTCAACAGGGTCTTCTTTCCCCGCTAATTTTTCCAAGCCCGTTCCCTTGGCAGTGGTTTCGCTAGAGAGTAGATAGGGACAGGGCTATTATAAATCCGACCTCGGAAGAGGGCTCGAATATGTTACCTCGTCTACTAGGGCATATGCAAAATCTTTCAACCTGGACCTACCTCTCGGCTAGCCAGAGCTTCCAGTAGGGGCAGGACATGCACCACATTTTCGTCATTTGCTATAAGCCATCTCTTATAACATCCGCCCATGCACTGAGTGTGTTCTCCATCAACACTTTAGCAGTGAGAAGAAGATCTTTTCTGTCTTGACTCTGTGTCAATTTTGTTTTACGATTTGAATGAATTAGTGTTGATAGTGTTGCGCCCCCGGGAGAGGGCGCGAGTCTGTTACCACGCCACAAGGCCATACGCCGAGCTACATCATTGGAGAATCTGGTCAATGACTTTTTGACCTTGATTTTCAATTTCGCGTCTACTATTACCGCCCAGGAGGACGATGAAATCATCCGCGTAGGCGACAAACCTATTCTCAACTGTGGTCTCGAGTGACCGCAGGAGATCGTCGAACATGAGATTTCAGCAAGCAGGGCCGAGGACGGAACCTTGCAGGCACCGCCTCGTCGCCCGCTTCGAAGCCCGTTCAGAACCTATGGCGATGCTAGCCCGCCAGAGGGTACTGAGTACTCTCCCGACTCGGAGTTTTTTCGTCTGGAGTTAATATACGAGACTCCAGGGCCCCGATTTCCCGTCCGACGTTGCAAATTGCTGTTAGCTTTCGAGTTTCGTCCGCTTCACCTTCCTAATGTATTCTCGCAAAGAAGTGCGATATTTTCGTAGTTTTTCATAACGACGGGTCTCGTCTCTTTCCCCGTAGACGGTACACGAACTTCTTTAGTTTCCTTAATTCGCGGGTCCACCACGGGTTGGACTTCCTAAAAATTCTTTTTCGTGGCATTGATGCGGCACAGGCATCGGAAATGACTTCTGCGAGCGTTGCTGCCATCCTTTCGACTTCTGCCATAGACTCGAACCTTAAGGTTTCGAGCCTCGATCAAGACTGATCGGTCAGGCGTTCGGAAAAGAGCTCCCAATCGGTCCGACGAGTGTCGAACCGAGTGCTCGCTTCGCCCCGTCCCGCCGCATCGGCTCTCGGCACTCTCAGCCCGCTATTTATGGCGTTATGATCGCTGTTTACCCAGCCGCTCCTGACCCTCCAGCCCTGGACAAAGGGGAGCATGGATGGCAACACTAGAGTAACATCGATAAAAGACGAACCCCTGGTCGACCAGTAGGTAGGCGGCTGTTCAACGTTGTTCACAACTTCCATGCCGAACGCTCGAATGAGCTCCTCGAATTGAGCTCCTCTATCGTCTGTGCTCTGTGGCCCCCATGAGAATTGGCATCTAACGAGACTAAGAGCCTCTTCCCCCTCAGGGAACGAAACACCACTTCGTGCCTGAGGTGCCTCTCGATTTATTGTCTGCCCTACACCAGGACGGTGATCAGGCGTGCTTCTTCACCCAGACGGGTATACGCGACGTAATCTAGCCTCTACCTCCCAGGGTACTCCCACCTCACTGAAACGGGCGATGGAAAAATCCAGATGTGCCGGGGCGCCTTTCCCACCGGGCGAGTCCTTCAGCTACTCCGTCGGAGAGGACGAATCCTAACCGCCGGAGTACCCACGGGGAACCTCGGGGAGGCGAACTCGCTACGTGTACGCGAACACGCTCACTCTGACCCTTTTTGAATTATTAAGCATCAGTTTGGCCAAATTTATAGATGCTCCAGACTGCCTGCTCAGTCTATTCATTTTTGCTCTACGAAAAGGATTCGGACTATTTTGGGCAATCGTTGATGCACCAAACCTCCGAGTCTTAAATTAATTCGATTGGATATGGTAGCCCCAGAGCCCCGTTAGCCACCGGGCAAGCCCGGCGCCCAGGTTCCACCACGAGGAGGTGGGGATGGGTACTTCCTGGACACCCAGGATCTCGAACCCGAGGTGCCTCTCGATATCGCACCTCCGCGCAAACACAGTGCGGGGTGCTAAGCTGCGAGACAAAGACCATTTCGATCGAGGGTTGCAAACGACAACCGCCGCCCACGGGTATTGTGAGCCGACGGTCGCCACCCTCGTTCCGATTCCTGAACCGCTCACGGTGTGACTGGAGCCCAGCGTTCTAACGTATGGTTCCTGCAATAGCAGGACGTCTAAACAATTCTGAGCTACGAGCTGACACACCTCTCCTGAAGTTTCCGTTCCGTGCAACGGGATGGGTCTTCATAGTGTCTACAAATCAAAGCAACAGAGTTCTAATGCTCCATACAATGCTATGGCACATCTCATTTCAGCGTTTCAAAGTAAATAAGCTGTAATCTTCTGAGCATAGTATTATGCATATCTGCTTTCATACTTTAACAGAATGTGAATTCTATAGTTCCATGCGACGGCATGGAGCGTGATACTGTCGGCGAATCAAAGCATTTGAGTTCTAATGCTCCATACAATGCGATGGTGTATTACATTTCAGCGTCTCAAAGTAAATAAACTGCAATTTTCTATGCATTGCAATATGCTTATCTGCTTCTACAAAGGTATGTTAATTCTACAGTTCCTTGATACGGTAGGGCGCTTCATAATATCTGCGCGTCAAAGCAACGGAGTTCCAATGCTCCATGCTATGCGATGGTGTATCCCATTGCAATGTTTTGAAGTAAGATAATTGTGTAGAATTCACATACATTTAATGTGTAGACGCAGATAAGTGTAATGCTATGCATTGAAGACTACAGCTTACTTTAAATGGTGAAATGAGATGCGTCACCGCATTGCATGGAGTATTGTATCTCTATTGCTTTGACACGTAGAGACGACGAATCGCCCTCCCGTTGCATGGATCTGCAGAATTCACATTCTTTTGAAGTGTAGAAGCATAAAAGCATAATGATGTGCATAGAAGTGCTGGCATCTGGGGTCTGGTTTAAGTCATTTCCTGCTCGTCTTGAGCGGGTGACATAAGGCAGACCCAAGTGCGCGTGGGAAAGAGCCCACACGGAAGTGGGGAAAATTTCTCCAAAAGGACACGTTTTTCCTTAACCGTGTTCTCTTGGGTATAGTATACAGTTGGCAGTGAAGGCGATTACATTGGAAAGGAAAAGAGCAATAAAGACTTTGAAACTGAACGTCTTCCTAAATCACCTTCCACAAATATCGGAAGTGGGATTCGGACAAAATTTTGGATAGTGCGTGAAATTTTGAGATTTTTTCGTCACTCTCAACTTTTGAACATGCGAATTGTTACGTTTTGTTTCGTGCGACTTTTAGTGTCGTTTGGCTAAGGAGATAACGTGGAAATGACGTTCTATTTAGTGGACTGTGTTTAGTCGCATTCGTGAAGTAGCTTCTCTAATTCATCATGGTGGATAGCAGGAAAGAATTGTGCGATTTGACGATGGTTGAGCTAAAAGATTTTTTAAGAGTCAGAGACTTGAAGGTGTTTGACAGTAAGAATAAGCTGATTAATCGTTTATTGATGTCCGATCCAGGTATCATGACTGCCATCCAAAAGCAACTCGAAGAAGAACATGCCGAGGACATGCCAAGTCCGGATCTAACGAGCGCCGAACGTTTAGAGCGAGACAAATCACCTACACCCAGATCAGGCACCTCACTCATGGACAGGGAGGTGAAAATCCTCCGATATGAACGCGATCTGTTGCCGTGCGAATTAGAACTGTTAAGAAGGGAAAGAGCGTTATCAACGACACCGCAGTTGGTCGAAAGTAATGCCAACGTCAGGTCTACCGCCAGCATTCGTATGGTTGCAGACTTGTTGAACGAATTTTCGGGAGCAGAAAACACGTTTAAAATTTGGAAACAATAAGTGAAATGTTTGAAAATCATGTACCACTTGGATAATTGCGTGACCTCGACTATTATCACCTTACAACTCCACGGCAGAGCCCTAAAATGGTTCCACTCAAAACCAAGTCTGATGGAATTATCGGCATCAGCTTTCTTGGATGAAATTAGAAAAATGTTTGACCATCGCGTGGACAGATTAGCTGCCATGAGAGAGTTCGAAAGGCGAGAATGGCAGAAGAAGGAATCATTTGCGGATTACTACCACGACGAAATTTGTTTAGCTAACAGAATTTCAGTTCCAGACTCTCGGTTAAGGGACCAGGTCCGTATGCAGCGGTTGGAAGCGGCCGATGAATTACTCCAGGCGTTTAGAAAACTGTCACTTAGAAACGAACGGGAAGTCAGGGAGCCTAAAAAGTCGAACGTGGCGAAACAAGCAGCCAAGAATGGTGGGTAAGAAGAAAGGATTCGTTCCTTTAATTGCAACGAGACGGGGCATTGGAAGAAGAACTGCCGGAGACCGAAGCTGGATTGGGGTTCCTTCTTCACGATTGAAGAAAAAACGCACCGAGCAAAGGACTCTCCGCAGCGACCCTCGACATCGCAGGTACAACGACCACGACGAGCACCGACATCCGCACTAGCCCCGACTCCGACGCAAGGCACCACGACGGCATACCTTGTTCAACCGGATGCAGAGACACTCTATTTGACGACGATGACCTGCACAGTCCAGGACAATTGCGTGATGGTAACCAATTTAGCCGTGACAGCAATTCTCGACTCGGGATCGTCCATTAGTTTAATTAAGGAAAGCCTGCTGCCCTCCTGCTGCTCCTCCTTTCAATTAGAACCGGTCAAACTAAAGAAATATTACGGTATCGACAATTCCGTAGTAAATATAGTAGGCGCAATGACAACCGTTGTTTGCATAGATAAGACAAGGGTAGCGATAAAATTTCACGTTGTACCGGACTCAACAATGATCTACGCCGCATTATTAGGCCGAGATTTTATTCATTCACCAACAATCTCGGTAGTATTCGGGAAACAGTCGGTAGAGGTTAGAGTAAAAGAAAATGCGCGCTGCGACTCAGGGATGGAGACTGTTATTAGACAAATACTACAAGTAGAATATCTGGGAAACCCAACTTCAGCGAAATACGAACTGCAGACTGATCCTTAAGTAGACAGCGATAGTGCTAATACAATAAAACAAATAAATCAAAATAGCTGCAATGAAATAAACAGGGAAGGGCACAGTCCATGTTCAATCGAGGCCGTAATTGCATTAAAAATGTATAAGCCAATTAGTTTTAGACCACGGAAATTAGCTTCTCCGGACAAAGAAAAATTGCGGACACTTTTAGATGATTTGTTGAAGGAGGGCATCGTCTGACCGAGTAACACCATGTGCCAGCCCAATAGTATTAGTAAGGAAGAAAACCGTAGAAATTCAACTTTGCGTAGATTATGGCGAGATAAATAAAAATACAATTAGAAACAATTTTCCGGTATCACTAATCAATGACTATATAGATCAGCTTAGAGATAAATTATATTTTTCAAAATTAGATCAAACAAACGGATTCCACCACGTGAAAGTCTCGGAATCATTTATTAAATACACGTAATTTACGACACCTTTATGAATACCTGAAGATGCCATTTGGCTTAACCAACGGACTCCATATTTTCTAAAGATATCTGAACGAAATTTTCAATGACTTAATAACACAGAATAAAATTTTATTGTACCTTGACGACATTTTAATAGCAACAGAAACTGTTAACGAACATCTGGATATTTTGAAAGAGGTATTTAGACTAGCAAACCAGCATAATTTGTAATTTAGATTAGATAAATGTTCGTTTTTATTCCAACAGATTGTTTATTTAGGATACTCAATTAGTAATAACAGCATATCACTAGCAAAAGGAAAACATCGATTCCATTGTAGATTACCTGGTATCCAAAAACGCTAATGAAGCGCAACGCTTTATAGGTTTAGGAAGCTATTTCCGGAAATTTATTAAGGATTAATCAATTACTGCAAGACCAATATGTGATTTACCTTAGTACAGTAATCTTTTAAGAAAAATTACCGTTTTTCGTGTTGGGCCAGAGGAGAACCAAGCACTCGTCGCGTTAAAACAATGTTTGACAAAGGATCCGGTGTTAGCAATTTATTCGCCGAAGTTGGAAACAGAACTGCATTATGATGCGAGTAGTAGTGGATTCGGTGCAATTTTGCTGTAGAAACAGCCAAATAAGGTTTTTAAACTAGTATTTTATTTTAGTAAAAGAACGGCGACGCAAGAAGGAAAATACCACAGCTTCGAACTTGAATGTTTAGCAGTAGTTTACGCAATTAAAGGATTCCATATTTAGTTATCCGGTATCCCACTTAAAATAATAACTGACTGCAATAGATTTAGATTAACACTCAGCAAACAAAATGTTAATCCGCGAATATCACGTTGAGCAATGTCTTTGTAAGATTATGATTATAAAATCGAACATAGAAGCGGAACTAAGATATTGCACGTAGACACATTAAGTCGCTATAACGCGATGCTGATACTAAAATCAGACACACTGGAACAAACGCTCTCAAATAAACAATACCAAGATCAGACTATTCGTGAACTGCGAAACCGATTAGAAATAAGCGAAGATAAATATTACGAATTAAGGGATGGGTTAGTCTACAAGAGAATAGGAAACAACAAGTTATTATCTTATGTACCGGCTTGCTTAGAAAATAATATAATTAGAACATGTCATGACAATTTAAGACACTTAGGAGTCGATAAAGTAGTAGAATATATAACCAGAGTGTATTAGTTTCCGAAAATGCGGCAGAAAGTCCGACAGTACATTGGAAATTGCTTAAAATATATCGAATTTTTCTCCACTTAGTGACAAACAGGAAGGTAACTTACATAGCCTGCAAAAGAGTGACTTGCCGGTACAAACGATCCATGTGGACCACTATGGTCCGTTGGAAAAGAGCGACAGAAACTATAAATTTATATTAGTTATCATAGACGGATTTACGAAATTTGTTAGATTATATCTTTGCAAAACTACAAAATCAGAGGAAGCGATGGAATTTTTAATAAAATACTTCAGAACATACATTACACCCAGACGACTGATTAGTGATAGGGGAATAACATTTACGTCGAGTGCATTTAAAGAGTTCATGGAAAACAACCGAGTAGAGCACGTGCTACTTGCAGTAGGAACTCCGCGGGCAAAAGGACAAGTTGAGCAAGATAACAGAATTATTACTCCAATCCTAGCAAAATCATCGGAAACACCTGGGAAATGGGACCGGGTCGTAGGGAAAGTAGAATATGCTTTAAACAACACGATCTGCCGATCGACGGGCAAATGCCTCTCGGAATTACTATTCGTTATAATTCAGAACGGCAACGTGCCAAACAACGTACGAGCGAACCTAGAAGTCGAAGGGGAAGCACATAGGGATTCTCAATCCGTACGAAGAGAGGCGGCGATGAACATTGCAAACTCACAGCTAGCAAATGAACGCACATATAACATAAGCATAAAAAAGCAACCGAATATAGAGTTGGAGATTACGTAGTAATTCGTAATGTAGATTCGACACTGGGAATAAATAAAAAGCTAATACCGAAATTTAAGGGCCCCTATAGTATAAAGAAAATATTAGATAGGGATATATATATCGTAACAGACGTAGAAGGATTCCAGCTAACCCGCGTACCATTTACAGAAATCGTAGGACAAGACCAGATGAAGTCATGGATTCAGGCGAACTAGGAGGTTAACACCTAAATCATAGTTGTTTTAATACATATTTTAGAAAGCGGTTAAGTAAGATTATATATTTTAAGATAGTAACTATATTTGTATGTGTTGTAGGTAAACATATGTATATTGGTATGTTAATGTGTTATTAGTTTGTATATCAGTATATTAGAATAATAGTTGCGTGGGCACAGATACGTGTGCTATTTAATATTAGAAAACGACGCTAATTTTAATAATTAGATATTAGGCTAGGATATACATTAGTTTATTGTTTTTATTTTTTTCATGTTCCTTATGAGCTTGATTTTTTCGCAAGTTAATTTATTTATTCATTGTCTTTCCTTTTGGATCTTCAATGTAAATAGTCTGGTTATAGATGTAGCTATAATTTTATTTTGTATGTTTGTTAATAATTATGGATAGGTATTTTTGTATATATTATTAAGGATAGGTACTTTGTATATATTAATATGGATAGGTACTTTGTATATATTCGAAAAGAAGTTATATGTAAGAGACCGAGGACGGCCACTATGGTTAGGATTGGCCGAATTGTAGGCTTTTGGGCTCTAGTTTATGGAGTTGCCTGCTCGTCTTGAGTGAGTGACATAGACCAGACACAAGTGCGTGTGGGAAACGGCCCACACGGAAGTGGGAAAAACTTCTCCAAGAGGACACGTTCACCCTTAACCGTGTCCTCTTGGGTAGTATACAGTTGGAAGTGAAGAAGATATAACATAAAAGAGCAATAAGGACTTTAAAACCAAAAGTCTTCTTAAAATACATTCTGCAGAAGATATAGCTTACTTACTTTGTGACGTTGAAATGAGATGCGTCATCGCCATGCGTGAAGCATTGGAACTTTAATGCTCTGACACGTAGACACTTTGCTGCGCTATCCCGTTGCATGGAACTATATATTTCGTATTCTTTCTAAGCGCAGAAGCAGATAAACATAGTGCTATGTACAGAGGATTACTGCTTACTTAATGTGAAACGTTGAAATGTGATGCGCCATCGCTTTGCATGGAGCATTAGATCTCCATTGCATTTAACACGCAGACAAAATGACGTCACCTCCTGATGCATAGAACTCTAGAATTCACATTCCTCTTATGTGTAGAAGCAAATAAGCATAATGCTATGAATCAAAGATTACAGCTTCCTTACTTTGATACATTCAAATGAGGTGCGCCATCGCGTTCCTTGAAGCATTAGAACTCCATTGCTTTAACACGCAGACGCTATGAAGCGCCATCCTGTTGTATGGAACTGAAGAATCCACACTGTTCTGAAATGTAAGAGCAGATAAGCATAATGCTATGCATAGAAGATTACAGCTTACTTACTCTGAAACGATGGAAAAAGATGCACCATGGCATTGCATGAAGCGTTAGAACTCCGTTACTTCGACTCGTAGACACTATGAAGCCCCTTCCTGTTGCATGGAACTGAAGTACGAAGCGCTTACTAAGCGCACTTACCGTATGAAACTCTGTCTATCTGATATCAGGTAACATAAGAAAGTAGTTAACGGACCAAAAAAGTGGGTCACTGAGTCTCTCTTTTCTGGTGAAAAGCTAATACTGTCATAGGGGATATGATGGCAATCATAAATTCCATATTGAGCCACATTAACCACTCTTTCTTGACTGCTCGGTCTAACTAATGACATCTGATGGTGTCCAAGGCGAAGTTCTGTTCTCCTTATTGCGAATCCGGATAGGAAGTTTAACAAGATACCTGCAATCCTACACGAATTGTCAGTGGAGTCTTGAGCATAGTGATAAAATGGTATCCCTTTGAAAAGATTAACATCACCAACGATCATAACAAACAATACACGTTTGGAAAGTATTGTAATACTTCAGTGCTAATGACAAAAAATGGAAGGAAAAGAAAATCGCATCAAAGCTTACTTCTGCTGTGAAAATTAAACAAGCGACGCTTAGCTGGCTAGCAGTTACATTTACATAGCCACAAGCCAGTAGTTGTCACGTACAGTGCTATCTACACGTACTATGTTAATCCAGAGAACAATTTTCGTACTAATTGGAAGATGCTTAGGTGATTTTTCGTTGTCCCATTTGAAAATGTGAGACGCAAGATAGGATATCAGAAGATCGGTTATTTACAGTAAAAGGTTATTTACAGTAAATGAAGACTGTAACGAAAAAATTTTGAAAAATAAATTCTAAGGAAGAAAATATCGTAGGCAGACATTTTTCTTCGATCCCGGAATTATCTGGATGCAGTATATTGGTCGTAGCATTTGAATATGAACCAAATAAATTATTGCTTTCACTTTTATTAGATAACGAAAACTTATCGGTGTGGCAGCAAATGTATGTTTTTGCGAAGAGCATGTCCTGTTTCTAAATAATTGTATAGTATATCTTCTTGCAGTAACAGCGTTCTACCTTAAAAAATGTGTTTCGTTCTGATGAAAAAAACGATTTTGTGATTCCACAGCGTTACGATTTATTTTTAAAGATTGTCTATAAATTGGTATTATTTTGGGAGAGTGCATATATGTTCATAATGCACTCTATAATTACGAATCGCGAAATCGTGAAGCATAAACAGAGTTATTGATTTTAAATTGAAAAATATTGGTTTAATTCTAATCATATTTAGTATCATCGATGGATTTTAGATGGTCGATCTTTTGCTTATTTACGATCAATATTGATCGAGTTTTACAGACACCATACACA
This sequence comes from Xylocopa sonorina, assembly GCF_050948175.1. Lineage (NCBI taxonomy): Eukaryota > Metazoa > Arthropoda > Insecta > Hymenoptera > Apidae > Xylocopa > Xylocopa sonorina. Next base: position 315,079 of record NW_027490235.1, read on the forward strand.
TATGTACCTAAAAAATACTATCATTTTAAAAATATGTATCGTGATCTGTTATATCATATCACACAGGAAATATTAATTAAACTTGTGAGTTTATTGTATTTTACAATTATTGCATTACATATTTTTTACTACAATTTATATTAGTTTCTATTCACAGTACGTACATATTTACTTTTGAATCCTCAATGATCTTGGCGGAAATCAAGAATGGTCAAGTTAATGAAAACCAAAAGCCGATGAATCAACAAGTTTTGGTAGTAACTTTATTAGTACAAATTATTTCTTCTTTTTCCTGTAATATTGTTGTCAATGCATAAGAGTATAGGTCAATAGTATTTAATGTTTTTGAATTACTTTCCTACTCTTTGAATTTTTTTTTGAAATTTCTTATCAATGAATATTCAATTTTGAAAGAAATTTTATAAGCTGAGTAGTGCGGGATCCCATGGAAAGGATGGGACGTTCAGTGGCAGGCACGCGCGTCCGCCGAGCGCCAAGTTAGTCCTACTTTCAATTAATATTCTATAATATATTAAGAGCTAATGATACATTTGGTACAATATTGCAAAAAAGTTTCATACTTATGCGAAGATTACCGGGTCAATTTGACGAATTTTCTAAGGTTTGAGAAAAAAGCTCATAAAAACCAAAATTTCAAATGGTATTTACAAAAATCAGATTACGAAATAAAGAAAGAATAAAGTAATGCTAATCATATTTCATTATTTGTTAAAAATCATATGAATGTTATGACGAAGTTCCGGCGTATCTTCGCCCGGGGAGCTCGGGGAGGGATTAACTACGCGAACACAGTATCGGTTAAAACGGATTTCAATATAACTCGATCTCTCGCTATGAGATACTCGTCTACGTACAAGTTTTGGTGTGTTCGCAGACACAAAATAGTCGGCTTATTGGGAGGACTTCAAAGCTACGAAGTAACTCAAAACGCGAGGACGCTAGCTACACGAAGTGTAGCACTCAAAAGGGACTACGCGAATCTGAAAATTACGAGAATGGATGAATCTCGTAACTTCGAAGGGCTCCTTATCTCGGCCACAGCTAGTCGAGTACGCAATTACGACCCGCGGGATACTGACGTCACGGCTTCTTTAGCATAAAAGAAGGTGCCAAATGTTGTCTCTTAGTCAACCTGAACAAGCACTCACACTTGCACTCATTCAGTATCGCATCGGGATAGTGGACCGAAAAGAAGGGACAACCAGGAAAGGGAACAAAGAAACGGTTAGATGTACAGCGTTTCATGGAGCATCGGCACACGGGATGCTTTAAACACGTATTGCGTGTCTTGCTCCAACTCAATAACTATCTCGATACTGATCTTTGTTTTTTCAATTACCCTAATTATTCCTTGCGCGGCCCGATAACAGGGACGGGAATAGGAAGTTGGATACTTACGGGTACTAATAAGGATAACAACGTGGTCTCGCTCGACAACGAGTGCTCGCTCCGCCCTGTCCCGTCGCTAATAACAAATATGATACTATTGTGGCAGCTATGATTCCGAGTATTTTCTACTCCTAAAATTTTCTAAAGAGATAACAATGCGTTCCCACGACACAGCGCAGGTCTGGTCACCGCGGGTTAGCACTTCGCGACCAGGCCCGCGCGTTTCCTAAACCCGATACCCGTCTGGTTCGTGTCCATCATCCGGGCCAAGCAATTGTTTCCTTTGAGATTTCGTCGCGACTGAGCATTGCCCATTCGCGTACAGCAGATCCTTAAACTTGGTTTATTTATGACCAATTTCCGTCCGTTGCGTTTCGTGGAAGCATTCACTCTCCCCGTCCGTGCATCCATCCTTTGCATTCTTGGCTTTCCTATCCTTTTCTGTACGCATTTTTAAGGGACGACGTTTTCATCCTCGTGACAGTTCGGTCAGAACAATTCAAGCAGACAGTTCGGTTAGAACGATTCGGTTAGAATAGTTCGGTTAGAACAATTCGTCTAGAACACTCGGTTCGTCTAGAACAGTTCGTTTAGAACAACTTTCACATTCGTTTAGAATTGTGAATTCGATCAGAGTTTTAGTAGAGTCGCGTAGCGACGTGAAGGAATCGTGGCCATAGCACCGCCCCCACTATTAAGAATTTGTTACACCATTATTGTTGTTTGTTATATTAAAATTGAGAGCAAAAAGGTCGGGTATTATTCCTTACTCCCGGTACATCGCCCTTATTAGCTAAGGACTAGATTTTTTATTATTCTAATATTATGCTATCTTAAAACCAGCCTTAAGCTATTTTATTCTATTTTACTTAAACTAACTTAGCCTCGATGTCACTCTTTGTAACATTTATTTATCGGTTATCACTATGTTGCTTTTAATTTGATCAGTGTCAAATTTTTCTTTTTATTTGATTTCAGTCTTCTTTCCTTGTATTACTTTGGTATTTCACATTCTTCTTCCCTTTTCGCGCTACTTCTTTACTTTGACTCTGCATACTTTTACTCAAACAACACATGGTAAGATGGTTGCGAAACCGTCCTGGCACTTTAGCGGCACTTTCGAGGAGTGTCAGCAGATCTGTAGCCATCTGTGACCGTATTTGTTAGTTAAAATGCTGACATGCGTTGTCAGCACGTTCTAGACATCAACGTAACACGCCGTGTGAATCGCACAGCATCAGCACCATCGTGACACGTGTGTCGTCGTTCCATTCATGAATCTTCTCAGCAGTGGCGTTGGGTCACATTTGCTAACAGGAAACCTGTGTTTTCATACAAATTAAAACCGTTAGATGTCAGTAGGTGTTCAACATATGAGTATTGATAGACATTTTGATAGTTGTTTTCCAATATTTATCGTTATTAAGAGAGCCATATATACTTCTTTCAACTTGTCATAAAATGAAAATATTATTTCTAAGATACAATTACAAAATAATAATTACTTATGAAATAAAAATTCATGCTGTTACATCCCTAACTTCGTCTTGTGTAATTGTTCGGTTGGAATGCTGAAGATGACTTTTTTTGTGTTGATTGAATAGTTTAGTAGTTGGGTTAATGTTTAGTTTAATACTTAATTTAATACTGACTATTTTATATTTGTACAATCTTATATATTAAAAACCGAAGCAGCCACGAGTCGATTCTTTTGCTGCTTCTTCTTCGGTGAAGAGATGATCGCTGCCCGGTCGTTAGAGGTAGGATCCCGGAAAGATCCGTTAGGGTAACGCTTGGGATTACGCGGTCGAACGGAATACTAATTAGGCGTATTGAGTTTATGGCACGTCATAGGTATTGAGTTAAGACACTAAAGATGCGAATCTTTACAAATTCCAAAACAACCTTTAAGACCCTAATCTCTGCATTTAGAAAAATTAAAGTAATAAAGAAAGAGATAAGTAATATTTGGAAGTCCTCAAAAATAGCTAGTTAATTGTGTCCGTACCATAAAATTGATTCTGTAATTAGGAAGTCGACCAATTTCGCGACGCGACACATGCAATATTTCTATTACTTCGTTAACAATTTTTTATTTTTTTTTGTAGGAATTATAAGAGATATATAAAATACAATGGAATGAAGACAATTCACTTCAATTCTTTATTCTTTCATTTCCATCCTGCTTCGCGATTCTTTTTTCTAGTGTACTTGTACAGTGCTTTTATGTAAAGTAATCATGCAAATGTTTTACAATAGACTGTGAGACGGGTGCAACAAAAATGTTCTACTTCTTACTATCATATATGTATCTTAAACTATAAAATTAAAAGATATAACTAATAAACAATAGTAAAGATATAACTAATAGACAATAATAAAGATATAACTAATTATAATTAATAAACAATAGATGAAACCGTCGTATATATATATTTTGCTTTCCTATAAAATAGTGAAATATAATGTTATTTAAAATAATTTTACGTTATTGAGAGTATTTTCGTTTAGAAATAAAATGTACCTCTTAAAATTCTTCGGCGTCAGCTTCATCTCTGTTCCAAAAATGGACAGTAGCTGGTTCCTATCGTTCCGCTGCCTTTCTGTACCTTTCTTTACAAGCTCGCAGAACCTGCTGCACATATTCCTGAAACTGCCTCCTGGTAGGCTTTAGAAAATAACTGTTTCAACATGCAGCTTCTGAAAGAAAAAAGTAGTGAACATGCATTACTTGCAATACAACATAGAAACAAGGTATGAATACGAAGGAAAATTAATACGTACTATATATTGCAAATTTCAACCGCCTGACAGCTAATGTTGCTTTGTTTCTTTCCTTGTCGTACCAGGAGAGGTGCGGCGAAATTGTGTCGTGCAAGGTCTCCTTCATTGGTATGGCTATTGCTTCTTTTGCACTGAAGCCGCCTAATTGTTGGAGGTACGCAACCTATGCAAACATAAATATGCATATTAAATGTATTTAATAGCAATTTATAACAATAAATAATTCTATTCTTCCTATGTTTATACTTACAAGCTCTGAAAGCGTATTAACGCTTCGATTCTATGAAGCGGAATCTAGGACGGCTTTTCCATATTTAATGCTCGTACATCCCTTGTATTTAAGGAATAAATAGCTTCCTGGAGACTTCTATGAACATTTATAGAAAAATGCTATAAAATGGCACAACAAATTTAGAAATTTATTTTATAATATATATATTGTATACTTACCTAGTTTGCATTTTTATCTCCTCCATACTGTCGAGGATGGAATCCAATTTTTCCATTAGAGTGGGTGTGTGATGTGCGTGTGTGTGTTGGTAATTTCTAGAAGTTGATGGAAGTGTGTGAGGTGCGTATGTCGATGTATGCGTGGTACGAAGTGTGTGAGCTGCGTATGTTGATGTATAAATTTGTATGGTAGGAAATGTGTGAAGTGCGTATGGCGATATGTAATTTTGTGCGGTTGATAGTGTATGAGTTAATTGTGTACTTGTGTTTTTGGAAAATTGCATTTTTTTAAATATGTTAATGTCTCTCTCTATATCCAATGTTATGTTCCTGGTCCTTTTCTTCCATGGCGCTTCGTCCTCCGAATCCGGTGTCACATAGCGCGTCAGTTTTGCTATCATACGTTTTTTTCGTTCCATGTTACTTCTGTGATCTCCAAATTTTAACTGACGGATGATCGCGTTCCGCTCGATCGCGTAACGCATTTTTTGTTTATTCACCTCCCTCTACATTTTAGGGCAACCTATCCTTGATGCCGGAAAAGATGGTTAAGGAATATCTCAATGTCACTCTATTTGCGCGCCAGATTGCGTTTTTTGAAGGGTCCTACGCTTCTAGCGAGGGATGTTTATGCAAAGGACACATACAAATATGCGGGTCTTAAAAGAGAAATCCAAGGAGGTCCTCAAGAGCAGGCATTTAAAAGCGAGTTGAAGTGTTTTTGAAAATGTAGGAAAACACGTTAGTTCATTACTAAAGAATTATTATAGAATTAAATTTACAATAGACTTGTAGGTTGTCTCAGTGATTCTTAGAAAGAATAGCTGTCCTTGCATGGCAATCACGCGGTCCTCTTTCCATAATGGAGCGCAGCAGAGAAGGGCCTAATTTATCGTTTTCCCTTTTCTTCAGCTTGGCTCGAAGGTGACGAAAACCAGGCGGCACCCTGGGCCGCTTCAATTCCAGCTTTCTCCTACAATAACGAAGATGAAAATGTATGAGAATCTCTCTCTCTCTCTCTCTCTCTCTCTCTTTCTCTCTCTCTCTCTCTCTCTCCCTCTCTCTCTCTCTCTCTCTCTCTCGCACATTGAACTATTCCTTTTCCTTACGATTTAAATTCACAGAAATTAAATTTACAGACTATTTATAATTTAAATGCAATTCCGTGCTCGGGATTATCACAAAATCAAAGGAAAATATTGTACTTTTGACATTAAACCTACTACGACCAGTTAAATGATCATTTTCTAAATTTCGATTACAATTTCCTACATAAAATGTAATTGGATCACCTTTAAACTGAACGATCTTTCCTCTATATGCGATATACGTACAATACATTTTTCAGGATTCGCTTCTTCTTTATTCTTACCTTTCTGGAAGAAATGTGTAGTCTGTCTTACCTACCATGAGCGGTTATTTGACCTGTTCAACGATGTATCTACGTTTTCTGAGTTTTCGCAGTTTCTGAGATATATGTAAAAAGCATATCGAACTTTGAATTGCTGCAGTTTGTAAGCAAAACATTTCCATTATCAGTAAGATGTTTTATAGCTGCTGTACCAACTATAAAAGCTCGAGCTTTTATCTTAAATCATCGGGGACATACGTCTTACCAACCTTGCTCTAAGTGCAAAGTAAGCAGTGTACGTCAGAAAGGTAGATATATTTTCACTGGTGTATACCATTCTCTCAGAAATGGTGAGACGTATGTTAGACGTCTTGATGAGGACCATCACAAAGAAGGTCTAAGTCCACTATCTTTGATACCGTTTGGAGTGGTATCACAATTACCTTTCGAATACATGCATCTCGTATGCCTAGGTGTAACGAAAAAATTATTATCTCCCTGGGTAGACAGCAAATATTTCTATTCTTCCAAATTATCAAGTAAAGATATTCCAATAATATCTAGTAGGTTAATGAGATTAAGAAAGTACTACCCCTCCGATTTTACAAGGCGTCCCAGGGAAATCGAAATTTTTTCTAAATTTAAAGCTACCGAATTCTGGCAATTTCTTCTATATACAGGACCACTAATATCGTTCATTAAATTTGCTTGAATAACATGCTGTCATCGTATTTAATATACCCTCTATTGCATGAATTTCTAACGATGAGTTGAAACCAATATTTATAAAATAAGTGTATATATTTTTACGATAAAGTAATTAACGACTTTACAAAAAATCGCGGTATCGAGTTATAGATTATAGAAAATTATAAAAAGAAGTTTTTATATCTTTGTTTCGTGTCAGTGTATCTATTTTAAAATCAAAATAAATAAACTGGTTAGTTTAGTCATTTTTAATTTTTATAATTTTTATGGAAACAACTCCCCCATTAGTAAATATCAGCCTATGCCACTGCCACGCGTGTCACTATGATGAGCTGATAGTATCATTGCCACTACCGCGTAGCTCCTGTGCTATATCGTGGTGCTTTGATAGTGCCGTGACACGCGTGTCGCCCCAGTGCTAAGCTTGTGCCGTTACGGGGGTTGAGTGGCAGCACCACAGTATACAGTAGCGCAGGTAGCACGATTTTATGTGTCACAAAATTTAATGCGCATGCGCGTCAATAAATTCCGAATCGCAGTGCCATCTGAACTTCTGCCTCACTTGCTCTTTAGTTTTTCTTTCTCTCACTTTCTTAGCAGACAAAATAACATGTGCAGAAGATGCTGTAAAAGTTGAAGGCGAGACTAAGTAATATATATTAATAGAATAATTAAAATTATATTTTACATTTTTTTGTAATTTTCTATAATATATATATTTTTTGTTGTAGTAATATATGTGTGGAAAAGGCTGTAAAAGTTTCAGAAGGGAGTAGGTAATATATATTAATGGAATAATGAATTTTTGTATTTTTAATTATTAAATGTATAAATTATATCTAAATTGTTTTCAGCAATGCAGAAACCTATAAATAATAAAATAAAATAATTCTGCTAACCTACCATTCTGCTACCAGTAATTTTAAGATAGAAGTAATGAAATCGTAAGTTTATAATTTCACTGTATTTTATTTTATTTTATTTCATATTATTTTGTTGTTCATTTTGTGTCAGCTAATTTATAATTATATAATTGTATATCATATATTTAAAAGTCCTTTTTATGAATCTGATAGACTTGAATATTACAGAGGCTGAGGAGCCTGAAATGAGCCTGGTGACGACTCATACAAAGAAATTGTTAGATAATAGTTTCAGAATAAAATATTATGCGAACAAGGTAAAAAATTATCAGCGCAAAATAGAACATTGCGTGAACAATTTTGGCGACTGTATGTGAAGGAAAAGAAGGAAAAACCAGTCACCACGAGTAGACAAGATGAATATAACAATTTGAGGGAACTAGGTTATAAGTTATTACTAGAAGATTTGAATAGCTAGACAAATAGGCGCACAATGTAAAAGTAAACGTGGCAGAAGATATGATTCACAGTCTAAAAAATTTGCCTTGTCATTATTTTTTTCAAGCCCACGAACTTACAAGGAATAACAAAAATCAATGGAATTACTTCAATCCGTACTTTGCAGTTATTTACATCAGGTAGCTGAAATATGAAATATGAAAGGAGTTGGAAGAAATAAAAATTATATATTGTGACGGGGTTTCCCGTTACAATCCGCAAGAAAGGGGGTTATATCGGGGTACAAAATATCCGCGTGATACGACAATGCGAAGTACAGAACAATAAATTTCCTATCCAGCGAGTATTTCGAAGCTGCGAGGCTGGGACTTTTTGGGCGCCAGCTACTCAAGAAGTAGCAAAAACTAGTAAACCACGCAGTCCGGGGAAACCCGGTGCAAGATCACCCTCGAAATTTCGAAATACTCTTTCGCTCAACTACTTCTAACCGAGTGCGCAAATTAGGGTCGCGGGATACTGAACTCACGGCTTCTTTCTAGATTGCCTCGAAAAAGGGTATACGACACGCCGCGAATGACCGGGAATGTCTCTCTCTCTCTCTCTCTCTCTCTCTCTCTCTCTCTCTCTCTCTCTCTCTCTCTCTCTCTCTCTCTGAATCGCTCCGTATAATCGCTTGCTTGGTTGCTCGCTAAGTAGTCGCTAAGTCGCTGAGAAGAAGAATAGTAGTAGAGTAGGCCGTCTTCATGCTGGCTAGCTCATTATATAAGTTTGCTGGGGGTCTTCGGATCCCCTTAGATCCTCCTTAGGGCTCCTTGGTGGGGTAAGGCTATACGCTTCGGTATTGTTCGGGGCATCGATCGGTGGATTTCGGCGATCTTCCCTGATCGCCCCCTCCGGTGTGTCTAGAGGGGGTCCTCTGGATTATTTGAACTGCGGCGCGTGTTGCGCGCCGCGCTTTCCACGGCTCACCTGCAATTCCGCTGCGCATCTTGAGTTTTCCTCTCCATGGGCTCAGGGGAGGGGTGGAGGTCCTTCTCACACCCGAGAACCATCCTGTTCGTCTCCATGGACTATGGCAGCGGTCTTATCGTTGCAGGGCTCTGGATCGTATCCTTCGGGCTTCAGGGTCTCTTCTTGCCCACTTCCCGACTCCTCCACCGTCGAGCCCGTCACGCTACCTAGGCGCACAGCCCTTCCGCGAACCTGCGGTCTTCTTATCCGCCGAAGGGGCGTCTTCTGGGTTGCTCTTTCCATCAGCTCGCCAGTCTGATCCGTAGAACGGAGAGAGAGAAAAGAACGGGGGGGGGGGGGGGGGGGGGAGTTCTACCATCGCGTATTTCACGCTGTTCGCAAGTACAGCTATCGCGATGGTCCGTGTCGCGCTTTTCGCATCGGTGGTGATCTGGGAGCTAGTCTAACCGGAGCAGGGGGGGGGGGGCGAGCCTTGTGACGTCACCACGTCACAATATATATAACGAAGATATCATATTTTTATCTGATATATTTTTTATATGATATCTTCGTTTTTTCATTAATGAAATCTTTACTTTTAAGATATATGTTTGTTACCGATATATTTGTATTAAGTATATATAAAATAACTTTAAAATAAATTTTAAAATAAAATATACAATGTATAATATTTTTTGTATTTTTCATTATATTTTCTCTTGTTTATCTTGTATAATATTTATGTTCTTATATTTTTATAGTCATAGTGACATGCGTATTTTATATTTTTTCGATTTTTGCTTTCTTTTCTTATTTTTCAGTGTATTAGAAATAATACATTTATTATTTTTATTAAATTTTGATTAACTAAACGTAAAAGTAAGTTGAGCAGATAAAGAGTAAAAAAATGCAAGTGAAATTGAAATCGAGATGCCACTGCGATCAGAATTTTTCTGAGGCGCATGCGCACTCAATTTTTTGGGACACCGACATCAAAGTTGCCGACAGAAAGCTTCGCTGCTGTATACTGTGGCAGCACTGTCCTAGCACAGTGCTTCGTTCCACCGGGTGTCACTCGTGTGCCAAATCGCTGGTTGTCTGGGATGTTTTTTATTTCCAAATTTTTTATATTCGCTATGTAGATGATAGAAACCGATAATATGAAAAGTTTTAGTACTTCTTTTAGTAGCGTAAGTGCAAAGTTTTAGATTCTTTATATTTTCAAATTGCCAAGTTTCCTTGTAAATTGGAAACGTCTAACACATTTAATATTGGAAACCTTTTCAATAAAAAATAAAACATTTCTAAAACCGTAAACCCTCCTATAATATAGGTTGACTGTGTACTAAATTTATAAAAAACAGTTGTATATAAAATAATTCTGGCAAATATTGGAGAGGACATCCAAGTGTAAAGGTTTAACAGTACCAGCAGTTAAAGTGAAAAACCATTTTTCCGCTGTTGTAACTTACTGTCTTTCATAGTAACATATACATGTGTATCATTAACTTATTTCAGAAAATAAATATCATATACTATTCTTAATATTTTATACTATTCTATCTATTACTTCTTTCAAGCTCCTCTCCACGTAACAAATAGAAAAGGTGTGCTATCATAACGAGAAACGAGTACTTAATACTGTAAGTAGAAACGTGGACTCATAGATCGTTGGTCCAGGGAGATGAAGCTTGAACTTGAGGTACAACGAAAAACTTTTGTTACCCCGCTAACGTTATTAACATTTGATTTATTTAGCAAGCGTAACTTTGCACTCGCAAACAACGTTCTTGTATTATTAGCACTTAATAAAGAACTTTAAATATTTAGTGGAACTTTTAATATAAACACTTAAAACTTTAAATATAAGTGTACAAGCCCTTGTTGTACTGAATACTTGTACTGTAACTGTAATTGAAACGCGTTATACTAAAACTTGTAATTCACGTTGCTTCATACAATTTACATATTTTTTTTTATTTAAAACTGGCACAAATATTAATTCGAGTGATTCAAAATGGCAAGTTGAATGATGAAGTATTCCTCTCTCTGTCTCTCTCTATGACTTTTCGAACAGACACATATTAAGATATTCATAATTGACTGCATAATGAATTTTTTAAAAAGTATTGGTTCAAAATGGAGGGTATATAATTTAATAAAATGTTTATACACTCTATAAAAACCGTGTTTCATTTCCACCAAAAAAAACCGAAATGACTTTCTGACCAGACCAATGTTAAGATACCCATAATTGATTGCATATCCTACGCATTTATTGTATCCCTTTATTATTTCCTTTGTTCTTTTGCGTCGACCAAATATTTTTACTGGTCAGTATTTCAATCCCTTTGGGCGGTATTTAATTTATACAGAAGGATTGAAAATGTAAGCGTTATTTGCGAAAGGATAGATGCAATTTTCGAAAGGATGAAACAAATTTCGAGAAACAAATCGGGGGGGTATATATGATTTACAAGTGGGGAGACTTGAATTGCAAGAAAATTATTATTAAATAATTATTAAATTGCTAAACGATGAATTTGATTTCCAACGGATAAATTTAATTTGTAGAAAAATGTATTTGTTTATATATATTTACTGTAATGTAATGTAATATAAATGTAATAAAAAAATGTATTTAATTTACAAAAAACTGTATTTGACTTGCCAAAAGATGAATTGAATTTGTAAAAGCATGAATTTATTTTGGAAACGGATGAATTTGATTTCCAGAAAGATGAACGCGATTTGTAAAAGGATAAATTTAAGTTGCAAAAGGATGAATGTGATTTGTAAAGAATGAATTTAATTAGCAAAAGAATAAATTTGATTTGCGAAAGGATGAATGTGATTTGTAACAGGGTGATTGCCGCCACCTTCGAACGTAAATTAAAGTTGTAAAAAACTGTATTTAATTTACAAGGAACTATATCTGAGTCGAAGAGATATGAATTCAATTAGCGAAAAGATGAATCTGTTTCACTAGATGTATGAATTTGCAGATACTAAATTTGAATTGCAAAAGAATGAATTTAATCCATAAAAAATTCTATCTGATTCACAAAATGACAATAGACTTTTAATATACCTGTATTATCATATATTAACACATAGGCAACCTAATGAGTAGATTTTTAAGTAATATTTTTAGTAATATCTTTTTTTAAAGCAGTAATTTTTTTAAAGTAATGATATTACTTTTTTACTAATAATACTTCTTTTAAGTAATAGTATTCTTTTTTAAGCAATAATATATTTTTTTTGAGTAGTAATAATTTTTTTTTAAATAATATTTTTTTTAATTAAGATATTCCGCAGGGCATGGTGGCAAGATCGTGCGACTGAGAATGTCAACGATGGTTTGTACGTGACCACGAGCGTTTGAAGAATGGAAACCGGTGGAATGCGAGCGGAACAGGGTGAGTTGTGGGTGTAAGAGGTTCAGTATTTAGCGAGCCGCAATAGTGTAAGATTAGTCAATGTTGAGTGAGCAGCGACGGAGTGAACATCGAGCATTATAGCGAACAGCGATTGAGAATAGAGCGAGTTAGGGTTAGGAAGTACAGAGCGTTTAGTGATTAAGACTATTAGTTGACAATATACACAGTTATTTATTAACAACAGTGAAGATTTATTTGTCCTTCTAACACCAATGAGAGATTTTCCTACCAATTTTTGGTGCTCATCCGAGATTGTAAAATTTTTTCTACATTAATTACATACATTAGATCAGACAAGTATGATTATAAAACTGCTTATCATTATCATCAACAAAGCATAATAATATCTAGTAACACTAGAACAGCCTTGTGGAATGTTAACGGTCTGCATCAACACAAACGAGAAGTAGAACTAATCCTAACTCATTTTACCGGCAAAATCTACTTTAATATTTACAACTACAAAATATATAGCATCAATTATCCTATCCACACGGAACTGCTCACGGAGGAACTGTTATTATTATTAACGAAAAGGTATCACGAAACCGTCAAGGGTCTTAATTACATTTCGCAACACGGAATACTAAAAAGGAACAAGCCAACCTGCAGAAGTAAAGAATAGAAACATCATATACACATAATGATCGCGGTAATCGCTATGAGTGCTTACCACATGCAAGTCATTTAATCCATCAAATTTTCTGGTTAGCTCAGTGAAACTAGTTGTAGACGTAATATAGTAAAAAAAAATTAAAAAATAAATTACATACTTACAAGCTGTGGGAAACAAATCCGCGTATAGTATAAGACATAGTACATATAACCCTGCGCTTTATACTTATCGCAATTTCATCTATTTTATAGATGGAGCAGTCCGAACAGAACCAACGCATGCTTCAGACGAAGTATATAGGGAATAAAATTGAGAATTTTATAGCAAGTCATGGGCTAACAACCGTCGACCAGTTCCGCTAACAACAACGCAGCTGTTACTTACCAATCACTAATGGATAAACGAGTAAGTGTAGCTATGACCAATGTAAAGAAACAGAAGACGGTCATAGATAGGATCATTACGGATAAATTAAAATGGAATTTTGAATAAAATGGAAGAAATTGCATTGTTATACATGAAACAATCGATATTATCTGTATAAAGAGAAATATTCCGAGCTACATGATTGTTATCCGAGTTTTGTACGTTTGGTCCTCGTTACATTTGACCAGATTAATCTCCCTATTTGTTAAAGAATTTGTCATATGGATAGTAATATCAAAATTCCCAATCAAAGTTCCAATTCTGCGTGTAGTATTTTATCGTCTATGCCTTTACGAACAAGCAGTGATAATAGTTACTCCAAACGGATCCCTTTTTGCCGAGAATGCGCTGAGCCCAGTTACACCACATATTTATTTTCCTCTTGCAGAGAACCTATGCTCGATGAAGTTGACCAAACGACTTTTTACACCCGTCGAAGAGCCAGTGGTGATGATGAACGCACGCAGGAGATAATAACGACATAGAGATCGTTAATGAAATTACACAACGCGAGAACCTGCACCGGGCAGTATCGCGCAACCGGCTCCGAAACCGATGCTATTCGTATCAACAAACGAAAATTAGGAACCGCGTCTATAAATTTGTTGCAATTTATTCACATAATATTGGGGAAGTTTGAAAAGACGATAGTTCAAAGTCCACAATGTAAATTTTTAGACCATTTGAAATAGATACCGGGCGGCAAAGAACTGCTGAACCGAAGCAAAAGACAACGAATCTTTAAGAAGAACGAACTAAGGGACAAGAACAAAGCTGAAACTAATTCTGGAACGCATGAACGAAATCGAAACTGCAAACATCGCTGTTGAATTTTCAAAAGAAGCATTAAAGTGCTATCTTGCTACATATTTCGGGTTTATAACACTTAACGATTTAATAGACCCAGACACGATTGGAAGGAATGAAAAACGTGACAGAAATAATACCCCATTGCCACCTGGTGGTATATTATTGGAATATACCAAAGATTTGAAATCGTTTCACAACAAGAGCAGTCGTGCCGATAAAGTTGACATACAAACATTACGCTTGATCGTGCAACATGAAATTAAATTACCCTCGACTGTTTACTATGATCTGAAAAACATTACATTTACGGACATTGTGTACCAGACTGATAAAAAAATGTTGACGATGTCAATTACGTCAAAATTCAAGTGTCGAATTTCAAACGAAGGATTATACGAAAGGATATACATTCGAGTTTGATGATTATCTTTAAAGAAAAAAACGAGTATGTGATACTCGATATACTGTTATCCAGGAGGAATAAAATGCTGGACATTATAGATGCGAAAATAAACGGACTTGATACTATACCCGACAATTACTTGGAACGATTAAAATTAATATCGAAAAGGTTTCCAGACATCAAATGCGTTTCCACAGCCCGCGAATTAAACGATGCTAGTTATATTCGGAAAAGGATTAATGGTTCAGGGACCGCGCATACTTATAACAAACCAAATTTAACCGGAGCAATTGTAGCTTCATCCGGTAAACATGTTCATGTTGCGTTTAGAGAGGACGACGAAAAGTTGATAATAAGTACAAAGTGTAACGTATCTGGCCCAATGATGTATATGATTGCGTGTGCTGCTGATCGAGCGGAGGAACGGTCGGATAAAACGGACGTGACTACCGCCACAATATCATGTAAAGGCAAACAATATCAACTGGTCGCTGATTTAAACTTCTTTCGCGTCTTTACCGAGGCGACAACGATGGAAATTAAAGATCGTAACGAGTTAAGTAATTCAAGCGTCAACGATATTTCGAACGTTTACGAATATATGCTGAAACGTAAAGAGTAAATAGTAATAGTATGTAGTAAACGTAAATAGTATAACTATAGGCTGAAATCAGTTAGCTTTTAAACCGTTATTGCTCAAATACTAAATTGCTTTAAAGTTACTATAATAGTAAGATATACCTGTAATGATGCGAGATTTGTCAACTTTATCGTCTTACTATATACAAATAAGAATACAAATTTTATCGTATTCTCGAAACACGAGAGACAGTAGTGAAATCGAATAGAAAAATTAATTTATTATTCTCAAGTGAGATGAGATGGGACTTTTTACGACGTATATATTACTAAGCTCCGTTTATATAAAAGACGATAGGGCCTCGCAATCCTCCAACATTAATCTCCAATGCTGCATGTCATCGACTCTCTGTTTTAAAGAAAATAAAGTTTAAAGAAAATAAGGAATATTATAAACTATAAATTGGCATTAGTTGTATTCTAAACCCATTTCCAACAATATCGGTGTCGTTTTTCCGCATTCGACAGTTACAGTCGTACAGAAGTACCTTGTGATTGATCCAGCCCAATTAATTCCCGGAATACCTTACTACGTGCGTTCATAGATTAATAGTAAACGCGTATAACGATACTATATATTATTTATTAATTACATACATACAAAATGTAAAAAGGAAATACTCGTATAGTGTAACGCATAAAAGATGTGACCCTGTATTTTATATTGTCTATCGTGTTTTTCCTTCAAGTCCTTCAGTCTAAACTGTTTGCGGACCTCTTGAACCGATAAATCTCTTCTTCTGTTTATATACAGGATTCTATTTCTTAACGCAAAATTCATTTTTGGTTCTACATTCGCACGTTGAAATAATCCAACAAGCATACGCTAATACACATACACGTAGTACGTACAAATGTGTGTATAATAACATAATCCATCACTATGTAACAGTCAACATTATATAATAAATATAGCACTGAAATAAAGCTACGCTGTTATCTTTCGTAACAAATTTTACGGTTCTGAAGTTTCGTTTCGCTTACGCCATGCCATATGTCGTCCATCTGAACCAGATACGTTCAATTTCGATTAGTCGATGAAAATAAAGTCGCTCCACCACGGTATATGGTTTCTTTATTACCAATCTCTCACTATAACAATTCTCTTTAAGCAATCGTCGAACTGATCGCGCATTTATATTATTTCGATCGCATATTTATATAGATTTTTTTGTCCACTTTACAAATAATATTCCGATCAAATTCTATTCTCGTTCTTAAATCTATTTACGATATCTACCACCGTGCTTTTTTTTAAATAAACCATAGCAGCGATTCGTCGGTACGATTATCCTTTTTCGCGATTAAAATATTAATTTTAAAGATATCATAATAAAGATATTATAAAATCAGATGACGTATCTATTGAGATTTTCTACGATTGGAAGCCAGACAAAAAGCCAAAATGACGTTACACACGCAGGACAACCTTATTTTCAGCGAAAAAGCTTCCACCTAAAATTCCAGCCATTTGAAGGATAAAGAGATTTCTATTGAAAAGGAAACTCAATTGCTTCAACAAATTACAATATATATAATTGAGAAATTCGTGCAAAAGTTCTTTGCTCGTTCAATATTTTGTTTAGATAGGCATTTTGAAACGCTTGTAAACGTATCCGACATTGACTACGATATCGCATCTTTCGCATCTACTCGGCATAATTCTCCATATAATACGGTGTTAGGCCCCTGGCCTTGAATAATAGCGTGAATTTATGACACGGACACTCGACTGTAACACTTTTCAGAATTTTCGACATTTCTATACTTCACTGTTCTTTAGTCTCCTTTTTTGCAAACAAGAAATCAAGGTACATGAGTTGGCCTGCATGTCTGCAGGCCACATGTACGCTCTAGCCTTCGTTTCTGCGCTCCATGGTAATTGACGTGTCATAAATCCAAAACAACGGTGACCCTGCAGTGAGCAAGTGCAGTATCACTTGGGCTTGAACCCCAACCCCACTCCCTCACCTTACGAGGATTTTAGGTGGACATTTTGTCTTTGGACCGGTCAGTTATACATGGGGGGTGAAACATTCCTCATTCGCCAGCTTGGTCACCTTAGTTTTAAAATAGTCTATTTAATGTATATACTCACTAGTTTTAACGCATTCGTTTAGAAGTCTCTTAGTCACCTAAACATATACACATAAAATAAAATATCCTTATCATATAGAATAAACTGTTGCTAAGCAAATACTGAAAGTAAATAGTTTCGTCTAAAATACACTAGTTTCTTATTTCTAAGGTGGTCCGTCGAACGGAGTACTAAATCCACCAATAGTTTAACATACGGCAAATACTTATCCGATCGACTCATTTTCTGTTGTGGAAATAGAAATTTACTGATCGTTACATATGTACAAGCGCTATTGTTCCGATAGGACATCAACATCTTTCAAAATTTTTTTTTTGTACGAAACTTTGAACGGTCCTTCTGAGACGGCCACCATGCATGCCCGATAAAATACGTGCTGTAGGGGATAATATATATAAGAAAGGATATCGTCAGGTGAGTCGGTTAAGCTCAGGGATTTGGAGAAAGGCACTTCAAAGATAGTGTTACACAATGTTCTATTAATGCTATATTCCTAATGTTCCAGTGTGAATATTCCACTGTTCTATAAATGCTATATTCCTAACTCTACAGTTCTACTCTACTCTCTACAATACCTTTTCTGAATCTACCTTCTTCTTCTTTCGCCTACGCTTTAACTCTCTACTAGCCAGTAGACATTGTCTTCCTGGCCAATTAGGTGCTTTCATAAATTTTAACGCCTACTCCCTTATCCCCATCCAAGGTGCTCTCATCCCTTGACGGGAATTTCCCGGCTCTCTGACAATGATCAGGTTTCATGGTACTCGCTTCACTCGGACCCCGTTTTGATCCCTTTCTGGCAGATCGAGTACTGTAGCGGTTAGCAGCAGTAACAATAAAGTAATATTTGCTGCAGGAATAGTTAGCGCGGTTTACGGTGTGCAGGATAATTAAGCCAACTTTGAGGATACGTCTTAGTTTTTAATATTTTTAAGAAGTCTAGGCAAATTTCGCGATTTCAGAAGGGTTCTCAAAATTTATAGGAAAATCTTCACTGCTGCTAATAAATAAGTGTGTTCTTTATTAACTAACAGTCCTAGTCACTAAACCCTCTGTACTTCCTAATTCTAAGCTTGCTGTTTACTCAGTCGCTGTTCACTATTCTCCTCGATCTTAACTTCGTCGCTGCTCCCTAAATACTGACTCTTTCGCTCCTCGGATTCACCCTGATCCCCATGGATTCCATAGAGCTCGCGGTCAGAGGTCCACACCACCCTTATTATTCTAATTATTATCAGCACTTTTCTTTCTCTCGAACCCAGTCGCACGCAGTCACTTTATTTATTGCATTCGCACACACTCAGAATCATTCACACTCTACAGAAGCAATAGAAGTAATAAACTGTAATCAATGTCTTCGACAGCACATCCGAGCGACATAAACCGAGGGACCATTAGGTTCCAGGTAAGCGAACCATTGCAAATCCTGCTACATTATCGAAAATTAATATTTTGCAATAGACTAACCCGCTAACGTCCATGTCGCCCTTCCCAAACGATGAGAACGGCGGCACAAATGCGAAGAAATAAGGTGATTGGCTTACCCAAAAATGTAAGGTGGCCAATCACCGAAACGAACGGGTGAAAGAGAACATTTATAAGCGGATACATAAATTTCTCAAACAAAATATTCGCAGAGATTTCTTAGTGGAAGTTAGAATCCGCTATACCAATAAATATATCGAAAGAAACTTGAGACTCATTTATCATTCAACACAGATGACAGTCTCCCTCCAAAAAAAGCTCAAACCGAACCACCATAATAATAGAGCGGCGTTCTTCTCCATGCAAATAGTATCAAAATGCAGTATCAAAATCGCTAGGGTAAAAAGAAAATAGCAAAAAGTTCAGTTGGCAATAATTAAATTCTAGTTCTGTAAAGCAGGTTACGTTCTAGGTTCTAGATTAAATTGTTCCAGTTTAAGGTGGTGCTAATTAAACCAAAAGGATAAAGGAATTCCCTCTCATTTCCCGCGTTCGTCGACTTGTTAAAACGAAAATTAGTGGGAACTTTCTTTCCGTAGTACTTCTCCCCTGTGTATTGTTCCATATTGGGATATCTTTTACAGTGAATACTATCCAGTACAAAATTCAAAATTAATATCGTCATTAACGATCACAAATACCAGTACAGTAAATTCTTTTTGCGGAAAACTGCTTCTTTTTTTGGAAACTATTGCAGTAGGTTCGAGAAGCCCATTAGTGTAACTTGTTTGCTGTATTATATTATTGTTGGGGATGCATATGAGGACGTGCCGATTTTTTTAAGGTTAGTGAAACAGTTTATGCAGAATATTAGTATTTTGCTCGAAAAGTGATTTACAAAATAGAAATATGAATTCGAACTTACGACTCTGTACATACATATGTACATACAATTACTCCTACTAATTTCGGACATTATACATTTCCTATATTTATTGCTGTATATAAATAAGAACAATCTAAATACTATGTTACTTGTTTTACAAAAAAATACATTATTTATTGTAGTTTGAAATTTACAACAAATTGGCATTAATAGGTTAATACTCAAACATTTTATGAAAAGTAAATATTTTGTACATAAAGTTTATGAAAAATTGTGATTTTAATATTTTATCGTGAATCTATTTCGTGCATCGTTTAATCCAATGAGATTGTATTTAAATGTCTTCTAATTTCTTATGAAATCTGACATAAATTTTTTAGCAACAAGGATAGTAGCATAACAATATTGCAAAAGTCATATAAAAATAACCAATAAATATTTTTATCTGAAATTTTGCATATGTAAGAATAGAAATATGAAGTCTTTATCACTGACGGTCCCCAATACAATTATAATGCATGGCAAAACTAAACTTTGCTCATAGCTGCTCCGTTAGCTCCTTACAGTATGAAGCAATGAAATTATTTTTCCACGGAGAAAACTATGTAACAGACAAAGAAAAGATGATTTTGAGAAGACCTTACATTTCTACATTGCTATAGGATACATTAAAAGCTATTTATCAGCTAGGAAGGAAACTACATGCATTTGTATACACGTATGCATTATTGCCTATTTGTATATTTATATATATTGTATATACAGGGACAATTATGAGCTCATCATAGTACAGCTAATCATATGATGAGAGCGGATTAATGATCTTATATTGTTCAGGCGTATTAAAAATAGTTTGTTTTAATGTTTTGAAGAAATATTGCTGAAGTCATAGTCTTCATTTGATTTGAAGTTGTGAAAATGAAGCAGTAGTATTCTTTTCGTTTTGTTTGTAATTCAATTTTGAAATATATTTGAATTTATCTAATTTATCCTACAAGTTTTCTATGGGATTTGAAACCAAAGATTATGGAAATGGATGTAAAACTATCAAACCATCATAGAACAAATATTCCTATAGAACTCTTGTCTGTTACTTGGGATCGTTATATTGACCAATTTGAATACATTTTGCATTTCTAAGTTATTTGCTTATTATTTACATTTATTCCTATATTATTTTTAGTAAATTATTGTTGGTTATTTTGAGTCTTTTAATAACAGCAGTTGAGCAATTACAGACAAATAGAACAGTAACCATTTTTCTAGGTTATTTTTATGTAAAACGATTTTCGTTATTTGCAAATAATTATTTTTCCGATCAAGCGTTCATTTTATAATCGTTAGATCAGAGTTTCTTAAACTATGGGTCGCGAGCCCAATTGGGGTAGCTAAAAATTATTGTTATTGCAAATTTTCACATTGTCTTACGGTCAAAAGTGCAAAAAATATTTGCCAGCAATGTTTATGGGGTCTTAGAACAAATTTTCCTAAATATTATGGTCTCCTCATACTAAAAGTTTTAAGAAACCCTGGTGTTAGACAATCGCGGTCTACATCATATAAATGTAAAATACCAATTTCCGTTCCTGCAATTTTGTTAATTCGTTTGCATCGTAAGTTCATATTTGTGCAGAATTTTTTGAGGTATTTCTCTAGCTGAAGGCAAAAAGTTTCGATAAAAATGGAGAGTTTCGATTGTAATAGTAATAAAGATGTAATTAGATCCACAAAAACGTAGACGTATTATTACAATATTAAATTCTCGCGATCTGAGTTAGTTTTTCACTTTTTTCAATAAAGCAAATCAGTTAAAAAATATAAGAATTTGTTTAAAAGAAGAAATATTAGATAAACCTAATTTTTTAAATTAAAATATTGCTATTTTATATATAATAACAATAATTCAGCAATAGTCTCTATTTTCTAATTTTAGCAACAGCTGCTATTTCCTAATTTTGTATTTTCTAATTTCCTGTTATTAAAATATTACTATTTTAGCATTAGTTTTTATGACCCACATCTCCCAGTAATAGAAAATTAAAAAATGGAAACTATTCCTAAAATATTGCTATTTTAGAATAAACAGAAGCTATTGTTAAAATATTACTATTTTAAAAAATATTGCAATAGTTTCTGTCTTCTAATTCTAGTTTCAATTTTCTAATTTTAGGAATACCTTCTATTTTCTAATTTCCTATTAAAATATTGCATATAGTTTCTATTGTGAATGTCCGAAAGGGAACCGAGTGCAAAGCATTACTTCAATGATTGCATCCAAATGATACACATATCATGGTACATACTGTATATCTTAAAATCAATTTCAGTTTTTAGAAGAACATCCAGTTCAAACAGAAAATGTACTACTACATCGAGAAACAAATTAAAAAATTACAGAAAACTTTCAAATATAATTTCCAAGATTTAATTCATATCGCTCATGTTTATGTTTATATAAATTAGGAGAACAAGAGTCGGTTGAACCTCAATATAGCTCAAAATTCAATTAATTAGGCTCTGGCAATATACCACCTAACAAAACACTTGAAAACCTGTTGGAATTCAACGATGGCGGACAAAAAACCACACTCAAAGATTGTCCATGGATTAGACCTGAGTTTCTTAAACTGTGGGTCACGGGATCCACACCAGGGTGTGGCCAAAAATTATTTTTATTACTGTATTCTATTTTTTAAGACTGTTATTTATTGAAAGCTTTCACATTCTCATATGTCTTGAAATCAAAAATTAAGTTAAAGTTGAAGAACTCCTGGATGAGACAAAAGTATTTTTTTCTTAAACCTTGCCCATGAAGAAGAGACACAGAGGTCAGTTATACGAGAAACACCAGGCACCAAAAAAAACCTACCTCTTATTGTTATGTATCTTCTTTATTGTAAACAATAATATTCTGCTAAGATATTTGTAAAAAATATTGTGTAACACTGTAACATGAGCTGTCGCAAAGGGCCACGTATATTTCCTTGCAATCTCTCTGGGACCTTGCCTAAACGGATTCAGATGAGCTATGGTGTTGGGGGTGTCATCGAGGTCTAAGAAGACATTCTTTGGTTGTAAAGGAAGGAGATAATGTAGTAATGGTAGTGTTGGATGTAGTAGCCTTGATCTAAATTAAGGACGCACGCAACTATGGGACAGCCCAACTGAAGAAGATAAAACTGAACACTTCAACAAGATCCACCTTGACCTGACAATGCAAATCCAGGTCCTCATAGAGAAACACTAAGAGCTGGAAAAATACTCAAATCTAATGGCATCTTATCTACACCATTCCACATGACAGTATTTAACTTAGATTCAGACAACTGAACACTGGAGGGGATTCACCTCTTAATGCTAACATCTTTCCTAGCCCTAATTCTATATCAAAACGCGACAAGAAACAAGATCCAAAACAAAGTACAAATGAGAACGGCTTGAGAAGATACTCTTGAAGAGGTCTGCAACGACCTGGAGATGATCAAAGAAAAATCATTGAAAAGAGAGAAAGCAAGGAGGACGCACTATCCTTTCTACAGGAAGACCTCCAGGAGATAAGCACTGCACAACGACAAGGAAATTTTGAAAGAGAAACACCAGAAGCTCGGATGATTGACGACCTACAGAGACCAATCAACACAATCCCAATGACTTTAGCAACGTCAAGACTAGGCCACAGAATGCAGGACAGTCCTTGACGTAGACTGACATAACGAGGAGATTCTTTAGGTGGCCAGTGAAAATGCGACAACCGCATGTTTCAGGAAGATTTAAGTGTCGTCAATCGCCTCATGAGAGAACTAGCTACTGACCAATATCGAAACGCACAGTTCAGCCCATTAAGAACACCCAGAAGATCTTGGAAGAAGAGGACCCGACATCCAAACACTTCCACAGCACGAGTGCGAGCAATAAGACGAATATTGAACCGAGCCAACAAACCAAAAAGAACTAACGTGAATGCTTAATCCCTAAAGCGTCAACAATTTGTATTGTTCCATCTTTAGAGCTTCAATATTGTAAATTGTATGTTAAGATTTTGTGCAACGTGCGCAATTCTTGTTCAAAGAGATACAAGTTTATTGCTGTTATAGTCGTCTGTCTTTGAATTAAAAATATAAACGTTGCCACTTACAGAGCATCACTACTTATTATGAGCAGATGAAATGAGTTTCAAGGCTCACTTATTCTATAATGTATCACACGATGAAATAATTGGCTTCGAAAATTATAGAGGTTACCAGACATCCAAAACTGCAAAGAGTACTTTAATTATAATTATACGTAGTATTGCAGGTAATTGAAAAATACCAATTTACTTTTGTTTCGTGGAGTCTGCATGCCCTAGTAACATATTAAAGAATCTTATATTTGATATAATAATTAAATTGAAAGGTTACGGTGCTTATGATGCAGAATGACGCTTCTAAGTGTCTACGTGTCAAAGTAATTGTGTTCTAAAGTTGTATACAATACGTTGACGCTTCTCAGTTCAATGTTTCAAAGCAAATACATTGTAAATTTCTATACAGCGGAATACTGCTTAGCAGCTTCTATACTAAAAAATATGTAATTTCTAGAGATCGATGCAACAGGATGGTGCTTCTAAGTGTCAACGTGTCGAAGTAATTGAGTTCTAGTACTTTATGCAACGCGATGGCGCTTCTCAGTTCATTATATGGTGCATGCACTAATTACAGTGCATGGCGTCTCTAATTTTGTACAGTTGTTCCGTAATTTAGGAATATCCATTAAAAATTCCACGTTTTCGGTTAATCAATAAAATGTGGCTTACATGTTTGACGTGCTACACTTAATAAAAGCTACACGAAACAATTGATTCAAACATAATTTTTAAATTAATGGTAAAAGCGCTTCGTGCTCGCATATTGTTCAATTTTATAACCAAGATAGTAAACAATGAATAACTTTTTCAAAATTAAAGTCAAATACGCTGTACAAGCATTTGGTAACCATGTAGCTGCAGGTATGTACACAATACTGCTTACCAGTTTACTTCCAAATAAGGTCGACGGAACGGTAGAATTCATTGATCATTTTGATAAATTATTTCATATTTTAAGTTCGCCAACCAGAACTAATTCTAAAGAACATGGTGTAAAGTCTTTGTTGGAAGTAAAAACCAGACAGATTTTTTAAACAGTATAAAAGTAATTAGTAGTAATAATAAACACGTTCGAGTGAAATGCTTTAACTGCTGGCAGATAAGAATAGAAGGATTGCAACATCTGCTCTCAAAGAAATAAACCTGGCAAAAGTCATTAAACAACATAGTATTGCGATAATTATTCTAAAAAACCAGGCATGCATTTTGACAATTGTTGTATAAAATATCATACATCACTAACTTAGAATATAGATGCGTTAAATGCGACCAAAAACATAACCCAGGCGAATCCGAAAAAACAATCGCAACTCTAAGATACCTTCGCCAAAATCCAAGAATACCTCCTTACTTGGAGGCTCAAAATTAACCCTTTCAGTACTACCGCCGCCTAATAGTGGCATCCACGAAACATTTTCTGCGTTCTACCGCCGCTCATTGGCGGCATTCACGAAACGTTCTCTGGGTCCTACCGCGGCTCATTGACGTTATCCACAAAACGTTCTCTGGATTCTACCGCCGCTTATTGGCGGCATTCTTAAAAAGTTACGTGGGTACTATTGCTGACCCTTAACGGCACCCACGGAAAGTTATGTGGGTATGATTACTCTCAATAGTGCGCATTACTTTATTATATAAGCTACGAAAAACAAATTGGTATGTTTGCTCATATCGTATGTTTGCTTAATTTTTGAAATGTATAATGTATAATTTTAATTTAGTTCCCTTCAGGATGAGTGTAAAACGTTTGAAAGGAGAACAATGGATAAAGGAAATCATTGGTTCAAAAAGTGATTCTGATGAAGAAACCGAATATTATTGCCAATGAAGTGGTCTGATTGAAATGAATTTTATATGCTTTCCACTATCCATACCGCAGAATTTGCAGAAGTACCGAAAAAGTCGAGAAAAAATGAATTTATTCTAAAATCCAAATGTGTAATAGTACATATTAATAGTACATATTCCAAAAGATAATAACCTCGGCCATACTTGGAAAAAGGTTTAGTTACCATTCGTTAATTTTTATCAGTTTTATACGCCATAGATTATGGTAGCAAATACAGTGCATTATTGGCATTTCATGCTTTACACAGGCGGCTAACAAGATATGCGCTGTTTATGGCGAAGATGCTGTAGCTGAAAGAACTATGCGGAAGTGGTTTCCTCGGTTTAAAGCTGAAAATTTCGACCTTGAAGATCAAGAACGCCCAGGTAGGCCGTCCACCACAGACAAAGATATGATTAAAACAGAAATCGAGAATAACCCATGCTCAACATTACGTCAATTAGCAAGAATGCTAAATAAACCAAAATCAACCATCTACGATCATACTGTGAAGCTTGGCTATGTAAACCGTCTTGATGTATGGGTTCCACACTAATTAACAGAGAAAAATCTGTCAGCCCGCATCTCTATTTGCGACTTGCTTTACAAGAGCAACGAGGGGACACCATTTCTGAAGCAATTAGTGACGGGGAATGAAAAATGGATAATTTATAAAAACGCTCAGCGTAAAAGGTCGTTGAAAAACGCGATGAACCACCTTTAGTCATCCCAAAAGCCAGTCTTCATTCGAAGAAGGTAATGCTCTGTATCTGGTGGGATTGGAAAGGAATCCTTTATTATGAACTTTTACAAAATAATGAAACAATAGATTCTGCAAAGTATTGCTTTCAATTAGATAAACTGAAGACATCAATCGAACAAAAACGTCCAGAAATTGCGAATCGAAAAGGCGTCGTATTCCATCAGGACAATGCCCGACCTCATGTGTCTTTGACAACTCGGCAAAAATTGTTGGAGTTTGATTGGGATGTTTTACCCCATTCACCGTATTTGTCAGACCTTGCGCCTTCGGATTTCCACCTTTTCCGATCATTACAAAATTCCCTTAATGGAAAAAATTTCAACTCTCTGGTTGAGATAAAAACTCATTTAGACAAATTTTTTGCCGAAAAACCTGAGAGATTCTGGAAGGACGGAATCTTCAAATTGCATGAAAGATGGAGAAAAGTTGTGGAACAGAATGGTGCTTGTATAATTTAATAAATGTATACCTATATTTAAATTAGCTGCGTTTTAATTTTCCTAAAAAATCGGCACGAACTTTCCAGGCAATCCAATATTATCGATACAACTCGCACAAGTTTGAAGTGGTATCACAAATACTTTTTCCACTTGATAGATGTTTGCGTCTGGAACGCATTCTGCCTATATAAGGATACCACAAAAAAACAAATCACAATGGCGAAATTTCACCTTCAATTGATTAGGGAAATATTACAAGAATACCACAAAAATTAAGAATATCATCGGTGCAGCAGGTCAGGAAATAATTATGTCACAAAGCTCACAGGAAGACATTTTCCTTCGATATACCGGTCGGGGAAGAAAAATCGAAAGCGAAGGTGCGTTGTATGTACGGTTGGTGGTGAGACGCGAATCTAAGTATCACTGTGAACAGTACAATGTGTCATTTATTATATATTATTCCACTCTTAGTTTTGTTATTTATTACGTTCTACTCTTGGTATTGTTATCTATTTTAATTTATTGTTATTAATAATATTGAAACATATTATTTACTTAATGCGTTGTAAAGAAATAGATATGATTATAAAACATTAAGCGCCAAGCCTGTTTTGTCTGTCTTTCCGCCTGATCCGCGAGATAGCATTCCGCTGAAATCGGATTTCGGCCGAGGATTTGTTTAGGTTACAATAAAGTAGTATAAACATTTTAAAAATATTTTTTAAATCAAGATTGCGCCAAGAATTTCTTTGGATCTATCCAACAATAAGACAATAATTGCGCTAATCCAATACCTATACAATTTATGCGCGTTTGGAGGGAGAGAGTTGTGTTGTGTACTAAAGTGAATCACAAATTCCTTCGATAGCTTTATTTGGTATCTCTGATTCTCGCCTCCAATTCTATATTTCTACCTTGTAACTTGTCGAATGTTGTTTGCCAATTTTTACATTTGCTTATAAGCAGTTTGTTGCACCCGTACGTTTCGATGATTGGCCACCGTAAATATTCTGGTAAGCCAATCACCTTACCTGTTTGTGGGTGCCGCCCTTCTTGTCGCTTAGGAAGGGCGACACGGACGTCGACGGGGGAATTGTTGTTAACTATTAATTTTCAGTAATGTAGCGGGATTTCCCGAGGTTCGCTTACCTGGAGCCTAACGGTCATGGCCATATGGGCCGCTGGGCCCAGGTCCCCGGTAATCCTCGGTTTATGGCGTTATGGACGTGCTATGGAGGACGTTGACTAAAGTTTATTTTTCTATTACTTAAAAATATTAAAAAGCTAAAACGTCTCCTCAAAGGTAGCTTGCTTATCCTGCACACCGTAAACCGTGCTAGCTATTTCTACAGCGAATATTACTTTATTGTTACTGCTGCCAGCCGCTACACGCGTTTTAATCAATTTTTTAGTATGAAATTTATGGAACATTCGGAAGCGCAGAATTGTACAACTGATCTTGACGAGATATTAAATGTTGTCGACGCATTAAATTCTACAGAGTACACAGAATCCGTAGCATCATCCAATTTTAAACATTTGGAAATATGATTATCGTGCAATGGATCTGCCAGAATGAAATGCATTCGAATATGTACACGGTTATTTAAAAAAAAAATTTAGTATACAAATTGTGTATACAATTTATAAATAAAAACAAGATTACTTTAAATTGTAATTGTTCCTTCCTAACTGATGAAAATCAGGAAGGCAATAATATTTGGAACTTTGAATATGGCAAGCAGTTAGTTTTGTGATTACATTAAAAAATTAGAGGAAATATTAGTTAAAAATATTGAGAGCAAGTGTTCTCATAAAAATATTGCTTGGTTATTTATTTCATTTAGTGCAACAGATAAACTTTGAACAATTATGTCCAAACGTCGCAATGATTTTTTTAATAAAATTATATCTCCGCATGCGCATATATTAAGCATTAACAGGATATAACAAAGCGTAGAAAAATAGTAACAGAAACGATGGAAAATTATTAACTATTTTACATTTATAAATTTTCCTTTCAACCGTTATTCTCTTTTTTTTATAATACGTTGCAACGCGTTAACGTCACAAGTTAAGTTATTTCAGTTAACGTAAAAGATAAACTTCGAACTATTATGTTCAAATTTTGCAACTGTTTTTTTTTTTCATACAATTATATTTTCATATGCTTTACGACATCATAAGCCCTTCTCCATTCTAAAAGTATGTATTTAATTTAATATACATATAAACGCGTATTAGAGAAATTTGTTGTATCATTCTTGTTGGAATAGCAAATTACAAAAATTAATATTTCAAAAAGCAATCTTAAAAGGGTAGAAAAGTGTTGTTTTTTTTCATGCAGAAAAATTATGTAATTGAATTTCTAATGCTTCTAAATATTATTCTTAATTTAATAATATTAAAATAATGTTGGAAATAAAACTTTTGAATAACTAAAAATTGAACATTCATCGATCTGCTTGGGATATTAAATTGATTAGCTGATAATACGGTTATATGTTTTAACAAAGTTCACCGTAACATCCTTTGTAATTCTATACGAATTTGATTTCAATTAAAATGTTTTATTTTAAACTAATATAGGCATGATACAAAAAAATTATGTGTCAGGATGCAACTCGCTTAGTAGAGTAACGTTCAGCCAGGTATTTGTTCAAATAATTCCTAGAAAAATAAATTTATTGATTTGTTATGTTATGCATCTTAAACTATACACTCTTTCCTTGATAGTTATGATTTTTGCATTATTTTAATCCTTGTAAGGCATATGCCAGAAACAAAACAATACAACTGTAAAGCATGGAGCGCATACACCCCACACTGCCTAAATGGAAAGTCCTTAAAAAAACGGTTTACATGGGAACATGTTAATAGAACAGCCCTCCGCAAGGTATTCTTTATTCTAAATAACCATTTATAAACCGAGATTCAGTAATTGTAATTCCATTCACGCGGAATCCAACAGTATAAGTTTCAAAGTATCGTCTATCCAACAATATAAATTTCAATTGTCGTCTATCCACCTCTGATTCAATGCTTTAACAATTGACAATATATCACAAGTGGTTTGCTCTTTAAAACATGACAAGTAAGGGAAGATAATCATAATAAATAAATCTTTAACAAAACGAATTTAGAAGCAATTAAAAAAATGTGACTATTAATTAATATACTTAAAGTAGGATTTGCTTAAAGTAGGATAAACTGATCTTTAGTTTGGCTACCGTTTTAGAAGTTATTTAACATGAACACAAAATTAATATAATAGAGTTTACAAAAATTAATAAAATAAGATTGTTATATTCATTGTTATATAGTTGACATACAACAGATCGGCAATCTTGCAGAAATTATTATTTCATTCAACAGATATTACATATATCAAATGCAATAGTACTTGTATGAAAGTCATCAGAAGACGCCTTGAAAGCAAAGCATGAAAATTAAATGCATAAAAGAGTGCTATAGCTGAAAAATTTTAAGGCAATAATAACAATATTCCATTATAAATAAATGCACATATATTGAAAAAATAGGAAACATAATTTATGAAACATAAAACAATATTTAATAGTAGATGAGTCAGATTCTGAAATATCCCTTGCCAACATCAATTTATGTTATGATTTAAATTCAGGCATTGTACATGTAACATATAATTGATTTCCAAAATATATTTTTAAAAAATTTCAAACAAATGTAAATATTTTTATCCTTCACCTCTAAATGTCACATACTCAACAGTCGTTTCAATTTTTCATTTGCATGCATTTTCGATAAACTGATAAAAATGTTTTTACCAAACATAGAGTTAGTTAATAATCATATATTAACAAATTACATATAAAAGAATCACAATACAAACAGTCTCTATTTAATACAAAACTAAAATCATCTTAGTTCTTCTAACATAACTGCTTTTTCTCGTGAATTGATACATCTTTATATTTTCTTTAAAAAGGTACAAACAGTATTAGGTTAAACTAATGAAATGCTTTAATCGAATTTTGTTAACACGAATTTAGAAAAACAGAGGATAGTGCAGTATCTACTATTGAGTGTAATTTCTGCCTTTGTATAAATTGTGTTGATTTGAACCATGTAACCTCCATTTATTACAAACATATGAAGCACGTTAAGTTACTAATTATTCTTCAGTCTTTCAGATTGTTTCAGTGAAGTTAATATTTATAACATACATGCCTACTCATATAAGGTAAAAATCCTAGCTATTAGAGCCGACTTAATCATTGGACACTATCAATAATATTTGTCAATATTGAATTTTAAAAAACTATACATGAAGCTGAGAAAATAAAAAATTATCTCTACTAACTTTTTACGTTTCCAATCATTTAAAAACCTATGAAACACTGCAGAGAGAGAGGAACATAATAAAGATTAAAAAGTAATTGTAAAATTATGAAGAGATCAAATGATAAAATGATAAGAAATCAATTAATGGATTGTAAATCTATTCCAAATCTTTGCAAACAGAATAGAAAATGTATTTAATTAATATTAATATAGGAAAGAAAGAGCTAGAAAAATAGAATTATAGATTAGAGAAGAACAAAGAAGGCAAAGAAATAGACAAGCCAGAAATAATTTGGAAGAGAGAATAGAAACTATGTGAAAAAGTTTCCCGAATTGAATTGAATTGAAAGTTTCCAGAAGAATGAAGAAAACCCTGCTTTATGACAATACAACATTGTATTTTATATTATTTAGTAAGCCTTTACATTTTTTATATTAAATTCATATCCATTTTCAAATTTTTAAGATTGTAAAGTGTGAAAAACTGTTCATTTTTATCAACCATTTCCATTAGAATTCTTTAGAAATATAATTTTATTCTGTCTAATCACTCAACCAATTTATCATGGTGTCATACACAAATTTTAATACTTCTTTTTAAGAAAATTATAGGTAACAATATACATTATGACTGAAAAATACTCCATCTTATTTTAAATTATAAACAGTTTTAATCATTATAACCATCAGTTTAAAAGTGTAATTACTAGGACATTACCTTATTCATTTCAGCGCAGCTCATTCTTTAGCACAGTATTTTTTAACATATTCTTAGTTTTTAAATAACTTTTTATGCTTCAGTTATTTCTTAGTTTAAATAATAAAATAAGTATTAAATAATATACCAAGCGTAAATATGATTATTTACTATATATATATTTAGGCACTACACATTCCCTGTATTTAATATTATATATAAGTAGGAATAATTTAATTACTATATTGCTTATTTTATAAGAATATAAACCATTTTTTGTAGATTAACTAACTAAGTAGCTTAACTAATATTCTAACACTTTTGTACATTCTATTACTTATTAATTCCAAACGATTACTTTAAGAGCAAAATAGCTTTGCTCTATGTATAAACTACTGAAGTATAAATTTCCCTTAGTAGAAAGTTGTATTTCAGAGTCTTAACATCTAAAATTTAATACAAAAAAGAGAATTGTTTTGACAAAATACAATTTGCAATTTATCATAAAGATAACAATTATAAATATTAATAAAATGTATAAAAAAAAAGGAGACCAAATTGAATTTAAAGAACCATCTCAAATTCTGAATGAAAAGGAAAAAAAAATAATAATGTAGAAAATTACAAAACATCTCCATGTAAATGCTTCACACAATTAGCTTCAGAAATTCATCATGAAAATTAGGAAGAAACAGGGCTTAAAATAGAGTGATAAGAAGAGCATAGAGTAATAAGAAAAATGAATTTAATGAATTTAATGATCCAAGATCAAATGGCAAAGAGAAAGTTACAAATAAATGAAATAAATAGAAGAAAAGGGTCGATTTTTACCAAAGAGTTCATTAAAAAATTTTCAGCTTGATGGAAAGATATTATTTTGCTAACAAGAGTAGATTTTTGGTTCATAATGAAAAAGTATAATAGTATGGAGGCAAATAAATAAAAGTTTGTAGTTAACAAATGTAAAATCTACTTTAAGATACGAAGAAGGTTGTACAATTGTATGGGTATTCGTTTAGCCTATCAAAATTGAGGAATTTGTATTTATCAAAGACATTTGAGATCAAACTAGGTATCTGAGACTTCTAGAGAATAATTGTTGGAAATGTTTAATTTATTATGCCATAGGGTATAAGTAGTCATGTCCTCTACTGAGTTATAATTCCATCCAAGAACTGTATATACATTTCTGCCAAGTATGTGTCTATGTACTTCTCATAATAAATTTTGTTCTGTTTCTAAGCACAGGTGAAGCTGTTTCTTTATTTATCCCAATGTGTTACCAGCAATTACAGTGAAAACACTCAAAATAACCAATAATAATTTTCTAAAAATTGTATAGGAATAAATGAGAATAACGTAAGAATCCAAAATACATAAAAATTTTATCAACATAATGATCCTAAACAAAAAACAAGAATTATGCAGAAATATTTGTACTACTATTGTTTGAAAGTTTTACATCCATTTCCAAACTTAAACCCTATAGAAAACACATAGGACATATTAGAAAAATGGAAATAAATTCCAAAATTGAATTGCAAATAAAGCTGGAAGAAGACTGCAGCTCTATTTTTTCAAAATATTAAAAAAAAATTATTCTTAATGTGCTTAAATACTGTAAGATTATTAATCCGTTTGGATTATATGACTACCTGTAATCGTACATGTTCCTATATAAATTATATTATGAGTTCAGCTGGTAAGCTTGCACTGATGTATTCAAATGTATTCAACTTCTTTCCTAGCTCTTAAATAGCTCGGAAATGTATTCTATAGTAATGTACAGAGACGTAAAGCCTTCTCAAAACTATCTTTTTTTTACATCTTACATGATTTGCTTTAAGGAAAAATGATTTCATTTTCTTCATACCTTAAAAAGCAGCCGCAAGGAAATCTTCCTTTTGTCATATAATACAATCATATTATGACATTTTTGGTAAAGAGTTGCTTCTAGTACTACACATTCACAGTTTCAAACAAAAATATTTACTAGTTGCTTTTATATGACATTTTAGGTATTGCTATGCTACTATCCTTCTTGCTGAGACATTTGAATCAGATTTTACAGGATACTACAAGGTATTTAAATGCATTACCATTGGGTTAAGTCAAGGAGATTTGCAATAAAATTTTAAAATCATAAATTTTTATAAAATTTACGTACAAAATATTTATATAAAAAAAAAAACTATATATTATCCTATTAGTGCCAGTCGTCCCAATATAAGGGTTTATATAAATTTTTTGCAAATCCTTCCTGTTATCGCTTGGTCTACATATACAAATGAACTGGTACGTTACTTTAGTTTATATTATATAGTTATTATTATATTAGTTTATATTATATAGTTAGTTATTTAGTTATATGGTTAGTTATATAGTTTATACATGTATGTTACATATGTATTTTGTGTTTAGTTACACAATTTTCATTCGTCAGCTTCTCTGTCTGCATTAGTGGGTTATTGAGACAACTTTTTGTCTAAAATGTATTCTACCCCTAAATGTTATTGTCAGAAAAAATTGTTCTGAATTTCAAACTACTACTTTTTTATCAAATAAGTAACTCAGTATTTAAATTATTCTTACTTACATATAGCAATAAATACAGGCAATGTATAGTGTCTGTAATTAGTGTGAGTAACCGTAGGTACATATGTATGTACAGAAACTTTTACCATTTTCTAAATCATTTTTCGTGCAACATATAACATTACAATTCTCCATAAACTGTTTCACTAACCTTAAAACAATGGGCATGTTTTTGTTTGTGCCTCCAGCAGCAGTAATACACCAATCAATTTACATTAAGCCTCACGAAACAGCTACGGCAGTTTCCAATTCGCGTGCTTCGATGTAATAATCATAAACGTAAAAGGTTTTGTACTAGATAGCTCTCAGCACTAGATAGCTCTGTAACAGATACTTCGATATAGAAGAATACAAGGGGATAAAGTACCTTGAAAAGAATGTTCTCATAAATTTTCGTTCTAATACCGACACAAATTTTTCGCGGCAAATGTGAAAGAATCTTTTGTTCCTTTTGGTTTTATTAACACCACCTTAAACTACACTTAACCTAAAGCGTAACCTACTTTACAGGATTTATCCTAGGGATTTTGGTGCTGCATTTTGGTACTGTTGTATGGGAAAACTATCGCTATAATACCATCACGGTTCAACATGAGTTTTATGCTTATTAATTTCTACTGGTTTTACATTAGTTGCTGTCAGTCGAAGTCGTTTGGAAATAACTCGTCGAGCATAAAACTTGCCATTTCAATATTTTCGTTTCTGTCGTTCTTTTTTTCTCTTTGCACCCAGACAAAACACGATAAGATGGTGCCGACACCGTGCCGGCACCACAGTATACAGTAGCGAAACTCTCTGTCGGCACCTTTGATGTCGGTGTACCATAAAATTGAGTGCGCATGCGCGACAGAAGCTACCAAATCGCAGTGCCACCTAGATTTCAATCCCACTTGCATTTTTTTACTCTGTATCTGCCCAACTTATTTTTACGTTTAGTTAATCAAAATTTAATAAAAATAATAAATGTATTATTTCCAATACACTGAAAAACAAGGAAAGAAAGCAAAAATCGAAAAAATATAAAATACACATGTTACTATGACTATAAAAATGTAAGAACATAAATATTATACAAGATAAACAAGATAAAAAAAAATGAAAGATACAAAAAATATATTATACATTGTATATTTTATTTCAAAATTTATTTTAAAGTTATTTTATATATACTTAATACCTATGTATACAAATATACCGGTAACAAACATATAATATCTTAAAAGTAAAGGTTTCATTAATGAAAAAAACGAAGATATCATATTTTTAATAAAAATATACTTTTTATTAAGTAGGGATATATATATATATATATATATATATATATATATATATATATATATTGCAACCTATTTTTCATTTCTTCCAACTCCTTTCTTGTTTCATATTTCAGCTACTCAATCCACCTCAATACAAACCAAAAAAGGAGACAAAAAACAAAAAATAAAATTGCATATACTTTCATTGTACAATCTTTTGATTGATTTATATTTGTGTACGCAATGCATTATTTTGCGTTTTTAATCTTTTAACTTGTTCACGTAATTTTTTTATTCTGAAACTATCATCTAATGATCTCTTTGTATGAGTCGTCATCAGGCTTGTTCCTGGCTCCTCAGCAGATGTGCCTCTGTAATATTCAAATCTGTTAGATTCATTAAAAAGGATTTTTAAATATATGATATAAAATT
Organism: Xylocopa sonorina; assembly: GCF_050948175.1. Classification (NCBI taxonomy): domain Eukaryota; kingdom Metazoa; phylum Arthropoda; class Insecta; order Hymenoptera; family Apidae; genus Xylocopa; species Xylocopa sonorina. The sequence goes on from NW_027490235.1 coordinate 351,264, forward strand.
ATATAATTATAAATTAGCTGACACAAAATAAACAACAAAATAATATGAAATAAAATAAAATAAAATACAGTAAAAGTATAAACTTACGGTTTCATTACTTCTGTCTCGAAATTACTAGCAGCAGAATGGCAAGTTGGCAGAATTATTTTAGAGGTTTTTGTATTCCTGAAAACAATTTAGGTATAATTTATAAATTTACTAATTAAAAATACATAAATTCATTATTCTATTAATATATATTACCTATTTTCTTCTTCAACTTTTATAGCCCCTTCTGCATATGTATTACTACAACAAAAGAGATATATATTATAGAACTATAAAATTGTATATAAAATTATAACAAAAAAATATGAAATACAATTTCACATACCTACCCAGACAACACAAGATAAGATGGTGGCGACACCATACCGGCACTGTAGCGACACTTCCGAGGAGTGTCAGCAGATCCGTAGTCATCTACGTCCGCACTTGTTAGTTCAAATGCCGGCACGCAGTGGCAGCACGTTCTAGTCACCAGCGTAGCACGCGTGCGAATGACACTGCGCCAGCACCAGCGTGACACGCGTGTCATCGTTCCATTCAAAAATTTTTCCTGCATTGGCGTAGGCGTCACATTTGTTAATGGGGAACCACCTGTTATTCCGTACAAATTAAATACGTCAGAGTTTAGATATCCGCATACGAGTACTGACAGACGTTTTGGTAGTTCTTTGCCAACATTTATAGTTACTGAGAGAGCCATATATATTTTTTCAATTCATCAGGAAAATTCATGCCAATAGAGAGTATTAAATACGATGGCAGCATATTGTTTAAGGAAATGTAATAAATGATACATTTACTTATAAAATGTTGAACCAATTAAGTTACGTTTACTTTACTAGCGTATCACAATTTTCAGGTGAAAATATTGAACGTAATTATTTGTTTTCCTTTGGTTATTGGTTATATGTATACCATATTCTTGTGGTAAATGGTTTTATCGTTTGTAAGGATTATTAAATATAAAATATACCTTTGTTACATGAATTTTTAAGGATGAGTTGAAAAAAATATTTATAAAATAAGTGTATGTAATTTTACGATAAAGTAATTAACGACTTTTCTGAAAAAATCGCTGTATTAAGTTATAGTTTATAGAAAATAATACAAAGAAGTTTTTCTATCTTTCTTTCGTGTCAGTGTATCTATTTTCGAATAGAAATAAATAAATTGCTTAGTTTAGTCATTTTTAATATTCGTTTATAATTTTTATGCAAACAGCTTCTTCATTGGTATATATTAGCCTACGCCACTGGCACGCGTGTCACTATGGTGAGCTGATAGTGTCATTGGCACGCTGTGTCGCCCCTGTGCTATATCGCCGTGCCTTGATAGTGCCATGACACGCAGTGTCGCTCCAGTGCTGTTACGAGAACTGAGAGGCAGCACCGTGCTAGCACAGTGCTTAGAGTTCCATCCGGTGCTATTGGCGCTACAATCGCTGGTTGTCTGGGTAGATAGTTCTTCTTTTTCTGTAGCTACATTTTGTTTTGCAATTACATTTGTATTATCTCTGAAAAGAATTTATTTATTAAATTAAATTGTGTCAAATAATTTAATCATTAAATAAAATTATGTCAAACTAACAATTATTATTAAATTTACTGTTGTTTAGTATCACGTCCCAATAATAGTGTTGGAACAACATCTGGATGAAGGCTAGCTCTAACTTTATTAATTCTGAATAATTTGTCCTCAAAATGTAAACGAATTTAATTAAATGAATATTGTGGACCTTTAGATAATAGATCATATCTTTTACATGCATATACCATTTCAACCATCTGTAATATAAAATTGTATTAGTTTTATCAATAACATATTAATTTATATATTACATATATTTATATTATACTACTCAAAAGAAGCATGGCATCAAAAAATCATAAGGCATATTATGAGACATGTTATACCTGTCTTGTTCCTTTGGAAATTTAAAATAATGTTGCTTCACGTTGAATTGTTTTAAGCATCTCAGTATTGCACAATTTGACTTCTTTCTTATATCCACTTTTTAATTATAAAATTAGTGCAGCAACATCTGAAACAAAGCTAAGATCAAAGTGCTTCCAAAGAGAATATATAATTTAAAATATTTATATAAATTAACAATTCCCTTAAATTATTAATCAAAATACTTTTAGAAATTAACAACTATTTTAAATTGATTCTTTTTTGCTTCCTTTCCTTTTTCTCCTAAAATCTTCGAAATAGCTTGAACGTGCTTCAACGCTTCCAAGCAGCTTTCAATAGATATTGAATTCCCTCCAAATTCAGCTTCAGGTTTGGTTAGATATACAATCGTCTTTTTGTTTGCTAAGAAAGAGAGAGAAAGAAAAACTAAAGAGCAAGTGAGGCAGAAGTTCAGATGGCACTGCGATTCGGTGCCCTGTTTCGCGCATGCGCATTAAATTTTGTAACATAAAATCGGGCCAGTTGCGCTACTGTATACTGTGCCGGCACTGTGGCAACACTTCTGGGGGGGTGCCAGTAGATCCGTAGCCATCTGTGACCGCATTCGTTAGCTAAAATGCCGGCACGCGATGCCAGCACGTTCTACTCACCAGCGTAACACGCGCGTCTTCGTTCCATTCAAACATTTTTTCTGCATTGGCGTAGACGTCACATTTGTTAATGGGGAACCCGTTTTTCCATATAAATAAAATCCGTCAGAGTTCAGATGTCCACATACGAGTACTGACAGACGTTTTGGTAGTTCTTTGCCAACAGTTATAGTTACTGAGAGAGCCATATATATTTTTTCAATTCGTCAGAAAAATTCATGCCAATAGAGAATGTTAAATACGATGGCAGCATATTAATATGTAGTAAATGATACATTTACTTATAAAATGTTGAACTAATTAAGTTACGTTTACTTTACTAGCATATCACAATTTTCAGGTGAAAATATTGAACGTAATTATTTCTTTTTCTTTGGTACATATATTCTTGTGGTACATGGTTTTATCGTTTGTAAGAATTATTAAAAATAATATAACCCTTTGTTGCATGAATTTTCACGATAAAGTAATTAACGACTTTTCTAAAAATAATCGATGTATTGTATAATAAAGAGAAATTTTTATATCTTTCTTTCGTGTCAGTGTATCTATTTTCGAATCAAAATAAATAAACTGCTTAGTTTAGTCATTTTTAATATCCGTTTATAATTTTTATGAAGCTTTTACAGCTTCTCCATTAGTAAATATCAGCCTACGCCACTGCCACGCGTGCCACTATGGTGAGCTAATAGTGTCATTGGCACTGCCGTGTCGCCCCTGTGCTATTCGCGGTGCTTTGATAGTGCCGTCACACGCGTGTCGTCCCAGTGCTAGCGCTATGCCGTTACGAGAACTGAGTGGGAGCACCGTTCTAGCACAGTGCTACCTTCCACCCGGTGTCACTGGCGTGCCAATCGCTGGTTGTCTGGGCATACGTATTCACTACTTTTATTTTACACATTCATTCATTACTTTCTGTTTACATTTTATTATACAATCTTTCTATGAAAATTCTATAATACTCATTTTTTTAATATTTATGTAATATGTGCTATATGTAGTCTGAGTGCCAGTACAAATATAAGTATTGGATGTAAGTAAAGATAAATTTGAAGCAATTTACTTCGTAAGCACGTCATAGGCGATGTCAATAAAAATTTGAGTTTGAGTTTGAGTTTTTTATTTTCCATTAGTTATACATTATTTGAATCTTTTTTTTAAGTGGTATAAGTCCATTTTATATTATATGGAAATATTTAAGGGTTTGTATTTGAATGGTTCGAAATATATTGGTATGTTTTTTAAATATTAAAATGATTTACGTTTACAATGTAATCGTTTTTAAAGTATTAGTTAAAAGAAATTTACACTTTTGATGATCTCGAATAGACTTACATCATTTTCAAAGTCAACAAAGTATGAAAATCATACATTCATGAAATATATTTTACGGGATTGCAGTTGAATCGAACCCATTGTTTATTTATGAAATTTTTACTAATATGACGTGATGACGTCACAAGGCTCGACCCCCCCTTCTTTTTTGTTAGCCTTAGCTCGTTGATCACCACCCGTGCGAGGAGCGCAACGCGGATATCGCGATAGCCGTATTTGCAAGAAGCGTAAACTACGCGTTGGTAGGTCCTTCCCCCTCCCCCCCCTTCCACCCTCCTTTCTCCCTCTATCTTAAGGGTTCGTCTGGCAAACTAGAGGAAGGAATGACCATGAAGAAGATGTCCCTCTGGCTGAATAGCAAACCGCGGGTTCGCGAAAGAGCTGTGCGCCGAGGTCGCGTGAGGGGCTCGGCGGTGGAGGAGTCGAAAGCTTGGTCAATGGAGGAGACCCTTCAATTAGATGAACATCAGAGTAGGCCTTGCGAAGAGGTGACCGCTGCCCGCCGTCTACTACGACGAAGAGGATGTTCTTTGGGATGTGGGAAGAATCTCAACCCCTCTGAACCCCCTTAAAGAGAAGTCAAAAGTCTAGCGGCCCTGCAGGTGAGCCATGGGAGCGCGGCGAGCGAAGCGCACCGCAATTCAAATGGTCAAGAAGACCACCCTCAGAGACACCCGAGGGGGCGAGAAGAGGTGATCGCCGAAATCCACCGATTGATGCCCCGAACAATACCGAAGCGTACAGCCCACCCCACTAAGGAGCCCCAAGGAGGATCTAGGAGACCCGAGGATCACCAGCGAATTCAATTAGCGAGCGAATTAGCAAGTGAATTAGATTTGTGGAAAGAGAAAGCGAGAAAAAGAGGGAGAGAGAGAGAGGATCGAAGTTCAGGACAATCTGGAGAAGAGAGCGTGAGTTCTTATACGCTAAAGCGTTCCATTCTCCCGCTGCATTTCTTTTATTGCATATTGTGTATTGTATCTGATATCGTGAAGCGGGTGGTGATCCCCGGTCATTCGCGGCGTGTTGCGTAATTCCCGTAGCCCTTGTTAAACCCACGTCGAGGCAATATAAAAAGAAGCCGTGACTTCAGTATCCCGCGACCCGAATTTGCGTACTCGGCTAGACGTAGTTGAGAGAAGGAACATTTCGAAGTTTCGAGGGTTGTTCCGCCCCTAGTTTCTCGGGTTGTGTAGTCTATTTCTTCGCTGCTTTCTGAGTAGCTGGCGCCCAAGAATCTATAGTCTTGCCGCCCCCTTCAAAATACCCCCGTTTCGGTGATTATTTTTTTGCGTTTGTGAGCCCGTGAAAAGTGTACATGAGCGGATACCCTGTAACGATAGATCGCTTTAGATTAAAGTATGTTTTACACCTTAAAGCGTTTGAACAAATAATAACCCTTTTGTCGAGCTTCCCTGACTTACTGTAGGCGGGTCTCCGTCACACTAAATATGTCAAAAAAATAAATAGAAATAGAAAGGTCTTATTTCAATATTTCTTTAGATAATGCCATCTAAATTGCTTTAATTACAACTCTATATTAATATGTGCCATTTTTAATTTTTATCATTACGAAAAAGTTTTTGAAAATAGTCATGATGTATTGGAAAATTGTTTTTAGGTAAAATGTTCATACCAGATTGCAATCATTGTTACATTAACTAACTTTTATCAAAACTAGACTTACACCTCATTCAAAGAACCCAGCACCTAAAATACCCATCCCTGATCTTTAAAATCTTAGGATCTAATAGATTTTTAAAATCTGAAAGATCTTTAGAACAGGCAACGCACACACAAAAAAAAACTAGAGCATGTAACACATCTTACATCTATGTAGCACAGTAAACATGAAACATATCAGTTTTGCTTTAGTATATAGTAGACCCCTGTAAGCTGGAGAAACGTTCCGCGTAACAGAAAATCTCCTTATATGATACATACATTATAGGCGTACACTTTGTGTAGCTGGCGTCCAAGAGTCTGAGATCTCGTAGCTTCGAATTCCTTCATTTTAACCGGCAAAGTTTGCATTCACAAGCACGCGAAAAGTTGTACGTAAGCGTATAGCTTGTAGCGAGAGAACGATTTGTATTAAAGTTCGTTTTACCCGTTAACGTGTTCGCTTAATTGATCTCTCCCCGAGCTCCCAGGGCGGAACCCCGTCAGAGTTTTGTATATGAAATGGATAATATACGATGCATACAATATATATGATACATACAAAAAGATTGTGTGTTATAGACTAATTTCAACTTGTGTAACTGTACACTTTTATGTGAGTAAAATTGCCAAAGCAAGTGGTGCTTTCTACTATACTGTAGATACTTTACTGTACATTCCTCATTTCCCGATTTACCTTGTACTTATTAAATATAACTCCTTTTAAGTAATATGTAATCTTTGAGTTTCCCATTTCTCAGTTTATATAATTAGAAAATTAATTACCAGTATAAAATTTTACAATTTTGTATACACTCATGTTCAAGATTAGCCTTGAACTTGACTCTCTTCAATGGTACGATTAATTGATAGTACACAGCACCAGTGCATAACTCCTCGATCTTGGTAAATGACGACTACAGACAATCGTGCCAGCTCAGATTTTCAGTGGTCACATTTGTTGCATAGACATTGACAGCCATTTTTGTAATCCCTCTCCTTAACTAATAATATCAAAAACATAACAACTCGCAGATTAAAAAATACAGTTGCAAATTTATCATGTGTTAGCAAAACACAAATATCTTATCTAAAATATATATTATATATAGAACACATTGTACTAGGTAAAAACGGTCCATTATATCCAATCCATCTTTGACCAAACAACGTGTTTAAATGCTCACTCTCACATTACGTATAATAAAATTAGGCTGGCTCTAGATGAAATCTACTGTTGGCACTTAAATGGGGTACATTCAGAATACGGTTTATGAACACTGAAGTAAACATCGCATACGAGTGAAGCAAGTAAGTTGATTATAACGCTAAAGAAAAGAACGTTTATATCTCAGAAAGTGTTAATCCTTTCAACTATGTTTACTATGTTCTTTTTTAGCGGGTAGAGTCTATATACCATGTAAATGTTGAACGATTTTTTTCTAACACCCCGTACAGAAATGACGGGTTGAAAAGTTAATAGGTAAATGGATTCGATGATAATAAAAATTGATCGATTAATTGGCAAAGGATAATTAAAATCTGTGAAATACTATTTTAGTATTTAGAGAGACTTCATAGGAATAACATTCCATTCACTTTTTTGGCTCGAAACACTGGCCGTCGACATATTCGGAGATTTTTTTTTGGCGTGCCACGATGTTAAATGCACGCATATTTTTGCAGAACTTCACACCAGAAGATATAGAAACGAATTTTATTAGACAATTGAAATGTTTTCTATAGTTAACCACGACAAGCCGCCGTGGATAACAAACCAAGAGAAAACGATCGCGATAATCCAGGCGACGCCAACACGCATCCGACCGATCACGCTCATCACGCGAGGCTGTGGTCACAGTATACAATTCTGGCAACTTTCCTGATTTTGTCTTGCCAAAAATTTAATGCGTGTGCGCGTTATTACGATTTCGATAGCAAAGCCATCTGAATTTTTGCCTCGCTTGCTCTTTATTTTCTTTTCTCTTTATTTATTAGCAGTCTTGTTTGTGTAATATGTTATGTATTAACGTATGCTGTAACATAAATGCGCTTTGAATGCAAGGGTGTGCGTTTATACGAAATATTTAATTTTTAAGTAAGTCATTGACTTCCTTTTCTGTGATTTGTATCGAGGTGGATCGAGTAGCTGAAATATGAAACAAGAAAGGAGTTGGAAGAAATGAAAAATAGGATGTAATATATAATTGTATATATACCTCTATTGTAATAAGCATATTTTCATCAAAAATATGTTATCTTCGGTTTTTCATTATCGGAACCTTTACTTTTAAAATATTAATGTATATAATATAATATATATATATAATAATAATAATAATAATAATAAATATAATAATAAATTATATAATAATAAATAATATATATAAATATTATATATATATATATATATATATATATATATGTTGCAGATATATTTGTACAGGTATATATAAAATAATTGTTAAACAAATTTTAAAATAAGACATGCAGTGTATAATGGTAATAAAATATTATATGGTAAATAAATGACAGAATCAATGGAGACGCCGTCCTTGAAGAGCCCGTGCCGATGATCAACTCGATAAATTCTCAAAGACCCGATTCTCATGGACCCGATTATTTGATCACAGGAAAAGACGTCTCCGAGAAGAAGATGGCTCACGAAATAATAACATAACGTCGAGGGCATTTAGTGTTCCGAAATCAAGACTGCGAAGATTATTCTCGACATGCTTGAAAATGAGCACATTGCCAAGAAGTTGGAAATCCAGCAGACTGGTCCTACTTCGCAAACCCGGAAAACTGAAAAATTCACTGGCCGATTGTTCTGTTCGACAAGATTGAGAAACTGTTTGAAAGAATAATCTATGATCGTGAGGCAACCAAAATTCCAGGGATAAACATGCTTATGCGACAAATAATGTGAAAACCAAACATGCTTACAACACCGGACGATGTCCAGATGGTCCGGACGGTTTCCATCACTGACACTGCTTAGTCATAAGGGGCATTAACCTGTTTAACCAGTTCACTGTGGTGCCCTCGGTTGAGAGCGCGCACAGTTTTGTGTCGCCAGAACGAGCCATGACAAGTATACTCGTCAATCACAGTTAACTGGATAAATAAGGGCTCCTCTAGCCGCCTAAGTCAATCTATTTGCCACGCTTGATTTCTGACGTCTTTCCACCCAAAATTTCGTGACAATCGGCTCGTCAAGTATCTATCGTGGACTGGCCTGATTTTAACAGAAAGCCAACTCGGTTTCAGAGGAGAAAGATAAACGATGCGATAAGGAAATTCAAGAGCCTCGCAGAGAACGTGATCGCCAGCGGGATACTTGCAATTGCAATATCAGTAGATATTAAGAACGCATTCAACTCCTTCGAGTAAAGTACGATTCGTAAAGCGCTCGAAAGGCACGAATACCTATAGAGGGTCGTGACAAATTACCTGCACAATTATCTGATGATACTCTACGAAAGTCGTGACGGAACGAAGAAGAAGTAAATAGATCGCGGCGTTCCTGTGGAATTTAGGGTACGACACGGTCTTAAAATCGCCAATGTCAACATAAGTGCGTCTAACTTGCTATGCAGATGATACTCTAATATTGGTAATGGACACTGACTATCAAAGAGCAATCTGGCAGGCGAAAATCACAATCGTGGCCATGGCAAACGCCATCGAGAAGATGGGCCTCCAAATGGCACCGAAGAAATCCGAAATCCTCTGTTTTGAGAAAAGAAGAAGAAATCCGAGAGGAGGAAACGAAGTAGTTAACATCGGACCGGCCAAAATTACAGTGCAGAGCGAGATGAATTACCTCGAACTGTTCCTCGACGACAAATGGAACAACGCTCAGTTGGATGCTACGACGAATTATTTAAGCCGCATCATGCGGATAAGAATAATCGCACTTTACGAAGCCCCGATATGGAGCGACGCACTCAACAGAGAAGGCAGGAAGATACAACTTCTGCGGAGTAGGTGGAGAAGTACAGCAATCCGTGTCCTAAGAGGATACCGTACGATATTTTACGACGCGGTAACATTACTGGCGGACTTTTTTACAGTTAGAATACCTGTATTATAGAAGAAATAGGCGGCCGTGCTCCATCCAACGTGAAAGGAAATCAGAAGGGAAGCGAGGAGGTTTACCTTTGCAAAATGGAAGGACAAGCTCGCACCTGTGGCGAACCATAGAATCGTTGGAGCAATTCTATCCATTTTAGATAAATGAGTAGAAAACAAAAACGAGCAACTCGACACGATTGCTTCTGTCAATACCTGTACAAGATCAGGAAAGAAGCTACAGCTGAATGTCATCATTGCAGTGATGGAGAAGACTCCAGCATATACTGAAATTCTGTCCAGCATAGGAAACGCAGTGTCGCACTCTCTCTCAACACCATTCTGACAAAGATACTGAAAGTTCTTTTCAGAGCGAGAGTCGCTTCAAAGTACCCACCAGGTAAGTATTCCCAAATCATCTGTCCATAGACATGTGGCAGCGTGCGTATCTTTGCTTGCACGCAATGATAAAAATCCGTTTTTAAAACATTTAGTGATTGGTGATGAAAAGTAGATTTCGTACGACCATCTCCAAAGAAAACGAACGTGAATCAGAACAGGAGACCAATACAACGAGTTGCGAAACTAATTCTGCACACTCGCAAAGTTCTCCTCTCCGTGTGATGAAATTATAAATGTATTTTGTACTTTGAGCGTCTTTCAGTCAACCAGGCGCTTAATTCAGACACTTACTGTGCTCAGTTAGATAAATTGAATGAAGCGATAAGAGTAAAACGACCATAACTGGCAAATCGAAATTGTATGTTTTTTTATCACGATAATGCAATGTCACATGTCGCACAGCACGTGCATAAAAAATACGTGAATTCGGTTGGCAAATTTTATTACACCCACCATATTCTTTGGATGTCGCTTCATCTGATTACCACCTATTTCGGACAATGCAACATTTTTTAGCAGAAAATAAATTTGATAATGTCGAGTCTGTAGAAACCAACAAAGAAAAGTATTTTAACGAAAAATCACGGAAGTTTTATAGTGACGGTACAATGTCTCTGTCAAAAGAAGGGACAAGGTTCTGAAACGAGGGGGTGATTTCATTTTTTCATAAACTTTGAAGGTATTTTTCGAATTAAGTAAGCATGATGTATTTAAATTACTACCAATCAATCTTGAGAGCGGAAAGTTGGGCCACGTTCCCGGTTCAGCACCGCATCTATCCGTTGACGATTTGGTGGATGATGCCGGGAACGAGGGGCAACACTCATGTAATAGCAGCAGAACTGATCTGCATTTTCGTTTTATTTTTGTTTCCTTTTAATTTTGAAGCGTACTGTAAAAGTTATTTATTGAAATCATAGAAAACAATTAAATCTATATCTAGATGACTGGATTTAGATTCAGACACAGTAAAGACTGGAAATAAAATTTGAATTTATATTTAATAGTTAACTTTGAAGCGTATTATACACTACAAGAGTTACTTATCGAAATCATAGGAAATAATTCAATCTCTAAACATTCTTATCCTTTTGAAATCTTTAGATAAGAAGTTGAATTGCTAAATTTTTGTCTTTATCTTTTGGAACGCTCACAATTTTTATATAATGGGGATGAGTGACTAGGAAGGGAGTGCTGACGTCATGGCAATTGCTTGTTCCAGCACTCTTGATGCGAGGATGGTGACGGGTAAAAAAAAAAGCATGATGTATTTGTCGATGAAGATGAGAATGTTTTAAATGATTTTTATCGGACTTTGAAAGTGATGATGAGCAGGATCCTGAAGGCATTGTAATGGCTCGTAATGAAACTGTGTGGGGAATAGAAGAATAAAAGAAAGAAAGAAAGGTCAACAATTGGAAGACCACCGTTTGCCTTTGGAGAAGTGTCAAGTCCAACGGCACATGCCAAATGAAATATTCTATCTGGTGAGACTAAATCAGCATTTTCGGTGATAATAGATCATACTATTATTGACAGCATAAAAAATGTACAGAAGCAGAAGCCTTGCGAGTTTTGGGGATCGAATTGAATCTGCCTATTCTAAAATTATATGACTGCATTGCACTCCGTGGCATTCGAAATGGGGACATCCCTTCTTTTCGAATGTTATGAGCGGAAACGCTTTCTTAGAAATTTTTATATTTCCTGATTTAACAACAGAATGCAAGGAATCCAATGTTTGAATGTGGACAATTTCGCTCCAATTTCAGACGTAGGGAAGAAGTTGGTTGAAGATAGCCAAAGCTGTTACAAGCCAGCCGCAGATCTGAGCATCGACCAGCAACTCTTTCCTACGAAAACAAGATGGAAATTTACGCAATACATGCCAAGTAAACCTGACATATTTGAAATCAAATTTTGGTTAGCGTTTGACGTAAAAACCAAATATGTTGTAAACGGGTTGTCATATTTAAGACGGGATAAAACAATTTGTTATCATTAAAATAGCCGAACCTTTCACCAACTGTGGGAGAAATATTACATCGGACAATTTTTTCACCGCTACATCTCTGGCTGCAAAATTGTTGACAAAAGCGATAACATTAGTCGGAACAATACGTGCTAGCAAACGGGAGTTCTCCACACTTGCGAAAACAGCAAAAGATAATTTGAAACTTTTTTCTACAATAACGTATAAATTAAATGACCGTAGGCTGACAATTTATAAATGAAAACAATTTAGAAATGAGAAAGAAGGTTACGTTACTGAATACTGAACGTAAATTCGTCAAAACCAAAAGCAATAGAAGGGAAACACCAGAAACGATCGGTTATTATAATAAAACTTAGTTTGCCATCGATATGGTTGACCAAATGGCTAGAAAATATATCGTCAAATCCAAATGTAGTAGATGGCTTGTACAAGAATTTTTTAATATCTTGGATTTCGCTCGAATTAATACATGGATACTCTATCAGGAAACAACTGGGTTGAAAATGTCAAGGCAACGTTTTCTGCTACAATTAGCAGACGAGCTCATTGCAGAATATCACGAATTTCGTGAAAAAAAAAGAAAAAATGGAAAACCAACGAGAAGGAACATCAAGCAACTCCATCAACAATACTTCTCTGGCATAAAACAACTCAAACTTGTATAATTTGTAAAAGATTTGTCTGTGGAAAATGTACGCAGAAGAAACCAATCGTCCCAATACGGATGTCGGTGTCACATCTTGAAAAGCAGAGGCTACAAAATGGAAGCTCCGACTTAGTAGAGCGACCGACTAGAGCAGCACGGGGATCCAATGTGTTTTCTGCACGAGAATCTTTAAAACGCGAGCCAGCCTGTCAATGCATGAGAGATCGAAACATACCACTGTAAGGAATCTAAAGAGAGCAACTGCTCGTTCCAGCTTAAGTAGGAACCGACTAGGCAATAGAGCCCCGGTCTGCTCAAAGGAGGAAGTGGATCTCCCAAAAATATTAAACGAACATTTAAAAAATCTCACAGAGCTAAAATTCATCAGATTTCACATATCTTATCTTGTCTGGCGTCATCTGACTTCTGTGGTACTTGGTCGCTCCTTAAAAGCCATTAAAGTCGTACACCACGGCGGACGGTATCGAACCCTTATTTCAGCAACTATGGCCGACGTCATTGCCCTCTGAAAAACAAGCAGCAATACCTTGGAGCGAGCGAGTGACTGCATGTGCTTTCTCTCCAACCTCTATAACACTTTGACTGCCACGCCGAAATCACATGTTTTGTTCAGAACGCCACGGGAGTCCTTTTATCATTTAAAGCATATAATGGCAAAATGAAAATAAATTGATGATATAAGACAAATTTTTAATTGGTTATTAAGGCACATTTTATTTCAAAGTATCTTATATATATCGGCTATATTTTAAATGCACTAACTGTCAATTGCCATTCATTTTTTACAATTGTAAACAGTTGAAGCACTCCGGTCACCAATGACCACCGTGGTGCCATAGGAAAAATCATGGCCGGTCATATATCACCAACATGGCAGTCAAAGTGTTAACCTTCTTGGGTCATCTTAGTGAGAATTGTTCTGGCTTCCTTTGTATTTGAGGACATGACACCGACATCCGTGGAGTCTCTGAAACTCCTTTAGGTACTAAGAACATACAAAGATACCACCGAATATATTAAACTAAAGTTAAACGGACTCACAGCTCATGTGGTACCAATAGTAATTGGTTGTAAGGGAGCAGTCCCTCTCGTCCCTCGCCATCAATACCCTCATTAATGTCCCTCGAAATGCCCCGACCACCAACGCAAATTCCATCCTTCATATCCCTTTGAATTCCCCCCCCCCCCCCCCCCCCCCCCGTCAGTCCACAATGATCCTCCTCACGTAATCTTCCCAAAATCCCGCAGTTGGACGTGCAATGATACCTGGCATATAGCCCGGAAGTGCCCCAATAAGGTGGAGGACCGTCTTCACTCCCCGATAAACCCTCCCCTGTCCCCGCGTGGATATCCTGTTTGTCTTATTTGATGTAATAAACAGTCATACAAGGACTAAACATCTTGGTTTCCTTATTGGTACCCGTAAGTGTCCGATTTACTATTCTCGTTCCTGATATCGCGCCACACAACGAATAATTAGGGTAACTGAAAAAACAAAGATCAGTATCGAGACAGTTTTGAGTTGGAGCACGACACGCAATACGAGCTTGAAGCATCCCGCGTGCCGATGCTCCATGAAACGCAGTACATCTAACCGTTTCTATGTTCCCTTCCCTTGTTTTCCCTTCTTTTCGGTCCACTATCCCGACGCGATACTGAATGAGTGCAAGCGTGAGTGTTTGTTCAGGTTGACAAACAGACAACTTTCGGCACCTTCTTTTATGCTAAAGAAGCCGTGACGTCAGTATCCCGCGGGCCGTAATTGTGTACTCGGCTAGCCGTGGCCGAGATAAGGAGCCCTTCGAATCTAGGAGAGTCGTCCATTCTCGTAATTTTCAGATTCGCGTAGTCCCTTTTGAGTGCTACACTCCAGCATTCCTCTAGCGTTTTGAGTTACTTCGTCGCTTCGAAGTCCTCCCAATAAAACGGTTATTTTGTGCCAGTGAACAGACCCAAATTTGAACACAGGCGAGTATCTCGTAGGGAGAAATCGAGTTATATTGAAATCCGTTTTAACCGATACGGTGTTCACATAGTTAACCCCTCCCCGAGCTCCCCAGGCAAGGATGCGCCGGATCCCCGTCACAAAAACCTCCTCACATTATTTTTAATAAATAATGTAATATGATTAGCAATACTTTATTCTTTCTTCATTTCATAATATACTGTTCTCTGAATTTTGTAAATACCATTTGTAATTTGGTTTTTATGAGCTTTTTCTCCAACCTTAGCAAATTCGTCAAATTAACCCGGTATTCTTCGCGTAAGTACAAAATCTTTTTGCAATATTATACCAAATGTATTGTTAACTATAATTTATTATCGAATATTAATTGTAGAACTAACTTGGCGCTCGGCGGACGCGCGTGCCTGCCACTGAACGTCCCATCCTTTCCATGGGATCCCGCACTACTCAGCTTATAAAATTTTTTTCAAAATTGAATATTCATAGATAAGAAATTTCAAAAAGGATTCAAATATACTCTTATGCATTGACAACAATATTACAGGAAAAAGAAGAAATAATTTGTACTATTAAAGTTACTACCCAAACTTGTTGATTCATTGACTTTCGGTTTCCATTAACTTGACCATTCTAGATTTCCGCCAATATCACTGATGATTCGAAAGTAAATATACAAGTACTGTGAATAAAAACTAATATAAATTGTAGTAGAAAATATGTAATGCAATAATTGTAAAATACAATAAACTCACAAGTTTAATTAATATCTCCCGTGGAATAAGGTGTAATAGATCACGATACATATCTTTCAAATGATAGTATTTTTTAGACGCATATGTGTATGGTGTCTGTAAAACTTGATCAATACTGCTCGTAAATAAACAGAAAATTGACCGTAAAATCCATCGATGATAATAAGTATGATTAGAATTAAACCAGTTGAAGCGGCATGCTTCAGGTAGCTATAGAATAAAGGAGGAAGGAAAGAAAGGAAGGAAAAGAGAGGGGAAGAACGTTTCGTCCTGGACCTGCTAGTGGACTCATCAGTAAGGCTTCCTAGCAGACCCTGCCTTAGACGCTGGGATATTAGGGACAGTTCAGAACTTCTATATATTGGAAAGGATGGGTCATCGGGTACATTCAGGAAAGTGTAAACGGTGCTGTCCCTCTAGTGGCGAATGTCGCCACACTACAACGCTCGCACAAACATGTGTGTGTATGGAAATCTGGATGGGCACCGCAAACAACATCAGCTCGATTATACGCTAAAACATCAGATGATTAGATGCTTAGATGCTAGAAAATGTGGAACTCTTGTGAAAGCGAACTTACGAAACATGAAACTAGATTATCCATTACTTATATTCAGCGCGTGATGCATGCAAGCGAGCCCGCACTGAAATAGTTGATCGGTACCGAACAAGTGCGAACTTAATTACGCGAGAACAAATAATAGACGGGATGTGAAGCTAATTTCCTCTTTGGATAGGAAAATCTATTTTTTTACAGATATATTACAATATAATAACAATTAATTTACTTAAGAAAATTATGACTAAAAACGCAAGTATCTCTCGTTGACGACAAATAAATTGGCGATCTTGTTGACTTCGTTGACTCGTTGGCAAATTCAGAATAAAAATTAAGAAATTCAACCTTCATGAATTAAAAAGCCCCCGTCATACCAAAAGAAACTGTGGAGGGGTTCGTTGTTCGACTGATCAGACTGAGTTCGTAGGATGTTCACTTTTGTCTTTATTCTTCTAGAGCGTCTGCACTCGGCTAGTTCTCGAGATCAACTGACTTTCTCAGTTCTCTCGTGTGCAGCCGCGTCTGTACAATTTCTTTTAGTCACATGATTGGCTAAGTCGGTGTTTCGACCTTAGCCAATCATGTATTTGTTTATATCTAGGCGCCGCCTCTTATTGCGCCCTTAGCGCGTTTACTTGGAAGGGCGGCAGCAGGTATAGTGGGGGTGTTTTGTTATGTTAACATTTGGCAATGTAGCGGGGTTTCCGCTGAGTCTGGTTCCTCTCACGTCAAGGCTGTAGCCTCTTGACCGTAGGCCTAGACCCCTTTTTGGAAACCCTCGATTTATGGCGTCCGCGTGTGTTACTGAGGTCGTCGACTAAGATTTACAGCTAATATGCGAAGAAAGTTCGTTAAGGACGTCTTCTCAAAAGTAACTTATTTGTGCGCATACCATAAATTGTGCTAGCTGCTTGTAGCGAAAAAGGTCTTCTATTATACCTCGATGCTAGCCGCTACAAAACCATATTACGAGAACCTCAGAAATCAGTATGCCACCTTTCACCGATTTAGATTCTGTTGGTTTTCATTGGAAACCAAATACAAAAATTAATCTTTTATCCTCGAGTGAGAAGAGATGGCATTTTTTCAGATATATGTTTCTATATGTTTTAACTTCAGTTCAGTTCTCTACAGAGAAGTTAGGGAAAGGTCACTTCCAGTGCGTAGAAATAAAAGAACAATTATTATACAAAAGTGAATCGTTGTTGATTATTCATAAAACCCATTTTCTAACAGGTTATGGGCCCAGGTCTAACGCGTAGAAACTGTGAAAAACTAATTTTAAAAAATATAAATCGTTTGCGTTAGTTATTAAGTGTGTACTAAGTATACTAAGACAATTTAAGCTTAATTAAGTTTAAGTTTAGTAAAAAAAACACATCTAAATAAAGTTGTTCATTGTGGAAGGACATGCGTATCAACTTCTATTACGGATCAATTAAAAATGAAAAGAAATATTACTCCTTTCGATGGCGATAAATACAGTGTGTGGAAGTTCAGAATTCGTTCATTATTAACTGAACTAAATGTGGTTAAAGTTATTGACGAAGAAGTTCCAGACAAAAGATCTGATGACTGGGATAAAGCCGGAAACACAGCTAAGAGTGTGATTATTGAATTTTTATCGGATTCGTTTCTTGGTTTTGCAAGTGGCAATGTAACAGCAAAAGATATCGTCGATAATTTAGACAAAATTTATGAAAGAAAGAGCGTCGCAACTCAATTGGCCGTAAGAAAGAAATTACTCAGTTTAAAATTGCAAGGAGACATGTCATTAGTTAAACATTTCACCGTTTTTAATGACTTGATTACTGAATTATTAGCCGCCGGTGCCAAGCTAGAAGAAACGGATAAAGTGACACATTTATTATTAACTCTTCCGCCTTTTTATGACGGTGTAATTACTGCAATAGAGACATTATCTGAAAATACATTAACTTTGACATTTGTGAAAACTTGGCTTCTGGACCATGAAGTGAAAATAAAAACGGAAAGTGCAGATACAAGTACAAAAGTGCTACATGTTCAAAGTACAGTGAATACGACAAAAGGACCAAATTTTAACACTTCGAAGATTAAGGGGTTCGGTCAAAAATTTGGACAATTCAATAAATACAAAAATAATAGAAGAATTCTTGGGATCAGATGTCACTATTGCAACAAGCCAGGACACATAAAACGTGAATGTCGTTACTATTTGAAAGAGTTGAAGAAGAATCAGAAAGAAGTGGAAAAGAGGAGGACGAATCAAACGGTGCAAATGGCTCAACAGTTATCATCAAGTGAAAATTCTGGTTTTGCTTTTATGACCGGTGATTATGAATCTGAAGAGTGCGAGAAGAAAAACGAAATAACGTTCCCGATGGATTCAGGAGCATCAGATCATTTAATCAACAGAGAAGATTTGGCAAAGGATTTCGTTGAGTTAAATCCACCAATAAAAGTTGGAGTTGCTAAAAGTGGGTGTTTTATATTAGCAACGAAAATTGGTTCATTGGACGCGATAAGCAACCTGGGTGTTGAAGGAGTCCTGAAGGATGTCCTATACAGTGCAGAGGTTCCCAACAATTTATTGTCTGTTTCGAAACTTCGAAAGGCGAAGCTAAGAACGGTCTTAGATGTAGATGATATTTCAATCAGTAAAGATGGTAAAGTAGTAGCAACTGGTAAGTCCATTGGGAATACATTCCAAATAAAATTTTCCATTGAATCATATGGAGCAAACTCTATCGCTCAAGCATACAATGTTACAAACATTAATTATGAATTGTGGCACCAACGTTTAGGCCACATAGGCAAACAAGTATTTTTGAAATTGCAAAGAAATAAAATGGTCGAGGATATAAGTCAAATTGAGAAAATAATCCCTAATGACAAATTGTGCGAGGCTTGCATAAGTAGGAAACAAAAGAGATTACCATTTAATAAAATAAAAAATAAAAAAAGTATAAAGAGATCATTGTTCGTAATACACTCAGATGTTGCTGGCCCTATCACTCCTCCTACACTTAATAATAAAAATTATTTCGTATTGTTGATCGATGAATTTACTCATTATTGTGTCACCTATTTGATAACATTCAAATCAGATGTTTTCTCAGTTTTTCGTGATTACATTTCGAAAGCTGAAGCGCGTTTTCAATCCAAAGTGGTTAATTTGTGTTGCGATAATGGTAGAGAGTATTTATCCAGTGAGATAAAGGACTATTGTACACAGAAAGGTATAAGCTATCACTTGACGGTACCGAGAACCCCACAGCAAAATGGTGTGTCAGAAAGAATGATGAGAACAGTCACGGAAAGAGCTCGAACTTTGATCACTGGTGCTTGTTTAGATAAAACCTTTTGGGGTGAGACGGTTTTGACTGCCACATATTTAATAAATATAACACTAACGAAGGCACTGAAGGGAAATAAAACGTCATATGAATTATGGCATGATAAAAGACCTCAAATAAAATATTTGAAAGTATTTGGTTCGACTGTTTATGTCTACGATAAAATTTCAAAAACGAAATTTGATGAAAAATCGTGGAAAGGAATCTTGGTTGGTTACGAACCAAATGGGTACAAAGTGTGGGATGTAGCAAACGAAAAATTTGTTATTGTACGAGATGTCATTGTAGATGAAATCGATTTTCTAAAATCAAGACCAATAACAAAGTCAAACGAGATTAATTTAAAAGGATCTCAAGTTGAAACTGGTGTTGAAGATATATCCAAACCAGTAGAGCCAAGTAATAAGGTGACAAGGGGAGAAAAAAAACATTATGATGGTTCTTCATCTCATGAAAAACAATTAAATAACGATTTGAAACAAATTAGAAGGAGTGAGAGGCTCAGAGATCGACCACCTATTTCTTACGATGAGCATGCAATTCCAAACGATTACATTTTATGTGCACAATCGATAACCTGCAAAATTCCAAAAAGTTATGCAGAAGTTAAGGAAAGCGAGGATAGAGTAAAATGGGAAAAAGCAATGGAAGATGAGATTAGTTCTCTTTTAGTAAATAAAACGTGAACTCTGGTACCAAGGCCTGAGAATAAAAACGTAGTAGATTGTAAGTGGGTCTTTGCAATAAAAAATGACGAATTTGGGAACCCGATCAGATATAAAGCTCGTTTGGTAGCCAGAGGATTTAGTCAGGAATATTTATTGGATTTTAATGAAACTTTTGCCCCTGTAGCAAGAATTGCAAGTTTTAGATTTTTAATTGTTTTTGCCAATCAATTTGATTTATTGATTCATCATATGGATGTAAAGAGTGCCTTTTTAAATGGCAAGTTAAAAGAGGAAATTTATATGAAGGTCCCCGATGGTATCAAAAATGATAAGAATCTAGTTTGTAAATTAAATAAATCCCTGTACGGTTTAAAACAAGCCGCAAGGTGCTGGAATGAAGTTTTTGATCAAACTCTCAAAGAATTAAGTTTTAAAAGTTCAGTAGTAGATTCGTGTCTTTATATTTTAGATAAAGGAGATGTTAACAAAAATATTTATCTTATATTATATGTTGATGATCTAGTCATAATTACTGCATGCATTAAAGTAATGACTGATTTAAAATCCTACTTAATGAATAAATTTTTAATGGTTGATTTAAAAGAGATAAAGCTTTTCTTAGGAATTAGGATAATGAGGAGTAAAGGAAAAATAACTCTTGATCAAAATGTATATATTAATACAGTTCTAAATAAATTCCATATGCAAGATTGTAAAATTGCAAATACACCAATGGAAAATAAATTAAACTATGCAGTATTGAATTCAGATGAGATATATGATGCCCCATGTCGCAATCTCATTGGATGTTTAATGTACTTGATGGTGTGTACAAGGCCAGATTTAAGTTTAGCAGTAAATTTTTTAAGTAGATTTACAAATAAAAATAATAAAGAACTTTGGATTAGCTTAAAAATGGTTTTGCGATATTTAAAAGGCACAATAAATTTGGAACTGACATATGAAAAATGTAATGATAAAAATTCTTTGATCGGTTATATTGACTCAGATTGGGGTAGTAACGAAATTGATAGGAAAAGTACAACAAGGTATTTATTCCAATTATTTGGTAAATGCACTATTAGTTGGAATACGAAAAAGCAACTATCTGTGGCAGCCTCGTCAACTGAGGCAGAATATATGGCTCTTTTCGAAGCCGTTAAGGAAGCTTTGTGGTTGAGATCATTGGCAATGAGTATAAATTTCAAGATTTCAAAACCAATAGAAATTTTTGAAGACAACAACGGTTGCATTAGCATTGCCAATAATCCCACCAACCATAAGAAAACAAAGCATATTGATATTAAATATCATTTCTGCCGAGAACAAGTTGAGAAAAATATGGTAAAATTAACTTATATTCCTACAGGTCAACAATTAGCAGATGCCTTTACAAAACCATTGTCTACGCCAAAATTCACGGACTTCAGAATGAAAATGTATTTGAAATAATTTCTTTTGCAATTATATGTTTATACGAGTATAAGTGGTCTGGTTAAGTTTTTCCTGGTTTCCTTAACCCTTAGCAACAAATGTTGGACCACATGTAATCCCAGAAGACGTATTGGAAGTGGTTTTTCTTAATTAAATATGAATATGTTATAAGCTTATATTATGACAATTAATTTTTGAGGGGGCGTGTTGGTTTTCATTGGAAACCAAATACAAAAATTAATCTTTTATCCTCGAGTGAGAAGAGATGGCATTTTTTCAGATATATGTTTCTATATGTTTTAACTTCAGTTCAGTTCTCTACAGAGAAGTTAGGGAAAGGTCACTTCCAGTGCGTAGAAATAAAAGAACAATTATTATACAAAAGTGAATCGTTGTTGATTATTCATAAAACCCATTTTCTAACAGATTCAAAACTAATTACTGTATTACCCATCAATGTGATTATTAATTATTAAAATCCTTCCAACATTACATTAAACCAAAGATCAAACAAATTGAAATACCTGTAGGAGTAAAAATTAAACCAAAGAGGAGAAAAATAAAATTCTAAATGATGCAACGATGATTATCTTGCGTTAACTTATATCTTAATTTATTACACTGCTTACAAATTCAATTTAAAGTTTCAGGATTCTGAAAAGGACTTGGAAAATGTACACTGAATTATGTATTATTTAACACTAGAACTACCCTCAATAAGAATAGTCAATATCTCTTTTCAAACAAAATGCAATGATAATTAGATCACTAAATAGAGAAATACTGAAAATGTAAAGTAACCGTAAAAATAATTGAAGATAACTTTAGCTTCCAAAAATAGTACAGAAACATTCATGCAAATGAATTTATACGATCTCTATCAGAATTTTACTTGAAGCGGAGAAGATCAGTCGAGACAAATCCAGGTATGAATAATGTATAAGAAAACCAGTGCGCGCGATATTTTACAACGTTAGCGAAGATTGAGGCCCCCTCTGTATTACTAGAAAGATCAGTAAAGATTCGACGATTTCCTTTCCACAGAGAAATGAACACCCAATTAGAATCGATGATCTATCGGCTGAGTCCATCTCGAGGACTCCAATTGGATAGTCCAATCAATGAGGACTATCCACCACCTGTTCGCAACAGATAAATCTATCCATCGAAGAAGGTACTGTGCGTCGTTCTTCATTTTGTGGCGGGCTGCCGATAAGTACAGTTTACGAAGCTGTAAGTTATTAGGTGCTTTGCAAATACGGGACTCTGAGTGAGTACTCCTTTCGATTCTACTTTTCCTTCTTCTTTTTGTTCTTTCG
This sequence comes from Xylocopa sonorina, assembly GCF_050948175.1. NCBI lineage: Eukaryota > Metazoa > Arthropoda > Insecta > Hymenoptera > Apidae > Xylocopa > Xylocopa sonorina. The sequence goes on from NW_027490235.1 coordinate 374,048, forward strand.
ATCTTTAGTTTATAATCTAGAGCGTTGAGTTTTTGTCCAAGTAGGGATAATTCATAATTTATGGATATCACGACCACGCGTAACGGTCTATTACGTAATCACTTATGCCGCGTGAAAATGCCGGCTGGTGTATCGTATTATTAAGTTACTAAGCTAATTTCGTTAGCGTCTACTTCTTATTTTATCGTTTCATGTACGTATCAACGTGTAAAGAAATATATCTTGATATATTTCGTTGAATTCGAGAACATTCGTAATATTCATGGCAACGGTACTACGTTGATACGTGATTTTTGCTCGCTTTGTTTTTCTTCCTTCGCCCGTTTTCTGTAAACATCTCAGGTGTACGTCTCCGTCGGATAAATACGTTGCAAAAGTAATTTAAACGTTACAATATTGTACTTATATAATGTTACATTAACGCGTTTCATGCTGGATGGATTTTTAGATATACTACTTTCCACGCTTTACAGTTAGATAGTTTTGCTTCTGGCATATACTTTGCAATTTTTACAATATTATAAAGATCATAATTATCAGTATAGAGTTTATGATACAACAAAGCAATAAATTTAATATGGAACGTATACGCGTGTAAGTATTACATCATCTACATGTAATATAGTTTAATTATTCAATTTTTAACATACTGCTAATTACTTTTTCATACCCTCAAACAGTATTTTATACTATAGTACGACGTCGTAAACGAATATTGCAACGAATAATTTCTTTACAATTAGCATGCTGTAATGAACGAAATGGACGAATATGCTGTAACAAACGCTAGGAAATATAGAGGCTCTTTTATTACGATGAAGACACAATTGATGGTACAATTATATTAATAACAGCTGTCAATAATAATATTAGAATATTGCTCGTCATCTTTTATTATTATTATACTTGTAGAATTACATATTTCTGCATGTATATATTGTACACAACCGTTGGCAAAAAGTATTCAGCTATACATTACAATTAACAAATTTTTTCGTGCGGTATAAAGTAGTATAAATAATAAAATTCATGGTATCGTTAAATTGGTTTAATATAAAGTGAAAGCAAGTGAAATAATAGTAATATCTCTTTATTATATATTAAAAATTAGTGAATTTACGAAAGACTGATTGGAAATAAGTATTTAACCGTCAGAAATTCTGGAAAAAGTATTACACCTGATAAATCTTCAGTTAATCTGATAAGGAAATAAACAATTATTTATTTTAAATTCACATTAGCTAATATTTAATAAAAATCGATCGTACAATCGTTTTCATGCATTCTGGAATCGTTTCTTTAATAATTTTTCACTCAGTAGCGATAATTTCATCGCACAATATCATTCATCTTTCTTATAGTTTATTTTTGTTCAATTTTATTTTTAATGTAATGATTTTTCTACATTGCTGATAAGCCTATTGAGATTAAATCAGCACTACTTACTGTTTTATTAATTTAATTTCGTTATATTTCAAATAATACAGTTAGACTAGGATGTTTTCGATAAATTGAAAAAACAGTTGAGCAGCAAATTTTTTACTGATGAACGTGAAGTGCTCGTACATCTGTTGATTGTTCTCGTCCTATCTTCGTCCTAATCGTAAACTCTTACAAATTAAAGAAAGCAAAGCAGTACAATGTATTGTTTCTGAAAGTTATTTTTTGTTTTACGGTATTTTGCTTTTGTGTGGTAAAAAGGGACCGAATAAAAGAAACTGCACAAAGAAAATATTCGGAAACCTCATAAATAGCAGTAACAAATAATTTTTTACAACTAATTGAAGAAAATTCTTTTCATGCGATGGAGAGGGACACAACCAAAATAAATAATTAAATTACACATGGAAACATTTAATGAAAATTTAATTTCTCATTTTAAACATAAAAGAATTTTCAAAATGCATATAATTGAATATTAGGTATCTGTTAATTCATAAGCGAGTCAGTTCCTCAATGGCTGTTGGGCGAGTGTGGAAGACATTTTTTAAACGTTTTTAGTATGCAATTATTAGATGTGTCTTAGTTACTTATTTTCTTACATACATGTGAATACAAAAACATGTGATCTATACATACATTTTATTTTAAAAGAATTATTCAACTTTTTATTTAAAATAAGAATGAATTTTGCGTTGATTTTTTAACCAGAAATACCACTTGTTTTATTATAATTGTATCATAATTAGTAATTAGAGTTTTTTTTATAAATGTACTGTAAGAAATATTGGGTAACAGGGTGCACGGGCGGTCAACGAGGGCCGTGTGCATTTCCCTGCTGCATCGCCCCTCTCCGGGGCCTTGTCTAAACATACGAATGGGCCATGACGTTGAGGGTGTCCTCGAGGTTAGTACGAATGGCCTAAGAAGGCATTCTTGTACGAACCTTCGGGTGAACCAGGAATAAATACGCCCAGTAAACGTTGAGCAATCGAGTTTTTACTTTATTCTCATCCACATCTTACAGTACTTTATTTTCCAAATTGCTAGAACTCCATACAACGTTTTATAAAAGATCGTCTTCTGAAGCAGGTATTAGAAGACATACAGGGCATTAAGTATCTCACTATAAGACCAACTTACATGTTAAATGGAGATTACATGTAGATTATGTGTCTCATTATCAGTTTCAAATGTTTATGTTTGTTGATATCAAAAGAACCGATAAAGAAGAGATCAATCTGATGTCCTCATGGTTGAACTTTCTTGTTTTTTCATTTATGTCCACTTTTTAAATTTTTAGTGGACAGATACGGAATATATGTAATATAATAATTAATTAGTATAAATAGTATAATATAATTAATATAAATAGTATAATATAATTAATATAAATAGTAAAAGAAGTAAATCGTAGTTTTTTTAATATTCTTTTAGTCGAGATTCTAGCAGTATATGTTGAAAATTCCAGAATCACTTATAGTACTGTTAACCGCTAGACTAGACTAGAGAAATGCAAATATGATTCAAAGTTCTTATTAACTGTATGTATTATTAACACGTTGGACGTTACGCTAATTTAATACTGATTGCCTGTATCGCTAACACAAATTTTTTATTATGCGATTTCTGTTTTACACTGCATTCATTTCTTTGCGCCATTGTAATAACGATAATAGCTTCGAAAAATTTAAAAGTATTGACATTTATTTTGATTAGGTATTTCTACTAATATTGACGTTAGCGTCAAGTTGAGTGCCGGTTAGGTTTTCACATTTTTCAAACTGCAGCGAGCAAATTCAGTTTTTTCGCGTGCTCTAGCTAATTTGATAATTTACGAATGTTATTGAGGCGAAGAAACTGAACTTTGTAAATAAATGACGCATTGTCGTCTATCGCGTAACTGAAATTGGAGTCTCCCAATTCCAACGTCTATTTTTCTTCGAACTGTTATCATAAGTCTACTACCTACAGTGTCACGTAACTAAGATTTCAGTTCGTTGCTTTCAGCTATTGTTTTCCTTAGATTGTAATTACTGTTTACCGCTTGCAATGTGTTAAACGGCAATAGTGCGTGCTGAGTTTGGTCTTTTGTAAAAAAACTTATTAAGAGAAATTTATATATACATTGCGCAGTAATTTGTAATACATAATTGTTTTAGATTTCCGAGTTCCCTTCCTCATAGATAAAAGATATAGAAATTAGAAAAAATTGATAGCTAATTATAATCTGAAATGTTTCAGGACTCTGGTACGAGAATTGCTAGACCATGCAAGTGTTGTAATGGCTGCAGACAGGCTACCTGATGCGGAACAGGTAGTTACAACGTCTTGGCATAGAACAGCAAATTTTTATGACGTACATACTGGAGAAATTATTCATACGTTAAATGAACACGATCAGGAACTTTCTCATGAATCGACACGTCACGAGCGAGGTCAGTAATTTCCAGGTGCGAGATTTCGGGAGTCCATTTATTCAATTTCCGTTTCAAGCACATACCGAGTAAGTACATTCACTATTATGCTTCAATTGTTTACGGTACACATGATGAAAGTGCAGTACTATACTTATTCAGCGCTTAGAAGTTTGTAATTTGAGTTGGCCTTGAATTACTTGTGTCACGCGCTTCAAGCTGCAACATAATGGCGCCTGAATAGTTAAGGTTGATGCAATGGTGCGGCTTAGTCAATTTTTATAGTAATTTTAACAATGTATCTCAACACTTTCAATTTAATTTATTTCGTTTACGACCAGGAATTTATTTTGGACATTGTTTAGAAATTTGTGGTATAAATTGTAGGTATATTTTACCTATTAGTAATCGGTTTTTGTCTCCAATGCTTTTACCGGGAGGGTAGCTTACTTATAGGTTTTTTGTCGATACTTTTTAGTCCTGACACTTATCTGTTTATTTTGAAAGTGGTACAAGTTCATTAATGTTAAAAGCGAGATATTTAAAAATATTGGTAACTAATAACATGGTAATAGAATATTTTTGTGTTTCTAAGGGTATATAATTTATCCACCTAATTAGCATTTGTTGGTATATTGTGGTCTGTGGCTAATGAGTAATTCTTCTCTTCAGTAAGAATTTAATATATTTTGTAGAAAAGGAAACCAAAACTTTCTTATAATATACCTTTTCTCGCGCGGCATATTCTCGGAACAAAATGTTTTTCCCCTTCTTGCAATCTTATTTCACCACTTTCATCTCTCCTCTATACAAATAGATGGCGCATGGATCAAGATTATACCATTTACACGTATTCCAACAACATTATTAAAATTGTGTAAAGAATAATATGTTTTTGACGGCTATAAATGGATTTAATCCATACAGGTCTGATTTCTTTTTCAAAAGTAAGAATGTCTTTTTGAATTATTAGACGATTTGGAACATAATTTTTCAATATACAAAGAATCATTGTTTATTCCAGTTTTTTTTAGTTTTCTTTCACAACATGTACATTGCATTGTACACATTATCCGAAATACTGCATATAAGAAGAAAATAATTTACTTAAAAAGGTTTGCGTACATAAATTTTTTTGTGTTTCTTATAACAGTTACAAAAAGTAACTATTTTCAACCCCAATCCCTATGAAATTTTGAGAAACACTTTCTACATTTTACAAAAAATAATTGAACTCGATATTTAAAATACGTAATAACATTTCCTTTATATTCCGGCAACTTGCATCTAGAGGCTTCTTTATTGTCACCCATCTAGGGCATATTTTCTGTACGATCGTTTTAAATTTCTTTGAAAGGCCGTTTCTCTGATGCTCGAAATAGTTTTATATTTGATCATATCTCTATATTAATTTTATATTCTAAGAAATATAAAGTATGTTTTTGGTATGTTGAACTGAACATAGTCTCTCTTATATTCAAATCAGCTATTCATTAATGCAAAATTGACAAAGTGCATGCTCTATCTCAGAGTTCATTTCTTTGATCTGATAAATATTCTACTGTGACGGGGTACCGACGTTTCCACGCCCGGGGATCTTGGGGAGCGATCAACTAAGCTAACACGTTATGGACTGATGCGCACTTTACCACTATTCCCGCTTTCGTACAAATCTTCGCGTGTTCGCGAACGCAAAATTGCCGTCTCAAAGGAAGAAATTCGAAGCTGTGAGGTCTTAAAATATATAAGCTACACGGGATGTAGCACGAAAAAAAAGGTTAACGCGGTTCGGGAATTACGGGATGGAACAATTCTCGAAGCTTCGAAGGGCTCCTTAAGCCGACCAACGCCTAGTCGGATAACGCAGATATGGGCCGCGGGATACTGACGTCATGGCATCTTTCTCTATAGCCTCGACACGATCTGGCAAAAGGAACACCAGAATTACTCGAAACCCGAGATAAACGGAACACGAACTAGCTAGAAGGGCCACGGGAATTACGCAATGAACGCAACAAGTGAATTCTGATCACCATGCGCTTACCGCGCACTAAGCAATCTAATTAAGCAATCGGTAGTCTGCACTCTCGGCCACCGTTAACATCACAATTGTCATTCAAAAATATACACCGAGACCGCAATAAAGGCCGAAAATAAGGCAAAAGAAAGGCAGACGCTTTTGCGGATAAAGACTCACGCTATCTTCTCTCAATCTCTTTCTGGATGTTCCTAGTTCTCTCTCTCTCTCTCCCTGTCTCTCTCTCTCTTTCTCTCTCTCTCTCTCTCTCTCTCCCTGTCTCTCTCTCTCTCTTTCTCTCTCTCTCTCTCTCTCTCTCTCTCTCTCTCTCCCTCTCGCACGCTCCCTCTCTCTACTACTCGAATCGCTCGCTAATTTCTATGGCACGCTCGCACAATTGTCGCTGGAATTTTCATCCGTCCGAGGGCATATCTTCTCTGCCGATTATACTCCATACTTCTCTATCGTCATTCTCCAGTTTGTACGTCATGAAAATTTGCAGTTCCATCTCAAGGCGCTGTAACTTCAGCCCTTCATACTGCCTCAACGCACAGTCGCTTCTGGGATGTGCTGTCCTTTTCCCCCTTGAGGGCATTTTCTTCGACAGCGACTCTTCTCGTTCCTACCGCTTATTGGATAAGGGACGGGGACGGAGACTCGAAAGGGGGGCTACTTATCGCAAACCTGCGGGCTATCACCGCTGCAACTGTCATTAATGCTTTGCGTACGAGGGTGGCGGTCGGCGAGCCGAGGGGGTCGAGAGTTTGTGACGTAACCACGTCACACTATATATACTTATTATTTCATTTAATAAATCTACACCTTCCATATTATAATTATTGCCAATTTTTACGATTTCCGATCGTCTTATAGAAATATATTTAAATTCCTTTGTTCAATCTGTGTACTTCATCGTCAACTCCTGTTCCTATAAAATTCGATGTAAAACATATTAAATTGTTATTTCTTCTAATGGTACCAGCGGCATAAATATTTATTTCCTTCAGTTTTAGAAGCAAAGCGTATGATGAAAAGTAATTGTCAATATATGTATATGCAGGATTGTAGAGTTTCGCGAAAACAAGCGTAATTGTAATTGAGTGGAAATTTTATTGAACACAGTACTACCTATTTATTGTTGTTAGTGCTACGTTTATTGGATGTGGGTTATAGAAATAAATTTAAAATCCGATATTCTGTTTAACTGAATACTTTATTACTTGGCCTTAGAGATCGCCTTTACGCTTCGAAATCTATACGAATTGCGGGACTACTCAACAGAAAATATAGGTTCCTCCCTCCTAAGAAATAATAATCGTGCAAAATCTATATGTATTTTTCTTTCAGACCATTCAGTCTAAACTGATTGGGGACCTCTCGAATCGATAAATTTCCTTCTCCTGTTTATATACAGGATTCTATTTCTTAACACAATATTCATTTTTGTTTCTATATTGACATGTTGAAATAATCCAACAACTTCTCTCAAACTCAAATACAATATCGACTCTGACTCGTTCTCCGTACACACATCTTTTTATGCATTCACTTATCGTACATTCGCGACTATTTTCCCCGGATTTCTATGCATTCCCTTGTTCTTCCAGGCACACACATACACGCACACATGTACTCTTTTGCATAAATTGTGGAATATCTCGAACATTCAATATTCTAGAATATTCGCAATTACATCTTTTGTTTACCCACGTATCCAGTTGCAATAATATCATTAATACCCTGCAATCGGCCATCCTATAGTGATACTTACCTTCTGTCGCAAGTTTCTACGCTTTTGTGGGGTGCGTGCACGTGTGTCGGTAAGACACCTCGCGATTTTACCCTCACAGTTAGAAAAATGAAAAGGATGTATCATGCGGTTATTCAACCACGGTCTTCAATTTTAAACGTATTTAATTCCAGGCACTATTACAGGTGTTACATATTATCGATTAGACTATCTACCAGGTCGACTAGTCGCTCGCGTGTCTTGTTAGCTACTTTTATTCTTACTTACTCTTACTTACTTAATAATTCTCTTTAAGAAGAATAAAGATTAGAACAAAGATTTTTCGTAGAGATTCGACTGTTTTCTTTCTTAGAGGAGATTTCCCTACGCGCCTTCTGATACGGAACTTTTCGGCGGGTAAATTTCTGGTCGGTAGATGGAGCTACGTGTGACGTCTCTGTGAGATACTTGATAAGAAATTTCTTCCTAATTAACTATCGTGAATAGTTAACTACCGGTTGGTCATGCACGATTGCTTTTATAGAAAAAAAATACAAAATATAGTACAAAATATTGTTTTGTTGATTTAACATTATATATTAACATTACAACATTGTAATCAAACATCCAATACAAAACAATCATATACATTGAGTATCATAAAATATAGTTATCAATTTTTTCTATGGAATTCTTTAAAACAGGTTAAACAAAGTGCCGGCTTGTCCTTACAATAATTACAATACGTGGTTATTTTTTTGTTTTATTCGTGGCGTACTTAATACCTTTTAACTCTGCTAAGCGTTTGTAGCATTCTTTGCATCGCTTTCTCGACTTCTTCGCGGATCATTTGTACAAAGTTAGAAAATGATTCCGTTTACTCATTATTAATTCACTAGAATGATTATCAATATTCATCAGCAGATAATCAATAATTTTTACTCTAAATTGTAAAATTTGGAAATGCTTAGCTCCCCATTTTTTATGAACGTACCACGCATTTACCAGACAATTTCCGTAAAACAGTTCTATAACAATTTTTCTATACCATTTCACTGTTTTCCGTAAACAATTATATTATGAAAACATTTGGTCGGATAGATCTATTGCCTTTTTAGCGTCATTGTAAAAAAAACAACGATGTTTGGTTTTAATTTATCATTTTGGCCACGAATAATAACGAACTCGTGATTTGATGAAGTGACGGTCGCAAAATAGCGATTCTCTGAAAAACCAAGTTACTGTTTACAATTATCATGATAAAGGGAAAAATAGAAAAAGAATCTACGCAGGCAGATGATAATTTTTTCGTAACGCCAGGTCATACGATATGCATATATTCAAAAGATACCAGTGACATCATCCCAAATGGTATTGTGGCGGCACTCGCCACTAGAGGGACAGCACCGTTTACACTTTCCTGAAAGTACTCGATGACCCATCCTTTCCAATATATAGAAGTTCTGACCTGTCCCTAATATCCCAGCGTCAAAGGTAGGGCCTGCTAGGTAGCCTTACTGATGAGTCCACTAGCAGGCCCAGGACGAAACGTTCTTCCCCTCTCTTTTCCTTCCTTCTTTCTTCCTCCATCTTTACAGCAAACCGAAGCAACGCCGCTTCAGTATCAAAGATAATGGACTTTGACCGTTTTCGCGATGGTCCTAGTCATCTAACATATACCTTTTGGGAGACCTACGTAGGTGAAGCAGAATGATGCTCGTTCGGAATAACGGAATAAAATAATTTACTTTAACAAATAACAAATAATAAATTTTATTGTGAGGCTGTTAATTACCTGTATAAATACCAATAATAATTAGCTTTGTATTTGGAATTTTGAAAATACTACATTGAATAGACCGAAGATGCATACCGTTAGATTTATCTAACGTACATCCATTGTTATGAATGTCTGATTTTAATTGTCTAATGTTACCTATGGATTAAGATCAAAGAAGTCTCTTAATAATTTCTGCTTTTGAGTCGAAGTAAATATATTCTCTTGGTGGAACTATCGATACATCTCACCAATCGCTTGGCACATTGAGAAGCGTTCTAACGTCTTTTGGCGAATCAGAAAAAATATGAATGGGAACGCAACAGGGAGAATATATTATTTCCTTGTTTATGCGTTATATTGTTATTCACAAAAAAAAGATGCTGAACGCTCACGAGATGATTGCCCTGTTGTGGTATTAATAGAATCAGAAGTAGTTATTCCAATACTAAACATATTAACACTTTTTACACTTTCTTTTCGTCCTTGTTCAATATTAATCTTTTCTCTTTCTATCTCAACTATTTTTTGCAAATTTTACAGTTTTCAAATATAATCTGTTTTTATAGTGCATTGACAACCTTTAGTCTATTCATTTAACGATGAAACTAGTGGAGTCAGGTATACTTTTGTTTAAACATGTTCACCGCGACTACCAGATATATATGTTTATATATCTTAATACTTGTAGCATTTTTAGTAGTTCCCTTTTTTGTTTCATAAAACACTTTGGAAATGTTCAAACATATTGTTCAATTTTTTCTATGTCAGTCGATAACGTGCATCTTTCTAACTTTTGGTCAACTTTGAGACAAAATAATCCTTATGACTATAGTTGATTTTGGAAAGCATATAAATCAACAAAAAAAAATTGAAATATCAACAAAAGGTCAATATAAGAATGAGACTTTCTTCTGGACAGATACCTTTGTGACCGCAATATCATGATCTTAACTTCACCTTCGAATGAAGGATGTACCGACTCCCTTAAGCGTAAGACTCTATTTACTGCGTTACAAAATAAATCTCCAGTCTAAAACGGAAGGTCGTGCCACCTATCGATGAGAAATAACCAGCAAAGATCACATAAAGCCTTTATTGTGTATAATTAGTACGCTGCTGCTAGTTGATTCTCTTGTTAATTAGTTTATTTATTAAATTAACACATTGCAGTCGGAGACTGTAATCACAGCCCGTAAAAGATGAGCTTTGGCAACGAGGACTATAATCTTAGTTATATGATATTCGCATGTTGGTGGCTGTGATGATCGCAATTTGGAAAAACAAACGTTGAAAGCAGGGACCTGTAATTTCAGTGCGTAGTATTGCAGACGGCAGACAGAGATCACAGAGCAGGTAAGCAACCGTTGAAAATCGAGGAACTGTAATCTCAGTTACGGGGTAGACAATAATGGAGTACTAGTATAGTTCCTTTACATCATGACACGTTCAAAAAATACAGAAAATTATGCTCCTATGCAATTTGTTAAAAGACAAAGCATCATTGATCAGTATATAAATGTAGCTATATGATAAGGATGATTACAAGTCGTCATTTTATAAATTATTTAATTTCAGAGAAACATAGAATACTTAAAATTGAATATATTATATGCTATTGAAATTTCTAAAACCTCTATACGAATAGACGTGCTCGTTACCACCGGTTGCTAATCTCAAAATGAAACTAAGAAAAGTGATGCACAGCGTGCGAGATTCAACGATACCCTACAGAATACATTACTGTTAGACGTAGTAGGAAGCTAAGTAAGCTCGACTTCTTGATAATTGGTACCATTGCAAGAATGAAGACGTAAGAAAGGGAAGTTGAAGAATGAGTCGGTTTACTATTAGCGACCTCCTATTTTCGACTCGTGATAAACTGAATTTTCTCAGGAATGTGGACCGCCCCAAATGAAGGTGTCAAACATTGAATGATATGTAATTTGTTTTGTCAATTAGTCAGTCGCTTTGTTAAGGCTAATGGTCCATTTAATATTCTGGAAGATTTTGGAAGAATGCCCATCACCATTGTCGGCTGAAATTAAAAGACTTGATTAAAGCAGCTGTACGAAAAGTGCTATTCCTTACTCTATGATCGGCAGCGATAAGAATATAGGAAAATGCGACAGGACGAGGGAACATTCATTGAGTTAATGGTCATTACAAGTGCAAAATCGACAATAAGAGACATCAGTTGGGTCTTATTACAGAGTACAAAGGCCCTCTCAATAATCATAAGCGATTTTGCTGAGCGCTCATGTATCTGATATCAGATAACATAAGAAAGTGGTTAACGGACCTAAAAGCTGGGCCACTGAGTCTCTCTTTTTTGGTGAAAAGCTAATACCGCCATAGAGTAGAGGATAGCAGCAATACATTCCAGATTGGGCCACATTAACCACTCTTTCTTGAATGCTCCGTCTAGCTAGTGACATCTGATGGTGTCCAAGGCGAAGTTCTTTTCTTCTCATTGCAAACCTGAGTAAGAAGTTCATCAAGGTACCTGCAACCAATTGTCAGTGGAGTTCTGAAAATAGTGACCACATGGTATCCCTTTGAAAAGCTTAACATCGTCAACAACCAAAACAAACAATACACGTTTGAGAAGTATTGTAATATTTCAGTGCTAATGACAAATAGTAATAAAAGTTATTTGTGTTGTGAAAATTAAACGAGCGACTCTTAATGCGTAAAAAAGTATTCTGAAACTAACTAGCAGTTACATTTTAGCCACAAGCCAGCAATTGTCACTTACAATGCTATCTACACGTACGATGTTAGTCGAGAGAGCAATTTTTGTACCATTTAGAACACGCTTGGAAGATTTATCGTTGTCCCATTCGGAAATCTGAGACGCAAGATAGGATATCAGAAGATCGGAAGAGGTTGTTCATAGTAAATGGAGACTGTAGCGAAAAATTTTTGAAGAGCAAAGTCTAAGGAAGAAACTATCGTAGGCAGCCATTTTTCTTTGATCCCGGAATTGTCTGACTGCAGTATATTAGTCGTAGCATTTGGATATGGGCCAATTAAGTATGATCAATGATGAAATAAAACAATGCACACTGGCAACCAATTCATGTCGGTCACTGTCAATGGCATTTTGGTCACTGTCGGAATAATTTGTGTTTATTAAATGCAAATTGTTCGAACTGGGGAACTAGTTAGATTATTTAATGCTGTAGGAAGTCATTGGGACTCGTAAACTCTGCTGTCGACATAACTGAGGGACGATCGATTAATATTATTATTATTATTGCTTTCGCTTTTATTAGATAACGAAAACTTATCGGTGTGGCAGCGAATGTATCTTTTTGCGAAGAGCATGTTCTGTTTCTAAATAATTGTGTAGTATATCTTCTTTCAGTAACAGCGTTCTGCGTTAACAAGTGTGTTTCGTTCAGATGAAAAAAACGATTTTGTGATTCCAGATCGTGACGATTTATTTTAAAGATTGTCTATAAGTTGGTGTTGTTTCGGGATAGTGCATATATGTTAATAATGCACTCTGTAATTACGAATCGCGAAATCGTGAAGCATAAACAGAGTTATTGATTTTAAGTTGACAAATACTGGTTTAATTCTAATCATATTTATTATCATCGATGGATTTTACGGTCAATCTTTTGTTTATTTACGAGCAGTATTGATCAAGTTTTACAGACACTATACACATATGCGTCTAAAAAATACTATCATTTGAGAAATATGTATCGTGATCTATTACACCTTATTCCACGGGAGATATTAATTAAACTTGTGAGTTTACTGTATTTTACAATTAGTGGATTACATATTATGTACTACAATTTATATTAGTTTTTATTCACAGTACTTGTATATTTTTTGGTCAAGCTACCGTCAATGTACGAATTTTAACTTTCGGTGGGCACTTTTTTCTTCAAACTACTGTCAATATTCAAATTTTAACTATTGGTTGAAATCTTCATGACAAACAATCGTCAGTAAACGAATTTTAATACTAGGTTGGAATTTTTTTCTTCAAACTATCGCCTATATACGAATTTTAACTCTCGGTGGGAACTTTTTTCATCAAACTATTGTCAATAAACGAATTTTAATACTAGGAATTCTTTTCTTCAAACTATCGCCTATATACGGAATTTAACTCTCGGTAGGAATTTTTTGGTCAAGCTACCGTCAATGTACGAATTTTAACAGTCGGTGGGAACTTTTTTCTTCAAACTATTGTCAATATTCAAATTTTAACTATTGGTTGAAATCTTTATGTCAAACAATCGTCAGTAAACGAATTTTAATACTAGGTTGGAATTTTTTTCTTCAAACTATCGCATATACGAAATTTAACTCTCGGTAGGAATTTTTTGGTCAAGCTACCATCAATGTTCGAATTTTAACTCTCGGTGGGCACTTTTTCTTCAAACTACTATCAATACTCAAATTTTAAATATTGGTTGAAATCTTTATGTCAAACAATCGTCAATAATCGAATTTTAATACTAGGTTGGAATTTTTTTCTTCAGACTATCGCCTATATACGAAATTTAACTCAGGGTGGGAATTTTTTGGTCAACCTATCGTCAATGTACGAATTTTAGCTCTCGGTGGGCACTTTTTTCTTCATACTACTGTCAATATTCAAATTTTAACTATTGGTTGAAATCTTTATGTCATACAATCGTCAATAATCGAATTTTAATACTAGGTTGGAATTTCTTTCTTCAAACTATCGCCTATATACGAAATTTAACTCTCGGGAGGAATTTTTTGGTCAAGCTACCGTCAATGTACGAATTTTAACTCTCGGTGGGCACTTTTTCTTCAAACTACTATCAATACTCAAATTTTAACTATTGGTTGAAATCTTTATGTCAAACAATCGTCAATAATCGAATTTTAATACTAGGTTGGAATTTTTTTCTTCAAACTATCGCCTATATACGAAATTTAACTCACGGTGGGAATTTTTTGGTCAACCTATCGTCAATGTACGAATTTTAACTCTCGGTGGGCACTTTTTTCTTCAAACTACTGTCAATATTCAAATTTTAACTATTGGTTGGAATCTTTTTGTCATACAATCGTCAATAATCGAATTTTAATACTAGGTTGGAATTTTTTTCTTCAAACTATCGCCTATATACGAAATTTAACTCAGGGTGGGAATTTTTTGGTCAACCTATCGTCAATGTACGAATTTTAACTCTCGGTGGGCACTTTTTTCTTCATACTACTGTCAATATTCAAATTTTAACTATTGGTTGAAATCTTTATGTCATACAATCGTCAATAATCGAATTTTAATTCTAGGTTGGAATTTTTTTCTCCAAACTATCGCCTATATACGAAATTTAACTCTCGGGAGGAATTTTTTGGTCAAGCTACGGTCAATGTACGAATTTTAACTCTCGGTGGGCACTTTTTCTTCAAACTACTATCAATACTCAAATTTTAACTATTGTTTGGAATCTTTTTGTCAACAATCGTCAATACACGAATTTTAATACTAGGTTGGAATTTTTTTCTTCAAACTATCGCCTATATATGAAATTTAACTCTCGGTAGGAATTTTTTGGTCAAGCTATCGTCAATGTACGAATTTTAACTCTCGGTGGGCACTTTTTCTTCAAACTACTGTCAATATTCAAATTTTAACTATTGGTTGAAATCTTTATGCCAAACAATCGTCAATAAACGAATTTTAATTCTAGGTTGGCTTTTTTTTCTTCAAACTATCGCCTATATACGAAATTTAACTCACGGTGGGAATTTTTTGGTCAACCTATCGTCAATGTACGAATTTTAACTCTCGGTGGGCACTTTTTTCTTCAATCTACTGTCAATATTCAGATTTTAGCAATTGGTTGAAATCTTTATGTCAAACAATCGTCAATAAACGAATTTTAATACTAGGTTGGAATTTTTTTCTTCAAACTACTGTCAATATTGAAATTTTAACTATTGTTTGGAATCTTTTTGTCAAACAATCGTCAATACACGAATTTTAATACTAGCTTGGAATTTTTTTCTTCAAACTATCGCCTATATACGAAATTTAACTCTCGGTAGGAATTTTTTGGTCAAGCTATCGTCAATGTACGAATTTTAACTTTCGGTGGGCACTTTTTCTTCAAACTAGTATCAATACTCAAATTTTAAATATTGGTTGAAATCTTTATGTCAAACAATCGTCAATAATCGAATTTTAATACTAGGTTGGAATTTTTTTCTTCAGACTATCGCCTATATACGAAATTTAACTCAGGGTGGGAATTTTTTGGTCAACCTATCGTCAATGTACGAATTTTAACTCTCGGTGGGCACTTTTTCTTCAAACTACTGTCAATACTCAAATTTTAACTATTGTTTGGAATCTTTTTGTCAACAATAGTCAATACACGAATTTTAATACTAGGTTGGAATTTTTTTCTTCAAACTATCGCCTATATACGAAATTTAACTCTCGGGAGGAATTTTTTGGTCAAGCTACCGTCAATGTACGAATTTTAACTCTCGGTGGGCACTTTTTTCTTCATACTACTGTCAATATTCAAATTTTAACTATTGGTTGAAATCTTTATGTCATACAATCGTCAATAATCGAATTTTAATACTAGGTTGGAATTTTTTTCTCCAAACTATCGCCTATATACGAAATTGAACTCTCGGGAGGAATTTTTTGGTCAAGCTACCGTCAATGTACGAATTTTAACTCTCGGTGGGCACTTTTTCTTCAAACTACTATCAATACTCAAATTTTAACTATTGTTTGGAATCTTTTTGTCAACAATCGTCAATACACGAATTTTAATACTAGGTTGGAATTTTTTTCTTCAAACTATCGCCTATATATGAAATTTAACTCTCGGTAGGAATTTTTTGGTCAAGCTATCGTCAATGTACGAATTTTAACTCTCGGTGGGCACTTTTTCTTCAAACTACTGTCAATATTCAAATTTTAACTATTGGTTGAAATCTTTATGCCAAACAATCGTCAATAAACGAATTTTAATTCTAGGTTGGATTTCTTTTCTTCAAACTATCGCCTATATACGAAATTTAACTCTCGGTGGGAATTTTTTGGTCAACCTATCGTCAATGTACGAATTTTGACTCTCGGTGGGCACTTTTTTCTTCAATCTACTGTCAATATTCAGATTTTAGCTATTGGTTGAAATCTTTATGTCAAACAATCGTCAATAAACGAATTTTAATACTAGGTTGGAATTTTTTTCTTCAAACTACTGTCAATATTGAAATTTTAACTATTGTTTGGAATCTTTTTGTCAAACAATCGTCAATACTCGAATTTTTTTTACTAGGTTGGAATTTTTATCTTCAAACTATCGCCTATATACGAAATTTAACTCTCGGTAGGAATTTTTTGGTCAAACTATCGTCAATGTACGAATTTTAACTCACGGTGGACACTTTTTCTTCAAACTACTATCAATACTCAAATTTTAACTATTGTTTGGAATCTTTTTGTCAACAATCGTCAATACACGAATTTTAATACTAGCTTGGAATTTTTTTCTTCAAACTATCGCCTATATACGAAATTTAACTCTCGGTAGGAATTTTTTGGTCAAGCTATCGTCAATGTACGAATTTTAACTCTCGGTGGGCACTTTTTCTTCAAACTAGTATCAATACTCAAATTTTAAATATTGGTTGAAATCTTTATGTCAAACAATCGTCAATAATCGAATTTTAATACTAGGTTGGAATTTTTTTCTTCAGACTATCGCCTATATACGAAATTTAACTCAGGGTGGGAATTTTTTGGTCAACCTATCGTCAATGTACGAATTTTAACTCTCGGTGGGCACTTTTTCTTCAAACTACTGTCAATACTCAAATTTTAACTATTGTTTGGAATCTTTTTGTCAACAATAGTCAATACACGAATTTTAATACTAGGTTGGAATTTTTTTCTTCAAACTATCGCCTATATACGAAATTTAACTCTCGGGAGGAATTTTTTGGTCAAGCTACCGTCAATGTACGAATTTTAACTCTCGGTGGGCACTTTTTCTTCAAACTACTATCAATACTCAAATTTTAACTATTGGTTGAAATCTTTATGTCAAACAATCGTCAATAATCGAATTTTAATACTAGGTTGGAATTTTTTTCTTAAAACTATCGCCTATATACGAAATTTAACTCACGGTGGGAATTTTTTGGTCAACCTATCGTCAATGTACGAATTTTAACTCTCGGTGGGCACTTTTTTCTTCAAACTACTGTCAATATTCAAATTTTAACTATTGGTTGGAATCTTTTTGTCAAACAATCGTCAATACACGAATTTTAATACTAGGTTGGATTTTTTTTCTTCAAACTATTGTCAATATTCAAATTTTAAACATTGGTTGAAATCTTTATGTCAAACAATCGTCAATACACGAATTTTAATACTAGGTTGGAATTTTTTTCTTCAGACTATCGCCTATATACGAAATTTAACTCACGGTGGGAATTTTTTGGTCAACCTATCGTCAATGTACGAATTTTAACTCTCGGTGGGCACTTTTTTCTTCAAACTACTGTCAATATTCAAATTTTAACTATTGGTTGGAATCTTTTTGTCATACAATCGTCAATAATCGAATTTTAATACTAGGTTGGAATTTTTTTCTTCAAACTATCGCCTATATACGAAATTTAACTCTCGGTGGGAATTTTTTGATCAACCTATCGTCAATGTACGAATTTTAACTCTCGGTGGGCACTTTTTCTTCAAACTACTGTCAATATTCAAATTTTAACTATTGGTTGAAATCTTTATGTTATACAATCGTCAATAATCGAATTTTAATACTAGGTTGGAATTTTTTTCTTCAAACTATCGCCTATATACGAAATTTAACTCTCGGTAGGAATTTTTTGGTCAAGCTATCGTCAATGTACGAATTTTAACTCTCGGTGGGCACTTTTTCTTCAAACTAGTATCAATACTCAAATTTTAAATATTGGTTGAAATCTTTATGTCAAACAATCGTCAATAATCGAATTTTAATACTAGGTTGGAATTTTTTTCTTCAGACTATCGCCTATATACGAAATTTAACTCAGGGTGGGAATTTTTTGGTCAACCTATCGTCAATGTACGAATTTTAACTCTCGGTGGGCACTTTTTCTTCAAACTACTGTCAATACTCAAATTTTAACTATTGTTTGGAATCTTTTTGTCAACAATAGTCAATACACGAATTTTAATACTAGGTTGGAATTTTTTTCTTCAAACTATCGCCTATATACGAAATTTAACTCTCGGGAGGAATTTTTTGGTCAAGCTACCGTCAATGTACGAATTTTAACTCTCGGTGGGCACTT
Organism: Xylocopa sonorina; assembly: GCF_050948175.1. Taxonomy (NCBI): domain Eukaryota; kingdom Metazoa; phylum Arthropoda; class Insecta; order Hymenoptera; family Apidae; genus Xylocopa; species Xylocopa sonorina. The sequence goes on from NW_027490235.1 coordinate 392,755, forward strand.
TTTCTTCAAACTACTATCAATACTCAAATTTTAACTATTGGTTGAAATCTTTATGTCAAACAATCGTCAATAATCGAATTTTAATACTAGGTTGGAATTTTTTTCTTAAAACTATCGCCTATATACGAAATTTAACTCACGGTGGGAATTTTTTGGTCAACCTATCGTCAATGTACGAATTTTAACTCTCGGTGGGCACTTTTTTCTTCAAACTACTGTCAATATTCAAATTTTAACTATTGGTTGGAATCTTTTTGTCAAACAATCGTCAATACACGAATTTTAATACTAGGTTGGATTTTTTTTCTTCAAACTATTGTCAATATTCAAATTTTAAACATTGGTTGAAATCTTTATGTCAAACAATCGTCAATACACGAATTTTAATACTAGGTTGGAGTTTTTTTCTTCAGACTATCGCCTATATACGAAATTTAACTCACGGTGGGAATTTTTTGGTCAACCTATCGTCAATGTACGAATTTTAACTCTCGGTGGGCACTTTTTTCTTCAAACTACTGTCAATATTCAAATTTTAACTATTGGTTGGAATCTTTTTGTCATACAATCGTCAATAATCGAATTTTAATACTAGGTTGGAATTTTTTTCTTCAAACTATCGCCTATATACGAAATTTAACTCTCGGTGGGAATTTTTTGATCAACCTATCGTCAATGTACGAATTTTAACTCTCGGTGGGCACTTTTTCTTCAAACTACTGTCAATATTCAAATTTTAACTATTGGTTGAAATCTTTATGTTATACAATCGTCAATAATCGAATTTTAATACTAGGTTGGAATTTTTTTCTTCAAACTATCGCCTATATACGAAATTTAACTCTCGGTAGGAATTTTTTGGTCAAGCTATCGTCAATGTACGAATTTTAACTCTCGGTGGGCACTTTTTCTTCAAACTAGTATCAATACTCAAATTTTAAATATTGGTTGAAATCTTTATGTCAAACAATCGTCAATAATCGAATTTTAATACTAGGTTGGAATTTTTTTCTTCAGACTATCGCCTATATACGAAATTTAACTCAGGGTGGGAATTTTTTGGTCAACCTATCGTCAATGTACGAATTTTAACTCTCGGTGGGCACTTTTTCTTCAAACTACTGTCAATACTCAAATTTTAACTATTGTTTGGAATCTTTTTGTCAACAATAGTCAATACACGAATTTTAATACTAGGTTGGAATTTTTTTCTTCAAACTATCGCCTATATACGAAATTTAACTCTCGGGAGGAATTTTTTGGTCAAGCTACCGTCAATGTACGAATTTTAACTCTCGGTGGGCACTTTTTCTTCAAACTACTATCAATACTCAAATTTTAACTATTGGTTGAAATCTTTATGTTATACAATCGTCAATAATCGAATTTTAATACTAGGTTGGAATTTTTTTCTTCAAACTATCGCCTATATACGAAATTTAACTCTCGGGAGGAATTTTTTGGTCAAGCTACCGTCAATGTACGAATTTTAACTCTCGGTGGGCACTTTTTCTTCAAACTACTATCAATACTCAAATTTTAACTATTGGTTGAAATCTTTATGTTATACAATCGTCAATAATCGAATTTTAATACTAGGTTGGAATTTTTTTCTTCAAACTATCGCCTATATACGAAATTTAACTCTCGGGAGGAATTTTTTGGTCAAGCTACCGTCAATGTACGAATTTTAACTCTCGGTGGGCACTTTTTCTTCAAACTACTATCAATACTCAAATTTTAACTATTGGTTGAAATCTTTATGTCAAACAATCGTCAATAATCGAATTTTAATACTAGGTTGGAATTTTTTTCTTAAAACTATCGCCTATATACGAAATTTAACTCACGGTGGGAATTTTTTGGTCAACCTATCGTCAATGTACGAATTTTAACTCTCGGTGGGCACTTTTTTCTTCAAACTACTGTCAATATTCAAATTTTAACTATTGGTTGGAATCTTTTTGTCAAACAATCGTCAATACACGAATTTTAATACTAGGTTGGATTTTTTTTCTTCAAACTATTGTCAATATTCAAATTTTAAACATTGGTTGAAATCTTTATGTCAAACAATCGTCAATACACGAATTTTAATACTAGGTTGGAGTTTTTTTCTTCAGACTATCGCCTATATACGAAATTTAACTCACGGTGGGAATTTTTTGGTCAACCTATCGTCAATGTACGAATTTTAACTCTCGGTGGGCACTTTTTTCTTCAAACTACTGTCAATATTCAAATTTTAACTATTGGTTGGAATCTTTTTGTCATACAATCGTCAATAATCGAATTTTAATACTAGGTTGGAATTTTTTTCTTCAAACTATCGCCTATATACGAAATTTAACTCTCGGTGGGAATTTTTTGATCAACCTATCGTCAATGTACGAATTTTAACTCTCGGTGGGCACTTTTTCTTCAAACTACTGTCAATATTCAAATTTTAACTATTGGTTGAAATCTTTATGTTATACAATCGTCAATAATCGAATTTTAATACTAGGTTGGAATTTTTTTCTTCAAACTATCGCCTATATACGAAATTTAACTCTCGGTAGGAATTTTTTGGTCAAGCTATCGTCAATGTACGAATTTTAACTCTCGGTGGGCACTTTTTCTTCAAACTAGTATCAATACTCAAATTTTAAATATTGGTTGAAATCTTTATGTCAAACAATCGTCAATAATCGAATTTTAATACTAGGTTGGAATTTTTTTCTTCAGACTATCGCCTATATACGAAATTTAACTCAGGGTGGGAATTTTTTGGTCAACCTATCGTCAATGTACGAATTTTAACTCTCGGTGGGCACTTTTTCTTCAAACTACTGTCAATACTCAAATTTTAACTATTGTTTGGAATCTTTTTGTCAACAATAGTCAATACACGAATTTTAATACTAGGTTGGAATTTTTTTCTTCAAACTATCGCCTATATACGAAATTTAACTCTCGGGAGGAATTTTTTGGTCAAGCTACCGTCAATGTACGAATTTTAACTCTCGGTGGGCACTTTTTCTTCAAACTACTATCAATACTCAAATTTTAACTATTGGTTGAAATCTTTATGTTATACAATCGTCAATAATCGAATTTTAATACTAGGTTGGAATTTTTTTCTTCAAACTATCGCCTATATACGAAATTTAACTCTCGGGAGGAATTTTTTGGTCAAGCTACCGTCAATGTACGAATTTTAACTCTCGGTGGGCACTTTTTCTTCAAACTACTATCAATACTCAAATTTTAACTATTGGTTGAAATCTTTATGTTATACAATCGTCAATAATCGAATTTTAATACTAGGTTGGAATTTTTTTCTTCAAACTATCGCCTATATACGAAATTTAACTCTCGGGAGGAATTTTTTGGTCAAGCTACCGTCAATGTACGAATTTTAACTCTCGGTGGGCACTTTTTCTTCAAACTACTATCAATACTCAAATTTTAACTATTGGTTGAAATCTTTATGTCAAACAATCGTCAATAATCGAATTTTAATACTAGGTTGGAATTTTTTTCTTCAAACTATCGCCTATATACGAAATTTAACTCACGGTGGGAATTTTTTGGTCAACCTATCGTCAATGTACGAATTTTAACTCTCGGTGGGCACTTTTTTCTTCAAACTATTGTCAATATTCAAATTTTAAACATTGGTTGAAATCTTTATGCCAAACAATCGTCAATAAACGAATTTTAATTCTAGGTTGGATTTCTTTTCTTCAAACTATCGCCTATATACGAAATTTAACTCTCGGTGGGAATTTTTTGGTCAACCTATCGTCAATGTACGAATTTTGACTCTCGGTGGGCACTTTTTTCTTCAATCTACTGTCAATATTCAGATTTTAGCTATTGGTTGAAATCTTTATGTCAAACAATCGTCAATAAACGAATTTTAATACTAGGTTGAAATTTTTTTCTTCAAACTACTGTCAATATTGAAATTTTAACTATTGTTTGGAATCTTTTTGTCAAACAATCGTCAATACACGAATTTTTTTTACTAGGTTGGAATTTTGATCTTCAAACTATCGGCTATATACGAAATTTAACTCTCGGTAGGAATTTTTTGGTCAAACTATCGTCAATGTACGAATTTTAACTCACGGTGGACACTTTTTCTTCAAACTACTATCAATACTCAAATTTTAACTATTGTTTGGAATCTTTTTGTCAACAATCGTCAATACACGAATTTTAATACTAGGTTGGAATTTTTTTCTTCAAACTATCGCCTATATATGAAATTTAACTCTCGGTAGGAATTTTTTGGTCAAGCTATCGTCAATGTACGAATTTTAACTCTCGGTGGGCACTTTTTCTTCAAACTACTGTCAATATTCAAATTTTAACTATTGGTTGAAATCTTTATGCCAAACAATCGTCAATAAACGAATTTTAATTCTAGGTTGGATTTCTTTTCTTCAAACTATCGCCTATATACGAAATTTAACTCTCGGTGGGAATTTTTTGGTCAACCTATCGTCAATGTACGAATTTTGACTCTCGGTGGGCACTTTTTTCTTCAATCTACTGTCAATATTCAGATTTTAGCTATTGGTTGAAATCTTTATGTCAAACAATCGTCAATAAACGAATTTTAATACTAGGTTGGAATTTTTTTCTTCAAACTACTGTCAATATTGAAATTTTAACTATTGTTTGGAATCTTTTTGTCAAACAATCGTCAATACTCGAATTTTTTTTACTAGGTTGGAATTTTTATCTTCAAACTATCGCCTATATACGAAATTTAACTCTCGGTAGGAATTTTTTGGTCAAACTATCGTCAATGTACGAATTTTAACTCACGGTGGACACTTTTTCTTCAAACTACTATCAATACTCAAATTTTAACTATTGTTTGGAATCTTTTTGTCAACAATCGTCAATACACGAATTTTAATACTAGCTTGGAATTTTTTTCTTCAAACTATCGCCTATATACGAAATTTAACTCTCGGTAGGAATTTTTTGGTCAAGCTATCGTCAATGTACGAATTTTAACTCTCGGTGGGCACTTTTTCTTCAAACTAGTATCAATACTCAAATTTTAAATATTGGTTGAAATCTTTATGTCAAACAATCGTCAATAATCGAATTTTAATACTAGGTTGGAATTTTTTTCTTCAGACTATCGCCTATATACGAAATTTAACTCAGGGTGGGAATTTTTTGGTCAACCTATCGTCAATGTACGAATTTTAACTCTCGGTGGGCACTTTTTCTTCAAACTACTGTCAATACTCAAATTTTAACTATTGTTTGGAATCTTTTTGTCAACAATAGTCAATACACGAATTTTAATACTAGGTTGGAATTTTTTTCTTCAAACTATCGCCTATATACGAAATTTAACTCTCGGGAGGAATTTTTTGGTCAAGCTACCGTCAATGTACGAATTTTAACTCTCGGTGGGCACTTTTTCTTCAAACTACTATCAATACTCAAATTTTAACTATTGGTTGAAATCTTTATGTCAAACAATCGTCAATAATCGAATTTTAATACTAGGTTGGAATTTTTTTCTTAAAACTATCGCCTATATACGAAATTTAACTCACGGTGGGAATTTTTTGGTCAACCTATCGTCAATGTACGAATTTTAACTCTCGGTGGGCACTTTTTTCTTCAAACTACTGTCAATATTCAAATTTTAACTATTGGTTGGAATCTTTTTGTCAAACAATCGTCAATACACGAATTTTAATACTAGGTTGGATTTTTTTTCTTCAAACTATTGTCAATATTCAAATTTTAAACATTGGTTGAAATCTTTATGTCAAACAATCGTCAATACACGAATTTTAATACTAGGTTGGAATTTTTTTCTTCAGACTATCGCCTATATACGAAATTTAACTCACGGTGGGAATTTTTTGGTCAACCTATCGTCAATGTACGAATTTTAACTCTCGGTGGGCACTTTTTTCTTCAAACTACTGTCAATATTCAAATTTTAACTATTGGTTGGAATCTTTTTGTCATACAATCGTCAATAATCGAATTTTAATACTAGGTTGGAATTTTTTTCTTCAAACTATCGCCTATATACGAAATTTAACTCTCGGTGGGAATTTTTTGATCAACCTATCGTCAATGTACGAATTTTAACTCTCGGTGGGCACTTTTTCTTCAAACTACTGTCAATATTCAAATTTTAACTATTGGTTGAAATCTTTATGTTATACAATCGTCAATAATCGAATTTTAATACTAGGTTGGAATTTTTTTCTTCAAACTATCGCCTATATACGAAATTTAACTCTCGGTAGGAATTTTTTGGTCAAGCTATCGTCAATGTACGAATTTTAACTCTCGGTGGGCACTTTTTCTTCAAACTAGTATCAATACTCAAATTTTAAATATTGGTTGAAATCTTTATGTCAAACAATCGTCAATAATCGAATTTTAATACTAGGTTGGAATTTTTTTCTTCAGACTATCGCCTATATACGAAATTTAACTCAGGGTGGGAATTTTTTGGTCAACCTATCGTCAATGTACGAATTTTAACTCTCGGTGGGCACTTTTTCTTCAAACTACTGTCAATACTCAAATTTTAACTATTGTTTGGAATCTTTTTGTCAACAATAGTCAATACACGAATTTTAATACTAGGTTGGAATTTTTTTCTTCAAACTATCGCCTATATACGAAATTTAACTCTCGGGAGGAATTTTTTGGTCAAGCTACCGTCAATGTACGAATTTTAACTCTCGGTGGGCACTTTTTCTTCAAACTACTATCAATACTCAAATTTTAACTATTGGTTGAAATCTTTATGTCAAACAATCGTCAATAATCGAATTTTAATACTAGGTTGGAATTTTTTTCTTAAAACTATCGCCTATATACGAAATTTAACTCACGGTGGGAATTTTTTGGTCAACCTATCGTCAATGTACGAATTTTAACTCTCGGTGGGCACTTTTTTCTTCAAACTACTGTCAATATTCAAATTTTAACTATTGGTTGGAATCTTTTTGTCAAACAATCGTCAATACACGAATTTTAATACTAGGTTGGATTTTTTTTCTTCAAACTATTGTCAATATTCAAATTTTAAACATTGGTTGAAATCTTTATGTCAAACAATCGTCAATACACGAATTTTAATACTAGGTTGGAATTTTTTTCTTCAGACTATCGCCTATATACGAAATTTAACTCACGGTGGGAATTTTTTGGTCAACCTATCGTCAATGTACGAATTTTAACTCTCGGTGGGCACTTTTTTCTTCAAACTACTGTCAATATTCAAATTTTAACTATTGGTTGGAATCTTTTTGTCATACAATCGTCAATAATCGAATTTTAATACTAGGTTGGAATTTTTTTCTTCAAACTATCGCCTATATACGAAATTTAACTCTCGGTGGGAATTTTTTGATCAACCTATCGTCAATGTACGAATTTTAACTCTCGGTGGGCACTTTTTCTTCAAACTACTGTCAATATTCAAATTTTAACTATTGGTTGAAATCTTTATGTTATACAATCGTCAATAATCGAATTTTAATACTAGGTTGGAATTTTTTTCTTCAAACTATCGCCTATATACGAAATTTAACTCTCGGTAGGAATTTTTTGGTCAAGCTATCGTCAATGTACGAATTTTAACTCTCGGTGGGCACTTTTTCTTCAAACTAGTATCAATACTCAAATTTTAAATATTGGTTGAAATCTTTATGTCAAACAATCGTCAATAATCGAATTTTAATACTAGGTTGGAATTTTTTTCTTCAGACTATCGCCTATATACGAAATTTAACTCAGGGTGGGAATTTTTTGGTCAACCTATCGTCAATGTACGAATTTTAACTCTCGGTGGGCACTTTTTCTTCAAACTACTGTCAATACTCAAATTTTAACTATTGTTTGGAATCTTTTTGTCAACAATAGTCAATACACGAATTTTAATACTAGGTTGGAATTTTTTTCTTCAAACTATCGCCTATATACGAAATTTAACTCTCGGGAGGAATTTTTTGGTCAAGCTACCGTCAATGTACGAATTTTAACTCTCGGTGGGCACTTTTTCTTCAAACTACTATCAATACTCAAATTTTAACTATTGGTTGAAATCTTTATGTTATACAATCGTCAATAATCGAATTTTAATACTAGGTTGGAATTTTTTTCTTCAAACTATCGCCTATATACGAAATTTAACTCTCGGGAGGAATTTTTTGGTCAAGCTACCGTCAATGTACGAATTTTAACTCTCGGTGGGCACTTTTTCTTCAAACTACTATCAATACTCAAATTTTAACTATTGGTTGAAATCTTTATGTTATACAATCGTCAATAATCGAATTTTAATACTAGGTTGGAATTTTTTTCTTCAAACTATCGCCTATATACGAAATTTAACTCTCGGTAGGAATTTTTTGGTCAAGCTATCGTCAATGTACGAATTTTAACTCTCGGTGGGCACTTTTTCTTCAAACTAGTATCAATACTCAAATTTTAAATATTGGTTGAAATCTTTATGTCAAACAATCGTCAATAATCGAATTTTAATACTAGGTTGGAATTTTTTTCTTCAGACTATCGCCTATATACGAAATTTAACTCAGGGTGGGAATTTTTTGGTCAACCTATCGTCAATGTACGAATTTTAACTCTCGGTGGGCACTTTTTCTTCAAACTACTGTCAATACTCAAATTTTAACTATTGTTTGGAATCTTTTTGTCAACAATAGTCAATACACGAATTTTAATACTAGGTTGGAATTTTTTTCTTCAAACTATCGCCTATATACGAAATTTAACTCTCGGGAGGAATTTTTTGGTCAAGCTACCGTCAATGTACGAATTTTAACTCTCGGTGGGCACTTTTTCTTCAAACTACTATCAATACTCAAATTTTAACTATTGGTTGAAATCTTTATGTCAAACAATCGTCAATAATCGAATTTTAATACTAGGTTGGAATTTTTTTCTTAAAACTATCGCCTATATACGAAATTTAACTCACGGTGGGAATTTTTTGGTCAACCTATCGTCAATGTACGAATTTTAACTCTCGGTGGGCACTTTTTTCTTCAAACTACTGTCAATATTCAAATTTTAACTATTGGTTGGAATCTTTTTGTCAAACAATCGTCAATACACGAATTTTAATACTAGGTTGGATTTTTTTTCTTCAAACTATTGTCAATATTCAAATTTTAAACATTGGTTGAAATCTTTATGTCAAACAATCGTCAATACACGAATTTTAATACTAGGTTGGAGTTTTTTTCTTCAGACTATCGCCTATATACGAAATTTAACTCACGGTGGGAATTTTTTGGTCAACCTATCGTCAATGTACGAATTTTAACTCTCGGTGGGCACTTTTTTCTTCAAACTACTGTCAATATTCAAATTTTAACTATTGGTTGGAATCTTTTTGTCATACAATCGTCAATAATCGAATTTTAATACTAGGTTGGAATTTTTTTCTTCAAACTATCGCCTATATACGAAATTTAACTCTCGGTGGGAATTTTTTGATCAACCTATCGTCAATGTACGAATTTTAACTCTCGGTGGGCACTTTTTCTTCAAACTACTGTCAATATTCAAATTTTAACTATTGGTTGAAATCTTTATGTTATACAATCGTCAATAATCGAATTTTAATACTAGGTTGGAATTTTTTTCTTCAAACTATCGCCTATATACGAAATTTAACTCTCGGTAGGAATTTTTTGGTCAAGCTATCGTCAATGTACGAATTTTAACTCTCGGTGGGCACTTTTTCTTCAAACTAGTATCAATACTCAAATTTTAAATATTGGTTGAAATCTTTATGTCAAACAATCGTCAATAATCGAATTTTAATACTAGGTTGGAATTTTTTTCTTCAGACTATCGCCTATATACGAAATTTAACTCAGGGTGGGAATTTTTTGGTCAACCTATCGTCAATGTACGAATTTTAACTCTCGGTGGGCACTTTTTCTTCAAACTACTGTCAATACTCAAATTTTAACTATTGTTTGGAATCTTTTTGTCAACAATAGTCAATACACGAATTTTAATACTAGGTTGGAATTTTTTTCTTCAAACTATCGCCTATATACGAAATTTAACTCTCGGGAGGAATTTTTTGGTCAAGCTACCGTCAATGTACGAATTTTAACTCTCGGTGGGCACTTTTTCTTCAAACTACTATCAATACTCAAATTTTAACTATTGGTTGAAATCTTTATGTTATACAATCGTCAATAATCGAATTTTAATACTAGGTTGGAATTTTTTTCTTCAAACTATCGCCTATATACGAAATTTAACTCTCGGGAGGAATTTTTTGGTCAAGCTACCGTCAATGTACGAATTTTAACTCTCGGTGGGCACTTTTTCTTCAAACTACTATCAATACTCAAATTTTAACTATTGGTTGAAATCTTTATGTTATACAATCGTCAATAATCGAATTTTAATACTAGGTTGGAATTTTTTTCTTCAAACTATCGCCTATATACGAAATTTAACTCTCGGGAGGAATTTTTTGGTCAAGCTACCGTCAATGTACGAATTTTAACTCTCGGTGGGCACTTTTTCTTCAAACTACTATCAATACTCAAATTTTAACTATTGGTTGAAATCTTTATGTCAAACAATCGTCAATAATCGAATTTTAATACTAGGTTGGAATTTTTTTCTTCAAACTATCGCCTATATACGAAATTTAACTCACGGTGGGAATTTTTTGGTCAACCTATCGTCAATGTACGAATTTTAACTCTCGGTGGGCACTTTTTTCTTCAAACTATTGTCAATATTCAAATTTTAAACATTGGTTGAAATCTTTATGCCAAACAATCGTCAATAAACGAATTTTAATTCTAGGTTGGATTTCTTTTCTTCAAACTATCGCCTATATACGAAATTTAACTCTCGGTGGGAATTTTTTGGTCAACCTATCGTCAATGTACGAATTTTGACTCTCGGTGGGCACTTTTTTCTTCAATCTACTGTCAATATTCAGATTTTAGCTATTGGTTGAAATCTTTATGTCAAACAATCGTCAATAAACGAATTTTAATACTAGGTTGAAATTTTTTTCTTCAAACTACTGTCAATATTGAAATTTTAACTATTGTTTGGAATCTTTTTGTCAAACAATCGTCAATACACGAATTTTTTTTACTAGGTTGGAATTTTGATCTTCAAACTATCGGCTATATACGAAATTTAACTCTCGGTAGGAATTTTTTGGTCAAACTATCGTCAATGTACGAATTTTAACTCACGGTGGACACTTTTTCTTCAAACTACTATCAATACTCAAATTTTAACTATTGTTTGGAATCTTTTTGTCAACAATCGTCAATACACGAATTTTAATACTAGCTTGGAATTTTTTTCTTCAAACTATCGCCTATATACGAAATTTAACTCTCGGTAGGAATTTTTTGGTCAAGCTATCGTCAATGTACGAATTTTAACTCTCGGTGGGCACTTTTTCTTCAAACTAGTATCAATACTCAAATTTTAAATATTGGTTGAAATCTTTATGTCAAACAATCGTCAATAATCGAATTTTAATACTAGGTTGGAATTTTTTTCTTCAGACTATCGCCTATATACGAAATTTAACTCAGGGTGGGAATTTTTTGGTCAACCTATCGTCAATGTACGAATTTTAACTCTCGGTGGGCACTTTTTCTTCAAACTACTGTCAATACTCAAATTTTAACTATTGTTTGGAATCTTTTTGTCAACAATAGTCAATACACGAATTTTAATACTAGGTTGGAATTTTTTTCTTCAAACTATCGCCTATATACGAAATTTAACTCTCGGGAGGAATTTTTTGGTCAAGCTACCGTCAATGTACGAATTTTAACTCTCGGTGGGCACTTTTTCTTCAAACTACTATCAATACTCAAATTTTAACTATTGGTTGAAATCTTTATGTCAAACAATCGTCAATAATCGAATTTTAATACTAGGTTGGAATTTTTTTCTTAAAACTATCGCCTATATACGAAATTTAACTCACGGTGGGAATTTTTTGGTCAACCTATCGTCAATGTACGAATTTTAACTCTCGGTGGGCACTTTTTTCTTCAAACTACTGTCAATATTCAAATTTTAACTATTGGTTGGAATCTTTTTGTCAAACAATCGTCAATACACGAATTTTAATACTAGGTTGGATTTTTTTTCTTCAAACTATTGTCAATATTCAAATTTTAAACATTGGTTGAAATCTTTATGTCAAACAATCGTCAATACACGAATTTTAATACTAGGTTGGAATTTTTTTCTTCAGACTATCGCCTATATACGAAATTTAACTCACGGTGGGAATTTTTTGGTCAACCTATCGTCAATGTACGAATTTTAACTCTCGGTGGGCACTTTTTTCTTCAAACTACTGTCAATATTCAAATTTTAACTATTGGTTGGAATCTTTTTGTCATACAATCGTCAATAATCGAATTTTAATACTAGGTTGGAATTTTTTTCTTCAAACTATCGCCTATATACGAAATTTAACTCTCGGTGGGAATTTTTTGATCAACCTATCGTCAATGTACGAATTTTAACTCTCGGTGGGCACTTTTTCTTCAAACTACTGTCAATATTCAAATTTTAACTATTGGTTGAAATCTTTATGTTATACAATCGTCAATAATCGAATTTTAATACTAGGTTGGAATTTTTTTCTTCAAACTATCGCCTATATACGAAATTTAACTCTCGGTAGGAATTTTTTGGTCAAGCTATCGTCAATGTACGAATTTTAACTCTCGGTGGGCACTTTTTCTTCAAACTAGTATCAATACTCAAATTTTAAATATTGGTTGAAATCTTTATGTCAAACAATCGTCAATAATCGAATTTTAATACTAGGTTGGAATTTTTTTCTTCAGACTATCGCCTATATACGAAATTTAACTCAGGGTGGGAATTTTTTGGTCAACCTATCGTCAATGTACGAATTTTAACTCTCGGTGGGCACTTTTTCTTCAAACTACTGTCAATACTCAAATTTTAACTATTGTTTGGAATCTTTTTGTCAACAATAGTCAATACACGAATTTTAATACTAGGTTGGAATTTTTTTCTTCAAACTATCGCCTATATACGAAATTTAACTCTCGGGAGGAATTTTTTGGTCAAGCTACCGTCAATGTACGAATTTTAACTCTCGGTGGGCACTTTTTCTTCAAACTACTATCAATACTCAAATTTTAACTATTGGTTGAAATCTTTATGTCAAACAATCGTCAATAATCGAATTTTAATACTAGGTTGGAATTTTTTTCTTAAAACTATCGCCTATATACGAAATTTAACTCACGGTGGGAATTTTTTGGTCAACCTATCGTCAATGTACGAATTTTAACTCTCGGTGGGCACTTTTTTCTTCAAACTACTGTCAATATTCAAATTTTAACTATTGGTTGGAATCTTTTTGTCAAACAATCGTCAATACACGAATTTTAATACTAGGTTGGATTTTTTTTCTTCAAACTATTGTCAATATTCAAATTTTAAACATTGGTTGAAATCTTTATGTCAAACAATCGTCAATACACGAATTTTAATACTAGGTTGGAATTTTTTTCTTCAGACTATCGCCTATATACGAAATTTAACTCACGGTGGGAATTTTTTGGTCAACCTATCGTCAATGTACGAATTTTAACTCTCGGTGGGCACTTTTTTCTTCAAACTACTGTCAATATTCAAATTTTAACTATTGGTTGGAATCTTTTTGTCATACAATCGTCAATAATCGAATTTTAATACTAGGTTGGAATTTTTTTCTTCAAACTATCGCCTATATACGAAATTTAACTCTCGGTGGGAATTTTTTGATCAACCTATCGTCAATGTACGAATTTTAACTCTCGGTGGGCACTTTTTCTTCAAACTACTGTCAATATTCAAATTTTAACTATTGGTTGAAATCTTTATGTTATACAATCGTCAATAATCGAATTTTAATACTAGGTTGGAATTTTTTTCTTCAAACTATCGCCTATATACGAAATTTAACTCTCGGTAGGAATTTTTTGGTCAAGCTATCGTCAATGTACGAATTTTAACTCTCGGTGGGCACTTTTTCTTCAAACTAGTATCAATACTCAAATTTTAAATATTGGTTGAAATCTTTATGTCAAACAATCGTCAATAATCGAATTTTAATACTAGGTTGGAATTTTTTTCTTCAGACTATCGCCTATATACGAAATTTAACTCAGGGTGGGAATTTTTTGGTCAACCTATCGTCAATGTACGAATTTTAACTCTCGGTGGGCACTTTTTCTTCAAACTACTGTCAATACTCAAATTTTAACTATTGTTTGGAATCTTTTTGTCAACAATAGTCAATACACGAATTTTAATACTAGGTTGGAATTTTTTTCTTCAAACTATCGCCTATATACGAAATTTAACTCTCGGGAGGAATTTTTTGGTCAAGCTACCGTCAATGTACGAATTTTAACTCTCGGTGGGCACTTTTTCTTCAAACTACTATCAATACTCAAATTTTAACTATTGGTTGAAATCTTTATGTTATACAATCGTCAATAATCGAATTTTAATACTAGGTTGGAATTTTTTTCTTCAAACTATCGCCTATATACGAAATTTAACTCTCGGGAGGAATTTTTTGGTCAAGCTACCGTCAATGTACGAATTTTAACTCTCGGTGGGCACTTTTTCTTCAAACTACTATCAATACTCAAATTTTAACTATTGGTTGAAATCTTTATGTCAAACAATCGTCAATAATCGAATTTTAATACTAGGTTGGAATTTTTTTCTACAAACTATCGCCTATATACGAAATTTAACTCACGGTGGGAATTTTTTGGTCAACCTATCGTCAATGTACGAATTTTAACTCTCGGTGGGCACTTTTTCTTCAAACTACTGTCAATACTCAAATTTTAACTATTGTTTGGAATCTTTTTGTCAACAATAGTCAATACACGAATTTTAATACTAGGTTGGAATTTTTTTCTTCAAACTATCGCCTATATACGAAATTTAACTCTCGGTAGGAATTTTTTGGTCAAGCTACCGTCAATGTACGAATTTTAACTCTCGGTGGGCACTTTTTCTTCAAACTACTATCAATACTCAAATTTTAACTATTGGTTGAAATCTTTATGTTATACAATCGTCAATAATCGAATTTTAATACTAGGTTGGAATTTTTTTCTTCAAACTATCGCCTATATACGAAATTTAACTCTCGGGAGGAATTTTTTGGTCAAGCTACCGTCAATGTACGAATTTTAACTCTCGGTGGGCACTTTTTCTTCAAACTACTATCAATACTCAAATTTTAACTATTGGTTGAAATCTTTATGTCAAACAATCGTCAATAATCGAATTTTAATACTAGGTTGGAATTTTTTTCTACAAACTATCGCCTATATACGAAATTTAACTCACGGTGGGAATTTTTTGGTCAACCTATCGTCAATGTACGAATTTTAACTCTCGGTGGGCACTTTTTTCTTCAAACTATTGTCAATATTCAAATTTTAAACATTGGTTGAAATCTTTATGCCAAACAATCGTCAATAAACGAATTTTAATTCTAGGTTGGATTTCTTTTCTTCAAACTATCGCCTATATACGAAATTTAACTCTCGGTGGGAATTTTTTGGTCAACCTATCGTCAATGTACGAATTTTGACTCTCGGTGGGCACTTTTTTCTTCAATCTACTGTCAATATTCAGATTTTAGCTATTGGTTGAAATCTTTATGTCAAACAATCGTCAATAAACGAATTTTAATACTAGGTTGAAATTTTTTTCTTCAAACTACTGTCAATATTGAAATTTTAACTATTGTTTGGAATCTTTTTGTCAAACAATCGTCAATACACGAATTTTTTTTACTAGGTTGGAATTTTGATCTTCAAACTATCGCCTATATACGAAATTTAACTCTCGGTAGGAATTTTTTGGTCAAACTATCGTCAATGTACGAATTTTAACTCACGGTGGACATTTTTTCTTCAAACTACTATCAATACTCAAATTTTAACTATTGTTTGGAATCTTTTTGTCAACAATCGTCAATACACGAATTTTAATACTAGCTTGGAATTTTTTTCTTCAAACTATCGCCTATATACGAAATTTAACTCTCGGTAGGAATTTTTTGGTCAAGCTATCGTCAATGTACGAATTTTAACTCTCGGTGGGCACTTTTTCTTCAAACTAGTATCAATACTCAAATTTTAAACATTGGTTGAAATCTTTATGTCAAACAAACGTCAATAATCGAATTTTAATACTAGGTTGGAATTTTTTTCTTCAGACTATCGCCTATATACGAAATTTAACTCAGGGTGAGAATTTTTTGGTCAACCTATCGTCAATGTACGAATTTTAACTCTCGGTGGGCACTTTTTCTTCAAACTACTGTCAATACTCAAATTTTAACTATTGTTTGGAATCTTTTTGTCAACAATAGTCAATACACGAATTTTAATACTAGGTTGGAATTTTTTTCTTCAAACTATTGCCTATATACGAAATTTAACTCTCGGGAGGAATTTTTTGGTCAAGCTACCGTCAATGTACGAATTTTAACTCTCGGTGGGCACTTTTTCTTCAAACTACTATCAATACTCAAATTTTAACTATTGGTTGAATTCTTTATGTCAAACAATCGTCAATAATCGAATTTTAATACTAGGTTGGAATTTTTTTCTTCAAACTATCGCCTATATACGAAATTTAACTCACGGTGGGAATTTTTTGGTCAACCTATCGTCAATGTACGAATTTTAACTCTCGGTGGGCACTTTTTTCTTCAAACTATTGTCAATATTCAAATTTTAAACATTGGTTGAAATCTTTATGTCAAACAATCGTCAATACACGAATTTTAATACTAGGTTGGAATTTTTTTCTTCAGACTATCGCCTATATACGAAATTTAACTCACGGTGGGAATTTTTTGGTCAACCTATCGTCAATGTACGAATTTTAACTCTCGGTGGGCACTTTTTTCTTCAAACTATTGACAATATTCAAATTTTAAACATTGGTTGAAATCTTTATGCCAAACAATCGTCAATAAACGAATTTTAATACTAGGTTGGAATTTTTTTCTTCAAACTATCGTCTATATACGAAATTTAACTCTCGGTGGGAATTTTTTGGTCAACCTATCATCAGTGTACGAATTTTGACTCTCGGTGGGCACGTTTTTCTTCAATCTACTGTCAATATTCAGATTTTAGCTATTGGTTGAAATCTTTATGTCAAACAATCGTCAATAAAAGAATTTTAATACTAGGTTGGAATTTTTTTCTTCAAACTACTGTCAATATTGAAATTTTAACTATTGTTTGGAATCTTTTTGTCAAACAATCGTCAATACACGAATTTTTTTTACTAGGTTGGAATTTTTATCTTCAAACTATCGCCTATATACGAAATTTAACTCTCGGTAGGAATTTTTTGGTCAAACTATCGTCAATGTACGAATTTTAACTCACGGTGGACACTTTTTCTTCAAACTACTATAAATACTCAAATTTTAACTATTGTTTGGAATCTTTTTGTCAACAATCGTCAATACACGAATTTTAATACTAGCTTGGAATTTTTTTCTTCAAACTATCGCCTATATACGAAATTTAACTCTCGGTAGGAATTTTTTGGTCAAGCTATCGTCAATGTACGAATTTTAACTCTCGGTGGGCACTTTTTCTTCAAACTAGTATCAATACTCAAATTTTAAATATTGGTTGAAATCTTTATGTCAAACAATCGTCAATAATCGAATTTTAATACTAGGTTGGAATTTTTTTCTTCAGACTATCGCCTATATACGAAATTTAACTCAGGGTGGGAATTTTTTGGTCAACCTATCGTCAATGTACGAATTTTAACTCTCGGTGGGCACTTTTTCTTCAAACTACTGTCAATACTCAAATTTTAACTATTGTTTGGAATCTTTTTGTCAACAATAGTCAATACACGAATTTTAATACTAGGTTGGAATTTTTTTCTTCAAACTATCGCCTATATACGAAATTTAACTCTCGGGAGGAATTTTTTGGTCAAGCTACCGTCAATGTACGAATTTTAACTCTCGGTGGGCACTTTTTCTTCAAACTACTATCAATACTCAAATTTTAACTATTGGTTGAAATCTTTATGTCAAACAATCGTCAATAATCGAATTTTAATACTAGGTTGGAATTTTTTTCTTAAAACTATCGCCTATATACGAAATTTAACTCACGGTGGGAATTTTTTGGTCAACCTATCGTCAATGTACGAATTTTAACTCTCGGTGGGCACTTTTTTCTTCAAACTACTGTCAATATTCAAATTTTAACTATTGGTTGGAATCTTTTTGTCAAACAATCGTCAATACACGAATTTTAATACTAGGTTGGATTTTTTTTCTTCAAACTATTGTCAATATTCAAATTTTAAACATTGGTTGAAATCTTTATGTCAAATAATCGTCAATACACGAATTTTAATACTAGGTTGGAATTTTTTTCTTCAGACTATCGCCTATATACGAAATTTAACTCACGGTGGGAATTTTTTGGTCAACCTATCGTCAATGTACGAATTTTAACTCTCGGTGGGCACTTTTTTCTTCAAACTACTGTCAATATTCAAATTTTAACTATTGGTTGGAATCTTTTTGTCATACAATCGTCAATAATCGAATTTTAATACTAGGTTGGAATTTTTTTCTTCAAACTATCGCCTATATACGAAATTTAACTCTCGGTGGGAATTTTTTGATCAACCTATCGTCAATGTACGAATTTTAACTCTCGGTGGGCACTTTTTCTTCAAACTACTGTCAATATTCAAATTTTAACTATTGGTTGAAATCTTTATGTTATACAATCGTCAATAATCGAATTTTAATACTAGGTTGGAATTTTTTTCTTCAAACTATCGCCTATATACGAAATTTAACTCTCGGTAGGAATTTTTTGGTCAAGCTATCGTCAATGTACGAATTTTAACTCTCGGTGTGCACTTTTTCTTCAAACTAGTATCAATACTCAAATTTTAAATATTGGTTGAAATCTTTATGTCAAACAATCGTCAATAATCGAATTTTAATACTAGGTTGGAATTTTTTTCTTCAGACTATCGCCTATATACGAAATTTAACTCAGGGTGGGAATTTTTTGGTCAACCTATCGTCAATGTACGAATTTTAACTCTCGGTGGGCACTTTTTCTTCAAACTACTGTCAATACTCAAATTTTAACTATTGTTTGGAATCTTTTTGTCAACAATAGTCAATACACGAATTTTAATACTAGGTTGGAATTTTTTTCTTCAAACTATCGCCTATATACGAAATTTAACTCTCGGGAGGAATTTTTTGGTCAAGCTACCGTCAATGTACGAATTTTAACTCTCGGTGGGCACTTTTTCTTCAAACTACTATCAATACTCAAATTTTAACTATTGGTTGAAATCTTTATGTCAAACAATCGTCAATAATCGAATTTTAATACTAGGTTGGAATTTTTTTCTTAAAACTATCGCCTATATACGAAATTTAACTCACGGTGGGAATTTTTTGGTCAACCTATCGTCAATGTACGAATTTTAACTCTCGGTGGGCACTTTTTTCTTCAAACTACTGTCAATATTCAAATTTTAACTATTGGTTGGAATCTTTTTGTCAAACAATCGTCAATACACGAATTTTAATACTAGGTTGGATTTTTTTTCTTCAAACTATTGTCAATATTCAAATTTTAAACATTGGTTGAAATCTTTATGTCAAACAATCGTCAATACACGAATTTTAATACTAGGTTGGAATTTTTTTCTTCAGACTATCGCCTATATACGAAATTTAACTCACGGTGGGAATTTTTTGGTCAACCTATCGTCAATGTACGAATTTTAACTCTCGGTGGGCACTTTTTTCTTCAAACTACTGTCAATATTCAAATTTTAACTATTGGTTGGAATCTTTTTGTCATACAATCGTCAATAATCGAATTTTAATACTAGGTTGGAATTTTTTTCTTCAAACTATCGCCTATATACGAAATTTAACTCTCGGTGGGAATTTTTTGATCAACCTATCGTCAATGTACGAATTTTAACTCTCGGTGGGCACTTTTTCTTCAAACTACTGTCAATATTCAAATTTTAACTATTGGTTGAAATCTTTATGTTATACAATCGTCAATAATCGAATTTTAATACTAGGTTGGAATTTTTTTCTTCAAACTATCGCCTATATACGAAATTTAACTCTCGGTAGGAATTTTTTGGTCAAGCTATCGTCAATGTACGAATTTTAACTCTCGGTGGGCACTTTTTCTTCAAACTAGTATCAATACTCAAATTTTAAATATTGGTTGAAATCTTTATGTCAAACAATCGTCAATAATCGAATTTTAATACTAGGTTGGAATTTTTTTCTTCAGACTATCGCCTATATACGAAATTTAACTCAGGGTGGGAATTTTTTGGTCAACCTATCGTCAATGTACGAATTTTAACTCTCGGTGGGCACTTTTTCTTCAAACTACTGTCAATACTCAAATTTTAACTATTGTTTGGAATCTTTTTGTCAACAATAGTCAATACACGAATTTTAATACTAGGTTGGAATTTTTTTCTTCAAACTATCGCCTATATACGAAATTTAACTCTCGGGAGGAATTTTTTGGTCAAGCTACCGTCAATGTACGAATTTTAACTCTCGGTGGGCACTTTTTCTTCAAACTACTATCAATACTCAAATTTTAACTATTGGTTGAAATCTTTATGTCAAACAATCGTCAATAATCGAATTTTAATACTAGGTTGGAATTTTTTTCTTAAAACTATCGCCTATATACGAAATTTAACTCACGGTGGGAATTTTTTGGTCAACCTATCGTCAATGTACGAATTTTAACTCTCGGTGGGCACTTTTTTCTTCAAACTACTGTCAATATTCAAATTTTAACTATTGGTTGGAATCTTTTTGTCAAACAATCGTCAATACACGAATTTTAATACTAGGTTGGATTTTTTTTCTTCAAACTATTGTCAATATTCAAATTTTAAACATTGGTTGAAATCTTTATGTCAAACAATCGTCAATACACGAATTTTAATACTAGGTTGGAATTTTTTTCTTCAGACTATCGCCTATATACGAAATTTAACTCACGGTGGGAATTTTTTGGTCAACCTATCGTCAATGTACGAATTTTAACTCTCGGTGGGCACTTTTTTCTTCAAACTACTGTCAATATTCAAATTTTAACTATTGGTTGGAATCTTTTTGTCATACAATCGTCAATAATCGAATTTTAATACTAGGTTGGAATTTTTTTCTTCAAACTATCGCCTATATACGAAGTTTAACTCTCGGTGGGAATTTTTTGATCAACCTATCGTCAATGTACGAATTTTAACTCTCGGTGGGCACTTTTTCTTCAAACTACTGTCAATATTCAAATTTTAACTATTGGTTGAAATCTTTATGTTATACAATCGTCAATAATCGAATTTTAATACTAGGTTGGAATTTTTTTCTTCAAACTATCGCCTATATACGAAATTTAACTCTCGGTAGGAATTTTTTGGTCAAGCTATCGTCAATGTACGAATTTTAACTCTCGGTGGGCACTTTTTCTTCAAACTAGTATCAATACTCAAATTTTAAATATTGGTTGAAATCTTTATGTCAAACAATCGTCAATAATCGAATTTTAATACTAGGTTGGAATTTTTTTCTTCAGACTATCGCCTATATACGAAATTTAACTCAGGGTGGGAATTTTTTGGTCAACCTATCGTCAATGTACGAATTTTAACTCTCGGTGGGCACTTTTTCTTCAAACTACTGTCAATACTCAAATTTTAACTATTGTTTGGAATCTTTTTGTCAACAATAGTCAATACACGAATTTTAATACTAGGTTGGAATTTTTTTCTTCAAACTATCGCCTATATACGAAATTTAACTCTCGGGAGGAATTTTTTGGTCAAGCTACCGTCAATGTACGAATTTTAACTCTCGGTGGGCACTTTTTCTTCAAACTACTATCAATACTCAAATTTTAACTATTGGTTGAAATCTTTATGTTATACAATCGTCAATAATCGAATTTTAATACTAGGTTGGAATTTTTTTCTTCAAACTATCGCCTATATACGAAATTTAACTCTCGGGAGGAATTTTTTGGTCAAGCTACCGTCAATGTACGAATTTTAACTCTCGGTGGGCACTTTTTCTTCAAACTACTATCAATACTCAAATTTTAACTATTGGTTGAAATCTTTATGTTATACAATCGTCAATAATCGAATTTTAATACTAGGTTGGAATTTTTTTCTTCAAACTATCGCCTATATACGAAATTTAACTCACGGTGGGAATTTTTTGGTCAACCTATCGTCAATGTACGAATTTTAACTCTCGGTGGGCACTTTTTTCTTCAAACTATTGTCAATATTCAAATTTTAAACATTGGTTGAAATCTTTATGTCAAACAATCGTCAATACACGAATTTTAATACTAGGTTGGAATTTTTTTCTTCAAACTATCGCCTATATACGAAATTTAACTCTCGGTGGGAATTTTTTGGTCAACCTATCATCAATGTACGAATTTTGACTCTCGGTGGGCACTTTTTTCTTCAATCTACTGTCAATATTCAGATTTTAGCTATTGGTTGAAATCTTTATGTCAAACAATCGTCAATAAACGAATTTTAATACTAGGTTGGAATTTTTTTCTTCAAACTACTGTCAATATTGAAATTTTAACTATTGTTTGGAATCTTTTTGTCAAACAATCGTCAATGCACGTATTTTTTTTACTAGGTTGGAATTTTTATCTTCAAACTATCGCCTATATACGAAATTTAACTCTCGGTAGGAATTTTTTGGTCAAACTATCGTCAATGTACGAATTTTAACTCACGGTGGGCACTTTTTCTTCAAACTACTATCAATACTCAAATTTTAACTATTGTTTGGAATCTTTTTGTCAGCAATAGTCAATACACGAATTTTAATACTAGGTTGGAATTTTTTTCTTCAAACTATCGCCTATATACGAAATTTAACTCTCGGTGGGAATTTTTTGATCAACCTATCGTCAATGTACGAATTTTAACTCTCGGTGGGCACTTTTTCTTCAAACTACTGTCAATATTCAAATTTTAACTATTGGTTGAAATCTTTATGTTATACAATCGTCAATAATCGAATTTTAATACTAGGTTGGAATTTTTTTCTTCAAACTATCGCCTATATACGAAATTTAACTCTCGGTAGGAATTTTTTGGTCAAGCTATCGTCAATGTACGAATTTTAACTCTCGGTGGGCACTTTTTCTTCAAACTAGTATCAATACTCAAATTTTAAATATTGGTTGAAATCTTTATGTCAAACAATCGTCAATAATCGAATTTTAATACTAGGTTGGAATTTTTTTCTTCAGACTATCGCCTATATACGAAATTTAACTCAGGGTGGGAATTTTTTGGTCAACCTATCGTCAATGTACGAATTTTAACTCTCGGTGGGCACTTTTTCTTCAAACTACTGTCAATACTCAAATTTTAACTATTGTTTGGAATCTTTTTGTCAACAATAGTCAATACACGAATTTTAATACTAGGTTGGAATTTTTTTCTTCAAACTATCGCCTATATACGAAATTTAACTCTCGGGAGGAATTTTTTGGTCAAGCTACCGTCAATGTACGAATTTTAACTCTCGGTGGGCACTTTTTCTTCAAACTACTATCAATACTCAAATTTTAACTATTGGTTGAAATCTTTATGTCAAACAATCGTCAATAATCGAATTTTAATACTAGGTTGGAATTTTTTTCTTAAAACTATCGCCTATATACGAAATTTAACTCACGGTGGGAATTTTTTGGTCAACCTATCGTCAATGTACGAATTTTAACTCTCGGTGGGCACTTTTTTCTTCAAACTACTGTCAATATTCAAATTTTAACTATTGGTTGGAATCTTTTTGTCAAACAATCGTCAATACACGAATTTTAATACTAGGTTGGATTTTTTTTCTTCAAACTATTGTCAATATTCAAATTTTAAACATTGGTTGAAATCTTTATGTCAAACAATCGTCAATACACGAATTTTAATACTAGGTTGGAATTTTTTTCTTCAGACTATCGCCTATATACGAAATTTAACTCACGGTGGGAATTTTTTGGTCAACCTATCGTCAATGTACGAATTTTAACTCTCGGTGGGCACTTTTTTCTTCAAACTACTGTCAATATTCAAATTTTAACTATTGGTTGGAATCTTTTTGTCATACAATCGTCAATAATCGAATTTTAATACTAGGTTGGAATTTTTTTCTTCAAACTATCGCCTATATACGAAATTTAACTCTCGGTGGGAATTTTTTGATCAACCTATCGTCAATGTACGAATTTTAACTCTCGGTGGGCACTTTTTCTTCAAACTACTGTCAATATTCAAATTTTAACTATTGGTTGAAATCTTTATGTTATACAATCGTCAATAATCGAATTTTAATACTAGGTTGGAATTTTTTTCTTCAAACTATCGCCTATATACGAAATTTAACTCTCGGTAGGAATTTTTTGGTCAAGCTATCGTCAATGTACGAATTTTAACTCTCGGTGGGCACTTTTTCTTCAAACTAGTATCAATACTCAAATTTTAAATATTGGTTGAAATCTTTATGTCAAACAATCGTCAATAATCGAATTTTAATACTAGGTTGGAATTTTTTTCTTCAGACTATCGCCTATATACGAAATTTAACTCAGGGTGGGAATTTTTTGGTCAACCTATCGTCAATGTACGAATTTTAACTCTCGGTGGGCACTTTTTCTTCAAACTACTGTCAATACTCAAATTTTAACTATTGTTTGGAATCTTTTTGTCAACAATAGTCAATACACGAATTTTAATACTAGGTTGGAATTTTTTTCTTCAAACTATCGCCTATATACGAAATTTAACTCTCGGGAGGAATTTTTTGGTCAAGCTACCGTCAATGTACGAATTTTAACTCTCGGTGGGCACTTTTTCTTCAAACTACTATCAATACTCAAATTTTAACTATTGGTTGAAATCTTTATGTTATACAATCGTCAATAATCGAATTTTAATACTAGGTTGGAATTTTTTTCTTCAAACTATCGCCTATATACGAAATTTAACTCTCGGGAGGAATTTTTTGGTCAAGCTACCGTCAATGTACGAATTTTAACTCTCGGTGGGCACTTTTTCTTCAAACTACTATCAATACTCAAATTTTAACTATTGGTTGAAATCTTTATGTTATACAATCGTCAATAATCGAATTTTAATACTAGGTTGGAATTTTTTTCTTCAAACTATCGCCTATATACGAAATTTAACTCACGGTGGGAATTTTTTGGTCAACCTATCGTCAATGTACGAATTTTAACTCTCGGTGGGCACTTTTTTCTTCAAACTATTGTCAATATTCAAATTTTAAACATTGGTTGAAATCTTTATGTCAAACAATCGTCAATACACGAATTTTAATACTAGGTTGGAATTTTTTTCTTCAAACTATCGCCTATATACGAAATTTAACTCTCGGTGGGAATTTTTTGGTCAACCTATCATCAATGTACGAATTTTGACTCTCGGTGGGCACTTTTTTCTTCAATCTACTGTCAATATTCAGATTTTAGCTATTGGTTGAAATCTTTATGTCAAACAATCGTCAATAAACGAATTTTAATACTAGGTTGGAATTTTTTTCTTCAAACTACTGTCAATATTGAAATTTTAACTATTGTTTGGAATCTTTTTGTCAAACAATCGTCAATGCACGTATTTTTTTTACTAGGTTGGAATTTTTATCTTCAAACTATCGCCTATATACGAAATTTAACTCTCGGTAGGAATTTTTTGGTCAAACTATCGTCAATGTACGAATTTTAACTCACGGTGGGCACTTTTTCTTCAAACTACTATCAATACTCAAATTTTAACTATTGTTTGGAATCTTTTTGTCAGCAATAGTCAATACACGAATTTTAATACTAGGTTGGAATTTTTTTCTTCAAACTATCGCCTATATACGAAATTTAACTCTCGGGAGGAATTTTTTGGTCAAGCTACCGTCAATGTACGAATTTTAACTCTCGGTGGGCACTTTTTCTTCAAACTACTATCAATACTCAAATTTTAACTATTGTTTGGAATCTTTTTGTGAACAATCGTCAATACACAAATTTTAATACTAGGTTGGACTTTTTTTGTTCAAACTATCGCCTATATATGAAATTTAACTCTCGGTAGGAATTTTTTGGTCAAGCTATCGTCAATGTACGAATTTTAACTCTCGGTGGGCACTTTTTCTTCAAACTACTGTCAATATTCAAATTTTAACTATTGGTTGAAATCTTTATGCCAAACAATCGTCAATAAACGAATTTTAATTCTAGGTTGGATTTCTTTTCTTCAAACTATCGCCTATATACGAAATTTAACTCTCGGTGGGAATTTTTTGGTCAACCTATCGTCAATGTACGAATTTTGACTCTCGGTGGGCACTTTTTTCTTCAATCTACTGTCAATATTCAGATTTTAGCTATTGGTTGAAATCTTTATGTCAAACAATCGTCAATAAACGAATTTTAATACTAGGTTGGAATTTTTTTCTTCAAACTACTGTCAATATTGAAATTTTAACTATTGTTTGGAATCTTTTTGTCAAACAATCGTCAATACACGAATTTTTTTTACTAGGTTGGAATTTTTATCTTCAAACTATCGCCTATATACGAAATTTAACTCTCGGTAGGAATTTTTTGGTCAAACTATCGTCAATGTACGAATTTTAACTCACGGTGGGCACCTTTACTTCAAACTACTATCAATACTCAAATTTTAACTATTGTTTGGAATCTTTTTGTCAACAATAGTCAATACACGAATTTTAATACTAGGTTGGAATTTTTTTCTTCAAACTATCGCCTATATACGAAATTTAACTCTCGGGAGGAATTTTTTGGTCAAGCTACCGTCAATGTACGAATTTTAACTCTCGGTGGGCACTTTTTCTTCAAACTACTATCAATACTCAAATTTTAACTATTGGTTGAAATCTTTATGTCAAACAATCGTCAATAATCGAATTTTAATACTAGGTTGGAATTTTTTTCTTCAAACTATCGCCTATATACGAAATTTAACTCACGGTGGGAATTTTTTGGTCAACCTATCGTCAATGTACGAATATTAACTCTCGGTGGGCACTTTTTTCTTCAAACTACTGTCAATATTCAAATTTTAACTATTGGTTGGAATCTTTTTGTCAAACAATCGTCAATACACGAATTTTAATACTAGGTTGGAACTTTTTCTTCAAACTATTGTCAATATTCAAATTTTAAACATTGGTTGAAATCTTTATGTCAAACAATCGTCAATACACGAATTTTAATACTAGGTTGGAATTTTTTTCTTCAAACTATCGCCTATATACGAAATTTAACTCTCGGTGGGAATTTTTTGGTCAACCTATCATCAATGTACGAATTTTGACTCTCGGTGGGCACTTTTTTCTTCAATCTACTGTCAATATTCAGATTTTAGCTATTGGTTGAAATCTTTATGTCAAACAATCGTCAATAAACGAATTTTAATACTAGGTTGGAATTTTTTTCTTCAAACTACTGTCAATATTGAAATTTTAACTATTGTTTGGAATCTTTTTGTCAAACAATCGTCAATGCACGTATTTTTTTTACTAGGTTGGAATTTTTATCTTCAAACTATCGCCTATATACGAAATTTAACTCTCGGTAGGAATTTTTTGGTCAAACTATCGTCAATGTACGAATTTTAACTCACGGTGGGCACTTTTTCTTCAAACTACTATCAATACTCAAATTTTAACTATTGTTTGGAATCTTTTTGTCAGCAATAGTCAATACACGAATTTTAATACTAGGTTGGAATTTTTTTCTTCAAACTATCGCCTATATACGAAATTTAACTCTCGGGAGGAATTTTTTGGTCAAGCTACCGTCAATGTACGAATTTTAACTCTCGGTGGGCACTTTCTCTTCAAACTACTGTCAATATTCAAATTTTAACTATTGGTTGAAATCTTTATGTTATACAATCGTCATTAATCGAATTTTAATACTAGGTTGGAATTTTTTTCTTCAAACTATCGCCTATATACGAAATTTAACTCTCGGGAGGAATTTTTTGGTCAAGCTACCGTCAATGTACGAATTTTAACTCTCGGTGGGCACTTTTTCTTCAAACTACTATCAATACTCAAATTTTAACTATTGTTTGGAATCTTTTTGTCAACAATCGTCAATACACAAATTTTAATACTAGGTTGGACTTTTTTTCTTCAAACTATCGCCTATATATGAAATTTAACTCTCGGTAGGAATTTTTTGGTCAAGCTATCGTCAATGTACGAATTTTAACTCTCGGTGGGCACTTTTTCTTCAAACTACTGTCAATATTCAAATTTTAACTATTGGTTGAAATCTTTATGCCAAACAATCGTCAATAAACGAATTTTAATTCTAGGTTGGATTTCTTTTCTTCAAACTATCGCCTATATACGAAATTTAACTCTCGGTGCGAATTTTTTGGTCAACCTATCGTCAATGTACGAATTTTGACTCTCGGTGGGCACTTTTTTCTTCAATCTACTGTCAATATTCAGATTTTAGCTATTGGTTGAAATCTTTATGTCAAACAATCGTCAATAAACGAATTTTAATACTAGGTTGGAATTTTTTTCTTCAAACTATCGCCTATATACGAAATTTAACTCTCGGTGGGAATTTTTTGGTCAACCTATCATCAATGTACGAATTTTGACTCTCGGTGGGCACGTTTTTCTTCAATCTACTGTCAATATTCAGATTTTAGCTATTGGTTGAAATCTTTATGTCAAACAATCGTCAATAAACGAATTTTAATACTAGGTTGGAATTTTTTTCTTCAAACTACTGTCAATATTGAAATTTTAACTATTGTTTGGAATCTTTTTGTCAAACAATCGTCAATACACGAATTTTTTTTACTAGGTTGGAATTTTTATCTCCAAACTATCGCCTATATACGAAATTTAACTCTCGGTAGGAATTTTTTGGTCAAACTATCGTCAATGTACGAATTTTAACTCACGGTGGGCACTTTTTCTTCAAACTACTATCAATACTCAAATTTTAACTATTGTTTGGAATCTTTTTGTCAACAATAGTCAATACACGAATTTTAATACTAGGTTGGAATTTTTTTCTTCAAACTATCGCCTATATACGAAATTTAACTCTCGGGAGGAATTTTTTGGTCAAGCTACCGTCAATGTACGAATTTTAACTCTCGGTGGGCACTTTTTCTTCAAACTACTATCAATACTCAAATTTTAACTATTGGTTGAAATCTTTATGTCAAACAATCGTCAATAATCGAATTTTAATACTAGGTTGGAATTTTTTTCTTCAAACTATCGCCTATATACGAAATTTAACTCACGGTGGGAATTTTTTGGTCAACCTATCGTCAATGTACGAATATTAACTCTCGGTGGGCACTTTTTTCTTCAAACTACTGTCAATATTCAAATTTTAACTATTGGTTGGAATCTTTTTATCAAACAATCGTCAATACACGAATTTTAATACTAGGTTGGAATTTTTTTCTTCAAACTATTGTCAATATTCAAATTTTAAACATTGGTTGAAATCTTTATGTCAAACAATCGTCAATACACGAATTTTTTTTACTAGGTTGGAATTTTTATCTTCAAACTATCGCCTATATACGAAATTTAACTCTCGGTAGGAATTTTTTGGTCAAACTATCGTCAATGTACGAATTTTAACTCACGGTGGACACTTTTTCTTCAAACTACAATCAATACTCAAATTTTAACTATTGTTTGGAATCTTTTTGTCAACAATCGTCAATACACGAATTTTAATACTAGCTTGGAATTTTTTTCTTCAAACTATCGCCTATATACGAAATTTAACTCTCGGGAGGAATTTTTTGGTCAAGCTACCGTCAATGTACGAATTTTAACTCTCGGTGGGCACTTTTTCTTCAAACTACTATCAATACTCAAATTTTAACTATTGGTTGAAATCTTTATGTCAAACAATCGTCAATAATCGAATTTTAATACTAGGTTGGAATTTTTTTCTTCAAACTATCGCCTATATACGAAATTTAACTCACGGTGGGAATTTTTTGGTCAACCTATCGTCAATGTACGAATATTAACTCTCGGTGGGCACTTTTTTCTTCAAACTACTGTCAATATTCAAATTTTAACTATTGGTTGGAATCTTTTTATCAAACAATCGTCAATACACGAATTTTAATACTAGGTTGGAATTTTTTTCTTCAAACTATTGTCAATATTCAAATTTTAAACATTGGTTGAAATCTTTATGTCAAACAATCGTCAATACACGAATTTTTTTTACTAGGTTGGAATTTTTATCTTCAAACTATCGCCTATATACGAAATTTAACTCTCGGTAGGAATTTTTTGGTCAAACTATCGTCAATGTACGAATTTTAACTCACGGTGGACACTTTTTCTTCAAACTACAATCAATACTCAAATTTTAACTATTGTTTGGAATCTTTTTGTCAACAATCGTCAATACACGAATTTTAATACTAGCTTGGAATTTTTTTCTTCAAACTATCGCCTATATACGAAATTTAACTCTCGGTAGGAATTTTTTGGTCAAGCTATCGTCAATGTACGAATTTTAACTCTCGGTGGGCACTTTTTCTTCAAACTAGTATCAATACTCAAATTTTAAATATTGGTTGGAATCTTTTTGTCATACAATCGTCAATAATCGAATTTTAATACTAGGTTGGAATTTTTTTCTTCAAACAATGGCCTATATACGAAATTTAACTCTCGGTGGGAATTTTTTGATCAACCTATCGTCAATGTACGAATTTTAACTCTCGGTGGGCACTTTTTCTTCAAACTACTGTCAGTATTCAAATTTTAACTATTGGTTGAAATCTTTATGTTATACAATCGTCATTAATCGAATTTTAATACTAGGTTGGAATTTTTTTCTTCAAACTATCGCCTATATACGAAATTTAACTCACGGTGGGAATTTTTTGGTCAACCTATCGTCAATGTACGAATTTTAACTCTCGGTGGGCACTTTTTTCTTCAAACTATTGTCAATATTCAAATTTTAAACATTGGTTGAAATCTTTATGTCAAACAATCGTCAATACACGAATTTTAATACTAGGTTGGAATTTTTTTCTTCAAACTATCGCCTATATACGAAATTTAACTCACGGTGGGAATTTTTTGGTCAACCTATCGTCAATGTACGAATTTTAACTCTCGGTGGGCACTTTTTTCTTCAAACTATTGTCAATATTCAAATTTTAAACATTGGTTGAAATCTTTATGTCAAACAATCGTCAATACACGAATTTTAATACTAGGTTGGAATTTTTGTCTTCAAACTATCGCCTATATACGAAATTTAACTCTCGGTGGGAATTTTTTGGTCAACCTATCATCAATGTACGAATTTTGACTCTCGGTGGGCACGTTTTTCTTCAATCTACTGTCAATATTCAGATTTTAGCTATTGGTTGAAATCTTTATGTCAAACAATCGTCAATAAACGAATTTTAATACTAGGTTGGAATTTTTTTCTTCAAACTACTGTCAATATTGAAATTTTAACTATTGTTTGGAATCTTTTTGTCAAACAATCGTCAATACACGAATTTTTTTTACTAGGTTGGAATTTTTATCTTCAAACTATCGCCTATATACGAAATTTAACTCTCGGTAGGAATTTTTTGGTCAAACTATCGTCAATGTACGAATTTTAACTCACGGTGGGCACTTTTTCTTCAAACTACTATCAATACTCAAATTTTAACTATTGTTTGGAATCTTTTTGTCAACAATAGTCAATACACGAATTTTAATACTAGGTTGGAATTTTTTTCTTCAAACTATCGCCTATATACGAAATTTAACTCTCGGGAGGAATTTTTTGGTCAAGCTACCGTCAATGTACGAATTTTAACTCTCGGTGGGCACTTTTTCTTCAAACTACTATCAATACTCAAATTTTAACTATTGGTTGAAATCTTTATGTCAAACAATCGTCAATAATCGAATTTTAATACTAGGTTGGAATTTTTTTCTTCAAACTATCGCCTATATACGAAATTTAACTCACGGTGGGAATTTTTTGGTCAACCTATCGTCAATGTACGAATTTTAACTCTCGGTGGGCACTTTTTTCTTCAAACTATTGTCAATATTCAAATTTTAAACATTGGTTGAAATCTTTATGCCAAACAATCGTCAATAAACGAATTTTAATTCTAGGTTGGATTTGTTTTCTTCAAACTATCGCCTATATACGAAATTTAACTCTCGGTGGGAATTTTTTGGTCAACCTATCGTCAATGTACGAATTTTGAGTCTCGGTGGACACTTTTTTCTTCAATCTACTGTCAATATTCAGATTTTAGCTATTGGTTGAAATCTTTATGTCAAACAATCGTCAATAAACGAATTTTAGTACTAGGTTGGAATTTTTTTCTTCAAACTACTGTCAATATTGAAATTTTAACTATTGTTTGGAATCTTTTTGTCAAACAATCGTCAATACACGAATTTTTTTTACTAGGTTGGAATTTTTATCTTCAAACTATCGCCTATATACGAAATTTAACTCTCGGTAGGAATTTTTTGGTCAAACTATCGTCAATGTACGAATTTTAACTCACGGTGGGCACTTTTTCTTCAAACTACTATCAATACTCAAATTTTAACTATTGTTTGGAATCTTTTTGTCAACAATAGTCAATACACGAATTTTAATACTAGGTTGGAATTTTTTTCTTCAAACTATCGCCTATATACGAAATTTAACTCACGGTGGGAATTTTTTGGTCAACCTATCGTCAATGTACGAATTTTAACTCTCGGTGGGCACTTTTTTCTTCAAACTACTGTCAATATTCAAATTTTAACTATTGGTTGGAATCTTTTTGTCAAACAATCGTCAATACACGAATTTTAATACTAGGTTGGAATTTTTTTCTTCAAACTATTGTCAATATTCAAATTTTAAACATTGGTTGAAATCTTTATGTCAAACAATCGTCAATACACGAATTTTAATACTAGGTTGGAATTTTTTTCTTCAAACTATTGTCAATATTCAAATTTTAAACATTGGTTGAAATCTTTATGTCAAACAATCGTCAATACACGAATTTTAATACTAGGTTGGAATTTTTTTCTTCAGACTATCGCCTATATACGAAATTTAACTCAGGGTGGGAATTTTTTGGTCAACCTATCGTCAATGTACGAATTTTAACTCTCGGTGGGCACTTTTTTCTTCAAACTACTGTCAATATTCAAATTTTAACTATTGGTTGGAATCTTTTTGTCATACAATCGTCAATAATCGAATTTTAATACTAGGTTGGAATTTTTTTCTTCAAACTATCGCCTATATACGAAATTTAACTCTCGGTGGGAATTTTTTGATCAACCTATCGTCAATGTAGGAATTTTAACTCTGGGTGGGCACTTTTTTCTTCAATCTACTGTCAATATTCAGATTTTAGCTATTGGTTGAAATCTTTATGTCAAACAATCGTCAATAAATGAATTTTAATACTAGGTTGGAATTTTTTTCTTCAAACTACTGTCAATATTGAAATTTTAACTATTGTTTGGAATCTTTTTGTCAAACAATCGTCAATACACGAATTTTTTTTACTAGGTTGGAATTTTTATCTTCAAACTATCGCCTATATACGAAATTTAACTCTCGGTAGGAATTTTTTGGTCAAACTATCGTCAATGTACGAATTTTAACTCACGGTGGGCACTTTTTCTTCAAACTACTATCAATACTCAAATTTTAACTATTGTTTGGAATCTTTTTGTCAGCAATAGTCAATACACGAATTTTAATACTAGGTTGGAATTTTTTTCTTCAAACTATCGCCTATATACGAAATTTAACTCTCGGGAGGAATTTTTTGGTCAAGCTACCGTCAATGTACGAATTTTAACTCTCGGTGGGCACTTTTTCTTCAAACTACTATCAATACTCAAATTTTAACTATTGGTTGAAATCTTTATGTCAAACAATCGTCAATAATCGAATTTTAATACTAGGTTGGAATTTTTTTCTTCAAACTATCGCCTATATACGAAATTTAACTCACGGTGGGAATTTTTTGGTCAACCTATCGTCAATGTACGACTTTTAACTCTCGGTGGGCACTTTTTTCTTCAAACTACTGTCAATATTCAAATTTTAACTATTGGTTGGAATCTTTTTGTCAAACAATCGTCAATACACGAATTTTAATACTAGGTTGGAATTTTTTTCTTCAAACTATTGTCAATATTCAAATTTTAAACATTGGTTGAAATCTTTATGTCAAACAATCGTCAATACACGAATTTTAATACTAGGTTGGAATTTTTTTCTTCAAACTATCGCCTATATACGAAATTTAACTCTCGGGAGGAATTTTTTGGTCAAGCTACCGTCAATGTACGAATTTTAACTCTCGGTGGGCACTTTTTTCTTCAAACTACTGTCAATATTCAAATTTTAACTATTGGTTGGAATCTTTTTGTCAAACAATCGTCAATACACGAATTTTAATACTAGGTTGGAATTTTTTTCTTCAAACTATTGTCAATATTCAAATTTTAAACATTGGTTGAAATCTTTATGTCAAACAATCGTCAATACACGAATTTTAATACTAGGTTGGAATTTTTTTCTTCAAACTATTGTCAATATTCAAATTTTAAACATTGGTTGAAATCTTTATGTCAAACAATCGTCAATACACGAATTTTAATACTAGGTTGGAATTTTTTTCTTCAGACTATCGCCTATATACGAAATTTAACTCAGGGTGGGAATTTTTTGGTCAACCTATCGTCAATGTACGAATTTTAACTCTCGGTGGGCACTTTTTTCTTCAAACTACTGTCAATATTCAAATTTTAACTATTGGTTGGAATCTTTTTGTCATACAATCGTCAATAATCGAATTTTAATACTAGGTTGGAATTTTTTTCTTCAAACTATCGCCTATATACGAAATTTAACTCTCGGTGGGAATTTTTTGATCAACCTATCGTCAATGTAGGAATTTTAACTCTGGGTGGGCACTTTTTTCTTCAATCTACTGTCAATATTCAGATTTTAGCTATTGGTTGAAATCTTTATGTCAAACAATCGTCAATAAATGAATTTTAATACTAGGTTGGAATTTTTTTCTTCAAACTACTGTCAATATTGAAATTTTAACTATTGTTTGGAATCTTTTTGTCAAACAATCGTCAATACACGAATTTTTTTTACTAGGTTGGAATTTTTATCTTCAAACTATCGCCTATATACGAAATTTAACTCTCGGTAGGAATTTTTTGGTCAAACTATCGTCAATGTACGAATTTTAACTCACGGTGGGCACTTTTTCTTCAAACTACTATCAATACTCAAATTTTAACTATTGTTTGGAATCTTTTTGTCAGCAATAGTCAATACACGAATTTTAATACTAGGTTGGAATTTTTTTCTTCAAACTATCGCCTATATACGAAATTTAACTCTCGGGAGGAATTTTTTGGTCAAGCTACCGTCAATGTACGAATTTTAACTCTCGGTGGGCACTTTTTCTTCAAACTACTATCAATACTCAAATTTTAACTATTGTTTGGAATCTTTTTGTCAACAATAGTCAATACACGAATTTTAATACTAGGTTGGAATTTTTTTCTTCAAACTATCGCCTATATACGAAATTTAACTCACGGTGGGAATTTTTTGGTCAACCTATCGTCAATGTACGAATTTTAACTCTCGGTGGGCACTTTTTTCTTCAAACTACTGTCAATATTCAAATTTTAACTATTGGTTGGAATCTTTTTGTCAAACAATCGTCAATACACGAATTTTAATACTAGGTTGGAATTTTTTTCTTCAAACTATTGTCAATATTCAAATTTTAAACATTGGTTGAAATCTTTATGTCAAACAATCGTCAATACACGAATTTTAATACTAGGTTGGAATTTTTTTCTTCAAACTATTGTCAATATTCAAATTTTAAACATTGGTTGAAATCTTTATGTCAAACAATCGTCAATACACGAATTTTAATACTAGGTTGGAATTTTTTTCTTCAGACTATCGCCTATATACGAAATTTAACTCAGGGTGGGAATTTTTTGGTCAACCTATCGTCAATGTACGAATTTTAACTCTCGGTGGGCACTTTTTTCTTCAAACTACTGTCAATATTCAAATTTTAACTATTGGTTGGAATCTTTTTGTCATACAATCGTCAATAATCGAATTTTAATACTAGGTTGGAATTTTTTTCTTCAAACTATCGCCTATATACGAAATTTAACTCTCGGTGGGAATTTTTTGATCAACCTATCGTCAATGTAGGAATTTTAACTCTCGGTGGGCACTTTTTTCTTCAATCTACTGTCAATATTCAGATTTTAGCTATTGGTTGAAATCTTTATGTCAAACAATCGTCAATAAATGAATTTTAATACTAGGTTGGAATTTTTTTCTTCAAACTACTGTCAATATTGAAATTTTAACTATTGTTTGGAATCTTTTTGTCAAACAATCGTCAATACACGAATTTTTTTTACTAGGTTGGAATTTTTATCTTCAAACTATCGCCTATATACGAAATTTAACTCTCGGTAGGAATTTTTTGGTCAAACTATCGTCAATGTACGAATTTTAACTCACGGTGGGCACTTTTTCTTCAAACTACTATCAATACTCAAATTTTAACTATTGTTTGGAATCTTTTTGTCAGCAATAGTCAATACACGAATTTTAATACTAGGTTGGAATTTTTTTCTTCAAACTATCGCCTATATACGAAATTTAACTCTCGGGAGGAATTTTTTGGTCAAGCTACCGTCAATGTACGAATTTTAACTCTCGGTGGGCACTTTTTCTTCAAACTACTATCAATACTCAAATTTTAACTATTGGTTGAAATCTTTATGTCAAACAATCGTCAATAATCGAATTTTAATACTAGGTTGGAATTTTTTTCTTCAAACTATCGCCTATATACGAAATTTAACTCACGGTGGGAATTTTTTGGTCAACCTATCGTCAATGTACGACTTTTAACTCTCGGTGGGCACTTTTTTCTTCAAACTACTGTCAATATTCAAATTTTAACTATTGGTTGGAATCTTTTTGTCAAACAATCGTCAATACACGAATTTTAATACTAGGTTGGAATTTTTTTCTTCAAACTATTGTCAATATTCAAATTTTAAACATTGGTTGAAATCTTTATGTCAAACAATCGTCAATACACGAATTTTAATACTAGGTTGGAATTTTTTTCTTCAAACTATCGCCTATATACGAAATTTAACTCTCGGGAGGAATTTTTTGGTCAAGCTACCGTCAATGTACGAATTTTAACTCTCGGTGGGCACTTTTTCTTCAAACTACTGTCAATATTCAAATTTTAACTATTGGTTGAAATCTTTATGTTATACAATCGTCATTAATCGAATTTTAATACTAGGTTGGAATTTTTTTCTTCAAACTATCGCCTATATACGAAATTTAACTCTCGGGAGGAATTTTTTGGTCAAGCTACCATCAATGTACGAATTTTAACTCTCGGTGGGCACTTTTTCTTCAAACTACTATCAGTACTCAAATTTTAACTATTGGTTGAAATCTTTATGTCAAACAATCGTCAATAATCGAATTTTAATACTAGGTTGGAATTTTTTTCTTCAAACTATCGCCTATATACGAAATTTAACTCACGGTGGGAATTTTTTGGTCAACCTATCGTCAATGTACGAATTTTAACTCTCGGTGGGCACTTTTTTCTTCAAACTACTGTCAATATTCAAATTTTAACTATTGGTTGGAATCTTTTTGTCAAACAATCGTCAATACACGAATTTTAATACTAGGTTGGAATTTTTTTCTTCAAACTATTGTCAATATTCAAATTTTAAACATTGGTTGAAATCTTTATGTCAAACAATCGTCAATACACGAATTTTAATACTAGGTTGGAATTTTTTTCTTCAAACTATCGCCTATATACGAAATTTAACTCTCGGTGGGAATTTTTTGATCAACCTATCGTCAATGTACGAATTTTAACTCTCGGTGGGCACTTTTTCTTCAAACTACTGTCAATATTCAAATTTTAACTATTGGTTGAAATCTTTATGTTATACAATCGTCATTAATCGAATTTTAATACTAGGTTGGAATTTTTTTCTTCAAACTATCGCCTATATACAAAATTTAACTCTCGGGAGGAATTTTTTGGTCAAGCTACCGTCAATGTACGAATTTTAACTCTCGGTGGGCACTTTTTCTTCAAACTACTATCAGTACTCAAATTTTAACTATTGGTTGAAATCTTTATGTCAAACAATCGTCAATAATCGAATTTTAATACTAGGTTGGAATTTTTTTCTTCAAACTATCGCCTATATACGAAATTTAACTCACGGTGGGAATTTTTTGGTCAACCTATCGTCAATGTACGAATTTTAACTCTCGGTGGGCACTTTTTTCTTCAAACTATTGTCAATATTCAAATTTTAAACATTGGTTGAAATCTTTATGTCAAACAATCGTCAATACACGAATTTTAATACTAGGTTGGAATTTTTTTCTTCAGACTATCGCCTATATACGAAATTTAACTCAGGGTGGGAATTTTTTGGTCAACCTATCGTCAATGTACGAATTTTAACTCTCGGTGGGCACTTTTTTCTTCAAACTACTGTCAATATTCAAATTTTAACTATTGGTTGGAATCTTTTTGTCATACAATCGTCAATAATCGAATTTTAATACTAGGTTGGAATTTTTTTCTTCAAACTATCGCCTATATACGAAATTTAACTCTCGGTGGGAATTTTTTGATCAACCTATCGTCAATGTAGGAATTTTAACTCTCGGTGGGCACTTTTTTCTTCAATCTACTGTCAATATTCAGATTTTAGCTATTGGTTGAAATCTTTATGTCAAACAATCGTCAATAAATGAATTTTAATACTAGGTTGGAATTTTTTTCTTCAAACTACTGTCAATATTGAAATTTTAACTATTGTTTGGAATCTTTTTGTCAAACAATCGTCAATACACGAATTTTTTTTACTAGGTTGGAATTTTTATCTTCAAACTATCGCCTATATACGAAATTTAACTCTCGGTAGGAATTTTTTGGTCAAACTATCGTCAATGTACGAATTTTAACTCACGGTGGGCACTTTTTCTTCAAA
Organism: Xylocopa sonorina; assembly: GCF_050948175.1. Lineage (NCBI taxonomy): Eukaryota > Metazoa > Arthropoda > Insecta > Hymenoptera > Apidae > Xylocopa > Xylocopa sonorina. The sequence continues at coordinate 432,122 of NW_027490235.1, forward strand.
CTACTATCAATACTCAAATTTTAACTATTGTTTGGAATCTTTTTGTCAGCAATAGTCAATACACGAATTTTAATACTAGGTTGGAATTTTTTTCTTCAAACTATCGCCTATATACGAAATTTAACTCTCGGGAGGAATTTTTTGGTCAAGCTACCGTCAATGTACGAATTTTAACTCTCGGTGGGCACTTTTTCTTCAAACTACTATCAATACTCAAATTTTAACTATTGGTTGAAATCTTTATGTCAAACAATCGTCAATAATCGAATTTTAATACTAGGTTGGAATTTTTTTCTTCAAACTATCGCCTATATACGAAATTTAACTCACGGTGGGAATTTTTTGGTCAACCTATCGTCAATGTACGACTTTTAACTCTCGGTGGGCACTTTTTTCTTCAAACTACTGTCAATATTCAAATTTTAACTATTGGTTGGAATCTTTTTGTCAAACAATCGTCAATACACGAATTTTAATACTAGGTTGGAATTTTTTTCTTCAAACTATTGTCAATATTCAAATTTTAAACATTGGTTGAAATCTTTATGTCAAACAATCGTCAATACACGAATTTTAATACTAGGTTGGAATTTTTTTCTTCAAACTATCGCCTATATACGAAATTTAACTCTCGGGAGGAATTTTTTGGTCAAGCTACCGTCAATGTACGAATTTTAACTCTCGGTGGGCACTTTTTCTTCAAACTACTGTCAATATTCAAATTTTAACTATTGGTTGAAATCTTTATGTTATACAATCGTCATTAATCGAATTTTAATACTAGGTTGGAATTTTTTTCTTCAAACTATCGCCTATATACGAAATTTAACTCTCGGGAGGAATTTTTTGGTCAAGCTACCGTCAATGTACGAATTTTAACTCTCGGTGGGCACTTTTTCTTCAAACTACTATCAGTACTCAAATTTTAACTATTGGTTGAAATCTTTATGTCAAACAATCGTCAATAATCGAATTTTAATACTAGGTTGGAATTTTTTTCTTCAAACTATCGCCTATATACGAAATTTAACTCACGGTGGGAATTTTTTGGTCAACCTATCGTCAATGTACGAATTTTAACTCTCGGTGGGCACTTTTTTCTTCAAACTACTGTCAATATTCAAATTTTAACTATTGGTTGGAATCTTTTTGTCAAACAATCGTCAATACACGAATTTTAATACTAGGTTGGAATTTTTTTCTTCAAACTATTGTCAATATTCAAATTTTAAACATTGGTTGAAATCTTTATGTCAAACAATCGTCAATACACGAATTTTAATACTAGGTTGGAATTTTTTTCTTCAAACTATCGCCTATATACGAAATTTAACTCTCGGTGGGAATTTTTTGATCAACCTATCGTCAATGTACGAATTTTAACTCTCGGTGGGCACTTTTTCTTCAAACTACTGTCAATATTCAAATTTTAACTATTGGTTGAAATCTTTATGTTATACAATCGTCATTAATCGAATTTTAATACTAGGTTGGAATTTTTTTCTTCAAACTATCGCCTATATACAAAATTTAACTCTCGGGAGGAATTTTTTGGTCAAGCTACCGTCAATGTACGAATTTTAACTCTCGGTGGGCACTTTTTCTTCAAACTACTATCAGTACTCAAATTTTAACTATTGGTTGAAATCTTTATGTCAAACAATCGTCAATAATCGAATTTTAATACTAGGTTGGAATTTTTTTCTTCAAACTATCGCCTATATACGAAATTTAACTCACGGTGGGAATTTTTTGGTCAACCTATCGTCAATGTACGAATTTTAACTCTCGGTGGGCACTTTTTTCTTCAAACTATTGTCAATATTCAAATTTTAAACATTGGTTGAAATCTTTATGTCAAACAATCGTCAATACACGAATTTTAATACTAGGTTGGAATTTTTTTCTTCAAACTATCGCCTATATACGAAATTTAACTCTCGGTAGGAATTTTTTGGTCAAACTATCGTCAATGTACGAATTTTAACTCACGGTGGGCACTTTTTTTTCAAACTACTATCAATACTCAAATTTTAACTATTGTTTGGAATCTTTTTGTCAGCAATAGTCAATACACGAATTTTAATACTAGGTTGGAATTTTTTTCTTCAAACTATCGCCTATATACGAAATTTAACTCTCGGGAGGAATTTTTTGGTCAAGCTACCGTCAATGTACGAATTTTAACTCTCGGTGGGCACTTTTTCTTCAAACTACTATCAATACTCAAATTTTAACTATTGGTTGAAATCTTTATGTCAAACAATCGTCAATAATCGAATTTTAATACTAGGTTGGAATTTTTTTCTTCAAACTATCGCCTATATACGAAATTTAACTCACGGTGGGAATTTTTTGGTCAACCTATCGTCAATGTACGAATTTTAACTCTCGGTGGGCACTTTTTTCTTCAAACTATTGTCAATATTCAAATTTTAAACATTGGTTGAAATCTTTATGTCAAACAATCGTCAATACACGAATTTTAATACTAGGTTGGAATTTTTTTCTTCAGACTATCGCCTATATACGAAATTTAACTCAGGGTGGGAATTTTTTGGTCAACCTATCGTCAATGTACGAATTTTAACTCTCGGTGGGCACTTTTTTCTTCAAACTACTGTCAATATTCAAATTTTAACTATTGGTTGGAATCTTTTTGTCATACAATCGTCAATAATCGAATTTTAATACTAGGTTGGAATTTTTTTCTTCAAACTATCGCCTATATACGAAATTTAACTCTCGGTGGGAATTTTTTGATCAACCTATCGTCAATGTAGGAATTTTAACTCTCGGTGGGCACTTTTTTCTTCAATCTACTGTCAATATTCAGATTTTAGCTATTGGTTGAAATCTTTATGTCAAACAATCGTCAATAAATGAATTTTAATACTAGGTTGGAATTTTTTTCTTCAAACTACTGTCAATATTGAAATTTTAACTATTGTTTGGAATCTTTTTGTCAAACAATCGTCAATACACGAATTTTTTTTACTAGGTTGGAATTTTTATCTTCAAACTATCGCCTATATACGAAATTTAACTCTCGGTAGGAATTTTTTGGTCAAACTATCGTCAATGTACGAATTTTAACTCACGGTGGGCACTTTTTCTTCAAACTACTATCAATACTCAAATTTTAACTATTGTTTGGAATCTTTTTGTCAGCAATAGTCAATACACGAATTTTAATACTAGGTTGGAATTTTTTTCTTCAAACTATCGCCTATATACGAAATTTAACTCTCGGGAGGAATTTTTTGGTCAAGCTACCGTCAATGTACGAATTTTAACTCTCGGTGGGCACTTTTTCTTCAAACTACTATCAATACTCAAATTTTAACTATTGGTTGAAATCTTTATGTCAAACAATCGTCAATAATCGAATTTTAATACTAGGTTGGAATTTTTTTCTTCAAACTATCGCCTATATACGAAATTTAACTCACGGTGGGAATTTTTTGGTCAACCTATCGTCAATGTACGACTTTTAACTCTCGGTGGGCACTTTTTTCTTCAAACTACTGTCAATATTCAAATTTTAACTATTGGTTGGAATCTTTTTGTCAAACAATCGTCAATACACGAATTTTAATACTAGGTTGGAATTTTTTTCTTCAAACTATTGTCAATATTCAAATTTTAAACATTGGTTGAAATCTTTATGTCAAACAATCGTCAATACACGAATTTTAATACTAGGTTGGAATTTTTTTCTTCAAACTATCGCCTATATACGAAATTTAACTCTCGGGAGGAATTTTTTGGTCAAGCTACCGTCAATGTACGAATTTTAACTCTCGGTGGGCACTTTTTCTTCAAACTACTGTCAATATTCAAATTTTAACTATTGGTTGAAATCTTTATGTTATACAATCGTCATTAATCGAATTTTAATACTAGGTTGGAATTTTTTTCTTCAAACTATCGCCTATATACGAAATTTAACTCTCGGGAGGAATTTTTTGGTCAAGCTACCGTCAATGTACGAATTTTAACTCTCGGTGGGCACTTTTTCTTCAATCCACTGTCAATATTCAGATTTTAGCTATTGGTTGAAATCTTTATGTCAAACAATCGTCAATAAATGAATTTTAATACTAGGTTGGAATTTTTTTCTTCAAACTACTGTCAATATTGAAATTTTAACTATTGTTTGGAATCTTTTTGTCAAACAATCGTCAATACACGAATTTTTTTTACTAGGTTGGAATTTTTATCTTCAAACTATCGCCTATATACGAAATTTAACTCTCGGTAGGAATTTTTTGGTCAAACTATCGTCAATGTACGAATTTTAACTCACGGTGGGCACTTTTTCTTCAAACTACTATCAATACTCAAATTTTAACTATTGTTTGGAATCTTTTTGTCAGCAATAGTCAATACACGAATTTTAATACTAGGTTGGAATTTTTTTCTTCAAACTATCGCCTATATACGAAATTTAACTCTCGGGAGGAATTTTTTGGTCAAGCTACCGTCAATGTACGAATTTTAACTCTCGGTGGGCACTTTTTCTTCAAACTACTATCAATACTCAAATTTTAACTATTGGTTGAAATCTTTATGTCAAACAATCGTCAATAATCGAATTTTAATACTAGGTTGGAATTTTTTTCTTCAAACTATCGCCTATATACGAAATTTAACTCACGGTGGGAATTTTTTGGTCAACCTATCGTCAATGTACGACTTTTAACTCTCGGTGGGCACTTTTTTCTTCAAACTACTGTCAATATTCAAATTTTAACTATTGGTTGGAATCTTTTTGTCAAACAATCGTCAATACACGAATTTTAATACTAGGTTGGAATTTTTTTCTTCAAACTATTGTCAATATTCAAATTTTAAACATTGGTTGAAATCTTTATGTCAAACAATCGTCAATACACGAATTTTAATACTAGGTTGGAATTTTTTTCTTCAAACTATCGCCTATATACGAAATTTAACTCTCGGGAGGAATTTTTTGGTCAAGCTACCGTCAATGTACGAATTTTAACTCTCGGTGGGCACTTTTTCTTCAAACTACTGTCAATATTCAAATTTTAACTATTGGTTGAAATCTTTATGTTATACAATCGTCATTAATCGAATTTTAATACTAGGTTGGAATTTTTTTCTTCAAACTATCGCCTATATACGAAATTTAACTCTCGGGAGGAATTTTTTGGTCAAGCTACCGTCAATGTACGAATTTTAACTCTCGGTGGGCACTTTTTCTTCAAACTACTATCAGTACTCAAATTTTAACTATTGGTTGAAATCTTTATGTCAAACAATCGTCAATAATCGAATTTTAATACTAGGTTGGAATTTTTTTCTTCAAACTATCGCCTATATACGAAATTTAACTCACGGTGGGAATTTTTTGGTCAACCTATCGTCAATGTACGAATTTTAACTCTCGGTGGGCACTTTTTTCTTCAAACTACTGTCAATATTCAAATTTTAACTATTGGTTGGAATCTTTTTGTCAAACAATCGTCAATACACGAATTTTAATACTAGGTTGGAATTTTTTTCTTCAAACTATTGTCAATATTCAAATTTTAAACATTGGTTGAAATCTTTATGTCAAACAATCGTCAATACACGAATTTTAATACTAGGTTGGAATTTTTTTCTTCAAACTATCGCCTATATACGAAATTTAACTCTCGGTGGGAATTTTTTGATCAACCTATCGTCAATGTACGAATTTTAACTCTCGGTGGGCACTTTTTCTTCAAACTACTGTCAATATTCAAATTTTAACTATTGGTTGAAATCTTTATGTTATACAATCGTCATTAATCGAATTTTAATACTAGGTTGGAATTTTTTTCTTCAAACTATCGCCTATATACAAAATTTAACTCTCGGGAGGAATTTTTTGGTCAAGCTACCGTCAATGTACGAATTTTAACTCTCGGTGGGCACTTTTTCTTCAAACTACTATCAGTACTCAAATTTTAACTATTGGTTGAAATCTTTATGTCAAACAATCGTCAATAATCGAATTTTAATACTAGGTTGGAATTTTTTTCTTCAAACTATCGCCTATATACGAAATTTAACTCACGGTGGGAATTTTTTGGTCAACCTATCGTCAATGTACGAATTTTAACTCTCGGTGGGCACTTTTTTCTTCAAACTATTGTCAATATTCAAATTTTAAACATTGGTTGAAATCTTTATGTCAAACAATCGTCAATACACGAATTTTAATACTAGGTTGGAATTTTTTTCTTCAAACTATCGCCTATATACGAAATTTAACTCTCGGTAGGAATTTTTTGGTCAAACTATCGTCAATGTACGAATTTTAACTCTCGGTGGGCACTTTTTTCTTCAAACTACTGTCAATATTCAAATTTTAACTATTGGTTGGAATCTTTTTGTCAAACAATCGTCAATACACGAATTTTAATACTAGGTTGGAATTTTTTTCTTCAAACTATTGTCAATATTCAAATTTTAAACATTGGTTGAAATCTTTATGTCAAACAATCGTCAATACACGAATTTTAATACTAGGTTGGAATTTTTTTCTTCAAACTATCGCCTATATACGAAATTTAACTCTCGGTGGGAATTTTTTGATCAACCTATCGTCAATGTACGAATTTTAACTCTCGGTGGGCACTTTTTCTTCAAACTACTGTCAATATTCAAATTTTAACTATTGGTTGAAATCTTTATGTTATACAATCGTTATTAATCGAATTTTAATACTAGGTTGGAATTTTTTTCTTCAAACTATCGCCTATATACGAAATTTAACTCTCGGGAGGAATTTTTTGGTCAAGCTACCGTCAATGTACGAATTTTAACTCTCGGTGGGCACTTTTTCTTCAAACTACTATCAGTACTCAAATTTTAACTATTGGTTGAAATCTTTATGTCAAACAATCGTCAATAATCGAATTTTAATACTAGGTTGGAATTTTTTTCTTCAAACTATCGCCTATATACGAAATTTAACTCACGGTGGGAATTTTTTGGTCAACCTATCGTCAATGTACGAATTTTAACTCTCGGTGGGCACTTTTTTCTTCAAACTATTGTCAATATTCAAATTTTAAACATTGGTTGAAATCTTTATGTCAAACAATCGTCAATACACGAATTTTAATACTAGGTTGGAATTTTTTTCTTCAAACTATCGCCTATATACGAAATTTAACTCTCGGTGGGAATTTTTTGATCAACCTATCGTCAATGTACGAATTTTAACTCTCGGTGGGCACTTTTTTCTTCAATCTACTGTCAATATTCAGATTTTAGCTATTGGTTGAAATCTTTATGTCAAACAATCGTCAATAAATGAATTTTAATACTAGGTTGGAATTTTTTTCTTCAAACTACTGTCAATATTGAAATTTTAACTATTGTTTGGAATCTTTTTGTCAAACAATCGTCAATACACGAATTTTTTTTACTAGGTTGGAATTTTTATCTTCAAACTATTGTCAATATTCAAATTTTAAACATTGGTTGAAATCTTTATGTCAAACAATCGTCAATACACGAATTTTAATACTAGGTTGGAATTTTTTTCTTCAGACTATCGCCTATATACGAAATTTAACTCACGGTGGGAATTTTTTGGTCAACCTATCGTCAATGTACGAATTTTAACTCTCGGTGGGCACTTTTTTCTTCAAACTACTGTCAATATTCAAATTTTAACTATTGGTTGGAATCTTTTTGTCATACAATCGTCAATAATCGAATTTTAATACTAGGTTGGAATTTTTTTCTTCAAACTATCGCCTATATACGAAATTTAACTCTCGGTGGGAATTTTTTGATCAACCTATCGTCAATGTACGAATTTTAACTCTCGGTGGGCACTTTTTCTTCAAACTACTGTCAATATTCAAATTTTAACTATTGGTTGAAATCTTTATGTTATACAATCGTCAATAATCGAATTTTAATACTAGGTTGGAATTTTTTTCTTCAAACTATCGCCTATATACGAAATTTAACTCTCGGTGGGAATTTTTTGATCAACCTATCGTCAATGTACGAATTTTAACTCTCGGTAGGCACTTTTTCTTCAAACTACTGTCAATATTCAAATTTTAACTATTGGTTGAAATCTTTATGTTATACAATCGTCAATAATCGAATTTTAATACTAGGTTGGAATTTTTTTCTTCAAACTATCGCCTATATACGAAATTTAACTCTCGGTAGGAATTTTTTGGTCAAGCTATCGTCAATGTACGAGTTTTAACTCTCGGTGGGCACTTTTTCTTCAAACTAGTATCAATACTCAAATTTTAAATATTGGTTGAAATCTTTATGTCAAACAATCGTCAATAATCGAATTTTAATACTAGGTTGGAATTTTTTTCTTCAGACTATCGCCTATATACGAAATTCAACTCAGGGTGGGAATTTTTTGGTCAACCTATCGTCAATGTACGAATTTTAACTCTCGGTGGGCACTTTTTCTTCAAACTACTGTCAATACTCAAATTTTAACTATTGTTTGGAATCTTTTTGTCAACAATAGTCAATACACGAATTTTAATACTAGGTTGGAATTTTTTTCTTCAAACTATCGCCTATATACGAAATTTAACTCTCGGGAGGAATTTTTTGGTCAAGCTACCGTCAATGTACGAATTTTAACTCTCGGTGGGCACTTTTTCTTCAAACTACTATCAATACTCAAATTTTAACTATTGGTTGAAATCTTTATGTTATACAATCGTCAATAATCGAATTTTAATACTAGGTTGGAATTTTTTTCTTCAAACTATCGCCTATATACGAAATTTAACTCTCGGGAGGAATTTTTTGGTCAAGCTACCGTCAATGTACGAATTTTAACTCTCGGTGGGCACTTTTTCTTCAAACTACTATCAATACTCAAATTTTAACTATTGGTTGAAATCTTTATGTCAAACAATCGTCAATAATCGAATTTTAATACTAGGTTGGAATTTTTTTCTTCAAACTATCGCCTATATACGAAATTTAACTCACGGTGGGAATTTTTTGGTCAACCTATCGTCAATGTACGAATTTTAACTCTCGGTGGGCACTTTTTTCTTCAAACTACTGTCAATATTCAAATTTTAACTATTGTTTGGAATCTTTTTGTCAAACAATCGTCAATACACGAATTTTTTTTACTAGGTTGGAATTTTTATCTTCAAACTATCGCCTATATACGAAATTTAACTCTCGGTAGGAATTTTTTGGTCAAACTATCGTCAATGTACGAATTTTAACTCACGGTGGGCACTTTTTCTTCAAACTACTATCAATACTCAAATTTTAACTATTGTTTGGAATCTTTTTGTCAACAATAGTCAATACACGAATTTTAATACTAGGTTGGAATTTTTTTTTTCAAACTATCGCCTATATACGAAATTTAACTCTCGGGAGGAATTTTTTGGTCAAGCTACCGTCAATGTACGAATTTTAACTCTCGGTGGGCACTTTTTCTTCAAACCACTATCAATACTCAAATTTTAACTATTGGTTGAAATCTTTATGTCAAACAATCGTCAATAATCGAATTTTAATACTAGGTTGGAATTTTTTTCTTAAAACTATCGCCTATATACGAAATTTAACTCACGGTGGGAATTTTTTGGTCAACCTATCGTCAATGTACGAATTTTAACTCTCGGTGGGCACTTTTTTCTTCAAACTACTGTCAATATTCAAATTTTAACTATTGGTTGGAATCTTTTTGTCAAACAATCGTCAATAAACGAATTTTAATACTAGGTTGGAATTTTTTTCTTCAAACTACTGTCAATATTGAAATTTTAACTATTGTTTGGAATCTTTTTGTCAAACAATCGTCAATACACGAATTTTTTTTACTAGGTTGGAATTTTTATCTTCAAACTATCGCCTATATACGAAATTTAACTCTCGGTAGGAATTTTTTGGTCAAACTATCGTCAATGTACGAATTTTAACTCACGGTGGGCACTTTTTCTTCAAACTACTATCAATACTCAAATTTTAACTATTGTTTGGAATCTTTTTGTCAACAATAGTCAATACACGAATTTTAATACTAGGTTGGAATTTTTTTTTTCAAACTATCGCCTATATACGAAATTTAACTCTCGGGAGGAATTTTTTGGTCAAGCTACCGTCAATGTACGAATTTTAACTCTCGGTGGGCACTTTTTCTTCAAACTACTATCAATACTCAAATTTTAACTATTGGTTGAAATCTTTATGTCAAACAATCGTCAATAATCGAATTTTAATACTAGGTTGGAATTTTTTTCTTAAAACTATCGCCTATATACGAAATTTAACTCACGGTGGCAATTTTTTGGTCAACCTATCGTCAATGTACGAATTTTAACTCTCGGTGGGCACTTTTTTCTTCAAACTACTGTCAATATTCAAATTTTAACTATTGGTTGGAATCTTTTTGTCAAACAATCGTCAATAAACGAATTTTAATACTAGGTTGGAATTTTTTTCTTCAAACTACTGTCAATATTGAAATTTTAACTATTGTTTGGAATCTTTTTGTCAAACAATCGTCAATACACGAATTTTTTTTACTAGGTTGGAATTTTTATCTTCAAACTATCGCCTATATACGAAATTTAACTCTCGGTAGGAATTTTTTGGTCAAACTATCGTCAATGTACGAATTTTGACTCACGGTGGACACTTTTTCTTCAAACTACTATCAATACTCAAATTTTAACTATTGTTTGGAATCTTTTTGTCAACAATCGTCAATACACGAATTTTAATACTAGCTTGGAATTTTTTTCTTCAAACTATCGCCTATATACGAAATTTAACTCTCGGTAGGAATTTTTTGGTCAAGCTATCGTCAATGTACGAATTTTAACTCTCGGTGGGCACTTTTTCTTCAAACTAGTATCAATACTCAAATTTTAAATATTGGTTGAAATCTTTATGTCAAACAATCGTCAATAATCGAATTTTAATACTAGGTTGGAATTTTTTTCTTCAGACTATCGCCTATATACGAAATTTAACTCAGGGTGGGAATTTTTTGGTCAACCTATGGTCAATGTACGAATTTTAACTCTTGGTGGGCACTTTTTCTTCAAACTACTGTCAATACTCAAATTTTAACTATTGTTTGGAATCTTATGTCAACAATCGTCAATACACGAATTTTAATACTAGGTTGGAATTTTTTTCTTCAAACTATCGCCTATATACGAAATTTAACTCTCGGGAGGAATTTTTTGGTCAAGCTACCGTCAATGTACGAATTTTAACTCTCGGTGGGCACTTTTTCTTCAAACTACTATCAATACTCAAATTTTAACTATTGGTTGAAATCTTTATGTTATACAATCGTCAATAATCGAATTTTAATACTAGGTTGGAATTTTTTTCTTCAAACTATCGCCTATATACGAAATTTAACTCTCGGGAGGAATTTTTTGGTCAAGCTACCGTCAATGTACGAATTTTAACTCTCGGTGGGCACTTTTTCTTCAAACTACTATCAATACTCAAATTTTAACTATTGGTTGAAATCTTTATGTCAAACAATCGTCAATAATCGAATTTTAATACTAGGTTGGAATTTTTTTCTTAAAACTATCGCCTATATACGAAATTTAACTCACGGTGGGAATTTTTTGGTCAACCTATCGTCAATGTACGAATTTTAACTCTCGGTGGGCACTTTTTGCTTCAAACTACTGTCAATATTCAAATTTTAACTATTGGTTGGAATCTTTTTGTCATACAATCGTCAATAATCGAATTTTAATACTAGGTTGGAATTTTTTTCTTCAAACTATCGCCTATATACGAAATTTAACTCTCGGTGGGAATTTTTTGATCAACCTATCGTCAATGTACGAATTTTAACTCTCGGTGGGCACTTTTTCTTCAAACTACTGTCAATATTCAAATTTTAACTATTGGTTGAAATCTTTATGTTATACAATCGTCAATAATCGAATTTTAATACTAGGTTGGAATTTTTTTCTTCAAACTATCGCCTATATACGAAATTTAACTCTCGGTGGGAATTTTTTGATCAACCTATCGTCAATGTACGAATTTTAACTCTCGGTAGGCACTTTTTCTTCAAACTACTGTCAATATTCAAATTTTAACTATTGGTTGAAATCTTTATGTTATACAATCGTCAATAATCGAATTTTAATACTAGGTTGGAATTTTTTTCTTCAAACTATCGCCTATATACGATATTTAACTCTCGGTAGGAATTTTTTGGTCAAGCTATCGTCAATGTACGAGTTTTAACTCTCGGTGGGCACTTTTTCTTCAAACTAGTATCAATACTCAAATTTTAAATATTGGTTGAAATCTTTATGTCAAACAATCGTCAATAATCGAATTTTAATACTAGGTTGGAATTTTTTTCTTCAGACTATCGCCTATATACGAAATTCAACTCAGGGTGGGAATTTTTTGGTCAACCTATCGTCAATGTACGAATTTTAACTCTCGGTGGGCACTTTTTCTTCAAACTACTGTCAATACTCAAATTTTAACTATTGGTTGGAATCTTTTTGTCATACAATCGTCAATAATCGAATTTTAATACTAGGTTGGAATTTTTTTCTTCAAACTATCGCCTATATACGAAATTTAACTCTCGGTGGGAATTTTTTGATCAACCTATCGTCAATGTACGAATTTTAACTCTCGGTGGGCACTTTTTCTTCAAACTACTGTCAATATTCAAATTTTAACTATTGGTTGAAATCTTTATGTTATACAATCGTCAATAATCGAATTTTAATACTAGGTTGGAATTTTTTTCTTCAAACTATCGCCTATATACGAAATTTAACTCTCGGTGGGAATTTTTTGATCAACCTATCGTCAATGTACGAATTTTAACTCTCGGTAGGCACTTTTTCTTCAAACTACTGTCAATATTCAAATTTTAACTATTGGTTGAAATCTTTATGTTATACAATCGTCAATAATCGAATTTTAATACTAGGTTGGAATTTTTTTCTTCAAACTATCGCCTATATACGATATTTAACTCTCGGTAGGAATTTTTTGGTCAAGCTATCGTCAATGTACGAGTTTTAACTCTCGGTGGGCACTTTTTCTTCAAACTAGTATCAATACTCAAATTTTAAATATTGGTTGAAATCTTTATGTCAAACAATCGTCAATAATCGAATTTTAATACTAGGTTGGAATTTTTTTCTTCAGACTATCGCCTATATACGAAATTCAACTCAGGGTGGGAATTTTTTGGTCAACCTACCGTCAATGTACGAATTTTAACTCTCGGTGGGCACTTTTTCTTCAAACTACTATCAATACTCAAATTTTAACTATTGGTTGAAATCTTTATGTCAAACAATCGTCAATAATCGAATTTTAATACTAGGTTGGAATTTTTTTCTTCAAACTATCGCCTATATACGAAATTTAACTCACGGTGGGAATTTTTTGGTCAACCTATCGTCAATGTACGAATTTTAACTCTCGGTGGGCACTTTTTTCTTCAAACTACTGTCAATATTCAAATTTTAACTATTGGTTGGAATCTTTTTGTCATACAATCGTCAATAATCGAATTTTAATACTAGGTTGGAATTTTTTTCTTCAAACTATCGCCTATATACGAAATTTAACTCTCGGTGGGAATTTTTTGATCAACCTATCGTCAATGTACGAATTTTAACTCTCGGTGGGCACTTTTTCTTCAAACTACTGTCAATATTCAAATTTTAACTATTGGTTGAAATCTTTATGTTATACAATCGTCAATAATCGAATTTTAATACTAGGTTGGAATTTTTTTCTTCAAACTATTGTCAATATTCAAATTTTAAACATTGGTTGAAATCTTTATGTCAAACAATCGTCAATACACGAATTTTAATACTAGGTTGGAATTTTTTTCTTCAGACTATCGCCTATATACGAAATTTAACTCACGGTGAGAATTTTTTGGTCAACCTATCGTCAATGTACGAATTTTAAGTCTCGGTTGGCACTTTTTTCTTCAAACTACTGTCAATATTCAAATTTTAACTATTGGTTGGAATCTTTTTGTCATACAATCGTCAATAATCGAATTTTAATACTAGGTTGGAATTTTTTTCTTCAAACTATCGCCTATATACGAAATTTAACTCTCGGTGGGAATTTTTTGGTCAACCTATCGTCAATGTACGAATTTTAACTCTCGGTGGGCACTTTTTCTTCAAACTACTGTCAATATTCAAATTTTAACTATTGTTTGAAATCTTTATGCCAAACAATCGTCAATAAACGAATTTTAATTCTAGGTTGGATTTTTTTTCTTCAAACTATCGCCTATATACGAAATTTAACTCTCGGTGGGAATTTTTTGGTCAACCTATCGTCAATGTACGAATTTTGACTCTCGGTGGGCACTTTTTTCTTCAATCTACTGTCAATATTCAGATTTTAGCTATTGGTTGAAATCTTTATGTCAAACAATCGTCAATAAACGAATTTTAATACTAGGTTGGAATTTTTTTCTTCAAACTACTGTCAATATTGAAATTTTAACTATTGTTTGGAATCTTTTTGTCAAACAATCGTCAATACACGAATTTTTTTTACTAGGTTGGAATTTTTATCTTCAAACTATCGCCTATATACGAAATTTAACTCTCGGTAGGAATTTTTTGGTCAAACTATCGTCAATGTACGAATTTTAACTCACGGTGGGCACTTTTTCTTCAAACTACTATCAATACTCAAATTTTAACTATTGTTTGGAATCTTTTTGTCAACAATAGTCAATACACGAATTTTAATACTAGGTTGGAATTTTTTTTTTCAAACTATCGCCTATATACGAAATTTAACTCTCGGGAGGAATTTTTTGGTCAAGCTACCGTCAATGTACGAATTTTAACTCTCGGTGGGCACTTTTTCTTCAAACTACTATCAATACTCAAATTTTAACTATTGGTTGAAATCTTTATGTCAAACAATCGTCAATAATCGAATTTTAATACTAGGTTGGAATTTTTTTCTTAAAACTATCGCCTATATACGAAATTTAACTCACGGTGGGAATTTTTTGGTCAACCTATCGTCAATGTACGAATTTTAACTCTCGGTGGGCACTTTTTTCTTCAAACTACTGTCAATATTCAAATTTTAACTATTGGTTGGAATCTTTTTGTCAAACAATCGTCAATAAACGAATTTTAATACTAGGTTGGAATTTTTTTCTTCAAACTACTGTCAATATTGAAATTTTAACTATTGTTTGGAATCTTTTTGTCAAACAATCGTCAATACACGAATTTTTTTTACTAGGTTGGAATTTTTATCTTCAAACTATCGCCTATATACGAAATTTAACTCTCGGTAGGAATTTTTTGGTCAAACTATCGTCAATGTACGAATTTTGACTCACGGTGGACACTTTTTCTTCAAACTACTATCAATACTCAAATTTTAACTATTGTTTGGAATCTTTTTGTCAACAATCGTCAATACACGAATTTTAATACTAGCTTGGAATTTTTTTCTTCAAACTATCGCCTATATACGAAATTTAACTCTCGGTAGGAATTTTTTGGTCAAGCTATCGTCAATGTACGAATTTTAACTCTCGGTGGGCACTTTTTCTTCAAACTAGTATCAATACTCAAATTTTAAATATTGGTTGAAATCTTTATGTCAAACAATCGTCAATAATCGAATTTTAATACTAGGTTGGAATTTTTTTCTTCAGACTATCGCCTATATACGAAATTTAACTCAGGGTGGGAATTTTTTGGTCAACCTATGGCCAATGTACGAATTTTAACTCTTGGTGGGCACTTTTTCTTCAAACTACTGTCAATACTCAAATTTTAACTATTGTTTGGAATCTTATGTCAACAATCGTCAATACACGAATTTTAATACTAGGTTGGAATTTTTTTCTTCAAACTATCGCCTATATACGAAATTTAACTCTCGGGAGGAATTTTTTGGTCAAGCTACCGTCAATGTACGAATTTTAACTCTCGGGGGGCACTTTTTCTTCAAACTACTATCAATACTCAAATTTTAACTATTGGTTGAAATCTTTATGTTATACAATCGTCAATAATCGAATTTTAATACTAGGTTGGAATTTTTTTCTTCAAACTATCGCCTATATACGAAATTTAACTCTCGGGAGGAATTTTTTGGTCAAGCTACCGTCAATGTACGAATTTTAACTCTCGGTGGGCACTTTTTCTTCAAACTACTATCAATACTCAAATTTTAACTATTGGTTGAAATCTTTATGTTATACAATCGTCAATAATCGAATTTTAATACTAGGTTGGAATTTTTTTCTTCAAACTATTGTCAATATTCAAATTTTAAACATTCGTTGAAATCTTTATGTCAAACAATCGTCAATACACGAATTTTAATACTAGGTTGGAATTTTTTTCTTCAGACTATCGCCTATATACGAAATTTAACTCACGGTGAGAATTTTTTGGTCAACCTATCGTCAATGTACGAATTTTAAGTCTCGGTGGGCACTTTTTTCTTCAAACTACTGTCAATATTCAAATTTTAACTATTGTTTGGAATCTTTTTGTCAACAATCGTCAATACTCGAATTTTAATACTAGCTTGGAATTTTTTTCTTCAAACTATCGCCTATATACGAAATTTAACTCTCGGTAGGAATTTTTTGGTCAAGCTATCGTCAATGTACGAATTTTAACTCTCGGTGGGCACTTTTTCTTCAAACTGGTATCAATACTCAAATTTTAAATATTGGTTGAAATCTTTATGTCAAACAATCGTCAATAATCGAATTTTAATACTAGGTTGGAATTTTTTTCTTCAGACTATCGCCTATATACGAAATTTAACTCAGGGTGGGAATTTTTTGGTCAACCTATCGTCAATGTACGAATTTTAACTCTTGGTGGGCACTTTTTCTTCAAACTACTGTCAATACTCAAATTTTAACTATTGTTTGGAATCTTTTTGTCAACAATAGTCAATACACGAATTTTAATACTAGGTTGGAATTTTTTTCTTCAAACTATTGCCTATATACGAAATTTAACTCTCGGTGGGAATTTTTTGGTCAACCTATCGTCAATGTACGAATTTTAACTCTCGGTGGGCACTTTTTCTTCAAACTACTGTCAATATTCAAATTTTAACTATTGGTTGAAATCTTTATGCCAAACAATCGTCAATAAACGAATTTTAATTCTAGGTTGGATTTTTTTTCTTCAAACTATCGCCTATATACGAAATTTAACTCTCGGTGGGAATTTTTTGGTCAACCTATCGTCAATGTACGAATTTTGACTCTCGGTGGGCACTTTTTTCTTCAATCTACTGTCAATATTGAAATTTTAACTATTGTTTGGAATCTTTTTGTCAAACAATCGTCAATACACGAATTTTTTTTACTAGGTTGGAATTTTTATCTTCAAACTATTGTCAATATTCAAATTTTAAACATTGGTTGAAATCTTTATGTCAAACAATCGTCAATACACGAATTTTAATACTAGGTTGGAATTTTTTTCTTCAGACTATTGCCTATATACGAAATTTAACTCACGGTGGGAATTTTTTGGTCAACCTATCGTCAATGTACGAATTTTAACTCTCGGTGGGCACTTTTTTCTTCAAACTACTGTCAATATTCAAATTTTAACTATTGGTTGGAATCTTTTTGTCATACAATCGTCAATAATCGAATTTTAATACTAGGTTGGAATTTTTTTCTTCAAACTATCGCCTATATACGAAATTTAACTCTCGGTGGGAATTTTTTGATCAACCTATCGTCAATGTACGAATTTTAACTCTCGGTGGGCACTTTTTCTTCAAACTACTGTCAATATTCAAATTTTAACTATTGGTTGAAATCTTTATGTTATACAATCGTCAATAATCGAATTTTAATACTAGGTTGGAATTTTTTTCTTCAAACTATCGCCTATATACGAAATTTAACTCTCGGTGGGAATTTTTTGATCAACCTATCGTCAATGTACGAATTTTAACTCTCGGTAGGCACTTTTTCTTCAAACTACTGTCAATATTCAAATTTTAACTATTGGTTGAAATCTTTATGTTATACAATCGTCAATAATCGAATTTTAATACTAGGTTGGAATTTTTTTCTTCAAACTATCGCCTATATACGAAATTTAACTCTCGGTAGGAATTTTTTGGTCAAGCTATCGTCAATGTACGAGTTTTAACTCTCGGTGGGCACTTTTTCTTCAAACTAGTATCAATACTCAAATTTTAAATATTGGTTGAAATCTTTATGTCAAACAATCGTCAATAATCGAATTTTAAAACTAGGTTGGAATTTTTTTCTTCAGACTATCGCCTATATACGAAATTCAACTCAGGGTGGGAATTTTTTGGTCAACCTATCGTCAATGTACGAATTTTAACTCTCGGTGGGCACTTTTTCTTCAAACTACTGTCAATACTCAAATTTTAACTATTGTTTGGAATCTTTTTGTCAACAATAGTCAATACACGAATTTTAATACTAGGTTGGAATTTTTTTCTTCAAACTATCGCCTATATACGAAATTTAACTCTCGGGAGGAATTTTTTGGTCAAGCTACCGTCAATGTACGAATTTTAACTCTCGGTGGGCACTTTTTCTTCAAACTACTATCAATACTCAAATTTTAACTATTGGTTGAAATCTTTATGTTATACAATCGTCAATAATCGAATTTTAATACTAGGTTGGAATTTTTTTCTTCAAACTATCGCCTATATACGAAATTTAACTCTCGGGAGGAATTTTTTGGTCAAGCTACCGTCAATGTACGAATTTTAACTCTCGGTGGGCACTTTTTCTTCAAACTACTATCAATACTCAAATTTTAACTATTGGTTGAAATCTTTATGTCAAACAATCGTCAATAATCGAATTTTAACACTAGGTTGGAATTTTTTTCTTCAAACTATCGCCTATATACGAAATTTAACTCACGGTGGGAATTTTTTGGTCAACCTATCGTCAATGTACGAATTTTAACTCTCGGTGGGCACTTTTTTCTTCAAACTATTGTCAATATTCAAATTTTAAACATTGGTTGAAATCTTTATGCCAAACAATCGTCAATAAACGAATTTCAATTCTAGGTTGGATTTCCTTTCTTCAAACTATCGCCTATATACGAAATTTAACTCTCGGTGGGAATTTTTTGGTCAACCTATCGTCAATGTACGAATTTTGACTCTCGGTGGGCACTTTTTTCTTCAATCTACTGTCAATATTCAGATTTTAGCTATTGGTTGAAATCTTTATGTCAAACAATCGTCAATAAACGAATTTTAATACTAGGTTGGAATTTTTTTCTTCAAACTACTGTCAATATTGAAATTTTAACTATTGTTTGGAATCTTTTTGTCAAACAATCGTCAATACACGAATTTTTTTACTAGGTTGGAATTTTTATCTTCAAACTATCGCCTATATACGAAATTTAACTCTCGGTAGGAATTTTTTGGTCAAACTGTCGTCAATGTACGAATTTTAACTCACGGTGGACACTTTTTCTTCAAACTACTATCAATACTCAAATTTTAACTATTGTTTGGAATCTTTTTGTCAACAATCGTCAATACACGAATTTTAATACTAGCTTGGAATTTTTTTCTTCAATCTATCGCCTATATACGAAATTTAACTCTCGGTAGGAATTTTTTGGTCAAGCTATCGTCAATGTACGAATTTTAACTCTCGGTGGGCACTTTTTCTTCAAACTGGTATCAATACTCAAATTTTATATATTGGTTGAAATCTTTATGTCAAACAATCGTCAATAATCGAATTTTAATACTAGGTTGGAATTTTTTTCTTCAGACTATCGCCTATATACGAAATTTAACTCAGGGTGGGAATTTTTTGGTCAACCTATCGTCAATGTACGAATTTTAACTCTCGGTGGGCACTTTTTCTTCAAACTACTGTCAATACTCAAATTTTAACTATTGTTTGGAATCTTTTTGTCAACAATAGTCAATACACGAATTTTAATACTAGGTTGGAATTTTTTTCTTCAAACTATTGCCTATATACGAAATTTAACTCTCGGTGGGAATTTTTTGGTCAACCTATCGTCAATGTACGAATTTTAACTCTCGGTGGGCACTTTTTCTTCAAACTACTGTCAATACTCAAATTTTAACTATTGGTTGAAATCTTTATGCCAAACAATCGTCAATAAACGAATTTTAATTCTAGGTTGGATTTTTTTTCTTCAAACTATCGCCTATATACGAAATTTAACTCTCGGTGGCAATTTTTTGGTCAACCTATCGTCAATGTACGAATTTTGACTCTCGGTGGGCACTTTTTTCTTCAATCTACTGTCAATATTGAAATTTTAACTATTGTTTGGAATCTTTTTGTCAAACAATCGT
Source organism: Xylocopa sonorina (assembly GCF_050948175.1). Lineage (NCBI taxonomy): Eukaryota > Metazoa > Arthropoda > Insecta > Hymenoptera > Apidae > Xylocopa > Xylocopa sonorina. The sequence goes on from NW_027490235.1 coordinate 452,507, forward strand.
CAATACACGAATTTTTTTTACTAGGTTGGAATTTTTATCTTCAAACTATTGTCAATATTCAAATTTTAAACATTGGTTGAAATCTTTATGTCAAACAATCGTCAATACACGAATTTTAATACTAGGTTGGAATTTTTTTCTTCAGACTATCGCCTATATACGAAATTTAACTCACGGTGGGAATTTTTTGGTCAACCTATCGTCAATGTACGAATTTTAACTCTCGGTGGGCACTTTTTTCTTCAAACTACTGTCAATATTCAAATTTTAACTATTGGTTGGAATCTTTTTGTCATGCAATCGTCAATAATCGAATTTTAATACTAGGTTGGAATTTTTTTCTTCAAACTATCGCCTATATACGAAATTTAACTCTCGGTGGGAATTTTTTGATCAACCTATCGTCAATGTACGAATTTTAACTCTCGGTGGGCACTTTTTCTTCAAACTACTGTCAATATTCAAATTTTAACTATTGGTTGAAATCTTTATGTTATACAATCGTCAATAATCGAATTTTAATACTAGGTTGGAATTTTTTTCTTCAAACTATCGCCTATATACGAAATTTAACTCTCGGGAGGAATTTTTTGGTCAAGCTACCGTCAATGTACGAATTTTAACTCTCGGTGGGCACTTTTTCTTCAAACTACTATCAATACTCAAATTTTAACTATTGGTTGAAATCTTTATGTCAAACAATCGTCAATAATCGAATTTTAATACTAGGTTGGAATTTTTTTCTTCAAACTATCGCCTATATACGAAATTTAACTCTCAGTAGGAATTTTTTGGTCAAGCTATCGTCAATGTACGAATTTTAACTCTCGGTGGGCACTTTTTCTTCAAACTAGTATCAATACTCAAATTTTAAATATTGGTTGAAATCTTTATGTCAAACAATCGTCAATAATCGAATTTTAATACTAGGTTGGAATTTTTTTCTTCAAACTATTGTCAATATTCAAATTTTAAACATTGGTTGAAATCTTTATGTCAAACAATCGTCAATACACGAATTTTAATACTAGGTTGGAATTTTTTTCTTCAGACTATCGCCTATATACGAAATTTAACTCACGGTGGGAATTTTTCGGTCAACCTATCCTCAATGTACGAATTTTAACTCTCGGTGAGCACTTTTTTCTTCAAACTACTGTCAATATTCAAATTGAAGCGGCTGCGCTGCTTCGGTTTTATTGCTGTGCTGTAAAGATGGAGGAAGAAAGAAGGAAGGAAAAGAGAGGGGAAGAACGTTTCGTCCTGGGCCTGCTAGTGGACTCATCAGTAAGGCTACCTAGCAGGCCCTGCCTTAGACGCTGGGATATTAGGGACAGTTCAGAACTTCTATATATTGGAAACGATGGGTCATCGGGTACTTTCAGGAAAGTGTAAATGGTGCTGTCCCTCTAGTGGCGAGTGCCGCCACAAAATTTTAACTATTGGTTGGAATCTTTTTGTCATACAATCGTCAATAATCGAATTTTAATACTAGGTTGGAATTTTTTTCTTCAAACTACTGTCAATATTGAAATTTTAACTATTGTTTGGAATCTTTTTGTCAAACAATCGTCAATACACGAATTTTTTTTACTAGGTTGGAATTTTTATCTTCAAACTATCGCCTATATACGAAATTTAACTCTCGGTAGGAATTTTTTGGTCAAACTATCGTCAATGTACGAATTTTAACTCACGGTGGACACTTTTTCTTCAAACTACTATCAATACTCAAATTTTAACTATTGTTTGGAATCTTTTTGTCAACAATCGTCAATACATGAATTTTAATACTAGGTTGGAATTTTTTTCTTCAAACTATCGCCTATATACGAAATTTAACTCTCGGTAGGAATTTTTTGGTCAAGCTATCGTCAATGTACGAATTTTAACTCTCGGTGGGCACTTTTTCTTCAAACTAGTATCAATACTCAAATTTTAAATATTGGTTGAAATCTTTATGTCAAACAATCGTCAATAATCGAATTTTAATACTAGGTTGGAATTTTTTTCTTCAGACTATCGCCTATATACGAAATTTAACTCAGGGTGGGAATTTTTTGGTCAACCTATCGTCAATGTACGAATTTTAACTCTCGGTGGGCACTTTTTCTTCAAACTACTGTCAATACTCAAATTTTAACTATTGTTTGGAATCTTTTTGTCAACAATAGTCAATACACGAATTTTAATACTAGGTTGGAATTTTTTTCTCCAAACTATCGCCTATATACGAAATTTAACTCTCGGGAGGAATTTTTTGGTCAAGCTACCGTCAATGTACGAATTTTAACTCTCGGTGGGCACTTTTTCTTCAAACTACTATCAATACTCAAATTTTAACTATTGGTTGAAATCTTTATGTTATACAATCGTCAATAATCGAATTTTAATACTAGGTTGGAATTTTTTTCTTCAAACTATCGCCTATATACGAAATTTAACTCTCGGGAGGAATTTTTTGGTCAAGCTACCGTCAATGTACGAATTTTAACTCTCGGTGGGCACTTTTTCTTCAAACTACTATCAATACTCAAATTTTAACTATTGGTTGAAATCTTTATGTCAAACAATCGTCAATAATCGAATTTTAATACTAGGTTGGAATTTTTTTCTTCAAACTATCGCCTATATACGAAATTTAACTCACGGTGGGAATTTTTTGGTCAACCTATCGTCAATGTACGAATTTTAACTCTCGGTGGGCACTTTTTTCTTCAAACTATTGTCAATATTCAAATTTTAAACATTGGTTGAAATCTTTATGCCAAACAATCGTCAATAAACGAATTTCAATTCTAGGTTGGATTTCTTTTCTTCAAACTATCGCCTATATACGAAATTTAACTCTCGGTGGGAATTTTTTGGTCAACCTATCGTCAATGTACGAATTTTGACTCTCGGTGGGCACTTTTTTCTTCAAACTACTGTCTATATTCAAATTTTAACTATTGGTTGGAATCTTTTTGTCATACAATCGTCAATAATCGAATTTTAATACTAGGTTGGAATTTTTTTCTTCAAACTATCGCCTATATACGAAATTTAACTCTCGGTGGGAATTTTTTGATCAACCTATCGTCAATGTACGAATTTTAACTCTCGGTGGGCACTTTTTGTTCAAACTACTGTCAATATTCAAATTTTAACTATTGGTTGAAATCTTTATGTTATACAATCGTCAATAATCGAATTTTAATACTAGGTTGGAATTTTTTTCTTCAAACTATCGCCTATATACGAAATTTAACTCTCGGGTGGAATTTTTTGGTCAAGCTACCGTCAATGTACGAATTTTAACTCTCGGTGGGCACTTTTTCTTCAAACTACTATCAATACTCAAATTTTAACTATTGGTTGAAATCTTTATGTTATACAATCGTCAATAATCGAATTTTAATACTAGGTTGGAATTTTTTTCTTCAAGCTATCGCCTATATACGAAATTTAACTCTCGGGAGGAATTTTTTGGTCAAGCTACCGTCAATGTACGAATTTTAACTCTCGGTGGGCACTTTTTCTTCAAACTACTATCAATACTCAAATTTTAACTATTGGTTGAAATCTTTATGTCAAACAATCGTCAATAATCGAATTTTAATACTAGGTTGGAATTTTTTTCTTCAAACTATCGCCTATATACGAAATTTAACTCACGGTGGGAATTTTTTGGTCAACCTATCGTCAATGTACGAATTTTAACTCTCGGTGGGCACTTTTTTCTTCAAACTATTGTCAATATTCAAATTTTAAACATTGGTTGAAATCTTTATGCCAAACAATCGTCAATAAACGAATTTCAATTCTAGGTTGGATTTCTTTTCTTCAAACTATCGCCTATATACGAAATTTAACTCTCGGTGGGAATTTTTTGGTCAACCTATCGTCAATGTACGAATTTTGACTCTCGGTGGGCACTTTTTTCTTCAATCTACTGTCAATATTCAGATTTTAGCTATTGGTTGAAATCTTTATGTCAAACAATCGTCAATAAACGTTTTTTAATAATAGGTTGGAATTTTTTTCTTCAAACTACTGTCAATATTGAAATTTTAACTATTGTTTGGAATCTTTTTGTCAAACAATCGTCAATACACGAATTTTTTTACTAGGTTGGAATTTTTATCTTCAAACTATCGCCAATATACGAAATTTAACTCTCGGTGGGAATTTTTTGGTCAACCTATCGTCAATGTACGAATTTTAACTCTCGGTGGGCACTTTTTCTTCAAACTACTGTCAATATTCAAATTTTAACTATTGGTTGAAATCTTTATGCCAAACAATCGTCAATAAACGAATTTTAATTCTAGGTTGGATTTTTTTTCTTCAAACTATCGCCTATATACGAAATTTAACTCTCGGTGGGAATTTTTTGGTCAACCTATCGTCAATGTACGAATTTTGACTCTCGGTGGGCACTTTTTTCTTCAATCTACTGTCAATATTGAAATTTTAACTATTGTTTGGAATCTTTTTGTCAAACAATCGTCAATACACGAATTTTTTTTACTAGGTTGGAATTTTTATCTTCAAACTATTGTCAATATTCAAATTTTAAACATTGGTTGAAATCTTAATGTCAAACAATCGTCAATACACGAATTTTAATACTAGGTTGGAATTTTTTTCTTCAGACTATCGCCTATATACGAAATTTAACTCACGGTGGGAATTTTTTGGTCAACCTATCGTCAATGTACGAATTTTAACTCTCGGTGGGCACTCTTTTCTTCAAACTATTGTCAATATTCAAATTTTAAACATTGGTTGAAATCTTTATGCCAAACAATCGTCAATAAACGAATTTCAATTCTAGGTTGGATTTCTTTTCTTCAAACTATCGCCTATATACGAAATTTAACTCTCGGTGGGAATTTTTTGGTCAACCTATCGTCAATGTACGAATTTTGACTCTCGGTGGGCACTTTTTTCTTCAAACTACTGTCTATATTCAAATTTTAACTATTGGTTGGAATCTTTTTGTCATACAATCGTCAATAATCGAATTTTAATACTAGGTTGGAATTTTTTTCTTCAAACTATCGCCTATATACGAAATTTAACTCTCGGTGGGAATTTTTTGATCAACCTATCGTCAATGTACGAATTTTAACTCTCGGTGGGCACTTTTTGTTCAAACTACTGTCAATATTCAAATTTTAACTATTGGTTGAAATCTTTATGTTATACAATCGTCAATAATCGAATTTTAATACTAGGTTGGAATTTTTTTCTTCAAACTATCGCCTATATACGAAATTTAACTCTCGGGAGGAATTTTTTGGTCAAGCTACCGTCAATGTACGAATTTTAACTCTCGGTGGGCACTTTTTCTTCAAACTACTATCAATACTCAAATTTTAACTATTGGTTGAAATCTTTATGTTATACAATCGTCAATAATCGAATTTTAATACTAGGTTGGAATTTTTTTCTTCAAGCTATCGCCTATATACGAAATTTAACTCTCGGGAGGAATTTTTTGGTCAAGCTACCGTCAATGTACGAATTTTAACTCTCGGTGGGCACTTTTTCTTCAAACTACTATCAATACTCAAATTTTAACTATTGGTTGAAATCTTTATGTCAAACAATCGTCAATAATCGAATTTTAATACTAGGTTGGAATTTTTTTCTTCAAACTATCGCCTATATACGAAATTTAACTCACGGTGGGAATTTTTTGGTCAACCTATCGTCAATGTACGAATTTTAACTCTCGGTGGGCACTTTTTTCTTCAAACTATTGTCAATATTCAAATTTTAAACATTGGTTGAAATCTTTATGCCAAACAATCGTCAATAAACGAATTTCAATTCTAGGTTGGATTTCTTTTCTTCAAACTATCGCCTATATACGAAATTTAACTCTCGGTGGGAATTTTTTGGTCAACCTATCGTCAATGTACGAATTTTGACTCTCGGTGGGCACTTTTTTCTTCAATCTACTGTCAATATTCAGATTTTAGCTATTGGTTGAAATCTTTATGTCAAACAATCGTCAATAAACGAATTTTAATACTAGGTTGGAATTTTTTTCTTCAAACTACTGTCAATATTGAAATTTTAACCATTGTTTGGAATCTTTTTGTCAAACAATCGTCAATACACGAATTTTTTTACTAGGTTGGAATTTTTATCTTCAAACTATCGCCAATATACGAAATTTAACTCTCGGGAGGAATTTTTTGGTCAAACTATCGTCAATGTACGAATTTTAACTCACGGTGGACACTTTTTCTTCAAACTACTATCAATACTCAAATTTTAACTATTGTTTGGAATCTTTTTGTCAACAATCGTCAATACACGAATTTTAATACTAGCTTGGAATTTTTTTCTTCAAACTATCGCCTATATACGAAATTTAACTCTCGGTAGGAATTTTTTGGTCAAGCTATCATCAATGTACGAATTTTAACTCTCGGTGGGCACTTTTTCTTCAAACTGGTATCAATACTCAAATTTTAAATATTGGTTGAAATCTTTATGTCAAACAATCGTCAATAATCGAATTTTAATACTAGGTTGGAATTTTTTTCTTCAGACTATCGCCTATATACGAAATTTAACTCACGGTGGGAATTTTTTGGTCAACCTATCGTCAATGTACGAATTTTAACTCTCGGTGGGCACTTTTTCTTCAAACTACTATCAGTACTCAAATTTTAACTATTGGTTGAAATCTTTATGTCAAACAATCGTCAATATTCGAATTTTAATACTAGGTTGGAATTTTTTTCTTCAAACTATCGCCTATATACGAAATTTAACTCACGGTGGGAATTTTTTGGTCAACCTATCGTCAATGTACGAATTTTAACTCTCGGTGGGCACTTTTTTCTTCAAACTATTGTCAATATTCAAATTTTAAACATTGGTTGAAATCTTTATGTCAAACAATCGTCAATACACGAATTTTAATACTAGGTTGGAATTTTTTTCTTCAAACTATCGCCTATATACGAAATTTAACTCTCGGTGGGAATTTTTTGGTCAACCTATCGTCAATGTACGAATTTTAACTCTCGGTGGGCACTTTTTCTTCAAACTACTGTCAATATTCAAATTTTAACTATTGGTTGAAATCTTTATGCTAAACAATCGTCAATAAACGAATTTTAATTCTAGGTTGGATTTTTTTTCTTCAAACTATCGCCTATATACGAAATTTAACTCTCGGGAGGAATTTTTTGGTCAAGCTACCGTCAATGTACGAATTTTAACTCTCGGTGGGCACTTTTTCTTCAAACTACTATCAATACTCAAATTTTAACTATTGGTTGAAATCTTTATGTCAAACAATCGTCAATAATCGAATTTTAATACTAGGTTGGAATTTTTTTCTTCAAACTATCGCCTATATACGAAATTTAACTCACGGTGGGAATTCTTTGGTCAACCTATCGTCAATGTACGAATTTTAACTCTCGGTGGGCACTTTTTTCTTCAAACTACTGTCTATATTGAAATTTTAACTATTGTTTGGAATCTTTTTGTCAAACAATCGTCAATAAACGAATTTTAATACTAGGTTGGAATTTTTTTCTTCAAACTATCGCCTATATACGAAATTTAAATCACGGTGGGAATTCTTTGGTCAACCTCTCGTCAATGTACGAATTTTAACTCTCGGTGGGCACTTTTTTCTTCAAACTACTGTCTATATTGAAATTTTAACTATTGTTTGGAATCTTTTTGTCAAACAATCGTCAATAAACGAATTTTAATACTAGGTTGGAATTTTTTTCTTCAAACTACTGTCAATATTGAAATTTTAACTATTGTTTGGAATCTTTTTGTCAACAAACGTCAATACACGAATTTTAATACTAGGTTGGAATTTTTTTCTTCAAACTATCGCCTATATACGAAATTTAACTCTCGGGAGGAATTTTTTGGTCAAGCTACCGTCAATGTACGAATTTTAACTCTCGGTGGGCACTTTTTCTTCAAACTACTATCAATACTCAAATTTTAACTATTGGTTGAAATCTTTATGTCAAACAATCGTCAATAATCGAATTTTAATACTAGGTTGGAATTTTTTTCTTCAAACTATCGCCTATATACGAAATTTAACTCACGGTGGGAATTTTTTGGTCAACCTATCGTCAATGTACGAATTTTGACTCTCGGTGGGCACTTTTTTCTTCAATCTACTGTCAATATTCAGATTTTAGCTATTGGTTGAAATCTTTATGTCAAACAATCGTCAATAAACGAATTTTAATACTAGGTTGGAATTTTTTTCTTCAAACTACTATCAATACTCAAATTTTAACTATTGGTTGAAATCTTTATGTCAAACAATCGTCAATAATCGAATTTTAATACTAGGTTGGAATTTTTTTCTTCAAACTATCGCCTATATACGAAATTTAACTCACGGTGGGAATTTTTTGGTCAACCTATCGTCAATGTACGAATTTTAACTCTCGGTGGGCACTTTTTTCTTCAAACTATTGTCAATATTCAAATTTTAAACATTGGTTGAAATCTTTATGCCAAACAATCGTCAATAAACGAATTTCAATTCTAGGTTGGATTTCTTTTCTTCAAACTATCGCCTATATACGAAATTTAACTCTCGGTGGGAATTTTTTGGTCAACCTATCGTCAATGTACGAATTTTGACTCTCGGTGGGCACTTTTTTCTTCAATCTACTGTCAATATTCAGATTTTAGCTATTGGTTGAAATCTTTATGTCAAACAATCGTCAATAAACGAATTTTAATACTAGGTTGGAATTTTTTTCTTCAAACTACTGTCAATATTGAAATTTTAACCATTGTTTGGAATCTTTTTGTCAAACAATCGTCAATACACGAATTTTTTTACTAGGTTGGAATTTTTATCTTCAAACTATCGCCAATATACGAAATTTAACTCTCGGGAGGAATTTTTTGGTCAAACTATCGTCAATGTACGAATTTTAACTCACGGTGGACACTTTTTCTTCAAACTACTATCAATACTCAAATTTTAACTATTGTTTGGAATCTTTTTGTCAACAATCGTCAATACACGAATTTTAATACTAGCTTGGAATTTTTTTCTTCAAACTATCGCCTATATACGAAATTTAACTCTCGGTAGGAATTTTTTGGTCAAGCTATCATCAATGTACGAATTTTAACTCTCGGTGGGCACTTTTTCTTCAAACTGGTATCAATACTCAAATTTTAAATATTGGTTGAAATCTTTATGTCAAACAATCGTCAATAATCGAATTTTAATACTAGGTTGGAATTTTTTTCTTCAGACTATCGCCTATATACGAAATTTAACTCACGGTGGGAATTTTTTGGTCAACCTATCGTCAATGTACGAATTTTAACTCTCGGTGGGCACTTTTTCTTCAAACTACTATCAGTACTCAAATTTTAACTATTGGTTGAAATCTTTATGTCAAACAATCGTCAATATTCGAATTTTAATACTAGGTTGGAATTTTTTTCTTCAAACTATCGCCTATATACGAAATTTAACTCACGGTGGGAATTTTTTGGTCAACCTATCGTCAATGTACGAATTTTAACTCTCGGTGGGCACTTTTTTCTTCAAACTATTGTCAATATTCAAATTTTAAACATTGGTTGAAATCTTTATGTCAAACAATCGTCAATACACGAATTTTAATACTAGGTTGGAATTTTTTTCTTCAAACTATCGCCTATATACGAAATTTAACTCTCGGTGGGAATTTTTTGGTCAACCTATCGTCAATGTACGAATTTTAACTCTCGGTGGGCACTTTTTCTTCAAACTACTGTCAATATTCAAATTTTAACTATTGGTTGAAATCTTTATGCTAAACAATCGTCAATAAACGAATTTTAATTCTAGGTTGGATTTTTTTTCTTCAAACTATCGCCTATATACGAAATTTAACTCTCGGGAGGAATTTTTTGGTCAAGCTACCGTCAATGTACGAATTTTAACTCTCGGTGGGCACTTTTTCTTCAAACTACTATCAATACTCAAATTTTAACTATTGGTTGAAATCTTTATGTCAAACAATCGTCAATAATCGAATTTTAATACTAGGTTGGAATTTTTTTCTTCAAACTATCGCCTATATACGAAATTTAACTCACGGTGGGAATTTTTTGGTCAACCTATCGTCAATGTACGAATTTTAACTCTCGGTGGGCACTTTTTTCTTCAAACTACTGTCAATATTCAAATTTTAACTATTGGTTGGAATCTTTTTGTCAAACAATCGTCAATACACGAATTTTAATACTAGGTTGGAATTTTTTTCTTCAAACTATTGTCAATATTCAAATTGTAAACATTGGTTGAAATCTTTATGTCAAACAATCGTCAATACACGAATTTTAATACTAGGTTGGAATTTTTTTCTTCAGACTATCGCCTATATACGAAATTTAACTCACGGTGGGAATTTTTTGGTCAAGCTACCGTCAATGTACGAATTTTAACTCTCGGTGGGCACTTTTTCTTCAAACTACTATCAATACTCAAATTTTAACTATTGGTTGAAATCTTTATGTTATACAATCGTCAATAATCGAATTTTAATACTAGGTTGGAATTTTTTTCTTCAAGCTATCGCCTATATACGAAATTTAACTCTCGGGAGGAATTTTTTGGTCAAGCTACCGTCAATGTACGAATTTTAACTCTCGGTGGGCACTTTTTCTTCAAACTACTATCAATACTCAAATTTTAACTATTGGTTGAAATCTTTATGTCAAACAATCGTCAATAATCGAATTTTAATACTAGGTTGGAATTTTTTTCTTCAAACTATCGCCTATATACGAAATTTAACTCACGGTGGGAATTTTTTGGTCAACCTATCGTCAATGTACGAATTTTAACTCTCGGTGGGCACTTTTTTCTTCAAACTATTGTCAATATTCAAATTTTAAACATTGGTTGAAATCTTTATGCCAAACAATCGTCAATAAACGAATTTCAATTCTAGGTTGGATTTCTTTTCTTCAAACTATCGCCTATATACGAAATTTAACTCTCGGTGGGAATTTTTTGGTCAACCTATCGTCAATGTACGAATTTTGACTCTCGGTGGGCACTTTTTTCTTCAATCTACTGTCAATATTCAGATTTTAGCTATTGGTTGAAATCTTTATGTCAAACAATCGTCAATAAACGTTTTTTAATACTAGGTTGGAATTTTTTTCTTCAAACTACTGTCAATATTGAAATTTTAACTATTGTTTGGAATCTTTTTGTCAAACAATCGTCAATACACGAATTTTTTTACTAGGTTGGAATTTTTATCTTCAAACTATCGCCAATATACGAAATTTAACTCTCGGTGGGAATTTTTTGGTCAACCTATCGTCAATGTACGAATTTTAACTCTCGGTGGGCACTTTTTCTTCAAACTACTGTCAATATTCAAATTTTAACTATTGGTTGAAATCTTTATGCCAAACAATCGTCAATAAACGAATTTTAATTCTAGGTTGGATTTTTTTTCTTCAAACTATCGCCTATATACGAAATTTAACTCTCGGTGGGAATTTTTTGGTCAACCTATCGTCAATGTACGAATTTTGACTCTCGGTGGGCACTTTTTTCTTCAATCTACTGTCAATATTGAAATTTTAACTATTGTTTGGAATCTTTTTGTCAAACAATCGTCAATACACGAATTTTTTTTACTAGGTTGGAATTTTTATCTTCAAACTATTGTCAATATTCAAATTTTAAACATTGGTTGAAATCTTTATGTCAAACAATCGTCAATACACGAATTTTAATACTAGGTTGGAATTTTTTTCTTCAGACTATCGCCTATATACGAAATTTAACTCACGGTGGGAATTTTTTGGTCAACCTATCGTCAATGTACGAATTTTAACTCTCGGTGGGCACTTTTTTCTTCAAATTACTGTCAATATTCAAATTTTAACTATTGGTTGGAATCTTTTTGTCATGCAATCGTCAATAATCGAATTTTAATACTAGGTTGGAATTTTTTTCTTCAAACTATCGCCTATATACGAAATTTAACTCTCGGTGGGAATTTTTTGATCAACCTATCGTCAATGTACGAATTTTAACTCTCGGTGGGCACTTTATCTTCAAACTACTGTCAATATTCAAATTTTAACTATTGGTTGAAATCTTTATGTTATACAATCGTCAATAATCGAATTTTAATACTAGGTTGGAATTTTTTTCTTCAAACTACTGTCAATATTCAAATTTTAACTATTGGTTGGAATCTTTTTGTCATACAATCGTCAATAATCGAATTTTAATACTAGGTTGGAATTTTTTTCTTCAAACTACTGTCAATATTGAAATTTTAACTATTGTTTGGAATCTTTTTGTCAAACAATCGTCAATACACGAATTTTTTTTACTAGGTTGGAATTTTTATCTTCAAACTATCGCCTATATACGAAATTTAACTCTCGGTAGGAATTTTTTGGTCAAACTATCGTCAATGTACGAATTTTAACTCACGGTGAGCACTTTTTTCTTCAAACTACTGTCAATATTCAAATTTTAACTATTGGTTGGAATCTTTTTGTCATACAATCGTCAATAATCGAATTTTAATACTAGGTTGGAATTTTTTTCTTCAAACTACTGTCAATATTGAAATTTTAACTATTGTTTGGAATCTTTTTGTCAAACAATCGTCAATACACGAATTTTTTTTACTAGGTTGGAATTTTTATCTTCAAACTATCGCCTATATACGAAATTTAACTCTCGGTAGGAATTTTTTGGTCAAACTATCGTCAATGTACGAATTTTAACTCACGGTGGACACTTTTTCTTCAAACTACTATCAATACTCAAATTTTAAATATTGGTTGAAATCTTTATGTCAAACAATCGTCAATAATCGAATTTTAATACTAGGTTGGAATTTTTTTCTTCAGACTATCGCCTATATACGAAATTTAACTCAGGGTGGGAATTTTTTGGTCAACCTATCGTCAATGTACGAATTTTAACTCTCGGTGGGCACTTTTTCTTCAAACTACTGTCAATACTCAAATTTTAACTATTGTTTGGAATCTTTTTGTCAACAATAGTCAATACACGAATTTTAATACTAGGTTGGAATTTTTTTCTTCAAACTATCGCCTATATACGAAATTTAACTCTCGGGAGGAATTTTTTGGTCAAGCTACCGTCAATGTACGAATTTTAACTCTCGGTGGGCACTTTTTCTTCAAACTACTGTCAATATTCAAATTTTAACTATTGGTTGGAATCTTTTTGTCAACAATAGTCAATACACGAATTTTAATACTAGGTTGGAATTTTTTTCTTCAAACTATCGCCTATATACGAAATTTAACTCTCGGGAGGAATTTTTTGGTCAAGCTACCGTCAATGTACGAATTTTAACTCTCGGTGGGCACTTTTTCTTCAAACTACTATCAATACTCAAATTTTAACTATTGGTTGAAATCTTTATGTTATACAATCGTCAATAATCGAATTTTAATACTAGGTTGGAATTTTTTTCTTCAAACTATCGCCTATATACGAAATTTAACTCTCGGGAGGAATTTTTTGGTCAAGCTACCGTCAATGTACGAATTTTAACTCTCGGTGGGCACTTTTTCTTCAAACTACTGTCAATATTCAAATTTTAACTATTGGTTGAAATCTTTATGCCAAACAATCGTCAATAAACGAATTTTAATTCTATGTTGAATTTTTCTTCTTCAAACTATCGCCTATATACGAAATTTAACTCTCGGTGGGAATTTTTTGGTCAACCTATCGTCAATGTACGAATTTTGACTCTCGGTGGGCACTTTTTTCTTCAATCCACTGTCAATATTCAGATTTTAGCTATTGGTTGAAATCTTTATGTCAAACAATAGTCAATAATCGAATTTTAATACTAGGTTGGAATTTTTTTCTTCAGACTATCGCCTATATACGAAATTTAACTCACGGTGGGAATTTTTTGGTCAACCTATCGTCAATGTACGAATTTTAACTCTCGGTGGGCACTTTTTTCTTCAAACTACTGTCAATATTCAAATTTTAACTATTGGTTGAAATCTTTATGTCAAACAATGGTCAATAATCGAATTTTAATACTAGGTTGGAATTTTTTTCTTCAAACTATCGCCTATATACGAAATTTAACTCACGGTGGGAATTTATTGGTCAACCTATCGTCAATGTACGAATTTTAACTCTCGGTGGGCACTTTTTTCTTCAAACTATTGTCAATATTCAAATTTTAAACATTGGTTGAAATCTTTATGTCAAACAATCGTCAATACACGAATTTTAATACTAGGTTGGAATTTTTTTCTTCAAACTATTGCCTATATACGAAATTTAACTCTCGGTGGGAATTTTTTGGTCAACCTATCGTCAATGTACGAATTTTAAATCTCGGTGGGCACTTTTTCTTCAAACTACTGTCAATATTCAAATTTTAACTATTGGTTGAAATCTTTATGCCAAACAATCGTCAATAAACGAATTTTAATTCTAGGTTGGATTTTTTTTCTTCAAACTATCGCCTATATACGAAATTTAACTCTCGGTGGGAATTTTTTGGTCAACCTATCGTCAATGTACGAATTTTGACTCTCGGTGGGCACTTTTTTCTTCAATCTACTGTCAATATTCAGATTTTAGCTATTGGTTGAAATCTTTATGTCAAACAATCGTCAATAAACGAATTTTAATTCTAGGTTGGATTTTTTTTCTTCAAACTATCGCCTATATACGAAATTTAACTCTCGGTGGGAATTTTTTGGTCAACCTATCGTCAATGTACGAATTTTGACTCTGGGTGGGCACTTTTTTCTTCAATCTACTGTCAATATTCAGATTTTAGCTATTGGTTGAAATCTTTATGTCAAACAATCGTCAATAAACGAATTTTAATACTAGGTTGGAATTTTTTTCTTCAAACTACTGTCAATATTGAAATTTTAACTATTGTTTGGAATCTTTTTGTCAAACAATCGTCAATACACGAATTTTTTTTACTAGGTTGGAATTTTTTTCTTCAAACTATCGCCTATATACGAAATTTAACTCTCGGTAGGAATTTTTTGGTCAAGCTATCGTCAATGTACGAATTTTAACTCTCGGTGGGCACTTTTTCTTCAAACTACTATCAATACTCAAATTTTAAATATTGGTTGAAATCTTTATGTCAAACAATCGTCAATAATCGAATTTTAATACTAGGTTGGAATTTTTTTCTTCAGACTATCGCCTATATACGAAATTTAACTCAGGGTGGGAATTTTTTGGTCAACCTATCGTCAATGTACGAATTTTGACTCTCGGTGGGCACTTTTTTCTTCAATCTACTGTCAATATTCAGATTTTAGCTATTGGTTGAAATCTTTATGTCAAACAATCGTCAATAAACGAATTTTAATACTAGGTTGGAATTTTTTTCTTCAAACTACTGTCAATATTGAAATTTTAACTATTGTTTGGAATCTTTTTGTCAAACAATCGTCAATACACGAATTTTTTTTACTAGGTTGGAATTTTTATCTTCAAACTATCGCCTATATACGAAATTTAACTCTCGGTAGGAATTTTTTGGTCAAACTATCGTCAATGTACGAATTTTAACTCACGGTGGACACTTTTTCTTCAAACTACTATCAATACTCAAATTTTAACTATTGTTTGGAATCTTTTTGTCAACAATCGTCAATACACGAATTTTAATACTAGGTTGGAATTTTTTTCTTCAAACTATCGCCTATATACGAAATTTAACTCTCGGTAGGAATTTTTTGGTCAAGCTATCGTCAATGTACGAATTTTAACTCTCGGTGGGCACTTTTTCTTCAAACTACTATCAATACTCAAATTTTAACTATTGGTTGAAATCTTTATGTCAAACAATCGTCAATAATCGAATTTTAATACTAGGTTGGAATTTTTTTCTTCAAACTATCGCCTATATACGAAATTTAACTCACGGTGGGAATTTTTTGGTCAACCTATCGTCAATGTACGAATTTTAACTCTCGGTGGGCACTTTTTTCTTCAAACTATTGTCAATATTCAAATTTTAAACATTGGTTGAAATCTTTATGCCAAACAATCGTCAATAAACGAATTTCAATTCTAGGTTGGATTTCTTTTCTTCAAACTATCGCCTATATACGAAATTTAACTCTCGGTGGGAATTTTTTGGTCAACCTATCGTCAATGTACGAATTTTGACTCTCGGTGGGCACTTTTTTCTTCAATCTACTGTCAATATTCAGATTTTAGCTATTGGTTGAAATCTTTATGTCAAACAATCGTCAATAAACGAATTTTAATACTAGGTTGGAATTTTTTTCTTCAAACTACTGTCAATATTGAAATTTTAACCATTGTTTGGAATCTTTTTGTCAAACAATCGTCAATACACGAATTTTTTTACTAGGTTGGAATTTTTATCTTCAAACTATCGCCAATATACGAAATTTAACTCTCGGGAGGAATTTTTTGGTCAAACTATCGTCAATGTACGAATTTTAACTCACGGTGGACACTTTTTCTTCAAACTACTATCAATACTCAAATTTTAACTATTGTTTGGAATCTTTTTGTCAACAATCGTCAATACACGAATTTTAATACTAGCTTGGAATTTTTTTCTTCAAACTATCGCCTATATACGAAATTTAACTCTCGGTAGGAATTTTTTGGTCAAGCTATCATCAATGTACGAATTTTAACTCTCGGTGGGCACTTTTTCTTCAAACTGGTATCAATACTCAAATTTTAAATATTGGTTGAAATCTTTATGTCAAACAATCGTCAATAATCGAATTTTAATACTAGGTTGGAATTTTTTTCTTCAGACTATCGCCTATATACGAAATTTAACTCACGGTGGGAATTTTTTGGTCAACCTATCGTCAATGTACGAATTTTAACTCTCGGTGGGCACTTTTTCTTCAAACTACTATCAGTACTCAAATTTTAACTATTGGTTGAAATCTTTATGTCAAACAATCGTCAATATTCGAATTTTAATACTAGGTTGGAATTTTTTTCTTCAAACTATCGCCTATATACGAAATTTAACTCACGGTGGGAATTTTTTGGTCAACCTATCGTCAATGTACGAATTTTAACTCTCGGTGGGCACTTTTTTCTTCAAACTATTGTCAATATTCAAATTTTAAACATTGGTTGAAATCTTTATGTCAAACAATCGTCAATACACGAATTTTAATACTAGGTTGGAATTTTTTTCTTCAAACTATCGCCTATATACGAAATTTAACTCTCGGTGGGAATTTTTTGGTCAACCTATCGTCAATGTACGAATTTTAACTCTCGGTGGGCACTTTTTCTTCAAACTACTGTCAATATTCAAATTTTAACTATTGGTTGAAATCTTTATGCTAAACAATCGTCAATAAACGAATTTTAATTCTAGGTTGGATTTTTTTTCTTCAAACTATCGCCTATATACGAAATTTAACTCTCGGGAGGAATTTTTTGGTCAAGCTACCGTCAATGTACGAATTTTAACTCTCGGTGGGCACTTTTTCTTCAAACTACTATCAATACTCAAATTTTAACTATTGGTTGAAATCTTTATGTCAAACAATCGTCAATAATCGAATTTTAATACTAGGTTGGAATTTTTTTCTTCAAACTATCGCCTATATACGAAATTTAACTCACGGTGGGAATTCTTTGGTCAACCTATCGTCAATGTACGAATTTTAACTCTCGGTGGGCACTTTTTTCTTCAAACTACTGTCTATATTGAAATTTTAACTATTGTTTGGAATCTTTTTGTCAAACAATCGTCAATAAACGAATTTTAATACTAGGTTGGAATTTTTTTCTTCAAACTATCGCCTATATACGAAATTTAAATCACGGTGGGAATTCTTTGGTCAACCTCTCGTCAATGTACGAATTTTAACTCTCGGTGGGCACTTTTTTCTTCAAACTACTGTCTATATTGAAATTTTAACTATTGTTTGGAATCTTTTTGTCAAACAATCGTCAATAAACGAATTTTAATACTAGGTTGGAATTTTTTTCTTCAAACTACTGTCAATATTGAAATTTTAACTATTGTTTGGAATCTTTTTGTCAACAAACGTCAATACACGAATTTTAATACTAGGTTGGAATTTTTTTCTTCAAACTATCGCCTATATACGAAATTTAACTCTCGGGAGGAATTTTTTGGTCAAGCTACCGTCAATGTACGAATTTTAACTCTCGGTGGGCACTTTTTCTTCAAACTACTATCAATACTCAAATTTTAACTATTGGTTGAAATCTTTATGTCAAACAATCGTCAATAATCGAATTTTAATACTAGGTTGGAATTTTTTTCTTCAAACTATCGCCTATATACGAAATTTAACTCACGGTGGGAATTTTTTGGTCAACCTATCGTCAATGTACGAATTTTGACTCTCGGTGGGCACTTTTTTCTTCAATCTACTGTCAATATTCAGATTTTAGCTATTGGTTGAAATCTTTATGTCAAACAATCGTCAATAAACGAATTTTAATACTAGGTTGGAATTTTTTTCTTCAAACTACTATCAATACTCAAATTTTAACTATTGGTTGAAATCTTTATGTCAAACAATCGTCAATAATCGAATTTTAATACTAGGTTGGAATTTTTTTCTTCAAACTATCGCCTATATACGAAATTTAACTCACGGTGGGAATTTTTTGGTCAACCTATCGTCAATGTACGAATTTTAACTCTCGGTGGGCACTTTTTTCTTCAAACTATTGTCAATATTCAAATTTTAAACATTGGTTGAAATCTTTATGCCAAACAATCGTCAATAAACGAATTTCAATTCTAGGTTGGATTTCTTTTCTTCAAACTATCGCCTATATACGAAATTTAACTCTCGGTGGGAATTTTTTGGTCAACCTATCGTCAATGTACGAATTTTGACTCTCGGTGGGCACTTTTTTCTTCAATCTACTGTCAATATTCAGATTTTAGCTATTGGTTGAAATCTTTATGTCAAACAATCGTCAATAAACGAATTTTAATACTAGGTTGGAATTTTTTTCTTCAAACTACTGTCAATATTGAAATTTTAACCATTGTTTGGAATCTTTTTGTCAAACAATCGTCAATACACGAATTTTTTTACTAGGTTGGAATTTTTATCTTCAAACTATCGCCAATATACGAAATTTAACTCTCGGGAGGAATTTTTTGGTCAAACTATCGTCAATGTACGAATTTTAACTCACGGTGGACACTTTTTCTTCAAACTACTATCAATACTCAAATTTTAACTATT
The DNA here is from genome assembly GCF_050948175.1 of Xylocopa sonorina. Taxonomy (NCBI): domain Eukaryota; kingdom Metazoa; phylum Arthropoda; class Insecta; order Hymenoptera; family Apidae; genus Xylocopa; species Xylocopa sonorina. Next base: position 471,782 of record NW_027490235.1, read on the forward strand.
GTTTGGAATCTTTTTGTCAACAATCGTCAATACACGAATTTTAATACTAGCTTGGAATTTTTTTCTTCAAACTATCGCCTATATACGAAATTTAACTCTCGGTAGGAATTTTTTGGTCAAGCTATCATCAATGTACGAATTTTAACTCTCGGTGGGCACTTTTTCTTCAAACTGGTATCAATACTCAAATTTTAAATATTGGTTGAAATCTTTATGTCAAACAATCGTCAATAATCGAATTTTAATACTAGGTTGGAATTTTTTTCTTCAGACTATCGCCTATATACGAAATTTAACTCACGGTGGGAATTTTTTGGTCAACCTATCGTCAATGTACGAATTTTAACTCTCGGTGGGCACTTTTTCTTCAAACTACTATCAGTACTCAAATTTTAACTATTGGTTGAAATCTTTATGTCAAACAATCGTCAATATTCGAATTTTAATACTAGGTTGGAATTTTTTTCTTCAAACTATCGCCTATATACGAAATTTAACTCACGGTGGGAATTTTTTGGTCAACCTATCGTCAATGTACGAATTTTAACTCTCGGTGGGCACTTTTTTCTTCAAACTATTGTCAATATTCAAATTTTAAACATTGGTTGAAATCTTTATGTCAAACAATCGTCAATACACGAATTTTAATACTAGGTTGGAATTTTTTTCTTCAAACTATCGCCTATATACGAAATTTAACTCTCGGTGGGAATTTTTTGGTCAACCTATCGTCAATGTACGAATTTTAACTCTCGGTGGGCACTTTTTCTTCAAACTACTGTCAATATTCAAATTTTAACTATTGGTTGAAATCTTTATGCTAAACAATCGTCAATAAACGAATTTTAATTCTAGGTTGGATTTTTTTTCTTCAAACTATCGCCTATATACGAAATTTAACTCTCGGGAGGAATTTTTTGGTCAAGCTACCGTCAATGTACGAATTTTAACTCTCGGTGGGCACTTTTTCTTCAAACTACTATCAATACTCAAATTTTAACTATTGGTTGAAATCTTTATGTCAAACAATCGTCAATAATCGAATTTTAATACTAGGTTGGAATTTTTTTCTTCAAACTATCGCCTATATACGAAATTTAACTCACGGTGGGAATTTTTTGGTCAACCTATCGTCAATGTACGAATTTTAACTCTCGGTGGGCACTTTTTTCTTCAAACTACTGTCAATATTCAAATTTTAACTATTGGTTGGAATCTTTTTGTCAAACAATCGTCAATACACGAATTTTAATACTAGGTTGGAATTTTTTTCTTCAAACTATTGTCAATATTCAAATTGTAAACATTGGTTGAAATCTTTATGTCAAACAATCGTCAATACACGAATTTTAATACTAGGTTGGAATTTTTTTCTTCAGACTATCGCCTATATACGAAATTTAACTCACGGTGGGAATTTTTTGGTCAAGCTACCGTCAATGTACGAATTTTAACTCTCGGTGGGCACTTTTTCTTCAAACTACTATCAATACTCAAATTTTAACTATTGGTTGAAATCTTTATGTTATACAATCGTCAATAATCGAATTTTAATACTAGGTTGGAATTTTTTTCTTCAAGCTATCGCCTATATACGAAATTTAACTCTCGGGAGGAATTTTTTGGTCAAGCTACCGTCAATGTACGAATTTTAACTCTCGGTGGGCACTTTTTCTTCAAACTACTATCAATACTCAAATTTTAACTATTGGTTGAAATCTTTATGTCAAACAATCGTCAATAATCGAATTTTAATACTAGGTTGGAATTTTTTTCTTCAAACTATCGCCTATATACGAAATTTAACTCACGGTGGGAATTTTTTGGTCAACCTATCGTCAATGTACGAATTTTAACTCTCGGTGGGCACTTTTTTCTTCAAACTATTGTCAATATTCAAATTTTAAACATTGGTTGAAATCTTTATGCCAAACAATCGTCAATAAACGAATTTCAATTCTAGGTTGGATTTCTTTTCTTCAAACTATCGCCTATATACGAAATTTAACTCTCGGTGGGAATTTTTTGGTCAACCTATCGTCAATGTACGAATTTTGACTCTCGGTGGGCACTTTTTTCTTCAATCTACTGTCAATATTCAGATTTTAGCTATTGGTTGAAATCTTTATGTCAAACAATCGTCAATAAACGTTTTTTAATACTAGGTTGGAATTTTTTTCTTCAAACTACTGTCAATATTGAAATTTTAACTATTGTTTGGAATCTTTTTGTCAAACAATCGTCAATACACGAATTTTTTTACTAGGTTGGAATTTTTATCTTCAAACTATCGCCAATATACGAAATTTAACTCTCGGTGGGAATTTTTTGGTCAACCTATCGTCAATGTACGAATTTTAACTCTCGGTGGGCACTTTTTCTTCAAACTACTGTCAATATTCAAATTTTAACTATTGGTTGAAATCTTTATGCCAAACAATCGTCAATAAACGAATTTTAATTCTAGGTTGGATTTTTTTTCTTCAAACTATCGCCTATATACGAAATTTAACTCTCGGTGGGAATTTTTTGGTCAACCTATCGTCAATGTACGAATTTTGACTCTCGGTGGGCACTTTTTTCTTCAATCTACTGTCAATATTGAAATTTTAACTATTGTTTGGAATCTTTTTGTCAAACAATCGTCAATACACGAATTTTTTTTACTAGGTTGGAATTTTTATCTTCAAACTATTGTCAATATTCAAATTTTAAACATTGGTTGAAATCTTTATGTCAAACAATCGTCAATACACGAATTTTAATACTAGGTTGGAATTTTTTTCTTCAGACTATCGCCTATATACGAAATTTAACTCACGGTGGGAATTTTTTGGTCAACCTATCGTCAATGTACGAATTTTAACTCTCGGTGGGCACTTTTTTCTTCAAATTACTGTCAATATTCAAATTTTAACTATTGGTTGGAATCTTTTTGTCATGCAATCGTCAATAATCGAATTTTAATACTAGGTTGGAATTTTTTTCTTCAAACTATCGCCTATATACGAAATTTAACTCTCGGTGGGAATTTTTTGATCAACCTATCGTCAATGTACGAATTTTAACTCTCGGTGGGCACTTTATCTTCAAACTACTGTCAATATTCAAATTTTAACTATTGGTTGAAATCTTTATGTTATACAATCGTCAATAATCGAATTCTAATACTAGGTTGGAATTTTTTTCTTCAAACTATCGCCTATATACGAAATTTAACTCTCGGGAGGAATTTTTTGGTCAAGCTACCGTCAATGTACGAATTTTAACTCTCGGTGGGCACTTTTTCTTCAAACTACTATCAATACTCAAATTTTAACTATTGGTTGAAATCTTTATGTCAAACAATCGTCAATAATCGAATTTTAATACTAGGTTGGAATTTTTTTCTTCAAACTATCGCCTATATACGAAATTTAACTCTCAGTAGGAATTTTTTGGTCAAGCTATCGTCAATGTACGAATTTTAACTCTCGGTGGGCACTTTTTCTTCAAACTAGTATCAATACTCAAATTTTAAATATTGGTTGAAATCTTTATGTCAAACAATCGTCAATAATCGAATTTTAATACTAGGTTGGAATTTTTTTCTTCAAACTATTGTCAATATTCAAATTTTAAACATTGGTTGAAATCTTTATGTCAAACAATCGTCAATACACGAATTTTAATACTAGGTTGGAATTTTTTTCTTCAGACTATCGCCTATATACGAAATTTAACTCACGGTGGGAATTTTTCGGTCAACCTATCGTCAATGTACGAATTTTAACTCTCGGTGAGCACTTTTTTCTTCAAACTACTGTCAATATTCAAATTTTAACTATTGGTTGGAATCTTTTTGTCATACAATCGTCAATAATCGAATTTTAATACTAGGTTGGAATTTTTTTCTTCAAACTACTGTCAATATTGAAATTTTAACTATTGTTTGGAATCTTTTTGTCAAACAATCGTCAATACACGAATTTTTTTTACTAGGTTGGAATTTTTATCTTCAAACTATCGCCTATATACGAAATTTAACTCTCGGTAGGAATTTTTTGGTCAAACTATCGTCAATGTACGAATTTTAACTCACGGTGAGCACTTTTTTCTTCAAACTACTGTCAATATTCAAATTTTAACTATTGGTTGGAATCTTTTTGTCATACAATCGTCAATAATCGAATTTTAATACTAGGTTGGAATTTTTTTCTTCAAACTACTGTCAATATTGAAATTTTAACTATTGTTTGGAATCTTTTTGTCAAACAATCGTCAATACACGAATTTTTTTTACTAGGTTGGAATTTTTATCTTCAAACTATCGCCTATATACGAAATTTAACTCTCGGTAGGAATTTTTTGGTCAAACTATCGTCAATGTACGAATTTTAACTCACGGTGGACACTTTTTCTTCAAACTACTATCAATACTCAAATTTTAAATATTGGTTGAAATCTTTATGTCAAACAATCGTCAATAATCGAATTTTAATACTAGGTTGGAATTTTTTTCTTCAGACTATCGCCTATATACGAAATTTAACTCAGGGTGGGAATTTTTTGGTCAACCTATCGTCAATGTACGAATTTTAACTCTCGGTGGGCACTTTTTCTTCAAACTACTGTCAATACTCAAATTTTAACTATTGTTTGGAATCTTTTTGTCAACAATAGTCAATACACGAATTTTAATACTAGGTTGGAATTTTTTTCTTCAAACTATCGCCTATATACGAAATTTAACTCTCGGGAGGAATTTTTTGGTCAAGCTACCGTCAATGTACGAATTTTAACTCTCGGTGGGCACTTTTTCTTCAAACTACTGTCAATATTCAAATTTTAACTATTGGTTGGAATCTTTTTGTCAACAATAGTCAATACACGAATTTTAATACTAGGTTGGAATTTTTTTCTTCAAACTATCGCCTATATACGAAATTTAACTCTCGGGAGGAATTTTTTGGTCAAGCTACCGTCAATGTACGAATTTTAACTCTCGGTGGGCACTTTTTCTTCAAACTACTATCAATACTCAAATTTTAACTATTGGTTGAAATCTTTATGTTATACAATCGTCAATAATCGAATTTTAATACTAGGTTGGAATTTTTTTCTTCAAACTATCGCCTATATACGAAATTTAACTCTCGGGAGGAATTTTTTGGTCAAGCTACCGTCAATGTACGAATTTTAACTCTCGGTGGGCACTTTTTCTTCAAACTACTGTCAATATTCAAATTTTAACTATTGGTTGAAATCTTTATGCCAAACAATCGTCAATAAACGAATTTTAATTCTATGTTGAATTTTTCTTCTTCAAACTATCGCCTATATACGAAATTTAACTCTCGGTGGGAATTTTTTGGTCAACCTATCGTCAATGTACGAATTTTGACTCTCGGTGGGCACTTTTTTCTTCAATCCACTGTCAATATTCAGATTTTAGCTATTGGTTGAAATCTTTATGTCAAACAATAGTCAATAATCGAATTTTAATACTAGGTTGGAATTTTTTTCTTCAGACTATCGCCTATATACGAAATTTAACTCACGGTGGGAATTTTTTGGTCAACCTATCGTCAATGTACGAATTTTAACTCTCGGTGGGCACTTTTTTCTTCAAACTACTGTCAATATTCAAATTTTAACTATTGGTTGAAATCTTTATGTCAAACAATGGTCAATAATCGAATTTTAATACTAGGTTGGAATTTTTTTCTTCAAACTATCGCCTATATACGAAATTTAACTCACGGTGGGAATTTATTGGTCAACCTATCGTCAATGTACGAATTTTAACTCTCGGTGGGCACTTTTTTCTTCAAACTATTGTCAATATTCAAATTTTAAACATTGGTTGAAATCTTTATGTCAAACAATCGTCAATACACGAATTTTAATACTAGGTTGGAATTTTTTTCTTCAAACTATTGCCTATATACGAAATTTAACTCTCGGTGGGAATTTTTTGGTCAACCTATCGTCAATGTACGAATTTTAAATCTCGGTGGGCACTTTTTCTTCAAACTACTGTCAATATTCAAATTTTAACTATTGGTTGAAATCTTTATGCCAAACAATCGTCAATAAACGAATTTTAATTCTAGGTTGGATTTTTTTTCTTCAAACTATCGCCTATATACGAAATTTAACTCTCGGTGGGAATTTTTTGGTCAACCTATCGTCAATGTACGAATTTTGACTCTCGGTGGGCACTTTTTTCTTCAATCTACTGTCAATATTCAGATTTTAGCTATTGGTTGAAATCTTTATGTCAAACAATCGTCAATAAACGAATTTTAATTCTAGGTTGGATTTTTTTTCTTCAAACTATCGCCTATATACGAAATTTAACTCTCGGTGGGAATTTTTTGGTCAACCTATCGTCAATGTACGAATTTTGACTCTGGGTGGGCACTTTTTTCTTCAATCTACTGTCAATATTCAGATTTTAGCTATTGGTTGAAATCTTTATGTCAAACAATCGTCAATAAACGAATTTTAATACTAGGTTGGAATTTTTTTCTTCAAACTACTGTCAATATTGAAATTTTAACTATTGTTTGGAATCTTTTTGTCAAACAATCGTCAATACACGAATTTTTTTTACTAGGTTGGAATTTTTTTCTTCAAACTATCGCCTATATACGAAATTTAACTCTCGGTAGGAATTTTTTGGTCAAGCTATCGTCAATGTACGAATTTTAACTCTCGGTGGGCACTTTTTCTTCAAACTACTATCAATACTCAAATTTTAAATATTGGTTGAAATCTTTATGTCAAACAATCGTCAATAATCGAATTTTAATACTAGGTTGGAATTTTTTTCTTCAGACTATCGCCTATATACGAAATTTAACTCAGGGTGGGAATTTTTTGGTCAACCTATCGTCAATGTACGAATTTTGACTCTCGGTGGGCACTTTTTTCTTCAATCTACTGTCAATATTCAGATTTTAGCTATTGGTTGAAATCTTTATGTCAAACAATCGTCAATAAACGAATTTTAATACTAGGTTGGAATTTTTTTCTTCAAACTACTGTCAATATTGAAATTTTAACTATTGTTTGGAATCTTTTTGTCAAACAATCGTCAATACACGAATTTTTTTTACTAGGTTGGAATTTTTATCTTCAAACTATCGCCTATATACGAAATTTAACTCTCGGTAGGAATTTTTTGGTCAAACTATCGTCAATGTACGAATTTTAACTCACGGTGGACACTTTTTCTTCAAACTACTATCAATACTCAAATTTTAACTATTGTTTGGAATCTTTTTGTCAACAATCGTCAATACACGAATTTTAATACTAGGTTGGAATTTTTTTCTTCAAACTATCGCCTATATACGAAATTTAACTCTCGGTAGGAATTTTTTGGTCAAGCTATCGTCAATGTACGAATTTTAACTCTCGGTGGGCACTTTTTCTTCAACCTAGTATCAATACTCAAATTTTAAATATTGGTTGAAATCTTTATGTCGATCAATCGTCAATAATCGAATTTTAATACTAGGTTGGAATTTTTTTCTTCAGACTATCGCCTATATACGAAATTTAACTCAGGGTGGGAATTTTTTGGTCAACCTATCGTCAATGTACGAATTTTAACTCTCGGTGGGCACTTTTTCTTCAAACTACTGTCAATATTCAAATTTTAACTATTGGTTGAAATCTTTATGCCAAACACTCGTCAATAAACGAATTTTAATTCTAGGTTGAATTTTTTTTCTTCAAACTATCGCCTATATACGAAATTTAACTCTCGGTGGGAATTTTTTGGTCAACCTATCGTCAATGTACGAATTTTGACTCTCGGTGGGCACTTTTTTCTTCAATCCACTGTCAATATTCAGATTTTAGCTATTGGTTGAAATCTTTATGTCAAACAATAGTCAATACACGAATTTTAATACTAGGTTGGAATTTTTTTCTTCAGACTATCGCCTATATACGAAATTTAACTCACGGTGGGAATTTTTTGGTCAACCTATCGTCAATGTACGAATTTTAACTCTCGGTGGGCACTCTTTTCTTCAAACTACTGTCAATATTCAAATTTTAACTATTGGATGGAATCTTTTTGTCATACAATCGTCAATAATCGAATTTTAATACTAGGTTGGAATTTTTTTCTTCAAACTATCGCCTATATACGAAATTTAACTCTCGGTGGGAATTTTTTGATCAACCTATCGTCAATGTACGAATTTTAACTCTCGGTGGGCACTTTTTCTTCAAACTACTGTCAATATTCAAATTTTAACTATCGGTTGAAAACTTTATGTTATGCAATCGTCAATAATCGAATTTTAATACTAGGTTGGAATTTTTTTCTTCAAACTATCGCCTATATACGAAATTTAACTCTCGGGAGGAATTTTTTGGTCAACCTATCGTCAATGTACGAATTTTAACTCTCGGTGGGCACTTTTTTCTTCAAACTACTGTCAATATTCAAATTTTAACTATTGGTTGGAATCTTTTTGTCATACAATCGTCAATAATCGAATTTTAATACTAGGTTGGAATTTTTTTCTTCAAACTATTGTCAATATTCAAATTTTAAACATTGGTTGAAATCTTTATGTCAAACAATCGTCAATACACGAATTTTAATACTAGGTTGGAATTTTTTTCTTCAGACTATCGCCTATATACGAAATTTAACTCACGGTGGGAATTTTTTGGTCAACCTATCGTCAATGTACGAATTTTAACACTCGGTGGGCACTTTTTTCTTCAAACTACTGTCAATATTCAAATTTTAACTATTGGTTGGAATCTTTTTGTCAAACAATCGTCAATACACGAATTTTAATACTAGGTTGGAATTTTTTTCTTCAAACTATTGTCAATATTCAAATTTTAAACATTGGTTGAAATCTTTATGTCAAACAATCGTCAATACACGAATTTTAATACTAGGTTGGAATTTTTTTCTTCAGACTATCGCCTATATACGAAATTTAACTCACGGTGGGAATTTTTTGGTCAACCTATCGTCAATGTACGAATTTTAACTCTCGGTGGGCACTCTTTTCTTCAAACTACTGTCAATATTCAAATTTTAACTATTGGATGGAATCTTTTTGTCATACAATCGTCAATAATCGAATTTTAATACTAGGTTGGAATTTTTTTCTTCAAACTATCGCCTATATACGAAATTTAACTCTCGGGAGGAATTTTTTGGTCAAGCTACCGTCAATGTACGAATTTTAACTCTCGGTGGGCACTTTTTCTTCAAACTACTATCAATACTCAAATTTTAACTATTGGTTGAAATCTTTATGTCAAACAATGGTCAATAATCGAATTTTAATACTAGGTTGGAATTTTTTTCTTCAAACTATCGCCTATATACGAAATTTAACTCACGGTGGGAATTTTTTGGTCAACCTATCGTCAATGTACGAATTTTAACTCTCGGTGGGCACTTTTTTCTTCAAACTACTGTCAATATTCAAATTTTAACTATTGGTTGGAATCTTTTTGTCAAACAATCGTCAATACACGAATTTTAATATTAGGTTGGATTTTTTTTCTTCAAACTATTGTCAATATTCAAATTTTAAACATTGGTTGAAATCTTTATGTCAAACAATCGTCAATACACGAATTTTAATACTAGGTTGGAATTTTTTTCTTCAAACTATCGCCTATATACGAAAATTAACTCACGGTGGGAATTTTTTGGTCAACCTATCGTCAATGTACGAATTTTAACTCTCGGTGGGCACTTTTTTCTTCAAACTATTGTCAATATTCAAATTTTAAACATTGGTTGAAATCTTTATGCCAAGCAATCGTCAATAAACGAATTTTAATTCTAGGTTGGATTTTTTTTCTTCAAACTATCGCCTATATACGAAATTTAACTCTCGGTGGGAATTTTTTGGTCAACCTAGCGTCAATGTACGAATTTTAACTCTCGGTGGGCACTTTTTCTTCAAACTACTGTCAATATTCAAATTTTAACTATTGGTTGAAATCTTTATGTTATACAATCGTCAATAATCGAATTTTAATACTAGGTTGGAATTTTTTTCTTCAAACTATCGCCTATATACGAAATTTAACTCTCGGGAGGAATTTTTTGGTCAAGCTACCGTCAATGTACGAATTTTAACTCTCGGTGGGCACTTTTTCTTCAAACTACTATCAATACTCAAATTTTAACTATTGGTTGAAATCTTTATGTCAAACAATGGTCAATAATCGAATTTTAATACTAGGTTGGAATTTTTTTCTTCAAACTATCGCCTATATACGAAATTTAACTCTCGGTGGGAATTTTTTGGTCAACCTATCGTCAATGTACGAATTTTGACTCTCGGTGGGCACTTTTTGCTTCAATCTACTGTCAATATTCAGATTTTAGCTATTGGTTGAAATCTTTATGTCAAACAATCGTCAATAAACGAATTTTAATACTAGGTTGGAATTTTTTTCTTCAAACTACTGTCAATATTGAAATTTTAACTATTGTTTGGAATCTTTTTGTCAAACAATCGTCAATACACGAATTTTTTTTACTAGGTTGGAATTTTTATATTCAAACTATCACATATATACGAAATTTAACTCTCGGTAGGAATTTTTTGGTCAAACTATCGTCAATGTACGAATTTTAACTCACGGTGGACACTTTTTCTTCAAACTACTATCAATACTCAAATTTTAACTATTGTTTGGAATCTTTTTGTCAACAATCGTCAATACACGAATTTTAATACTAGGTTGGAATTTTTTTCTTCAAACTATCGCCTATATACGAAATTTAACTCTCGGTAGGAATTTTTTGGTCAAGCTATCGTCAATGTACGAATTTTAACTCTCGGTGGGCACTTTTTCTTCAAACTACTATCAATACTCAAATTTTAGATATTGGTTGAAATCTTTACGTCAAACAATCGTCAATAATCGAATTTTAATACTAGGTTGGAATTTTTTTCTTCAGACTATCGCCTATATACGAAATTTAACTCAGGGTGGGAATTTTTTGGTCAAGCTACCGTCAATGTACGAATTTTAACTCTCGGTGGGCACTTTTTCTTCAAACTACTATCAATACTCAAATTTTAACTATTGGTTGAAATCTTTATGTCAAACAATCGTCAATAATCGAATTTTAATACTAGGTTGGAATTTTTTTCTTCAAACTATCGCCTATATACGAAATTTAACTCACGGTGGGAATTTTTTGGTCAACCTATCGTCAATGTACGAATTTTAACTCTCGGTGGGCACTTTTTTCTTCAAACTATTGTCAATATCCAAATTTTAAACATTGGTTGAAATCTTTATGTCAAACAATCGTCAATACACGAATTTTAATACTAGGTTGGAATTTTTTTCTTCAAACTATTGCCTATATACGAAATTTAACTCTCGGTGGGAATTTTTTGGTCAACCTATCGTCAATGTACGAATTTTGACTCTCGGTGGGCACTTTTTCTTCAAACTAGTATCAATACTCAAATTTTAAATATTGGTTGAAATCTTTATGTCAAACAATCGTCAATAATCGAATTTTAATACTAGGTTGGAATTTTTTTCTTCAAACTACTGTCAATATTGAAATTTTAACTATTGTTTGGAATCTTTTTGTCAAACAATCGTCAATACACGAATTTTTTTTACTAGGTTGGAATTTTTATCTTCAAACTATCGCCTATATACGAAATTTAACTCTCGGTAGGAATTTTTTGGTCAAACTATCGTCAATGTACGAATTTTAACTCACGGTGGACACTTTTTCTTCAAACTACTATCAATACTCAAATTTTAACTATTGTTTGGAATCTTTTTGTCAACAATCGTCAATACACGAATTTTAATACTAGGTTGGAATTTTTTTCTTCAAACTATCGCCTATATACGAAATTTAACTCTCGGTAGGAATTTTTTGGTCAAGCTATCGTCAATGTACGAATTTTAACTCTCGGTGGGCACTTTTTCTTCAAACTAGTATCAATACTCAAATTTTAAATATTGGTTGAAATCTTTATGTCAAACAATCGTCAATAATCGAATTTTAATACTAGGTTGGAATTTTTTTCTTCAGACTATCGCCTATATACGAAATTTAACTCAGGGTGGGAATTTTTTGGTCAACCTATCGTCAATGTACGAATTTTAACTCTCGGTGGGCACTTTTTCTTCAAACTACTGTCAATATTCAAATTTTAACTATTGGTTGAAATCTTTATGCCAAACAATCGTCAATAAACGAATTTTAATTCTAGGTTGGATTTTTTTTCTTCAAACTATCGCCTATATACGAAATTTAACTCTCGGTGGGAATTTTTTGGTCAACCTATCGTCAATGTACGAATTTTGACTCTCGGTGGGCACTTTTTGCTTCAATCTACTGTCAATATTCAGATTTTAGCTATTGGTTGAAATCTTTATGTCAAACAATCGTCAATAAACGAATTTTAATACTAGGTTGGAATTTTTTTCTTCAAACTACTGTCAATATTGAAATTTTAACTATTGTTTGGAATCTTTTTGTCAAACAATCGTCAATACACGAATTTTTTTTACTAGGTTGGAATTTTTATATTCAAACTATCACATATATACGAAATTTAACTCTCGGTAGGAATTTTTTGGTCAAACTATCGTCAATGTACGAATTTTAACTCACGGTGGACACTTTTTCTTCAAACTACTATCAATACTCAAATTTTAACTATTGTTTGGAATCTTTTTGTCAACAATCGTCAATACACGAATTTTAATACTAGGTTGGAATTTTTTTCTTCAAACTATCGCCTATATACGAAATTTAACTCTCGGTAGGAATTTTTTGGTCAAGCTATCGTCAATGTACGAATTTTAACTCTCGGTGGGCACTTTTTCTTCAAACTACTATCAATACTCAAATTTTAGATATTGGTTGAAATCTTTACGTCAAACAATCGTCAATAATCGAATTTTAATACTAGGTTGGAATTTTTTTCTTCAGACTATCGCCTATATACGAAATTTAACTCAGGGTGGGAATTTTTTGGTCAAGCTACCGTCAATGTACGAATTTTAACTCTCGGTGGGCACTTTTTCTTCAAACTACTATCAATACTCAAATTTTAACTATTGGTTGAAATCTTTATGTCAAACAATCGTCAATAATCGAATTTTAATACTAGGTTGGAATTTTTTTCTTCAAACTATCGCCTATATACGAAATTTAACTCACGGTGGGAATTTTTTGGTCAACCTATCGTCAATGTACGAATTTTAACTCTCGGTGGGCACTTTTTTCTTCAAACTATTGTCAATATCCAAATTTTAAACATTGGTTGAAATCTTTATGTCAAACAATCGTCAATACACGAATTTTAATACTAGGTTGGAATTTTTTTCTTCAAACTATTGCCTATATACGAAATTTAACTCTCGGTGGGAATTTTTTGGTCAACCTATCGTCAATGTACGAATTTTGACTCTCGGTGGGCACTTTTTCTTCAAACTAGTATCAATACTCAAATTTTAAATATTGGTTGAAATCTTTATGTCAAACAATCGTCAATAATCGAATTTTAATACTAGGTTGGAATTTTTTTCTTCAAACTACTGTCAATATTGAAATTTTAACTATTGTTTGGAATCTTTTTGTCAAACAATCGTCAATACACGAATTTTTTTTACTAGGTTGGAATTTTTATCTTCAAACTATCGCCTATATACGAAATTTAACTCTCGGTAGGAATTTTTTGGTCAAACTATCGTCAATGTACGAATTTTAACTCACGGTGGACACTTTTTCTTCAAACTACTATCAATACTCAAATTTTAACTATTGTTTGGAATCTTTTTGTCAACAATCGTCAATACACGAATTTTAATACTAGGTTGGAATTTTTTTCTTCAAACTATCGCCTATATACGAAATTTAACTCTCGGTAGGAATTTTTTGGTCAAGCTATCGTCAATGTACGAATTTTAACTCTCGGTGGGCACTTTTTCTTCAAACTAGTATCAATACTCAAATTTTAAATATTGGTTGAAATCTTTATGTCAAACAATCGTCAATAATCGAATTTTAATACTAGGTTGGAATTTTTTTCTTCAGACTATCGCCTATATACGAAATTTAACTCAGGGTGGGAATTTTTTGGTCAACCTATCGTCAATGTACGAATTTTAACTCTCGGTGGGCACTTTTTCTTCAAACTACTGTCAATATTCAAATTTTAACTATTAGTTGAAATCTTTATGCCAAACAATCGTCAATAAACGAATTTTAATTCTAGGTTGGATTTTTTTTCTTCAAACTATCGCCTATATACGAAATTTAACTCTCGGTGGGAATTTTTTGGTCAACCTATCGTCAATGTACGAATTTTGACTCTCGGTGGGCACTTTTTGCTTCAATCTACTGTCAATATTCAGATTTTAGCTATTGGTTGAAATCTTTATGTCAAACAATCGTCAATAAACGAATTTTAATACTAGGTTGGAATTTTTTTCTTCAAACTACTGTCAATATTGAAATTTTAACTATTGTTTGGAATCTTTTTGTCAAACAATCGTCAATACACGAATTTTTTTTACTAGGTTGGAATTTTTATATTCAAACTATCACATATATACGAAATTTAACTCTCGGTAGGAATTTTTTGGTCAAACTATCGTCAATGTACGAATTTTAACTCACGGTGGACACTTTTTCTTCAAACTACTATCAATACTCAAATTTTAACTATTGTTTGGAATCTTTTTGTCAACAATCGTCAATACACGAATTTTAATACTAGGTTGGAATTTTTTTCTTCAAACTATCGCCTATATACGAAATTTAACTCTCGGTAGGAATTTTTTGGTCAAGCTATCGTCAATGTACGAATTTTAACTCTCGGTGGGCACTTTTTCTTCAAACTACTATCAATACTCAAATTTTAGATATTGGTTGAAATCTTTACGTCAAACAATCGTCAATAATCGAATTTTAATACTAGGTTGGAATTTTTTTCTTCAGACTATCGCCTATATACGAAATTTAACTCAGGGTGGGAATTTTTTGGTCAAGCTACCGTCAATGTACGAATTTTAACTCTCGGTGGGCACTTTTTCTTCAAACTACTATCAATACTCAAATTTTAACTATTGGTTGAAATCTTTATGTCAAACAATCGTCAATAATCGAATTTTAATACTAGGTTGGAATTTTTTTCTTCAAACTATCGCCTATATACGAAATTTAACTCACGGTGGGAATTTTTTGGTCAACCTATCGTCAATGTACGAATTTTAACTCTCGGTGGGCACTTTTTTCTTCAAACTATTGTCAATATCCAAATTTTAAACATTGGTTGAAATCTTTATGTCAAACAATCGTCAATACACGAATTTTAATACTAGGTTGGAATTTTTTTCTTCAAACTATTGCCTATATACGAAATTTAACTCTCGGTGGGAATTTTTTGGTCAACCTATCGTCAATGTACGAATTTTGACTCTCGGTGGGCACTTTTTCTTCAAACTAGTATCAATACTCAAATTTTAAATATTGGTTGAAATCTTTATGTCAAACAATCGTCAATAATTGAATTTTAATACTAGGTTGGAATTTTTTTCTTCAAACTACTGTCAATATTCAAATTTTAACTATTGGTTGGAATCTTTTTGTCAAACAATCGTCAATACACGAATTTTAATACTAGGTTGGATTTTTTTTCTTCAAACTATTGTCAATATTCAAATTTTAAACATTGGTTGAAATCTTTATGTCAAACAATCGTCAATACACGAATTTTAATACTAGGTTGGAATTTTTTTCTTCAAACTATCGCCTATATACGAAAATTAACTCACGGTGGGAATTTTTTGGTCAACCTATCGTCAATGTACGAATTTTAACTCTCGGTGGGCACTTTTTTCTTCAAACTATTGTCAATATTCAAATTTTAAACATTGGTTGAAATCTTTATGCCAAGCAATCGTCAATAAACGAATTTTAATTCTAGGTTGGATTTTTTTTCTTCAAACTATCGCCTATATACGAAATTTAACTCTCGGTGGGAATTTTTTGGTCAACCTATCGTCAATGTACGAATTTTAACTCTCGGTGGGCACTTTTTCTTCAAACTACTGTCAATATTCAAATTTTAACTATTGGTTGAAATCTTTATGTTATACAATCGTCAATAATCGAATTTTAATACTAGGTTGGTATTTTTTTCTTCAAACTATCGCCTATATACGAAATTTAACTCTCGGGAGGAATTTTTTGGTCAAGCTACCGTCAATGTACGAATTTTAACTCTCGGTGGGCACATTTTCTTCAAACTACTATCAATACTCAAATTTTAACTATTGGTTGAAATCTTTATGTCAAACAATCGTCAATAATCGAATTTTAATACTAGGTTGGAATTTTTTTCTTCAAACTATCGCCTATATACGAAATTTAACTCTCGGTAGGAATTTTTTGGTCAAGCTATCGTCAATGTACGAATTTTAACTCTCGGTGGGCACTTTTTCTTCAAACTAGTATCAATACTCAAATTTTAAATATTGGTTGAAATCTTTATGTCAAACAATCGTCAATAATCGAATTTTAATACTAGGTTGGAATTTTTTTCTTCAGACTATCGCCTATATACGAAATTTAACTCAGGGTGGGAATTTTTTGGTCAACCTATCGTCAATGTACGAATTTTAACTCTCGGTGGGCACTTTTTCTTCAAACTACTGTCAATATTCAAATTTTAACTATTGGTTGAAATCTTTATGCCAAACAATCGTCAATAAACGAATTTTAATTCTAGGTTGGATTTTTTTTCTTCAAACTATCGCCTATATACGAAATTTAACTCTCGGTGGGAATTTTTTGGTCAACCTATCGTCAATGTACGAATTTTGACTCTCGGTGGGCACTTTTTGCTTCAATCTACTGTCAATATTCAGATTTTAGCTATTGGTTGAAATCTTTATGTCAAACAATCGTCAATAAACGAATTTTAATACTAGGTTGGAATTTTTTTCTTCAAACTACTGTCAATATTGAAATTTTAACTATTGTTTGGAATCTTTTTGTCAAACAATCGTCAATACACGAATTTTTTTTACTAGGTTGGAATTTTTATCTTCAAACTATCACATATATACGAAATTTAACTCTCGGTAGGAATTTTTTGGTCAAACTATCGTCAATGTACGAATTTTAACTCACGGTGGACACTTTTTCTTCAAACTACTATCAATACTCAAATTTTAACTATTGTTTGGAATCTTTTTGTCAACAATCGTCAATACACGAATTTTAATACTAGGTTGGAATTTTTTTCTTCAAACTATCGCCTATATACGAAATTTAACTCTCGGTAGGAATTTTTTGGTCAAGCTATCGTCAATGTACGAATTTTAACTCTCGGTGGGCACTTTTTCTTCAAACTACTATCAATACTCAAATTTTAAATATTGGTTGAAATCTTTACGTCAAACAATCGTCAATAATCGAATTTTAATACTAGGTTGGAATTTTTTTCTTCAGACTATCGCCTATATACGAAATTTAACTCAGGGTGGGAATTTTTTGGTCAACCTATCGTCAATGTACGAATTTTAACTCTCGGTGGGCACTTTTTCTTCAAACTACTGTCAATATTCAAATTTTAACTATTGGTTGAAATCTTTATGCCAAACAATCGTCAATAAACGAATTTTAATTCTAGGTTGGATTTTTTTTCTTCAAACTATCGCCTATATACGAAATTTATCTCTCGGTGGGAATTTTTTGGTCAACCTATCGTCAATGTACGAATTTTGACTCTCGGTGGGCACTTTTTTCTTCAATCTACTGTCAATATTCAGATTTTAGCTATTGGTTGAAATCTTTATGTCAAACAATCGTCAATAAACGAATTTTAATACTAGGTTGGAATTTTTTTCTTCAAACTACTGTCAATATTCAAATTTTAACTATTGGTTGGAATCTTTTTGTCATACAATCGTCAATAATCGAATTTTAATACTAGGTTGGAATTTTTTTCTTCAAACTATCGCCTATATACGAAATTTAACTCTCGGGAGGAATTTTTTGGTCAAGCTACCGTCAATGTACGAATTTTAACTCTCGGTGGGCACTTTTTCTTCAAACTACTATCAATACTCAAATTTTAACTATTGGTTGAAATCTTTATGTCAAACAATCGTCAATAATCGAATTTTAATACTAGGTTGGAATTTTTTTCTTCAAACTATTGTCAATATTCAAATTTTAAACATTGGTTGAAATCTTTATGTCAAACAATCGTCAATACACGAATTTTAATACTAGGTTGGAATTTTTTTCTTCAGACTATCGCCTATATACGAAATTTAACTCACGGTGGGAATTTTTCGGTCAACCTATCGTCAATGTACGAATTTTAACTCTCGGTGGGCACTTTTTTCTTCAAACTACTGTCAATATTCAAATTTTAACTATTGGTTGGAATCTTTTTGTCAAACAATCGTCAATACACGAATTTTAATACTAGGTTGGAATTTTTTTCTTCAAACTATTGTCAATATTCAAATTTTAAACATTGGTTGAAATCTTTATGTCAAACAATCGTCAATACACGAATTTTAATACTAGGTTGGAATTTTTTTCTTCAGACTATCGCCTATATACGAAATTTAACTCACGGTGGGAATTTTTCGGTCAACCTATCGTCAATGTACGAATTTTAACTCTCGGTGGGCACTTTTTTCTTCAAACTACTGTCAATATTCAAATTTTAACTATTGGTTGGAATCTTTTTGTCATACAATCGTCAATAATCAAATTTTAATACTAGGTTGGAATTTTTATCTTCAAACTATCGCCTATATACGAAATTTAACTCTCGGTGGGAATTTTTTGGTCAACCTATCGTCAATGTACGAATTTTGACTCTCGGTGGGCACTTTTTTCTTCAATCTACTGTCAATATCCAGATTTTAGCTATTGGTTGAAATCTTTATGTCAAACAATCGTCAATAAACGAATTTTAATACTAGGTTGGAATTTTTTTCTTCAAACTATCGCCTATATACGAAATTTAAATCACGGTGGGAATTTTTTGGTCAACCTATCGTCAATGTACGAATTTTAACTCTCGGTGGGCACTTTTTTCTTCAAACTATTGTCAATATTCAAATTTTAAACATTGGTTGAAATCTTTATGCCAAACTATCGTCAATAAACGAATTTCAATTCTAGGTTGGATTTTTTTTCTTCAAACTATCGCCTATATACGAAATTTAACTCTCGGTGGGAATTTTTTGGTCAACCTATCGTCAATGTACGAATTTTGACTCTCGGTGGGCACTTTTTTCTTCAATCTACTGTCAATATTCAGATTTTAGCTATTGGTTGAAATCTTTATGTCAAACAATCGTCAATAAACGAATTTTAATACTAGGTTGGAATTTTTTTCATCAAACTACTGTCAATATTGAAATTTTAACTATTGTTTGGAATCTTTTTGTCAAACAATCGTCAATACACGAATTTTTTTTACTAGGTTGGAATTTTTATCTTCAAACTATCGCCTATATACGAAATTTAACTCTCGGTAGGAATTTTTTGGTCAAACTATCGTCAATGTACGAATTTTAACTCACGGTGGACACTTTTTCTTCAAACTACTATCAATACTCAAATTTTAACTATTGTTTGGAATCTTTTTGTCAACAATCGTCAATACACGAATTTTAATACTAGGTTGGAATTTTTTTCTTCAAACTATCGCCTATATACGAAATTTAACTCTCGGTAGGAATTTTTTGGTCAAGCTATCGTCAATGTACGAATTTTAACTCTCGGTGGGCACTTTTTCTTCAAACTACTATCAATACTCAAATTTTAAATATTGGTTGAAATCTTTATGTCGAACAATCGTCAATAATCGAATTTTAATACTAGGTTGGAATTTTTTTCTTCAGACTATCGCCTATATACGAAATTTAACTCAGGGTGGGAATTTTTTGGTCAACCTATCGTCAATGTACGAATTTTAACTCTCGGTGGGCACTTTTTTCTTCAAACTACTGTCAATATTCAAATTTTAACTATTGGTTGGAATCTTTTTGTCATACAATCGTCAATAATCGAATTTTAATACTAGGTTGGAATTTTTATCTTCAAACTATCGCCTATATACGAAATTTAACTCTCGGTGGGAATTTTTTGGTCAACCTATCGTCAATGTACGAATTTTGACTCTCGGTGGGCACTTTTTTCTTCAATCTACTGTCAATATCCAGATTTTAGCTATTGGTTGAAATCTTTATGTCAAACAATCGTCAATAAACGAATTTTAATACTAGGTTGGAATTTTTTTCTTCAAACTATCGCCTATATACGAAATTTAACTCTCGGTAGGAATTTTTTGGTCAAACTATCGTCAATGTACGAATTTTAACTCACGGTGGACACTTTTTCTTCAAACTACTATCAATACTCAAATTTTAACTATTGTTTGGAATCTTTTTGTCAACAATCGTCAATACACGAATTTTAATACTAGGTTGGAATTTTTTTCTTCAAACTATCGCCTATATACGAAATTTAACTCTCGGTAGGAATTTTTTGGTCAAGCTATCGTCAATGTACGAATTTTAACTCTCGGTGGGCACTTTTTCTTCAAACTACTATCAATACTCAAATTTTAAATATTGGTTGAAATCTTTATGTCGAACAATCGTCAATAATCGAATTTTAATACTAGGTTGGAATTTTTTTCTTCAGACTATCGCCTATATACGAAATTTAACTCAGGGTGGGAATTTTTTGGTCAACCTATCGTCAATGTACGAATTTTAACTCTCGGTGGGCACTTTTTCTTCAAACTACTGTCAATATTCAAATTTTAACTATTGGTTGAAATCTTTATGCCAAACAATCGTCAATAAACGAATTTTAATTCTAGGTTGAATTTTTTTTCTTCAAACTATCGCCTATATACGAAATTTAACTCTCGGTGGGAATTTTTTGGTCAACCTATCGTCAATGTACGAATTTTGACTCTCGGTGGGCACTTTTTTCTTCAATCCACTGTCAATATTCAGATTTTAGCTATTGGTTGAAATCTTTATGTCAAACAATAGTCAATAATCGAATTTTAATACTAGGTTGGAATTTTTTTCTTCAGACTATCACCTATATACGAAATTTAACTCACGGTGGGAATTTTTTGGTCAACCTATCGTCAATGTACGAATTTTAACTCTCGGTGGGCACTTTTTTCTTCAAACTACTGTCAATATTCAAATTTTAACTATTGGTTGAAATCTTTATGTCAAACAATGGTCAATAATCGAATTTTAATACTAGGTTGGAATTTTTTTCTTCAAACTATCGCCTATATACGAAATTTAACTCACGGTGGGAATTTATTGGTCAACCTATCGTCAATGTACGAATTTTAACTCTCGGTGGGCACTTTTTTCTTCAAACTATTGTCAATATTCAAATTTTAAACATTGGTTGAAATCTTTATGTCAAACAATCGTCAATACACGAATTTTAATACTAGGTTGGAATTTTTTTCTTCAAACTATTGCCTATATACGAAATTTAACTCTCGGTGGGAATTTTTTGGTCAACCTATCGTCAATGTACGAATTTTAACTCTCGGTGGGCACTTTTTCTTCAAACTACTGTCAATATTCAAATTTTAACTATTGGTTGAAATCTTTATGCCAAACAATCGTCAATAAACGAATTTTAATTCTAGGTTGGATTTTTTTTCTTCAAACTATCGCCTATATACGAAATTTAACTCTCGGTGGGAATTTTTTGGTCAACCTATCGTCAATGTACGAATTTTGACTCTCGGTGGGCACTTTTTTCTTCAATCTACTGTCAATATTCAGATTTTAGCTATTGGTTGAAATCTTTATGTCAAACAATCGTCAATAAACGAATTTTAATTCTAGGTTGGATTTTTTTTCTTCAAACTATCGCCTATATACGAAATTTAACTCTCGGTGGGAATTTTTTGGTCAACCTATCGTCAATGTACGAATTTTGACTCTGGGTGGGCACTTTTTTCTTCAATCTACTGTCAATATTCAGATTTTAGCTATTGGTTGAAATCTTTATGTCAAACAATCGTCAATAAACGAATTTTAATACTAGGTTGGAATTTTTTTCTTCAAACTACTGTCAATATTGAAATTTTAACTATTGTTTGGAATCTTTTTGTCAAACAATCGTCAATACACGAATTTTTTTTACTAGGTTGGAATTTTTTTCTTCAAACTATCGCCTATATACGAAATTTAACTCTCGGTAGGAATTTTTTGGTCAAGCTATCGTCAATGTACGAATTTTAACTCTCGGTGGGCACTTTTTCTTCAAACTACTATCAATACTCAAACTTTAAATATTGGTTGAAATCTTTATGTCAAACAATCGTCAATAATCGAATTTTAATACTAGGTTGGAATTTTTTTCTTCAGACTATCGCCTATATACGAAATTTAACTCAGGGTGGGAATTTTTTGGTCAACCTATCGTCAATGTACGAATTTTGACTCTCGGTGGGCACTTTTTTCTTCAATCTACTGTCAATATTCAGATTTTAGCTATTGGTTGAAATCTTTATGTCAAACAATCGTCAATAAACGAATTTTAATACTAGGTTGGAATTTTTTTCTTCAAACTACTGTCAATATTGAAATTTTAACTATTGTTTGGAATCTTTTTGTCAAACAATCGTCAATACACGAATTTTTTTTACTAGGTTGGAATTTTTATCTTCAAACTATCGCCTATATACGAAATTTAACTCTCGGTAGGAATTTTTTGGTCAAACTATCGTCAATGTACGAATTTTAACTCACGGTGGACACTTTTTCTTCAAACTACTATCAATACTCAAATTTTAACTATTGTTTGGAATCTTTTTGTCAACAATCGTCAATACACGAATTTTAATACTAGGTTGGAATTTTTTTCTTCAAACTATCGCCTATATACGAAATTTAACTCTCGGTAGGAATTTTTTGGTCAAGCTATCGTCAATGTACGAATTTTAACTCTCGGTGGGCACTTTTTCTTCAACCTAGTATCAATACTCAAATTTTAAATATTGGTTGAAATCTTTATGTCGAACAATCGTCAATAATCGAATTTTAATACTAGGTTGGAATTTTTTTCTTCAGACTATCGCCTATATACGAAATTTAACTCAGGGTGGGAATTTTTTGGTCAACCTATCGTCAATGTACGAATTTTAACTCTCGGTGGGCACTTTTTCTTCAAACTACTGTCAATATTCAAATTTTAACTATTGGTTGAAATCTTTATGCCAAACAATCGTCAATAAACGAATTTTAATTCTAGGTTGAATTTTTTTTCTTCAAACTATCGCCTATATACGAAATTTAACTCTCGGTGGGAATTTTTTGGTCAACCTATCGTCAATGTACGAATTTTGACTCTCGGTGGGCACTTTTTTCTTCAATCCACTGTCAATATTCAGATTTTAGCTATTGGTTGAAATCTTTATGTCAAACAATAGTCAATAATCGAATTTTAATACTAGGTTGGAATTTTTTTCTTCAGACTATCGCCTATATACGAAATTTAACTCACGGTGGGAATTTTTTGGTCAACCTATCGTCAATGTACGAATTTTAACTCTCGGTGGGCACTTTTTTCTTCAAACTACTGTCAATATTCAAATTTTAACTATTGGTTGAAATCTTTATGTCAAACAATGGTCAATAATCGAATTTTAATACTAGGTTGGAATTTTTTTCTTCAAACTATCGCCTATATACGAAATTTAACTCACGGTGGGAATTTATTGGTCAACCTATCGTCAATGTACGAATTTTAACTCTCGGTGGGCACTTTTTTCTTCAAACTATTGTCAATATTCAAATTTTAAACATTGGTTGAAATCTTTATGTCAAACAATCGTCAATACACGAATTTTAATACTAGGTTGGAATTTTTTTCTTCAAACTATTGCCTATATACGAAATTTAACTCTCGGTGGGAATTTTTTGGTCAACCTATCGTCAATGTACGAATTTTAAATCTCGGTGGGCACTTTTTCTTCAAACTACTGTCAATATTCAAATTTTAACTATTGGTTGAAATCTTTATGCCAAACAATCGTCAATAAACGAATTTTAATTCTAGGTTGGATTTTTTTTCTTCAAACTATCGCCTATATACGAAATTTAACTCTCGGTGGGAATTTTTTGGTCAACCTATCGTCAATGTACGAATTTTGACTCTCGGTGGGCACTTTTTTCTTCAATCTACTGTCAATATTCAGATTTTAGCTATTGGTTGAAATCTTTATGTCAAACAATCGTCAATAAACGAATTTTAATTCTAGGTTGGATTTTTTTTCTTCAAACTATCGCCTATATACGAAATTTAACTCTCGGTGGGAATTTTTTGGTCAACCTATCGTCAATGTACGAATTTTGACTCTGGGTGGGCACTTTTTTCTTCAATCTACTGTCAATATTCAGATTTTAGCTATTGGTTGAAATCTTTATGTCAAACAATCGTCAATAAACGAATTTTAATACTAGGTTGGAATTTTTTTCTTCAAACTACTGTCAATATTGAAATTTTAACTATTGTTTGGAATCTTTTTGTCAAACAATCGTCAATACACGAATTTTTTTTACTAGGTTGGAATTTTTTTCTTCAAACTATCGCCTATATACGAAATTTAACTCTCGGTAGGAATTTTTTGGTCAAGCTATCGTCAATGTACGAATTTTAACTCTCGGTGGGCACTTTTTCTTCAAACTACTATCAATACTCAAATTTTAAATATTGGTTGAAATCTTTATGTCAAACAATCGTCAATAATCGAATTTTAATACTAGGTTGGAATTTTTTTCTTCAGACTATCGCCTATATACGAAATTTAACTCAGGGTGGGAATTTTTTGGTCAACCTATCGTCAATGTACGAATTTTGACTCTCGGTGGGCACTTTTTTCTTCAATCTACTGTCAATATTCAGATTTTAGCTATTGGTTGAAATCTTTATGTCAAACAATCGTCAATAAACGAATTTTAATACTAGGTTGGAATTTTTTTCTTCAAACTACTGTCAATATTGAAATTTTAACTATTGTTTGGAATCTTTTTGTCAAACAATCGTCAATACACGAATTTTTTTTACTAGGTTGGAATTTTTATCTTCAAACTATCGCCTATATACGAAATTTAACTCTCGGTAGGAATTTTTTGGTCAAACTATCGTCAATGTACGAATTTTAACTCACGGTGGACACTTTTTCTTCAAACTACTATCAATACTCAAATTTTAACTATTGTTTGGAATCTTTTTGTCAACAATCGTCAATACACGAATTTTAATACTAGGTTGGAATTTTTTTCTTCAAACTATCGCCTATATACGAAATTTAACTCTCGGTAGGAATTTTTTGGTCAAGCTATCGTCAATGTACGAATTTTAACTCTCGGTGGGCACTTTTTCTTCAACCTAGTATCAATACTCAAATTTTAAATATTGGTTGAAATCTTTATGTCGAACAATCGTCAATAATCGAATTTTAATACTAGGTTGGAATTTTTTTCTTCAGACTATCGCCTATATACGAAATTTAACTCAGGGTGGGAATTTTTTGGTCAACCTATCGTCAATGTACGAATTTTAACTCTCGGTGGGCACTTTTTCTTCAAACTACTGTCAATATTCAAATTTTAACTATTGGTTGAAATCTTTATGCCAAACACTCGTCAATAAACGAATTTTAATTCTAGGTTGAATTTTTTTTCTTCAAACTATCGCCTATATACGAAATTTAACTCTCGGTGGGAATTTTTTGGTCAACCTATCGTCAATGTACGAATTTTGACTCTCGGTGGGCACTTTTTTCTTCAATCCACTGTCAATATTCAGATTTTAGCTATTGGTTGAAATCTTTATGTCAAACAATAGTCAATAATCGAATTTTAATACTAGGTTGGAATTTTTTTCTTCAGACTATCGCCTATATACGAAATTTAACTCACGGTGGGAATTTTTTGGTCAACCTATCGTCAATGTACGAATTTTAACTCTCGGTGGGCACTTTTTTCTTCAAACTACTGTCAATATTCAAATTTTAACTATTGGTTGGAATCTTTTTGTCAAACAATCGTCAATAATCGAATTTTAATACTAGGTTGGAATTTTTTTCTTCAAACTATTGTCAATATTCAAATTTTAAACATTGGTTGAAATCTTTATGTCAAACAATCGTCAATACACGAATTTTAATACTAGGTTGGAATTTTTTTCTTCAGACTATCGCCTATATACGAAATTTAACTCACGGTGGGAATTTTTTGGTCAACCTATCGTCAATGTACGAATTTTAACTCTCGGTGGGCACTCTTTTCTTCAAACTACTGTCAATATTCAAATTTTAACTATTGGATGGAATCTTTTTGTCATACAATCGTCAATAATCGAATTTTAATACTAGGTTGGAATTTTTTTCTTCAAACTATCGCCTATATACGAAATTTAACTCTCGGTGGGAATTTTTTGATCAACCTATCGTCAATGTACGAATTTTAACTCTCGGTGGGCACTTTTTCTTCAAACTACTGTCAATATTCAAATTTTAACTATCGGTTGAAAACTTTATGTTATGCAATCGTCAATAATCGAATTTTAATACTAGGTTGGAATTTTTTTCTTCAAACTATCGCCTATATACGAAATTTAACTCTCGGGAGGAATTTTTTGGTCAACCTATCGTCAATGTACGAATTTTAACTCTCGGTGGGCACTTTTTTCTTCAAACTACTGTCAATATTCAAATTTTAACTATTGGTTGGAATCTTTTTGTCATACAATCGTCAATAATCGAATTTTAATACTAGGTTGGAATTTTTTTCTTCAAACTATTGTCAATATTCAAATTTTAAACATTGGTTGAAATCTTTATGTCAAACAATCGTCAATACACGAATTTTAATACTAGGTTGGAATTTTTTTCTTCAGACTATCGCCTATATACGAAATTTAACTCACGGTGGGAATTTTTTGGTCAACCTATCGTCAATGTACGAATTTTAACACTCGGTGGGCACTTTTTTCTTCAAACTACTGTCAATATTCAAATTTTAACTATTGGTTGGAATCTTTTTGTCAAACAATCGTCAATACACGAATTTTAATACTAGGTTGGAATTTTTTTCTTCAAACTATTGTCAATATTCAAATTTTAAACATTGGTTGAAATCTTTATGTCAAACAATCGTCAATACACGAATTTTAATACTAGGTTGGAATTTTTTTCTTCAGACTATCGCCTATATACGAAATTTAACTCACGGTGGGAATTTTTTGGTCAACCTATCGTCAATGTACGAATTTTAACTCTCGGTGGGCACTCTTTT
The DNA here is from genome assembly GCF_050948175.1 of Xylocopa sonorina. NCBI lineage: Eukaryota > Metazoa > Arthropoda > Insecta > Hymenoptera > Apidae > Xylocopa > Xylocopa sonorina. The sequence continues at coordinate 499,154 of NW_027490235.1, forward strand.
CTTCAAACTACTGTCAATATTCAAATTTTAACTATTGGATGGAATCTTTTTGTCATACAATCGTCAATAATCGAATTTTAATACTAGGTTGGAATTTTTTTCTTCAAACTATCGCCTATATACGAAATTTAACTCTCGGGAGGAATTTTTTGGTCAAGCTACCGTCAATGTACGAATTTTAACTCTCGGTGGGCACTTTTTCTTCAAACTACTATCAATACTCAAATTTTAACTATTGGTTGAAATCTTTATGTCAAACAATGGTCAATAATCGAATTTTAATACTAGGTTGGAATTTTTTTCTTCAAACTATCGCCTATATACGAAATTTAACTCACGGTGGGAATTTTTTGGTCAACCTATCGTCAATGTACGAATTTTAACTCTCGGTGGGCACTTTTTTCTTCAAACTACTGTCAATATTCAAATTTTAACTATTGGTTGGAATCTTTTTGTCAAACAATCGTCAATACACGAATTTTAATATTAGGTTGGATTTTTTTTCTTCAAACTATTGTCAATATTCAAATTTTAAACATTGGTTGAAATCTTTATGTCAAACAATCGTCAATACACGAATTTTAATACTAGGTTGGAATTTTTTTCTTCAAACTATCGCCTATATACGAAAATTAACTCACGGTGGGAATTTTTTGGTCAACCTATCGTCAATGTACGAATTTTAACTCTCGGTGGGCACTTTTTTCTTCAAACTATTGTCAATATTCAAATTTTAAACATTGGTTGAAATCTTTATGCCAAGCAATCGTCAATAAACGAATTTTAATTCTAGGTTGGATTTTTTTTCTTCAAACTATCGCCTATATACGAAATTTAACTCTCGGTGGGAATTTTTTGGTCAACCTAGCGTCAATGTACGAATTTTAACTCTCGGTGGGCACTTTTTCTTCAAACTACTGTCAATATTCAAATTTTAACTATTGGTTGAAATCTTTATGTTATACAATCGTCAATAATCGAATTTTAATACTAGGTTGGAATTTTTTTCTTCAAACTATCGCCTATATACGAAATTTAACTCTCGGGAGGAATTTTTTGGTCAAGCTACCGTCAATGTACGAATTTTAACTCTCGGTGGGCACTTTTTCTTCAAACTACTATCAATACTCAAATTTTAACTATTGGTTGAAATCTTTATGTCAAACAATGGTCAATAATCGAATTTTAATACTAGGTTGGAATTTTTTTCTTCAAACTATCGCCTATATACGAAATTTAACTCTCGGTGGGAATTTTTTGGTCAACCTATCGTCAATGTACGAATTTTGACTCTCGGTGGGCACTTTTTGCTTCAATCTACTGTCAATATTCAGATTTTAGCTATTGGTTGAAATCTTTATGTCAAACAATCGTCAATAAACGAATTTTAATACTAGGTTGGAATTTTTTTCTTCAAACTACTGTCAATATTGAAATTTTAACTATTGTTTGGAATCTTTTTGTCAAACAATCGTCAATACACGAATTTTTTTTACTAGGTTGGAATTTTTATATTCAAACTATCACATATATACGAAATTTAACTCTCGGTAGGAATTTTTTGGTCAAACTATCGTCAATGTACGAATTTTAACTCACGGTGGACACTTTTTCTTCAAACTACTATCAATACTCAAATTTTAACTATTGTTTGGAATCTTTTTGTCAACAATCGTCAATACACGAATTTTAATACTAGGTTGGAATTTTTTTCTTCAAACTATCGCCTATATACGAAATTTAACTCTCGGTAGGAATTTTTTGGTCAAGCTATCGTCAATGTACGAATTTTAACTCTCGGTGGGCACTTTTTCTTCAAACTACTATCAATACTCAAATTTTAGATATTGGTTGAAATCTTTACGTCAAACAATCGTCAATAATCGAATTTTAATACTAGGTTGGAATTTTTTTCTTCAGACTATCGCCTATATACGAAATTTAACTCAGGGTGGGAATTTTTTGGTCAAGCTACCGTCAATGTACGAATTTTAACTCTCGGTGGGCACTTTTTCTTCAAACTACTATCAATACTCAAATTTTAACTATTGGTTGAAATCTTTATGTCAAACAATCGTCAATAATCGAATTTTAATACTAGGTTGGAATTTTTTTCTTCAAACTATCGCCTATATACGAAATTTAACTCACGGTGGGAATTTTTTGGTCAACCTATCGTCAATGTACGAATTTTAACTCTCGGTGGGCACTTTTTTCTTCAAACTATTGTCAATATCCAAATTTTAAACATTGGTTGAAATCTTTATGTCAAACAATCGTCAATACACGAATTTTAATACTAGGTTGGAATTTTTTTCTTCAAACTATTGCCTATATACGAAATTTAACTCTCGGTGGGAATTTTTTGGTCAACCTATCGTCAATGTACGAATTTTGACTCTCGGTGGGCACTTTTTCTTCAAACTAGTATCAATACTCAAATTTTAAATATTGGTTGAAATCTTTATGTCAAACAATCGTCAATAATCGAATTTTAATACTAGGTTGGAATTTTTTTCTTCAAACTACTGTCAATATTGAAATTTTAACTATTGTTTGGAATCTTTTTGTCAAACAATCGTCAATACTCGAATTTTTTTTACTAGGTTGGAATTTTTATCTTCAAACTATCGCCTATATACGAAATTTAACTCTCGGTAGGAATTTTTTGGTCAAACTATCGTCAATGTACGAATTTTAACTCACGGTGGACACTTTTTCTTCAAACTACTATCAATACTCAAATTTTAACTATTGTTTGGAATCTTTTTGTCAACAATCGTCAATACACGAATTTTAATACTAGGTTGGAATTTTTTTCTTCAAACTATCGCCTATATACGAAATTTAACTCTCGGTAGGAATTTTTTGGTCAAGCTATCGTCAATGTACGAATTTTAACTCTCGGTGGGCACTTTTTCTTCAAACTAGTATCAATACTCAAATTTTAAATATTGGTTGAAATCTTTATGTCAAACAATCGTCAATAATCGAATTTTAATACTAGGTTGGAATTTTTTTCTTCAGACTATCGCCTATATACGAAATTTAACTCAGGGTGGGAATTTTTTGGTCAACCTATCGTCAATGTACGAATTTTAACTCTCGGTGGGCACTTTTTCTTCAAACTACTGTCAATATTCAAATTTTAACTATTGGTTGAAATCTTTATGCCAAACAATCGTCAATAAACGAATTTTAATTCTAGGTTGGATTTTTTTTCTTCAAACTATCGCCTATATACGAAATTTAACTCTCGGTGGGAATTTTTTGGTCAACCTATCGTCAATGTACGAATTTTGACTCTCGGTGGGCACTTTTTGCTTCAATCTACTGTCAATATTCAGATTTTAGCTATTGGTTGAAATCTTTATGTCAAACAATCGTCAATAAACGAATTTTAATACTAGGTTGGAATTTTTTTCTTCAAACTACTGTCAATATTGAAATTTTAACTATTGTTTGGAATCTTTTTGTCAAACAATCGTCAATACACGAATTTTTTTTACTAGGTTGGAATTTTTATATTCAAACTATCACATATATACGAAATTTAACTCTCGGTAGGAATTTTTTGGTCAAACTATCGTCAATGTACGAATTTTAACTCACGGTGGACACTTTTTCTTCAAACTACTATCAATACTCAAATTTTAACTATTGTTTGGAATCTTTTTGTCAACAATCGTCAATACACGAATTTTAATACTAGGTTGGAATTTTTTTCTTCAAACTATCGCCTATATACGAAATTTAACTCTCGGTAGGAATTTTTTGGTCAAGCTATCGTCAATGTACGAATTTTAACTCTCGGTGGGCACTTTTTCTTCAAACTACTATCAATACTCAAATTTTAGATATTGGTTGAAATCTTTACGTCAAACAATCGTCAATAATCGAATTTTAATACTAGGTTGGAATTTTTTTCTTCAGACTATCGCCTATATACGAAATTTAACTCAGGGTGGGAATTTTTTGGTCAAGCTACCGTCAATGTACGAATTTTAACTCTCGGTGGGCACTTTTTCTTCAAACTACTATCAATACTCAAATTTTAACTATTGGTTGAAATCTTTATGTCAAACAATCGTCAATAATCGAATTTTAATACTAGGTTGGAATTTTTTTCTTCAAACTATCGCCTATATACGAAATTTAACTCACGGTGGGAATTTTTTGGTCAACCTATCGTCAATGTACGAATTTTAACTCTCGGTGGGCACTTTTTTCTTCAAACTATTGTCAATATCCAAATTTTAAACATTGGTTGAAATCTTTATGTCAAACAATCGTCAATACACGAATTTTAATACTAGGTTGGAATTTTTTTCTTCAAACTATTGCCTATATACGAAATTTAACTCTCGGTGGGAATTTTTTGGTCAACCTATCGTCAATGTACGAATTTTGACTCTCGGTGGGCACTTTTTCTTCAAACTAGTATCAATACTCAAATTTTAAATATTGGTTGAAATCTTTATGTCAAACAATCGTCAATAATTGAATTTTAATACTAGGTTGGAATTTTTTTCTTCAAACTACTGTCAATATTGAAATTTTAACTATTGTTTGGAATCTTTTTGTCAAACAATCGTCAATACACGAATTTTTTTTACTAGGTTGGAATTTTTATCTTCAAACTATCGCCTATATACGAAATTTAACTCTCGGTAGGAATTTTTTGGTCAAACTATCGTCAATGTACGAATTTTAACTCACGGTGGACACTTTTTCTTCAAACTACTATCAATACTCAAATTTTAACTATTGTTTGGAATCTTTTTGTCAACAATCGTCAATACACGAATTTTAATACTAGGTTGGAATTTTTTTCTTCAAACTATCGCCTATATACGAAATTTAACTCTCGGTAGGAATTTTTTGGTCAAGCTATCGTCAATGTACGAATTTTAACTCTCGGTGGGCACTTTTTCTTCAAACTAGTATCAATACTCAAATTTTAAATATTGGTTGAAATCTTTATGTCAAACAATCGTCAATAATCGAATTTTAATACTAGGTTGGAATTTTTTTCTTCAAACTACTGTCAATATTGAAATTTTAACTATTGTTTGGAATCTTTTTGTCAAACAATCGTCAATACACGAATTTTTTTTACTAGGTTGGAATTTTTATCTTCAAACTATCGCCTATATACGAAATTTAACTCTCGGTAGGAATTTTTTGGTCAAACTATCGTCAATGTACGAATTTTAACTCACGGTGGACACTTTTTCTTCAAACTACTATCAATACTCAAATTTTAACTATTGTTTGGAATCTTTTTGTCAACAATCGTCAATACACGAATTTTAATACTAGGTTGGAATTTTTTTCTTCAAACTATCGCCTATATACGAAATTTAACTCTCGGTAGGAATTTTTTGGTCAAGCTATCGTCAATGTACGAATTTTAACTCTCGGTGGGCACTTTTTCTTCAAACTAGTATCAATACTCAAATTTTAAATATTGGTTGAAATCTTTATGTCAAACAATCGTCAATAATCGAATTTTAATACTAGGTTGGAATTTTTTTCTTCAGACTATCGCCTATATACGAAATTTAACTCAGGGTGGGAATTTTTTGGTCAACCTATCGTCAATGTACGAATTTTAACTCTCGGTGGGCACTTTTTCTTCAAACTACTGTCAATATTCAAATTTTAACTATTGGTTGAAATCTTTATGCCAAACAATCGTCAATAAACGAATTTTAATTCTAGGTTGGATTTTTTTTCTTCAAACTATCGCCTATATACGAAATTTAACTCTCGGTGGGAATTTTTTGGTCAACCTATCGTCAATGTACGAATTTTGACTCTCGGTGGGCACTTTTTGCTTCAATCTACTGTCAATATTCAGATTTTAGCTATTGGTTGAAATCTTTATGTCAAACAATCGTCAATAAACGAATTTTAATACTAGGTTGGAATTTTTTTCTTCAAACTACTGTCAATATTGAAATTTTAACTATTGTTTGGAATCTTTTTGTCAAACAATCGTCAATACACGAATTTTTTTTACTAGGTTGGAATTTTTATATTCAAACTATCACATATATACGAAATTTAACTCTCGGTAGGAATTTTTTGGTCAAACTATCGTCAATGTACGAATTTTAACTCACGGTGGACACTTTTTCTTCAAACTACTATCAATACTCAAATTTTAACTATTGTTTGGAATCTTTTTGTCAACAATCGTCAATACACGAATTTTAATACTAGGTTGGAATTTTTTTCTTCAAACTATCGCCTATATACGAAATTTAACTCTCGGTAGGAATTTTTTGGTCAAGCTATCGTCAATGTACGAATTTTAACTCTCGGTGGGCACTTTTTCTTCAAACTACTATCAATACTCAAATTTTAGATATTGGTTGAAATCTTTACGTCAAACAATCGTCAATAATCGAATTTTAATACTAGGTTGGAATTTTTTTCTTCAGACTATCGCCTATATACGAAATTTAACTCAGGGTGGGAATTTTTTGGTCAAGCTACCGTCAATGTACGAATTTTAACTCTCGGTGGGCACTTTTTCTTCAAACTACTATCAATACTCAAATTTTAACTATTGGTTGAAATCTTTATGTCAAACAATCGTCAATAATCGAATTTTAATACTAGGTTGGAATTTTTTTCTTCAAACTATCGCCTATATACGAAATTTAACTCACGGTGGGAATTTTTTGGTCAACCTATCGTCAATGTACGAATTTTAACTCTCGGTGGGCACTTTTTTCTTCAAACTATTGTCAATATCCAAATTTTAAACATTGGTTGAAATCTTTATGTCAAACAATCGTCAATACACGAATTTTAATACTAGGTTGGAATTTTTTTCTTCAAACTATTGCCTATATACGAAATTTAACTCTCGGTGGGAATTTTTTGGTCAACCTATCGTCAATGTACGAATTTTGACTCTCGGTGGGCACTTTTTCTTCAAACTAGTATCAATACTCAAATTTTAAATATTGGTTGAAATCTTTATGTCAAACAATCGTCAATAATTGAATTTTAATACTAGGTTGGAATTTTTTTCTTCAAACTACTGTCAATATTGAAATTTTAACTATTGTTTGGAATCTTTTTGTCAAACAATCGTCAATACACGAATTTTTTTTACTAGGTTGGAATTTTTATCTTCAAACTATCGCCTATATACGAAATTTAACTCTCGGTAGGAATTTTTTGGTCAAACTATCGTCAATGTACGAATTTTAACTCACGGTGGACACTTTTTCTTCAAACTACTATCAATACTCAAATTTTAACTATTGTTTGGAATCTTTTTGTCAACAATCGTCAATACACGAATTTTAATACTAGGTTGGAATTTTTTTCTTCAAACTATCGCCTATATACGAAATTTAACTCTCGGTAGGAATTTTTTGGTCAAGCTATCGTCAATGTACGAATTTTAACTCTCGGTGGGCACTTTTTCTTCAAACTAGTATCAATACTCAAATTTTAAATATTGGTTGAAATCTTTATGTCAAACAATCGTCAATAATCGAATTTTAATACTAGGTTGGAATTTTTTTCTTCAGACTATCGCCTATATACGAAATTTAACTCAGGGTGGGAATTTTTTGGTCAACCTATCGTCAATGTACGAATTTTAACTCTCGGTGGGCACTTTTTCTTCATACCACTGTCAATACTCAAATTTTAACTATTGTTTGGAATCTTCTTGTCAACAATAGTCAATACACCAATTTTAATACTACGTTGGAATTTTTTTCTTCAAACTATCGCCTATATACGAAATTTAACTCTCGGGAGGAATTTTTTGGTCAAGCTACCGTCAATGTACGAATTTTAACTCTCGGTGGGCACTTTTTCTTCAAACTACTATCAATACTCAAATTTTAACTATTGGTTGAAATCTTTACGTCAAACAATCGTCAATAATCGAATTTTAATACTAGGTTGGAATTTTTTTCTTAAAACTATCGCCTATATACGAAATTTAACTCACGGTGGGAATTTTTTGGTCAACCTATCGTCAATGTACGAATTTTAACTCTCGGTGGGCACTTTTTTCTTCAAACTATTGTCAATATTCAAATTTTAAACATTGGTTGAAATCTTTATGCCAAGCAATCGTCAATAAACGAATTTTAATTCTAGGTTGGATTTTTTTTCTTCAAACTATCGCCTATATACGAAATTTAACTCTCGGTGGGAATTTTTTGGTCAACCTATCGTCAATGTACGAATTTTAACTCTCGGTGGGCACTTTTTCTTCAAACTACTGTCAATATTCAAATTTTAACTATTGGTTGAAATCTTTATGTTATACAATCGTCAATAATCGAATTTTAATACTAGGTTGGTATTTTTTTCTTCAAACTATCGCCTATATACGAAATTTAACTCTCGGGAGGAATTTTTTGGTCAAGCTACCGTCAATGTACGAATTTTAACTCTCGGTGGGCACATTTTCTTCAAACTACTATCAATACTCAAATTTTAACTATTGGTTGAAATCTTTATGTCAAACAATCGTCAATAATCGAATTTTAATACTAGGTTGGAATTTTTTTCTTCAAACTATCGCCTATATACGAAATTTAACTCTCGGTAGGAATTTTTTGGTCAAGCTATCGTCAATGTACGAATTTTAACTCTCGGTGGGCACTTTTTCTTCAAACTAGTATCAATACTCAAATTTTAAATATTGGTTGAAATCTTTATGTCAAACAATCGTCAATAATCGAATTTTAATACTAGGTTGGAATTTTTTTCTTCAGACTATCGCCTATATACGAAATTTAACTCAGGGTGGGAATTTTTTGGTCAACCTATCGTCAATGTACGAATTTTAACTCTCGGTGGGCACTTTTTCTTCAAACTACTGTCAATATTCAAATTTTAACTATTGGTTGAAATCTTTATGCCAAACAATCGTCAATAAACGAATTTTAATTCTAGGTTGGATTTTTTTTCTTCAAACTATCGCCTATATACGAAATTTAACTCTCGGTGGGAATTTTTTGGTCAACCTATCGTCAATGTACGAATTTTGACTCTCGGTGGGCACTTTTTGCTTCAATCTACTGTCAATATTCAGATTTTAGCTATTGGTTGAAATCTTTATGTCAAACAATCGTCAATAAACGAATTTTAATACTAGGTTGGAATTTTTTTCTTCAAACTACTGTCAATATTGAAATTTTAACTATTGTTTGGAATCTTTTTGTCAAACAATCGTCAATACACGAATTTTTTTTACTAGGTTGGAATTTTTATCTTCAAACTATCACATATATACGAAATTTAACTCTCGGTAGGAATTTTTTGGTCAAACTATCGTCAATGTACGAATTTTAACTCACGGTGGACACTTTTTCTTCAAACTACTATCAATACTCAAATTTTAACTATTGTTTGGAATCTTTTTGTCAACAATCGTCAATACACGAATTTTAATACTAGGTTGGAATTTTTTTCTTCAAACTATCGCCTATATACGAAATTTAACTCTCGGTAGGAATTTTTTGGTCAAGCTATCGTCAATGTACGAATTTTAACTCTCGGTGGGCACTTTTTCTTCAAACTACTATCAATACTCAAATTTTAAATATTGGTTGAAATCTTTACGTCAAACAATCGTCAATAATCGAATTTTAATACTAGGTTGGAATTTTTTTCTTCAGACTATCGCCTATATACGAAATTTAACTCAGGGTGGGAATTTTTTGGTCAACCTATCGTCAATGTACGAATTTTAACTCTCGGTGGGCACTTTTTCTTCAAACTACTGTCAATATTCAAATTTTAACTATTGGTTGAAATCTTTATGCCAAACAATCGTCAATAAACGAATTTTAATTCTAGGTTGGATTTTTTTTCTTCAAACTATCGCCTATATACGAAATTTATCTCTCGGTGGGAATTTTTTGGTCAACCTATCGTCAATGTACGAATTTTGACTCTCGGTGGGCACTTTTTTCTTCAATCTACTGTCAATATTCAGATTTTAGCTATTGGTTGAAATCTTTATGTCAAACAATCGTCAATAAACGAATTTTAATACTAGGTTGGAATTTTTTTCTTCAAACTACTGTCAATATTCAAATTTTAACTATTGGTTGGAATCTTTTTGTCATACAATCGTCAATAATCGAATTTTAATACTAGGTTGGAATTTTTTTCTTCAAACTATCGCCTATATACGAAATTTAACTCTCGGGAGGAATTTTTTGGTCAAGCTACCGTCAATGTACGAATTTTAACTCTCGGTGGGCACTTTTTCTTCAAACTACTATCAATACTCAAATTTTAACTATTGGTTGAAATCTTTATGTCAAACAATCGTCAATAATCGAATTTTAATACTAGGTTGGAATTTTTTTCTTCAAACTATTGTCAATATTCAAATTTTAAACATTGGTTGAAATCTTTATGTCAAACAATCGTCAATACACGAATTTTAATACTAGGTTGGAATTTTTTTCTTCAGACTATCGCCTATATACGAAATTTAACTCACGGTGGGAATTTTTCGGTCAACCTATCGTCAATGTACGAATTTTAACTCTCGGTGGGCACTTTTTTCTTCAAACTACTGTCAATATTCAAATTTTAACTATTGGTTGGAATCTTTTTGTCAAACAATCGTCAATACACGAATTTTAATACTAGGTTGGAATTTTTTTCTTCAAACTATTGTCAATATTCAAATTTTAAACATTGGTTGAAATCTTTATGTCAAACAATCGTCAATACACGAATTTTAATACTAGGTTGGAATTTTTTTCTTCAGACTATCGCCTATATACGAAATTTAACTCACGGTGGGAATTTTTCGGTCAACCTATCGTCAATGTACGAATTTTAACTCTCGGTGGGCACTTTTTTCTTCAAACTACTGTCAATATTCAAATTTTAACTATTGGTTGGAATCTTTTTGTCATACAATCGTCAATAATCGAATTTTAATACTAGGTTGGAATTTTTATCTTCAAACTATCGCCTATATACGAAATTTAACTCTCGGTGGGAATTTTTTGGTCAACCTATCGTCAATGTACGAATTTTGACTCTCGGTGGGCACTTTTTTCTTCAATCTACTGTCAATATCCAGATTTTAGCTATTGGTTGAAATCTTTATGTCAAACAATCGTCAATAAACGAATTTTAATACTAGGTTGGAATTTTTTTCTTCAAACTATCGCCTATATACGAAATTTAACTCACGGTGGGAATTTTTTGGTCAACCTATCGTCAATGTACGAATTTTAACTCTCGGTGGGCACTTTTTTCTTCAAACTATTGTCAATATTCAAATTTTAAACATTGGTTGAAATCTTTATGCCAAACTATCGTCAATAAACGAATTTCAATTCTAGGTTGGATTTTTTTTCTTCAAACTATCGCCTATATACGAAATTTAACTCTCGGTGGGAATTTTTTGGTCAACCTATCGTCAATGTACGAATTTTGACTCTCGGTGGGCACTTTTTTCTTCAATCTACTGTCAATATTCAGATTTTAGCTATTGGTTGAAATCTTTATGTCAAACAATCGTCAATAAACGAATTTTAATACTAGGTTGGAATTTTTTTCATCAAACTACTGTCAATATTGAAATTTTAACTATTGTTTGGAATCTTTTTGTCAAACAATCGTCAATACACGAATTTTTTTTACTAGGTTGGAATTTTTATCTTCAAACTATCGCCTATATACGAAATTTAACTCTCGGTAGGAATTTTTTGGTCAAACTATCGTCAATGTACGAATTTTAACTCACGGTGGACACTTTTTCTTCAAACTACTATCAATACTCAAATTTTAACTATTGTTTGGAATCTTTTTGTCAACAATCGTCAATACACGAATTTTAATACTAGGTTGGAATTTTTTTCTTCAAACTATCGCCTATATACGAAATTTAACTCTCGGTAGGAATTTTTTGGTCAAGCTATCGTCAATGTACGAATTTTAACTCTCGGTGGGCACTTTTTCTTCAAACTACTATCAATACTCAAATTTTAAATATTGGTTGAAATCTTTATGTCGAACAATCGTCAATAATCGAATTTTAATACTAGGTTGGAATTTTTTTCTTCAGACTATCGCCTATATACGAAATTTAACTCAGGGTGGGAATTTTTTGGTCAACCTATCGTCAATGTACGAATTTTAACTCTCGGTGGGCACTTTTTTCTTCAAACTACTGTCAATATTCAAATTTTAACTATTGGTTGGAATCTTTTTGTCATACAATCGTCAATAATCGAATTTTAATACTAGGTTGGAATTTTTATCTTCAAACTATCGCCTATATACGAAATTTAACTCTCGGTGGGAATTTTTTGGTCAACCTATCGTCAATGTACGAATTTTGACTCTCGGTGGGCACTTTTTTCTTCAATCTACTGTCAATATCCAGATTTTAGCTATTGGTTGAAATCTTTATGTCAAACAATCGTCAATAAACGAATTTTAATACTAGGTTGGAATTTTTTTCTTCAAACTATCGCCTATATACGAAATTTAACTCTCGGTAGGAATTTTTTGGTCAAACTATCGTCAATGTACGAATTTTAACTCACGGTGGACACTTTTTCTTCAAACTACTATCAATACTCAAATTTTAACTATTGTTTGGAATCTTTTTGTCAACAATCGTCAATACACGAATTTTAATACTAGGTTGGAATTTTTTTCTTCAAACTATCGCCTATATACGAAATTTAACTCTCGGTAGGAATTTTTTGGTCAAGCTATCGTCAATGTACGAATTTTAACTCTCGGTGGGCACTTTTTCTTCAAACTACTATCAATACTCAAATTTTAAATATTGGTTGAAATCTTTATGTCGAACAATCGTCAATAATCGAATTTTAATACTAGGTTGGAATTTTTTTCTTCAGACTATCGCCTATATACGAAATTTAACTCAGGGTGGGAATTTTTTGGTCAGCCTATCGTCAATGTACGAATTTTAACTCTCGGTGGGCACTTTTTCTTCAAACTACTGTCAATATTCAAATTTTAACTATTGGTTGAAATCTTTATGCCAAACAATCGTCAATAAACGAATTTTAATTCTAGGTTGAATTTTTTTTCTTCAAACTATCGCCTATATACGAAATTTAACTCTCGGTGGGAATTTTTTGGTCAACCTATCGTCAATGTACGAATTTTGACTCTCGGTGGGCACTTTTTTCTTCAATCCACTGTCAATATTCAGATTTTAGCTATTGGTTGAAATCTTTATGTCAAACAATAGTCAATAATCGAATTTTAATACTAGGTTGGAATTTTTTTCTTCAGACTATCGCCTATATACGAAATTTAACTCACGGTGGGAATTTTTTGGTCAACCTATCGTCAATGTACGAATTTTAACTCTCGGTGGGCACTTTTTTCTTCAAACTACTGTCAATATTCAAATTTTAACTATTGGTTGAAATCTTTATGTCAAACAATGGTCAATAATCGAATTTTAATACTAGGTTGGAATTTTTTTCTTCAAACTATCGCCTATATACGAAATTTAACTCACGGTGGGAATTTATTGGTCAACCTATCGTCAATGTACGAATTTTAACTCTCGGTGGGCACTTTTTTCTTCAAACTATTGTCAATATTCAAATTTTAAACATTGGTTGAAATCTTTATGTCAAACAATCGTCAATACACGAATTTTAATACTAGGTTGGAATTTTTTTCTTCAAACTATTGCCTATATACGAAATTTAACTCTCGGTGGGAATTTTTTGGTCAACCTATCGTCAATGTACGAATTTTAACTCTCGGTGGGCACTTTTTCTTCAAACTACTGTCAATATTCAAATTTTAACTATTGGTTGAAATCTTTATGCCAAACAATCGTCAATAAACGAATTTTAATTCTAGGTTGGATTTTTTTTCTTCAAACTATCGCCTATATACGAAATTTAACTCTCGGTGGGAATTTTTTGGTCAACCTATCGTCAATGTACGAATTTTGACTCTCGGTGGGCACTTTTTTCTTCAATCTACTGTCAATATTCAGATTTTAGCTATTGGTTGAAATCTTTATGTCAAACAATCGTCAATAAACGAATTTTAATTCTAGGTTGGATTTTTTTTCTTCAAACTATCGCCTATATACGAAATTTAACTCTCGGTGGGAATTTTTTGGTCAACCTATCGTCAATGTACGAATTTTGACTCTGGGTGGGCACTTTTTTCTTCAATCTACTGTCAATATTCAGATTTTAGCTATTGGTTGAAATCTTTATGTCAAACAATCGTCAATAAACGAATTTTAATACTAGGTTGGAATTTTTTTCTTCAAACTACTGTCAATATTGAAATTTTAACTATTGTTTGGAATCTTTTTGTCAAACAATCGTCAATACACGAATTTTTTTTACTAGGTTGGAATTTTTTTCTTCAAACTATCGCCTATATACGAAATTTAACTCTCGGTAGGAATTTTTTGGTCAAGCTATCGTCAATGTACGAATTTTAACTCTCGGTGGGCACTTTTTCTTCAAACTACTATCAATACTCAAATTTTAAATATTGGTTGAAATCTTTATGTCAAACAATCGTCAATAATCGAATTTTAATACTAGGTTGGAATTTTTTTCTTCAGACTATCGCCTATATACGAAATTTAACTCAGGGTGGGAATTTTTTGGTCAACCTATCGTCAATGTACGAATTTTGACTCTCGGTGGGCACTTTTTTCTTCAATCTACTGTCAATATTCAGATTTTAGCTATTGGTTGAAATCTTTATGTCAAACAATCGTCAATAAACGAATTTTAATACTAGGTTGGAATTTTTTTCTTCAAACTACTGTCAATATTGAAATTTTAACTATTGTTTGGAATCTTTTTGTCAAACAATCGTCAATACACGAATTTTTTTTACTAGGTTGGAATTTTTATCTTCAAACTATCGCCTATATACGAAATTTAACTCTCGGTAGGAATTTTTTGGTCAAACTATCGTCAATGTACGAATTTTAACTCACGGTGGACACTTTTTCTTCAAACTACTATCAATACTCAAATTTTAACTATTGTTTGGAATCTTTTTGTCAACAATCGTCAATACACGAATTTTAATACTAGGTTGGAATTTTTTTCTTCAAACTATCGCCTATATACGAAATTTAACTCTCGGTAGGAATTTTTTGGTCAAGCTATCGTCAATGTACGAATTTTAACTCTCGGTGGGCACTTTTTCTTCAACCTAGTATCAATACTCAAATTTTAAATATTGGTTGAAATCTTTATGTCGAACAATCGTCAATAATCGAATTTTAATACTAGGTTGGAATTTTTTTCTTCAGACTATCGCCTATATACGAAATTTAACTCAGGGTGGGAATTTTTTGGTCAACCTATCGTCAATGTACGAATTTTAACTCTCGGTGGGCACTTTTTCTTCAAACTACTGTCAATATTCAAATTTTAACTATTGGTTGAAATCTTTATGCCAAACAATCGTCAATAAACGAATTTTAATTCTAGGTTGAATTTTTTTTCTTCAAACTATCGCCTATATACGAAATTTAACTCTCGGTGGGAATTTTTTGGTCAACCTATCGTCAATGTACGAATTTTGACTCTCGGTGGGCACTTTTTTCTTCAATCCACTGTCAATATTCAGATTTTAGCTATTGGTTGAAATCTTTATGTCAAACAATAGTCAATAATCGAATTTTAATACTAGGTTGGAATTTTTTTCTTCAGACTATCGCCTATATACGAAATTTAACTCACGGTGGGAATTTTTTGGTCAACCTATCGTCAATGTACGAATTTTAACTCTCGGTGGGCACTTTTTTCTTCAAACTACTGTCAATATTCAAATTTTAACTATTGGTTGGAATCTTTTTGTCAAACAATCGTCAATAATCGAATTTTAATACTAGGTTGGAATTTTTTTCTTCAGACTATCGCCTATATACGAAATTTAACTCAGGGTGGGAATTTTTTGGTCAAGCTATCGTCAATGTACGAATTTTAACTCTCGGTGGGCACTTTTTCTTCAAACTACTATCAATACTCAAATTTTAAATATTGGTTGAAATCTTTATGTCGAACAATCGTCAATAATCGAATTTTAATACTAGGTTGGAATTTTTTTCTTCAGACTATCGCCTATATACGAAATTTAACTCAGGGTGGGAATTTTTTGGTCAACCTATCGTCAATGTACGAATTTTAACTCTCGGTGGGCACTTTTTCTTCAAACTACTGTCAATATTCAAATTTTAACTATTGGTTGAAATCTTTATGCCAAACAATCGTCAATAAACGAATTTTAATTCTAGGTTGAATTTTTTTTCTTCAAACTATCGCCTATATACGAAATTTAACTCTCGGTGGGAATTTTTTGGTCAACCTATCGTCAATGTACGAATTTTGACTCTCGGTGGGCACTTTTTTCTTCAATCCACTGTCAATATTCAGATTTTAGCTATTGGTTGAAATCTTTATGTCAAACAATAGTCAATAATCGAATTTTAATACTAGGTTGGAATTTTTTTCTTCAGACTATCGCCTATATACGAAATTTAACTCACGGTGGGAATTTTTTGGTCAACCTATCGTCAATGTACGAATTTTAACTCTCGGTGGGCACTTTTTTCTTCAAACTACTGTCAATATTCAAATTTTAACTATTGGTTGAAATCTTTATGTCAAACAATGGTCAATAATCGAATTTTAATACTAGGTTGGAATTTTTTTCTTCAAACTATCGCCTATATATGAAATTTAACTCACGGTGGGAATTTATTGGTCAACCTATCGTCAATGTACGAATTTTAACTCTCGGTGGGCACTTTTTTCTTCAAACTATTGTCAATATTCAAATTTTAAACATTGGTTGAAATCTTTATGTCAAACAATCGTCAATACACGAATTTTAATACTAGGTTGGAATTTTTTTCTTCAAACTATTGCCTATATACGAAATTTAACTCTCGGTGGGAATTTTTTGGTCAACCTATCGTCAATGTACGAATTTTAACTCTCGGTGGGCACTTTTTCTTCAAACTACTGTCAATATTCAAATTTTAACTATTGGTTGAAATCTTTATGCCAAACAATCGTCAATAAACGAATTTTAATTCTAGGTTGGATTTTTTTTCTTCAAACTATCGCCTATATACGAAATTTAACTCTCGGTGGGAATTTTTTGGTCAACCTATCGTCAATGTACGAATTTTGACTCTCGGTGGGCACTTTTTTCTTCAATCTACTGTCAATATTCAGATTTTAGCTATTGGTTGAAATCTTTATGTCAAACAATCGTCAATAAACGAATTTTAATTCTAGGTTGGATTTTTTTTCTTCAAACTATCGCCTATATACGAAATTTAACTCTCGGTGGGAATTTTTTGGTCAACCTATCGTCAATGTACGAATTTTGACTCTGGGTGGGCACTTTTTTCTTCAATCTACTGTCAATATTCAGATTTTAGCTATTGGTTGAAATCTTTATGTCAAACAATCGTCAATAAACGAATTTTAATACTAGGTTGGAATTTTTTTCTTCAAACTACTGTCAATATTGAAATTTTAACTATTGTTTGGAATCTTTTTGTCAAACAATCGTCAATACACGAATTTTTTTTACTAGGTTGGAATTTTTTTCTTCAAACTATCGCCTATATACGAAATTTAACTCTCGGTAGGAATTTTTTGGTCAAGCTATCGTCAATGTACGAATTTTAACTCTCGGTGGGCACTTTTTCTTCAAACTACTATCAATACTCAAATTTTAAATATTGGTTGAAATCTTTATGTCAAACAATCGTCAATAATCGAATTTTAATACTAGGTTGGAATTTTTTTCTTCAGACTATCGCCTATATACGAAATTTAACTCAGGGTGGGAATTTTTTGGTCAACCTATCGTCAATGTACGAATTTTGACTCTCGGTGGGCACTTTTTTCTTCAATCTACTGTCAATATTCAGATTTTAGCTATTGGTTGAAATCTTTATGTCAAACAATCGTCAATAAACGAATTTTAATACTAGGTTGGAATTTTTTTCTTCAAACTACTGTCAATATTGAAATTTTAACTATTGTTTGGAATCTTTTTGTCAAACAATCGTCAATACACGAATTTTTTTTACTAGGTTGGAATTTTTATCTTCCAACTATCGCCTATATACGAAATTTAACTCTCGGTAGGAATTTTTTGGTCAAACTATCGTCAATGTACGAATTTTAACTCACGGTGGACACTTTTTCTTCAAACTACTATCAATACTCAAATTTTAACTATTGTTTGGAATCTTTTTGTCAACAATCGTCAATACACGAATTTTAATACTAGGTTGGAATTTTTTTCTTCAAACTATCGCCTATATACGAAATTTAACTCTCGGTAGGAATTTTTTGGTCAAGCTATCGTCAATGTACGAATTTTAACTCTCGGTGGGCACTTTTTCTTCAACCTAGTATCAATACTCAAATTTTAAATATTGGTTGAAATCTTTATGTCGAACAATCGTCAATAATCGAATTTTAATACTAGGTTGGAATTTTTTTCTTCAGACTATCGCCTATATACGAAATTTAACTCAGGGTGGGAATTTTTTTGTCAACCTATCGTCAATGTACGAATTTTAACTCTCGGTGGGCACTTTTTCTTCAAACTACTGTCAATATTCAAATTTTAACTATTGGTTGAAATCTTTATGCCAAACAATCGTCAATAAACGAATTTTAATTCTAGGTTGAATTTTTTTTCTTCAAACTATCGCCTATATACGAAATTTAACTCTCGGTGGGAATTTTTTGGTCAACCTATCGTCAATGTACGAATTTTGACTCTCGGTGGGCACTTTTTTCTTCAATCCACTGTCAATATTCAGATTTTAGCTATTGGTTGAAATCTTTATGTCAAACAATAGTCAATAATCGAATTTTAATACTAGGTTGGAATTTTTTTCTTCAGACTATCGCCTATATACGAAATTTAACTCACGGTGGGAATTTTTTGGTCAACCTATCGTCAATGTACGAATTTTAACTCTCGGTGGGCACTTTTTTCTTCAAACTACTGTCAATATTCAAATTTTAACTATTGGTTGGAATCTTTTTGTCAAACAATCGTCAATAATCGAATTTTAATACTAGGTTGGAATTTTTTTCTTCAGACTATCGCCTATATACGAAATTTAACTCAGGGTGGGAATTTTTTGGTCAACCTATCGTCAATGTACGAATTTTGACTCTCGGTGGGCACTTTTTTCTTCAATCTACTGTCAATATTCAGATTTTAGCTATTGGTTGAAATCTTTATGTCAAACAATCGTCAATAAACGAATTTTAATACTAGGTTGGAATTTTTTTCTTCAAACTACTGTCAATATTGAAATTTTAACTATTGTTTGGAATCTTTTTGTCAAACAATCGTCAATACACGAATTTTTTTTACTAGGTTGGAATTTTTATCTTCAAACTATCGCCTATATACGAAATTTAACTCTCGGTAGGAATTTTTTGGTCAAACTATCGTCAATGTACGAATTTTAACTCACGGTGGACACTTTTTCTTCAAACTACTATCAATACTCAAATTTTAACTATTGTTTGGAATCTTTTTGTCAACAATCGTCAATACACGAATTTTAATACTAGGTTGGAATTTTTTTCTTCAAACTATCGCCTATATACGAAATTTAACTCTCGGTAGGAATTTTTTGGTCAAGCTATCGTCAATGTACGAATTTTAACTCTCGGTGGGCACTTTTTCTTCAACCTAGTATCAATACTCAAATTTTAAATATTGGTTGAAATCTTTATGTCGAACAATCGTCAATAATCGAATTTTAATACTAGGTTGGAATTTTTTTCTTCAGACTATCGCCTATATACGAAATTTAACTCAGGGTGGGAATTTTTTGGTCAACCTATCGTCAATGTACGAATTTTAACTCTCGGTGGGCACTTTTTCTTCAAACTACTGTCAATATTCAAATTTTAACTATTGGTTGAAATCTTTATGCCAAACAATCGTCAATAAACGAATTTTAATTCTAGGTTGAATTTTTTTTCTTCAAACTATCGCCTATATACGAAATTTAACTCTCGGTGGGAATTTTTTGGTCAACCTATCGTCAATGTACGAATTTTGACTCTCGGTGGGCACTTTTTTCTTCAATCCACTGTCAATATTCAGATTTTAGCTATTGGTTGAAATCTTTATGTCAAACAATAGTCAATAATCGAATTTTAATACTAGGTTGGAATTTTTTTCTTCAGACTATCGCCTATATACGAAATTTAACTCACGGTGGGAATTTTTTGGTCAACCTATCGTCAATGTACGAATTTTAACTCTCGGTGGGCACTTTTTTCTTCAAACTACTGTCAATATTCAAATTTTAACTATTGGTTGGAATCTTTTTGTCAAACAATCGTCAATAATCGAATTTTAATACTAGGTTGGAATTTTTTTCTTCAGACTATCGCCTATATACGAAATTTAACTCAGGGTGGGAATTTTTTGGTCAAGCTATCGTCAATGTACGAATTTTAACTCTCGGTGGGCACTTTTTCTTCAAACTACTATCAATACTCAAATTTTAAATATTGGTTGAAATCTTTATGTCGAACAATCGTCAATAATCGAATTTTAATACTAGGTTGGAATTTTTTTCTTCAGACTATCGCCTATATACGAAATTTAACTCAGGGTGGGAATTTTTTGGTCAACCTATCGTCAATGTACGAATTTTAACTCTCGGTGGGCACTTTTTCTTCAAACTACTGTCAATATTCAAATTTTAACTATTGGTTGAAATCTTTATGCCAAACAATCGTCAATAAACGAATTTTAATTCTAGGTTGAATTTTTTTTCTTCAAACTATCGCCTATATACGAAATTTAACTCTCGGTGGGAATTTTTTGGTCAACCTATCGTCAATGTACGAATTTTGACTCTCGGTGGGCACTTTTTTCTTCAATCCACTGTCAATATTCAGATTTTAGCTATTGGTTGAAATCTTTATGTCAAACAATAGTCAATAATCGAATTTTAATACTAGGTTGGAATTTTTTTCTTCAGACTATCGCCTATATACGAAATTTAACTCACGGTGGGAATTTTTTGGTCAACCTATCGTCAATGTACGAATTTTAACTCTCGGTGGGCACTTTTTTCTTCAAACTACTGTCAATATTCAAATTTTAACTATTGGTTGAAATCTTTATGTCAAACAATGGTCAATAATCGAATTTTAATACTAGGTTGGAATTTTTTTCTTCAAACTATCGCCTATATACGAAATTTAACTCACGGTGGGAATTTATTGGTCAACCTATCGTCAATGTACGAATTTTAACTCTCGGTGGGCACTTTTTCTTCAAACTACTATCAATACTCAAATTTTAAATATTGGTTGAAATCTTTACGTCAAACAATCGTCAATAATCGAATTTTAATACTAGGTTGGAATTTTTTTCTTCAGACTATCGCCTATATACGAAATTTAACTCAGGGTGGGAATTTTTTGGTCAACCTATCGTCAATGTACGAATTTTAACTCTCGGTGGGCACTTTTTCTTCAAACTACTGTCAATATTCAAATTTTAACTATTGGTTGAAATCTTTATGCCAAACAATCGTCAATAAACGAATTTTAATTCTAGGTTGGATTTTTTTTCTTCAAACTATCGCCTATATACGAAATTTATCTCTCGGTGGGAATTTTTTGGTCAACCTATCGTCAATGTACGAATTTTGACTCTCGGTGGGCACTTTTTTCTTCAATCTACTGTCAATATTCAGATTTTAGCTATTGGTTGAAATCTTTATGTCAAACAATCGTCAATAAACGAATTTTAATACTAGGTTGGAATTTTTTTCTTCAAACTACTGTCAATATTCAAATTTTAACTATTGGTTGGAATCTTTTTGTCATACAATCGTCAATAATCGAATTTTAATACTAGGTTGGAATTTTTTTCTTCAAACTATCGCCTATATACGAAATTTAACTCTCGGGAGGAATTTTTTGGTCAAGCTACCGTCAATGTACGAATTTTAACTCTCGGTGGGCACTTTTTCTTCAAACTACTATCAATACTCAAATTTTAACTATTGGTTGAAATCTTTATGTCAAACAATCGTCAATAATCGAATTTTAATACTAGGTTGGAATTTTTTTCTTCAAACTATTGTCAATATTCAAATTTTAAACATTGGTTGAAATCTTTATGTCAAACAATCGTCAATACACGAATTTTAATACTAGGTTGGAATTTTTTTCTTCAGACTATCGCCTATATACGAAATTTAACTCACGGTGGGAATTTTTCGGTCAACCTATCGTCAATGTACGAATTTTAACTCTCGGTGGGCACTTTTTTCTTCAAACTACTGTCAATATTCAAATTTTAACTATTGGTTGGAATCTTTTTGTCAAACAATCGTCAATACACGAATTTTAATACTAGGTTGGAATTTTTTTCTTCAAACTATTGTCAATATTCAAATTTTAAACATTGGTTGAAATCTTTATGTCAAACAATCGTCAATACACGAATTTTAATACTAGGTTGGAATTTTTTTCTTCAGACTATCGCCTATATACGAAATTTAACTCACGGTGGGAATTTTTCGGTCAACCTATCGTCAATGTACGAATTTTAACTCTCGGTGGGCACTTTTTTCTTCAAACTACTGTCAATATTCAAATTTTAACTATTGGTTGGAATCTTTTTGTCATACAATCGTCAATAATCGAATTTTAATACTAGGTTGGAATTTTTATCTTCAAACTATCGCCTATATACGAAATTTAACTCTCGGTGGGAATTTTTTGGTCAACCTATCGTCAATGTACGAATTTTGACTCTCGGTGGGCACTTTTTTCTTCAATCTACTGTCAATATCCAGATTTTAGCTATTGGTTGAAATCTTTATGTCAAACAATCGTCAATAAACGAATTTTAATACTAGGTTGGAATTTTTTTCTTCAAACTATCGCCTATATACGAAATTTAACTCACGGTGGGAATTTTTTGGTCAACCTATCGTCAATGTACGAATTTTAACTCTCGGTGGGCACTTTTTTCTTCAAACTATTGTCAATATTCAAATTTTAAACATTGGTTGAAATCTTTATGCCAAACTATCGTCAATAAACGAATTTCAATTCTAGGTTGGATTTTTTTTCTTCAAACTATCGCCTATATACGAAATTTAACTCTCGGTGGGAATTTTTTGGTCAACCTATCGTCAATGTACGAATTTTGACTCTCGGTGGGCACTTTTTTCTTCAATCTACTGTCAATATTCAGATTTTAGCTATTGGTTGAAATCTTTATGTCAAACAATCGTCAATAAACGAATTTTAATACTAGGTTGGAATTTTTTTCATCAAACTACTGTCAATATTGAAATTTTAACTATTGTTTGGAATCTTTTTGTCAAACAATCGTCAATACACGAATTTTTTTTACTAGGTTGGAATTTTTATCTTCAAACTATCGCCTATATACGAAATTTAACTCTCGGTAGGAATTTTTTGGTCAAACTATCGTCAATGTACGAATTTTAACTCACGGTGGACACTTTTTCTTCAAACTACTATCAATACTCAAATTTTAACTATTGTTTGGAATCTTTTTGTCAACAATCGTCAATACACGAATTTTAATACTAGGTTGGAATTTTTTTCTTCAAACTATCGCCTATATACGAAATTTAACTCTCGGTAGGAATTTTTTGGTCAAGCTATCGTCAATGTACGAATTTTAACTCTCGGTGGGCACTTTTTCTTCAAACTACTATCAATACTCAAATTTTAAATATTGGTTGAAATCTTTATGTCGAACAATCGTCAATAATCGAATTTTAATACTAGGTTGGAATTTTTTTCTTCAGACTATCGCCTATATACGAAATTTAACTCAGGGTGGGAATTTTTTGGTCAACCTATCGTCAATGTACGAATTTTAACTCTCGGTGGGCACTTTTTTCTTCAAACTACTGTCAATATTCAAATTTTAACTATTGGTTGGAATCTTTTTGTCATACAATCGTCAATAATCGAATTTTAATACTAGGTTGGAATTTTTATCTTCAAACTATCGCCTATATACGAAATTTAACTCTCGGTGGGAATTTTTTGGTCAACCTATCGTCAATGTACGAATTTTGACTCTCGGTGGGCACTTTTTTCTTCAATCTACTGTCAATATCCAGATTTTAGCTATTGGTTGAAATCTTTATGTCAAACAATCGTCAATAAACGAATTTTAATACTAGGTTGGAATTTTTTTCTTCAAACTATCGCCTATATACGAAATTTAACTCTCGGTAGGAATTTTTTGGTCAAACTATCGTCAATGTACGAATTTTAACTCACGGTGGACACTTTTTCTTCAAACTACTATCAATACTCAAATTTTAACTATTGTTTGGAATCTTTTTGTCAACAATCGTCAATACACGAATTTTAATACTAGGTTGGAATTTTTTTCTTCAAACTATCGCCTATATACGAAATTTAACTCTCGGTAGGAATTTTTTGGTCAAGCTATCGTCAATGTACGAATTTTAACTCTCGGTGGGCACTTTTTCTTCAAACTACTATCAATACTCAAATTTTAAATATTGGTTGAAATCTTTATGTCGAACAATCGTCAATAATCGAATTTTAATACTAGGTTGGAATTTTTTTCTTCAGACTATCGCCTATATACGAAATTTAACTCAGGGTGGGAATTTTTTGGTCAACCTATCGTCAATGTACGAATTTTAACTCTCGGTGGGCACTTTTTCTTCAAACTACTGTCAATATTCAAATTTTAACTATTGGTTGAAATCTTTATGCCAAACAATCGTCAATAAACGAATTTTAATTCTAGGTTGAATTTTTTTTCTTCAAACTATCGCCTATATACGAAATTTAACTCTCGTTGGGAATTTTTTGGTCAACCTATCGTCAATGTACGAATTTTGACTCTCGGTGGGCACTTTTTTCTTCAATCCACTGTCAATATTCAGATTTTAGCTATTGGTTGAAATCTTTATGTCAAACAATAGTCAATAATCGAATTTTAATACTAGGTTGGAATTTTTTTCTTCAGACTATCGCCTATATACGAAATTTAACTCACGGTGGGAATTTTTTGGTCAACCTATCGTCAATGTACGAATTTTAACTCTCGGTGGGCACTTTTTTCTTCAAACTACTGTCAATATTCAAATTTTAACTATTGGTTGAAATCTTTATGTCAAACAATGGTCAATAATCGAATTTTAATACTAGGTTGGAATTTTTTTCTTCAAACTATCGCCTATATACGAAATTTAACTCACGGTGGGAATTTATTGGTCAACCTATCGTCAATGTACGAATTTTAACTCTCGGTGGGCACTTTTTTCTTCAAACTATTGTCAATATTCAAATTTTAAACATTGGTTGAAATCTTTATGTCAAACAATCGTCAATACACGAATTTTAATACTAGGTTGGAATTTTTTTCTTCAAACTATTGCCTATATACGAAATTTAACTCTCGGTGGGAATTTTTTGGTCAACCTATCGTCAATGTACGAATTTTAACTCTCGGTGGGCACTTTTTCTTCAAACTACTGTCAATATTCAAATTTTAACTATTGGTTGAAATCTTTATGCCAAACAATCGTCAATAAACGAATTTTAATTCTAGGTTGGATTTTTTTTCTTCAAACTATCGCCTATATACGAAATTTAACTCTCGGTGGGAATTTTTTGGTCAACCTATCGTCAATGTACGAATTTTGACTCTCGGTGGGCACTTTTTTCTTCAATCTACTGTCAATATTCAGATTTTAGCTATTGGTTGAAATCTTTATGTCAAACAATCGTCAATAAACGAATTTTAATTCTAGGTTGGATTTTTTTTCTTCAAACTATCGCCTATATACGAAATTTAACTCTCGGTGGGAATTTTTTGGTCAACCTATCGTCAATGTACGAATTTTGACTCTGGGTGGGCACTTTTTTCTTCAATCTACTGTCAATATTCAGATTTTAGCTATTGGTTGAAATCTTTATGTCAAACAATCGTCAATAAACGAATTTTAATACTAGGTTGGAATTTTTTTCTTCAAACTACTGTCAATATTGAAATTTTAACTATTGTTTGGAATCTTTTTGTCAAACAATCGTCAATACACGAATTTTTTTTACTAGGTTGGAATTTTTTTCTTCAAACTATCGCCTATATACGAAATTTAACTCTCGGTAGGAATTTTTTGGTCAAGCTATCGTCAATGTACGAATTTTAACTCTCGGTGGGCACTTTTTCTTCAAACTACTATCAATACTCAAATTTTAAATATTGGTTGAAATCTTTATGTCAAACAATCGTCAATAATCGAATTTTAATACTAGGTTGGAATTTTTTTCTTCAGACTATCGCCTATATACGAAATTTAACTCAGGGTGGGAATTTTTTGGTCAACCTATCGTCAATGTACGAATTTTGACTCTCGGTGGGCACTTTTTTCTTCAATCTACTGTCAATATTCAGATTTTAGCTATTGGTTGAAATCTTTATGTCAAACAATCGTCAATAAACGAATTTTAATACTAGGTTGGAATTTTTTTCTTCAAACTACTGTCAATATTGAAATTTTAACTATTGTTTGGAATCTTTTTGTCAAACAATCGTCAATACACGAATTTTTTTTACTAGGTTGGAATTTTTATCTTCAAACTATCGCCTATATACGAAATTTAACTCTCGGTAGGAATTTTTTGGTCAAACTATCGTCAATGTACGAATTTTAACTCACGGTGGACACTTTTTCTTCAAACTACTATCAATACTCAAATTTTAACTATTGTTTGGAATCTTTTTGTCAACAATCGTCAATACACGAATTTTAATACTAGGTTGGAATTTTTTTCTTCAAACTATCGCCTATATACGAAATTTAACTCTCGGTAGGAATTTTTTGGTCAAGCTATCGTCAATGTACGAATTTTAACTCTCGGTGGGCACTTTTTCTTCAACCTAGTATCAATACTCAAATTTTAAATATTGGTTGAAATCTTTATGTCGAACAATCGTCAATAATCGAATTTTAATACTAGGTTGGAATTTTTTTCTTCAGACTATCGCCTATATACGAAATTTAACTCAGGGTGGGAATTTTTTGGTCAACCTATCGTCAATGTACGAATTTTAACTCTCGGTGGGCACTTTTTCTTCAAACTACTGTCAATATTCAAATTTTAACTATTGGTTGAAATCTTTATGCCAAACAATCGTCAATAAACGAATTTTAATTCTAGGTTGAATTTTTTTTCTTCAAACTATCGCCTATATACGAAATTTAACTCTCGGTGGGAATTTTTTGGTCAACCTATCGTCAATGTACGAATTTTGACTCTCGGTGGGCACTTTTTTCTTCAATCCACTGTCAATATTCAGATTTTAGCTATTGGTTGAAATCTTTATGTCAAACAATAGTCAATAATCGAATTTTAATACTAGGTTGGAATTTTTTTCTTCAGACTATCGCCTATATACGAAATTTAACTCACGGTGGGAATTTTTTGGTCAACCTATCGTCAATGTACGAATTTTAACTCTCGGTGGGCACTTTTTTCTTCAAACTACTGTCAATATTCAAATTTTAACTATTGGTTGGAATCTTTTTGTCAAACAATCGTCAATAATCGAATTTTAATACTAGGTTGGAATTTTTTTCTTCAGACTATCGCCTATATACGAAATTTAACTCAGGGTGGGAATTTTTTGGTCAAGCTATCGTCAATGTACGAATTTTAACTCTCGGTGGGCACTTTTTCTTCAAACTACTATCAATACTCAAATTTTAAATATTGGTTGAAATCTTTATGTCGAACAATCGTCAATAATCGAATTTTAATACTAGGTTGGAATTTTTTTCTTCAGACTATCGCCTATATACGAAATTTAACTCAGGGTGGGAATTTTTTGGTCAACCTATCGTCAATGTACGAATTTTAACTCTCGGTGGGCACTTTTTCTTCAAACTACTGTCAATATTCAAATTTTAACTATTGGTTGAAATCTTTATGCCAAACAATCGTCAATAAACGAATTTTAATTCTAGGTTGAATTTTTTTTCTTCAAACTATCGCCTATATACGAAATTTAACTCTCGGTGGGAATTTTTTGGTCAACCTATCGTCAATGTACGAATTTTGACTCTCGGTGGGCACTTTTTTCTTCAATCCACTGTCAATATTCAGATTTTAGCTATTGGTTGAAATCTTTATGTCAAACAATAGTCAATAATCGAATTTTAATACTAGGTTGGAATTTTTTTCTTCAGACTATCGCCTATATACGAAATTTAACTCACGGTGGGAATTTTTTGGTCAACCTATCGTCAATGTACGAATTTTAACTCTCGGTGGGCACTTTTTTCTTCAAACTACTGTCAATATTCAAATTTTAACTATTGGTTGAAATCTTTATGTCAAACAATGGTCAATAATCGAATTTTAATACTAGGTTGGAATTTTTTTCTTCAAACTATCGCCTATATACGAAATTTAACTCACGGTGGGAATTTATTGGTCAACCTATCGTCAATGTACGAATTTTAACTCTCGGTGGGCACTTTTTTCTTCAAACTATTGTCAATATTCAAATTTTAAACATTGGTTGAAATCTTTATGTCAAACAATCGTCAATACACGAATTTTAATACTAGGTTGGAATTTTTTTCTTCAAACTATTGCCTATATACGAAATTTAACTCTCGGTGGGAATTTTTTGGTCAACCTATCGTCAATGTACGAATTTTAACTCTCGGTGGGCACTTTTTCTTCAAACTACTGTCAATATTCAAATTTTAACTATTGGTTGAAATCTTTATGCCAAACAATCGTCAATAAACGAATTTTAATTCTAGGTTGGATTTTTTTTCTTCAAACTATCGCCTATATACGAAATTTAACTCTCGGTGGGAATTTTTTGGTCAACCTATCGTCAATGTACGAATTTTGACTCTCGGTGGGCACTTTTTTCTTCAATCTACTGTCAATATTCAGATTTTAGCTATTGGTTGAAATCTTTATGTCAAACAATCGTCAATAAACGAATTTTAATTCTAGGTTGGATTTTTTTTCTTCAAACTATCGCCTATATACGAAATTTAACTCTCGGTGGGAATTTTTTGGTCAACCTATCGTCAATGTACGAATTTTGACTCTGGGTGGGCACTTTTTTCTTCAATCTACTGTCAATATTCAGATTTTAGCTATTGGTTGAAATCTTTATGTCAAACAATCGTCAATAAACGAATTTTAATACTAGGTTGGAATTTTTTTCTTCAAACTACTGTCAATATTGAAATTTTAACTATTGTTTGGAATCTTTTTGTCAAACAATCGTCAATACACGAATTTTTTTTACTAGGTTGGAATTTTTTTCTTCAAACTATCGCCTATATACGAAATTTAACTCTCGGTAGGAATTTTTTGGTCAAGCTATCGTCAATGTACGAATTTTAACTCTCGGTGGGCACTTTTTCTTCAAACTACTATCAATACTCAAATTTTAAATATTGGTTGAAATCTTTATGTCAAACAATCGTCAATAATCGAATTTTAATACTAGGTTGGAATTTTTTTCTTCAGACTATCGCCTATATACGAAATTTAACTCAGGGTGGGAATTTTTTGGTCAACCTATCGTCAATGTACGAATTTTGACTCTCGGTGGGCACTTTTTTCTTCAATCTACTGTCAATATTCAGATTTTAGCTATTGGTTGAAATCTTTATGTCAAACAATCGTCAATAAACGAATTTTAATACTAGGTTGGAATTTTTTTCTTCAAACTACTGTCAATATTGAAATTTTAACTATTGTTTGGAATCTTTTTGTCAAACAATCGTCAATACACGAATTTTTTTTACTAGGTTGGAATTTTTATCTTCCAACTATCGCCTATATACGAAATTTAACTCTCGGTAGGAATTTTTTGGTCAAACTATCGTCAATGTACGAATTTTAACTCACGGTGGACACTTTTTCTTCAAACTACTATCAATACTCAAATTTTAACTATTGTTTGGAATCTTTTTGTCAACAATCGTCAATACACGAATTTTAATACTAGGTTGGAATTTTTTTCTTCAAACTATCGCCTATATACGAAATTTAACTCTCGGTAGGAATTTTTTGGTCAAGCTATCGTCAATGTACGAATTTTAACTCTCGGTGGGCACTTTTTCTTCAACCTAGTATCAATACTCAAATTTTAAATATTGGTTGAAATCTTTATGTCGAACAATCGTCAATAATCGAATTTTAATACTAGGTTGGAATTTTTTTCTTCAGACTATCGCCTATATACGAAATTTAACTCAGGGTGGGAATTTTTTTGTCAACCTATCGTCAATGTACGAATTTTAACTCTCGGTGGGCACTTTTTCTTCAAACTACTGTCAATATTCAAATTTTAACTATTGGTTGAAATCTTTATGCCAAACAATCGTCAATAAACGAATTTTAATTCTAGGTTGAATTTTTTTTCTTCAAACTATCGCCTATATACGAAATTTAACTCTCGGTGGGAATTTTTTGGTCAACCTATCGTCAATGTACGAATTTTGACTCTCGGTGGGCACTTTTTTCTTCAATCCACTGTCAATATTCAGATTTTAGCTATTGGTTGAAATCTTTATGTCAAACAATAGTCAATAATCGAATTTTAATACTAGGTTGGAATTTTTTTCTTCAGACTATCGCCTATATACGAAATTTAACTCACGGTGGGAATTTTTTGGTCAACCTATCGTCAATGTACGAATTTTAACTCTCGGTGGGCACTTTTTTCTTCAAACTACTGTCAATATTCAAATTTTAACTATTGGTTGGAATCTTTTTGTCAAACAATCGTCAATAATCGAATTTTAATACTAGGTTGGAATTTTTTTCTTCAGACTATCGCCTATATACGAAATTTAACTCAGGGTGGGAATTTTTTGGTCAACCTATCGTCAATGTACGAATTTTGACTCTCGGTGGGCACTTTTTTCTTCAATCTACTGTCAATATTCAGATTTTAGCTATTGGTTGAAATCTTTATGTCAAACAATCGTCAATAAACGAATTTTAATACTAGGTTGGAATTTTTTTCTTCAAACTACTGTCAATATTGAAATTTTAACTATTGTTTGGAATCTTTTTGTCAAACAATCGTCAATACACGAATTTTTTTTACTAGGTTGGAATTTTTATCTTCAAACTATCGCCTATATACGAAATTTAACTCTCGGTAGGAATTTTTTGGTCAAACTATCGTCAATGTACGAATTTTAACTCACGGTGGACACTTTTTCTTCAAACTACTATCAATACTCAAATTTTAACTATTGTTTGGAATCTTTTTGTCAACAATCGTCAATACACGAATTTTAATACTAGGTTGGAATTTTTTTCTTCAAACTATCGCCTATATACGAAATTTAACTCTCGGTAGGAATTTTTTGGTCAAGCTATCGTCAATGTACGAATTTTAACTCTCGGTGGGCACTTTTTCTTCAACCTAGTATCAATACTCAAATTTTAAATATTGGTTGAAATCTTTATGTCGAACAATCGTCAATAATCGAATTTTAATACTAGGTTGGAATTTTTTTCTTCAGACTATCGCCTATATACGAAATTTAACTCAGGGTGGGAATTTTTTGGTCAACCTATCGTCAATGTACGAATTTTAACTCTCGGTGGGCACTTTTTCTTCAAACTACTGTCAATATTCAAATTTTAACTATTGGTTGAAATCTTTATGCCAAACAATCGTCAATAAACGAATTTTAATTCTAGGTTGAATTTTTTTTCTTCAAACTATCGCCTATATACGAAATTTAACTCTCGGTGGGAATTTTTTGGTCAACCTATCGTCAATGTACGAATTTTGACTCTCGGTGGGCACTTTTTTCTTCAATCCACTGTCAATATTCAGATTTTAGCTATTGGTTGAAATCTTTATGTCAAACAATAGTCAATAATCGAATTTTAATACTAGGTTGGAATTTTTTTCTTCAGACTATCGCCTATATACGAAATTTAACTCACGGTGGGAATTTTTTGGTCAACCTATCGTCAATGTACGAATTTTAACTCTCGGTGGGCACTTTTTTCTTCAAACTACTGTCAATATTCAAATTTTAACTATTGGTTGGAATCTTTTTGTCAAACAATCGTCAATAATCGAATTTTAATACTAGGTTGGAATTTTTTTCTTCAAACTACTGTCAATATTGAAATTTTAACTATTGTTTGGAATCTTTTTGTCAAACAATCGTCAATACA
The DNA here is from genome assembly GCF_050948175.1 of Xylocopa sonorina. Taxonomy (NCBI): domain Eukaryota; kingdom Metazoa; phylum Arthropoda; class Insecta; order Hymenoptera; family Apidae; genus Xylocopa; species Xylocopa sonorina. Next base: position 531,466 of record NW_027490235.1, read on the forward strand.
CGAATTTTAATACTAGGTTGGAATTTTTTTCTTTAAACTATTGTCAATATTCAAATTTTAAACATTGGTTGAAATCTTTATGTCAAACAATCGTCAATACACGAATTTTAATACTAGGTTGGAATTTTTTTCTTCAGACTATCGCCTATATACGAAATTTAACTCACGGTGGGAATTTTTTGGTCAACCTATCGTCAATGTACGAATTTTAACTCTCGGTGGGCACTTTTTTCTTCAAACTACTGTCAATATTCAAATTTTAACTATTGGATGGAATCTTTTTGTCATACAATCGTCAATAATCGAATTTTAATACTAGGTTGGAATTTTTTTTTTCAAACTATCGCCTATATACGAAATTTAACTCTCGGTGGGAATTTTTTGATCAACCTATCGTCAATGTACGAATTTTAACTCTCGGTGGGCACTTTTTCTTCAAACTACTATCAATATTCAAATTTTAACTATCGGTTGAAAACTTTATGTTATACAATCGTCAATAATCGAATTTTAATACTAGGTTGGAATTTTTTTCTTCAAACTATCGCCTATATACGAAATTTAACTCTCGGGAGGAATTTTTTGGTCAAGCTACCGTCAATGTACGAATTTTAACTCTCGGTGGGCACTTTTTCTTCAAACTACTATCAATACTCAAATTTTAACTATTGGTTGAAATCTTTATGTCAAACAATCGTCAATAATCGAATTTTAATACTAGGTTGGAATTTTTTTCTTCAAACTATCGCCTATATACGAAATTTAACTCACGGTGGGAATTTTTTGGTCAACCTATCGTCAATGTACGAATTTTAACTCTCGGTGGGCACTTTTTTCTTCAAACTATTGTCAATATTCAAATTTTAAACATTGGTTGAAATCTTTATGTCAAACAATCGTCAATACACGAATTTTAATACTAGGTTGGAGTTTTTTTCTTCAAACTATTGCCTATATACGAAATTTAACTCTCGGTGGGAATTTTTTGGTCAACCTATCGTCAATGTAGGAATTTTGACTCTCGGTGGGCACTTTTTTCTTCAATCTACTGTCAATATTCAGATTTTAGCTATTGGTTGAAATCTTTATGTCAAACAATCGTCAATAAACGAATTTTAATACTAGGTTGGAATTTTTTTCTTCAAACTATCGCCTATATACGAAATTTAACTCTCGGTAGGAATTTTTTGGTCAAGCTATCGTCAATGTACGAATTTTAACTCTCGGTGGGCACTTTTTCTTCAAACTAGTATCAATACTCAAATTTTAAATATTGGTTGAAATCTTTATGTCAAACAATCGTCAATAATCGAATTTTAATACTAGGTTGGAATTTTTTTCTTCAGACTATCGCCTATATACGAAATTTAACTCAGGGTGGGAATTTTTTGGTCAACCTATCGTCAATGTACGAATTTTGACTCTCGGTGGGCACTTTTTTCTTCAATCCACTGTCAATATTCAGATTTTAGCTATTGGTTGAAATCTTTATGTCAAACAATCGTCAATAATCGAATTTTAATACTAGGTTGGAATTTTTTTCTTCAAACTATCGCCTATATACGAAATTTAACTCACGGTGGGAATTTTTTGGTGAACCTATCGTCAATGTACGAATTTTAACTCTCGGTGGGCACTTTTTCTTCAAACTACTGTCAATATTCAAATTTTAACTATTGGTTGAAATCTTTATGCCAAACAATCGTCAATAAACGAATTTTAATTCTAGGTTGGATTTTTTTTCTTCAAACTATCGCCTATATACGAAATTTAACTCTCGGTGGGAATTTTTTGGTCAACCTATCGTCAATGTACGAATTTTGACTCTCGGTTGGCACTTTTTTCTTCAATCTACTGTCAATATTCAGATTTTAGCTATTGGTTGAAATCTTTATGTCAAACAATCGTCAATAAACGAATTTTAATACTAGGTTGGAATTTTTTTCTTCAAACTACTGTCAATATTGAAATTTTAACTATTGTTTGGAATCTTTTTGTCAAACAATCGTCAATACACGAATTTTTTTTACTAGGTTGCAATTTTTATCTTCAAACTATCGCCTATATACGAAATTTAACTCTCGGTAGGAATTTTTTGGTCAAACTATCGTCAATGTACGAATTTTAACTCACGGTGGACACTTTTTCTTCAAACTACTATCAATACTCAAATTTTAACTATTGTTTGGAATCTTTTTGTCAACAATCGTCAATACACGAATTTTAATACTAGGTCGGAATTTTTTTCTTCAAACTATCGCCTATACAGGAAATTTAACTCTCGGTAGGAATTTTTTGGTCAAGCTATCGTCAATGTACGAATTTTAACTCTCGGTGGGCACTTTTTCTTCAAACTAGTATCAATACTCAAATTTTAAATATTGGTTGAAATCTTTATGTCAAACAATCGTCAATAATCGAATTTTAATACTAGGTTGGAATTTTTTTCTTCAGACTATCGCCTATATACGAAATTTAACTCAGGGTGGGAATTTTTTGGTCAACCTATCATCAATGTACGAATTTTAACTCTCGGTGGGCACTTTTTCTTCAAACTAGTATCAATACTCAAATTTTAAATATTGGTTGAAATCTTTATGTCAAACAATCGTCAATAATCGAATTTTAATACTAGGTTGGAATTTTTTTCTTCAGACTATCGCCTATATACGAAATTTAACTCAGGGTGGGAATTTTTTGGTCAACCTATCGTCAATGTACGAATTTTAACTCTCGGTGGGCACTTTTTTCTTCAAACTACTGTCAATATTCAAATTTTAACTATTGGTTGGAATCTTTTTGTCAAACAATCGTCAATACACGAATTTTAATACTAGGGTGGAATTTTTTTCTTCAAACTATTGTCAATATTCAAATTTTAAACATTGGTTGAAATCTTTATGTCAAACAATCGTCAATACACGAATTTTAATACTAGGTTGGAATTTTTTTCTTCAAACTATCGCCTATATACGAAATTTAACTCTCGGGAGGAATTTTTTGGTCAAGCTACCGTCAATGTACGAATTTTAACTCTCGGTGGGCACTTTTTCTTCAAACTACTATCAATACTCAAATTTTAACTATTGGTTGAAATCTTTATGTCAAACAATCGTCAATAATCGTATTTTAATACTAGGTTGGAATTTTTTTCTTCAAACTATCGCCTATATACGAAATTTAACTCTCGGTAGTAATTTTTTGGTCAAGCTATCGTCAATGTACGAATTTTAACTCTCGGTGGGCACTTTTTCTTCAAACTAGTATCAATACTCAAATTTTAAATATTGGTTGAAATCTTTATGTCAAACAATCGTCAATAATCGAATTTTAATACTAGGTTGGAATTTTTTTCTTCAGACTATCGCCTATATACGAAATTTAACTCAGGGTGGGAATTTTTTGGTCAACCTATCGTCAATGTACGAATTTTAACTCTCGGTGGGCACTTTTTCTTCAAACTACTGTCAATATTCAAATTTTAACTATTGGTTGAAATCTTTATGCCAAACAATCGTCAATAAACGAATTTTAATTCTAGGTTGGATTTTTTTTCTTCAAACTATCGCCTATATACGAAATTTAACTCTCGGTGGGAATTTTTTGGTCAACCTATCGTCAATGTACGAATTTTGACTCTCGGTGGGCACTTTTTGCTTCAATCTACTGTCAATATTCAGATTTTAGCTATTGGTTGAAATCTTTATGTCAAACAATCGTCAATAAACGAATTTTAATACTAGGTTGGAATTTTTTTCTTCAAACTACTGTCAATATTGAAATTTTAACTATTGTTTGGAATCTTTTTGTCAAACAATCGTCAATACACGAATTTTTTTTACTAGGTTGGAATTTTTATCTTCAAACTATCACATATATACGAAATTTAACTCTCGGTAGGAATTTTTTGGTCAAACTATCGTCAATGTACGAATTTTAACTCACGGTGGACACTTTTTCTTCAAACTACTATCAATACTCAAATTTTAACTATTGTTTGGAATCTTTTTGTCAACAATCGTCAATACACGAATTTTAATACTAGGTTGGAATTTTTTTCTTCAAACTATCGCCTATATACGAAATTTAACTCTCGGTAGGAATTTTTTGGTCAAGCTATCGTCAATGTACGAATTTTAACTCTCGGTGGGCACTTTTTCTTCAAACTACTATCAATACTCAAATTTTAAATATTGGTTGAAATCTTTACGTCAAACAATCGTCAATAATCGAATTTTAATACTAGGTTGGAATTTTTTTCTTCAGACTATCGCCTATATACGAAATTTAACTCAGGGTGGGAATTTTTTGGTCAACCTATCGTCAATGTACGAATTTTAACTCGCGGTGGGCACTTTTTCTTCAAACTACTGTCAATATTCAAATTTTAACTATTGGTTGAAATCTTTATGCCAAACAATCGTCAATAAACGAATTTTAATTCTAGGTTGGATTTTTTTTCTTCAAACTATCGCCTATATACGAAATTTAACTCTCGGTGGGAATTTTTTCGTCAACCTATCGTCAATGTACGAATTTTGACTCTCGGTGGGCACTTTTTTCTTCAATCCACTGTCAATATTCAGATTTTAGCTATTGGTTGAAATCTTTATGTCAAACAATCGTCAATAATCGAATTTTAATACTAGGTTGGAATTTTTTTCTTCAAACTATCGCCTATATACGAAATTTAACTCTCGGGAGGAATTTTTTGGTCAAGCTACCGTCAATGTACGAATTTTAACTCTCGGTGGGCACTTTTTCTTCAAACTATTATCAATACTCAAATTTTAACTATTGGTTGAAATCTTTATGTCAAACAATCGTCAATAATCGAATTTTAATACTAGGTTGGAATTTTTCTTCAAACTATCGCCTATATACGAAATTTAACTCACGGTGGGAATTCTTTGGTCAACCTATCGTCAATGTACGAATTTTAACTCTCGGTGGGCACTTTTTTCTTCAAACTACTGTCAATATTCAAATTTTAACTATTGGTTGGAATCTTTTTGTCAAACAATCGTCAATACACGAATTTTAATACTAGGGTGGAATTTTTTTCTTCAAACTATTGTCAATATTCAAATTTTAAACATTGGTTGAAATCTTTATGTCAAACAATCGTCAATACACGAATTTTAATACTAGGTTGGAATTTTTTTCTTCAGACTATCGCCTATATACGAAATTTAACTCACGGTGGGAATTTTTTGGTCAACCTATCGTCAATGTACGAATTTTAACTCTCGGTGGGCACTTTTTCTTCAAACTACTGTCAATATTCAAATTTTAACTATTGGTTGAAATCTTTATGCCAAACAATCGTCAATAAACGAATTTTAATTCTAGGTTGGATTTTTTTTCTTCAAACTATCGCCTATATACGAAATTTAACTCTCGGTAGGAATTTTTTGGTCAAGCTATCGTCAATGTACGAATTTTAACTCTCGGTGGGCACTTTTTCTTCAAACTAGTATCAATACTCAAATTTTAAATATTGGTTGAAATCTTTATGTCAAACAATCGTCAATAATCGAATTTTAATACTAGGTTGGAATTTTTTTCTTCAGACTATCGCCTATATACGAAATTTAACTCAGGGTGGGAATTTTTTGGTCAACCTATCATCAATGTACGAATTTTAACTCTCGGTGGGCACTTTTTCTTCAAACTAGTATCAATACTCAAATTTTAAATATTGGTTGAAATCTTTATGTCAAACAATCGTCAATAATCGAATTTTAATACTAGGTTGGAATTTTTTTCTTCAGACTATCGCCTATATACGAAATTTAACTCAGGGTGGGAATTTTTTGGTCAACCTATCGTCAATGTACGAATTTTAACTCTCGGTGGGCACTTTTTCTTCAAACTACTGTCAATATTCAAATTTTAACTATTGGTTGAAATCTTTATGCCAAACAATCGTCAATAAACGAATTTTAATTCTAGGTTGGATTTTTTTTCTTCAAACTATCGCCTATATACGAAATTTAACTCTCGGTGGGAATTTTTTGGTCAACCTATCGTCAATGTACGAATTTTGACTCTCGGTGGGCACTTTTTGCTTCAATCTACTGTCAATATTCAGATTTTAGCTATTGGTTGAAATCTTTATGTCAAACAATCGTCAATAAACGAATTTTAATACTAGGTTGGAATTTTTTTCTTCAAACTACTGTCAATATTGAAATTTTAACTATTGTTTGGAATCTTTTTGTCAAACAATCGTCAATACACGAATTTTTTTTACTAGGTTGGAATTTTTATCTTCAAACTATCACATATATACGAAATTTAACTCTCGGTAGGAATTTTTTGGTCAAACTATCGTCAATGTACGAATTTTAACTCACGGTGGACACTTTTTCTTCAAACTACTATCAATACTCAAATTTTAACTATTGTTTGGAATCTTTTTGTCAACAATCGTCAATACACGAATTTTAATACTAGGTTGGAATTTTTTTCTTCAAACTATCGCCTATATACGAAATTTAACTCTCGGTAGGAATTTTTTGGTCAAGCTATCGTCAATGTACGAATTTTAACTCTCGGTGGGCACTTTTTCTTCAAACTACTATCAATACTCAAATTTTAAATATTGGTTGAAATCTTTACGTCAAACAATCGTCAATAATCGAATTTTAATACTAGGTTGGAATTTTTTTCTTCAGACTATCGCCTATATACGAAATTTAACTCAGGGTGGGAATTTTTTGGTCAACCTATCGTCAATGTACGAATTTTAACTCTCGGTGGGCACTTTTTCTTCAAACTACTGTCAATATTCAAATTTTAACTATTGGTTGAAATCTTTATGCCAAACAATCGTCAATAAACGAATTTTAATTCTAGGTTGGATTTTTTTTCTTCAAACTATCGCCTATATACGAAATTTAACTCTCGGTGGGAATTTTTTCGTCAACCTATCGTCAATGTACGAATTTTGACTCTCGGTGGGCACTTTTTTCTTCAATCCACTGTCAATATTCAGATTTTAGCTATTGGTTGAAATCTTTATGTCAAACAATCGTCAATAATCGAATTTTAATACTAGGTTGGAATTTTTTTCTTCAAACTATCGCCTATATACGAAATTTAACTCTCGGGAGGAATTTTTTGGTCAAGCTACCGTCAATGTACGAATTTTAACTCTCGGGTGGGCACTTTTTCTTCAAACTACTATCAATACTCAAATTTTAACTATTGGTTGAAATCTTTATGTCAAACAATCGTCAATAATCGAATTTTAATACGAGGTTGGAATTTTTTTCTTCAAACTATCGCCTATATACGAAATTTAACTCTCGGTAGGAATTTTTTGGTCAAGCTATCGTCAATGTACGAATTTTAACTCTCGGTGGGCACTTTTTCTTCAAACTAGTATCAATACTCAAATTTTAAATATTGGTTGAAATCTTTATGTCAAACAATCGTCAATAATCGAATTTTAATACTAGGTTGGAATTTTTTTCTTCAGACTATCGCCTATATACGAAATTTAACTCAGGGTGGGAATTTTTTGGTCAACCTATCGTCAATGTACGAATTTTAACTCTCGGTGGGCACTTTTTCTTCATACCACTGTCAATACTCAAATTTTAACTATTGTTTGGAATCTTTTTGTCAACAATGGTCAATACACGAATTTTAATACTACGTTGGAATTTTTTTCTTCAAACTATCGCCTATATACGAAATTTAACTCTCGGGAGGAATTTTTTGGTCAAGCTACCGTCAATGTACGAATTTTAACTCTCGGTGGGCACTTTTTCTTCAAACTACTATCAATACTCAAATTTTAAATATTGGTTGAAATCTTTATGTCAAACAATCGTCAATAATCGAATTTTAATACTAGGTTGGAATTTTTTTCTTCAGACTATCGCCTATATACGAAATTTAACTCAGGGTGGGAATTTTTTGGTCAACCTATCGTCAATGTACGAATTTTAACTCTCGGTGGGCACTTTTTCTTCAAACTACTGTCAATATTCAAATTTTAACTATTGGTTGAAATCTTTATGCCAAACAATCGTCAATAAACGAATTTTAATTCTAGGTTGGATTTTTTTTCTTCAAACTATCGCCTATATACGAAATTTAACTCTCGGTGGGAATTTTTTGGTCAACCTATCGTCAATGTACGAATTTTGACTCTCGGTGGGCACTTTTTGCTTCAATCTACTGTCAATATTCAGATTTTAGCTATTGGTTGAAATCTTTATGTCAAACAATCGTCAATAAACGAATTTTAATACTAGGTTGGAATTTTTTTCTTCAAACTACTGTCAATATTGAAATTTTAACTATTGTTTGGAATCTTTTTGTCAAACAATCGTCAATACACGAATTTTTTTTACTAGGTTGGAATTTTTATCTTCAAACTATCACATATATACGAAATTTAACTCTCGGTAGGAATTTTTTGGTCAAACTATCGTCAATGTACGAATTTTAACTCACGGTGGACATTTTTTCTTCAAACTACTATCAATACTCAAATTTTAACTATTGTTTGGAATCTTTTTGTCAACAATCGTCAATACACGAATTTTAATACTAGGTTGGAATTTTTTTCTTCAAACTATCGCCTATATACGAAATTTAACTCTCGGTAGGAATTTTTTGGTCAAGCTATCGTCAATGTACGAATTTTAACTCTCGGTGGGCACTTTTTCTTCAAACTACTATCAATACTCAAATTTTAAATATTGGTTGAAATCTTTACGTCAAACAATCGTCAATAATCGAATTTTAATACTAGGTTGGAATTTTTTTCTTCAGACTATCGCCTATATACGAAATTTAACTCAGGGTGGGAATTTTTTGGTCAACCTATCGTCAATGTACGAATTTTAACTCTCGGTGGGCACTTTTTCTTCAAACTACTGTCAATATTCAAATTTTAACTATTGGTTGAAATCTTTATGCCAAACAATCGTCAATAAACGAATTTTAATTCTAGGTTGGATTTTTTTTCTTCAAACTATCGCCTATATACGAAATTTAACTCTCGGTGGGAATTTTTTCGTCAACCTATCGTCAATGTACGAATTTTGACTCTCGGTGGGCACTTTTTTCTTCAATCCACTGTCAATATTCAGATTTTAGCTATTGGTTGAAATCTTTATGTCAAACAATCGTCAATAATCGAATTTTAATACTAGGTTGGAATTTTTTTCTTCAAACTATCGCCTATATACGAAATTTAACTCTCTGGAGGAATTTTTTGGTCAAGCTACCGTCAATGTACGAATTTTAACTCTCGGTGGGCACTTTTTCTTCAAACTACTATCAATACTCAAATTTTAACTATTGGTTGAAATCTTTATGTCAAACAATCGTCAATACACGAATTTTAATACTAGGTTGGAATTTTTTTCTTCAAACTATCGCCTATATACGAAATTTAACTCTCGGTAGGAATTTTTTGGTCAAGCTATCGTCAATGTACGAATTTTAACTCTCGGTGGGCACTTTTTCTTCAAACTACTATCAATACTCAAATTTTAAATATTGGTTGAAATCTTTACGTCAAACAATCGTCAATAATCGAATTTTAATACTAGGTTGGAATTTTTTTCTTCAGACTATCGCCTATATACGAAATTTAACTCAGGGTGGGAATTTTTTGGTCAACCTATCGTCAATGTACGAATTTTAACTCTCGGTGGGCACTTTTTCTTCAAACTACTGTCAATATTCAAATTTTAACTATTGGTTGAAATCTTTATGCCAAACAATCGTCAATAAACGAATTTTAATTCTAGGTTGGATTTTTTTTCTTCAAACTATCGCCTATATACGAAATTTAACTCTCGGTGGGAATTTTTTCGTCAACCTATCGTCAATGTACGAATTTTGACTCTCGGTGGGCACTTTTTTCTTCAATCCACTGTCAATATTCAGATTTTAGCTATTGGTTGAAATCTTTATGTCAAACAATCGTCAATAATCGAATTTTAATACTAGGTTGGAATTTTTTTCTTCAAACTATCGCCTATATACGAAATTTAACTCTCTGGAGGAATTTTTTGGTCAAGCTACCGTCAATGTACGAATTTTAACTCTCGGTGGGCACTTTTTCTTCAAACTACTATCAATACTCAAATTTTAACTATTGGTTGAAATCTTTATGTCAAACAATCGTCAATAATCGAATTTTAATACTAGGTTGGAATTTTTCTTCAAACTATCGCCTATATACGAAATTTAACTCACGGTGGGAATTCTTTGGTCAACCTATCGTCAATGTACGAATTTTAACTCTCGGTGGGCACTTTTTTCTTCAAACTTCTGTCAATATTCAAATTTTAACTATTGGTTGGAATCTTTTTGTCAAACAATCGTCAATACACGAATTTTAATACTAGGGTGGAATTTTTTTCTTCAAACTATTGTCAATATTCAAATTTTAAACATTGGTTGAAATCTTTATGTCAAACAATCGTCAATACACGAATTTTAATACTAGGTTGGAATTTTTTTCTTCAGACTATCGCCTATATACGAAATTTAACTCACGGTGGGAATTTTTTGGTCAACCTATCGTCAATGTACGAATTTTAACTCTCGGTGGGCACTTTTTCTTCAAACTACTGTCAATATTCAAATTTTAACTATTGGTTGAAATCTTTATGCCAAACAATCGTCAATAAACGAATTTTAATTCTAGGTTGGATTTTTTTTCTTCAAACTATCGGCTATATACGAATTTTAACTCTCGGGAGGAATTTTTTGGTCAAGCTACCGTCAATGTACGAATTTTAACTCTCGGGTGGGCACTTTTTCTTCAAACTACTATCAATACTCAAATTTTAACTATTGGTTGAAATCTTTATGTCAAACAATCGTCAATAATCGAATTTTAATACTAGGTTGGAATTTTTTTCTTCAAACTATCGCCTATATACGAAATTTAACTCACGGTGGGAATTTTTTGGTCATCCTATCGTCAATGTACGAATTTTGACTCTCGGTGGGCACTTTTTTCTTCAATCTACTGTCAATATTCAGATTTTAGCTATTGGTTGAAATCTTTATGTCAAACAATCGTCAATAAACGAATTTTAATACTAGGTTGGAATTTTTTTCTTCAAACTACTGTCAATATTCAAATTTTAAACATTGGTTGAAATCTTTATGTCAAACAATCGTCAATACACGAATTTTAATACTAGGTTGGAATTTTTTTCTTCAGACTATCACCTATATACGAAATTTAACTCACGGTGGGAATTTTTTGGTCAACCTATCGTCAATGTACGAATTTTAACTCTCGGTGGGCACTTTTTTCTTCAAACTACTGTCAATATTCAAATTTTAACTATTGGTTGGAATCTTTTTGTCATACAATCGTCAATAATCGAATTTTAATACTAGGTTGGAATTTTTTTCTTCAAACTATCGCCTATATACGAAATTTAACTCTCGGTGGGAATTTTTTGATCAACCTATCGTCAATGTACGAATTTTAACTCTCGGTGGGCACTTTTTCTTCAAACTACTGTCAATATTCAAATTTTAACTATTGGTTGAAATCTTTATGTTATACAATCGTCAATAATCGAATTTTAATACTAGGTTGGAATTTTTTTCTTCAAACTATCGCCTATATACGAAATTTAACTCTCGGGAGGAATTTTTTGGTCAAGCTACCGTCAATGTACGAATTTTAACTCTCGGTGGGCACTTTTTCTTCAAACTACTATCAATACTCAAATTTTAACTATTGGTTGAAATCTTTATGTCAAACAATCGTCAATAATCGAATTTTAATACTAGGTTGGAATTTTTTTCTTCAAACTATCGCCTATATACGAAATTTAACTCACGGTGGGAATTTTTTGGTCAACCTATCGTCAATGTACGAATTTTAACTCTCGGTGGGCACTTTTTCTTCAAACTACTGTCAAAATTCAAATTTTAACTATTGGTTGAAATCTTTATGCCAAACAATCGTCAATAAACGAATTTTAATTCTAGGTTGGATTTTTTTTCTTCAAACTATCGCCTATATACGAAATTTAACTCTCGGTGGGAATTTTTTGGTCAACCTATCGTCAATGTACGAATTTTGACTCTCGGTGGGCACTTTTTTCTTCAATCTACTGTCAATATTCAGATTTTAGCTATTGGTTGAAATCTTTATGTCAAACAATCGTCAATAAACGAATTTTAATACTAGGTTGGAATTTTTTTCTTCAAACTACTGTCAATATTGAAATTTTAACTATTGTTTGGAATCTTTTTGTCAAACAATCGTCAATACACGAATTTTTTTTACTAGGTTGGAATTTTTATCTTCAAACTATCGCCTATATACGAAATTTAACTCTCGGTAGGAATTTTTTGGTCAAACTATCGTCAATGTACGAATTTTAACTCACGGTGGACACTTTTTCTTCAAACTACTATCAATACTCAAATTTTAACTATTGTTTGGAATCTCTTTGTTAACAATCGTCAATACACGAATTTTAATACTAGGTTGGAATTTTTTTCTTCAAACTATCGCCTATATACGAAATTTAACTCTCGGTAGGAATTTTTTGGTCAAGCTATCGTCAATGTACGAATTTTAACTCTCGGTGGGCACTTTTTCTTCAAACCACTATCAATACTCAAATTTTAAATATTGGTTGAAATCTTTATGTCAAACAATCGTCAATAATCGAATTTTAATACTAGGTTGGAATTTTTTTCTTCAGACTATCGCCTATATACGAAATTTAACTCAGGGTGGGAATTTTTTGGTCATCCTATTGTCAATGTACGAATTTTAGCTCTCGGTGGGCACTTTTTTCTTCAAACTACTGTCAATATTCAAATTTTAACTATTGGTTGAAATCTTTATGTTATGCAATCGTCAATAATCGAATTTTAATACTAGGTTGGAATTTTTTTCTTCAAACTATCGCCTATATACGAAATTTAACTCACGGTGGGAATTCTTTGGTCAACCTATCGTCAATGTACGAATTTTAACTCTCGGTGGGCACTTTTTTCATCAAACTACTGTCTATATTGAAATTTTAACTATTGTTTGGAATCTTTTTGTCAAACAATCGTCAATAAACGAATTTTAATACTAGGTTGGAATTTTTTTCTTCAAACTACTGTCAATATTGAAATTTTAACTATTGTTTGGAATCTTTTTGTCAACAAACGTCAATACACGAATTTTAATACTAGGTTGGAATTTTTTTCTTCAAACTATCGCCTATATACGAAATTTAACTCTCGGGAGGAATTTTTTGGTCAAGCTACCGTCAATGTACGAATTTTAACTCTCGGTGGGCACTTTTTCTTCAAACTACTATCAATACTCAAATTTTAACTATTGGTTGAAATCTTTATGTTAAACAATCGTCAATAATCGAATTTTAATACTAGGTTGGAATTTTTTTCTTCAAACTATCGCCTATATACGAAATTTAACTCACGGTGGGAATTTTTTGGTCAACCTATCGTCAATGTACGAATTTTGACTCTCGGTGGGCACTTTTTTCTTCAATCTACTGTCAATATTCAGATTTTAGCTATTGGTTGAAATCTTTATGTCAAACAATCGTCAATAAACGAATTTTAATACTAGGTTGGAATTTTTTTCTTCAAACTACTGTCAATATTCAAATTTTAAACATTGGTTGAAATCTTTATGTCAAACAATCGTCAATACACGATTTTTAATACTAGGTTGGAATTTTTTTCTTCAGACTATCGCCTATATACGAAATTTAACTCACGGTGGGAATTTTTTGGTCAACCTATCGTCAATGTACGAATTTTAACTCTCGGTGGGCACTTTTTTCTTCAAACTACTGTCAATATTCAAATTTTAACTATTGGTTGGAATCTTTTTGTCAAACAATCGTCAATAAACGAATTTTAATACTAGGTTGGAATTTTTTTCTTCAAACTATCGCCTATATACGAAATTTAAATCACGGTGGGAATTCTTTGGTCAACCTCTCGTCAATGTACGAATTCTAACTCTCGGTGGGCACTTTTTTCTTCAAACTACTGTCTATATTGAAATTTTAACTATTGTTTGGAATCTTTTTGTCAAACAATCGTCAATAAACGAATTTTAATACTAGGTTGGAATTTTTTTCTTCAAACTACTGTCAATATTGAAATTTTAACTATTGTTTGGAATCTTTTTGTCAACAAACGTCAATACACGAATTTTAATACTAGGTTGGAATTTTTTTCTTCAAACTATCGCCTATATACGAAATTTAACTCTCGGGAGGAATTTTTTGGTCAAGCTACCGTCAATGTACGAATTTTAACTCTCGGTGGGCACTTTTTCTTCAAACTACTATCAATACTCAAATTTTAACTATTGGTTGAAATCTTTATGTTAAACAATCGTCAATAATCGAATTTTAATACTAGGTTGGAATTTTTTTCTTCAAACTATCGCCTATATACGAAATTTAACTCACGGTGGGAATTTTTTGGTCAACCTATCGTCAATGTACGAATTTTGACTCTCGGTGGGCACTTTTTTCTTCAATCTACTGTCAATATTCAGATTTTAGCTATTGGTTGAAATCTTTATGTCAAACAATCGTCAATAAACGAATTTTAATACTAGGTTGGAATTTTTTTCTTCAAACTACTGTCAATATTCAAATTTTAAACATTGGTTGAAATCTTTATGTCAAACAATCGTCAATACACGATTTTTAATACTAGGTTGGAATTTTTTTCTTCAGACTATCGCCTATATACGAAATTTAACTCACGGTGGGAATTTTTTGGTCAACCTATCGTCAATGTACGAATTTTAACTCTCGGTGGGCACTTTTTTCTTCAAACTACTGTCAATATTCAAATTTTAACTATTGGTTGGAATCTTTTTGTCATACAATCGTCAATAATCGAATTTTAATACTAGGTTGGAATTTTTTTCTTCAGACTATCGCCTATATACGAAATTTAACTCAGGGTGGGAATTTTTTGGTCATCCTATTGTCAATGTACGAATTTTAGCTCTCGGTGGGCACTTTTTTCTTCAAACTACTGTCAATATTCAAATTTTAACTATTGGTTGAAATCTTTATGTTATGCAATCGTCAATAATCGAATTTTAATACTAGGTTGGAATTTTTTTCTTCAAACTATCGCCTATATACGAAATTTAACTCACGGTGGGAATTCTTTGGTCAACCTATCGTCAATGTACGAATTTTAACTCTCGGTGGGCACTTTTTTCATCAAACTACTGTCTATATTGAAATTTTAACTATTGTTTGGAATCTTTTTGTCAAACAATCGTCAATAAACGAATTTTAATACTAGGTTGGAATTTTTTTCTTCAAACTATCGCCTATATACGAAATTTAAATCACGGTGGGAATTCTTTGGTCAACCTCTCGTCAATGTACGAATTTTAACTCTCGGTGGGCACTTTTTCTTCAAACTACTGTCAAAATTCAAATTTTAACTATTGGTTGAAATCTTTATGCCAAACAATCGTCAATAAACGAATTTTAATACTAGGTTGGAATTTTTTTCTTCAAACTATCGCCTATATACGAAATTTAACTCTCGGTGGGAATTTTTTGATCAACCTATCGTCAATGTACGAATTTTAACTCTCGGTGGGCACTTTTTCTTCAAACTACTGTCAATATTCAAATTTTAACTATTGGTTGAAATCTTTATGTTATACAATCGTCAATAATCGAATTTTAATACTAGGTTGGAATTTTTTTCTTCAGACTATCGCCTATATACGAAATTTAACTCAGGGTGGGAATTTTTTGGTCATCCTATTGTCAATGTACGAATTTTAGCTCTCGGTGGGCACTTTTTTCTTCAAACTACTGTCAATATTCAAATTTTAACTATTGGTTGAAATCTTTATGTTATGCAATCGTCAATAATCGAATTTTAATACTAGGTTGGAATTTTTTTCTTCAAACTATCGCCTATATACGAAATTTAACTCACGGTGGGAATTCTTTGGTCAACCTATCGTCAATGTACGAATTTTAACTCTCGGTGGGCACTTTTTTCATCAAACTACTGTCTATATTGAAATTTTAACTATTGTTTGGAATCTTTTTGTCAAACAATCGTCAATAAACGAATTTTAATACTAGGTTGGAATTTTTTTCTTCAAACTATCGCCTATATACGAAATTTAAATCACGGTGGGAATTCTTTGGTCAACCTCTCGTCAATGTACGAATTCTAACTCTCGGTGGGCACTTTTTTCTTCAAACTACTGTCTATATTGAAATTTTAACTATTGTTTGGAATCTTTTTGTCAAACAATCGTCAATAAACGAATTTTAATACTAGGTTGGAATTTTTTTCTTCAAACTACTGTCAATATTGAAATTTTAACTATTGTTTGGAATCTTTTTGTCAACAAACGTCAATACACGAATTTTAATACTAGGTTGGAATTTTTTTCTTCAAACTATCGCCTATATACGAAATTTAACTCTCGGGAGGAATTTTTTGGTCAAGCTACCGTCAATGTACGAATTTTAACTCTCGGTGGGCACTTTTTCTTCAAACTACTATCAATACTCAAATTTTAACTATTGGTTGAAATCTTAAGTTAAACAATCGTCAATAATCGAATTTTAATACTAGGTTGGAATTTTTTTCTTCAAACTATCGCCTATATACGAAATTTAACTCACGGTGGGAATTTTTTGGTCAACCTATCGTCAATGTACGAATTTTGACTCTCGGTGGGCACTTTTTTCTTCAATCTACTGTCAATATTCAGATTTTAGCTATTGGTTGAAATCTTTATGTCAAACAATCGTCAATAAACGAATTTTAATACTAGGTTGGAATTTTTTTCTTCAAACTACTGTCAATATTCAAATTTTAAACATTGGTTGAAATCTTTATGTCAAACAATCGTCAATACACGATTTTTAATACTAGGTTGGAATTTTTTTCTTCAGACTATCGCCTATATACGAAATTTAACTCACGGTGGGAATTTTTTGGTCAACCTATCGTCAATGTACGAATTTTAACTCTCGGTGGGCACTTTTTTCTTCAAACTACTGTCAATATTCAAATTTTAACTATTGGTTGGAATCTTTTTGTCATACAATCGTCAATAATCGAATTTTAATACTAGGTTGGAATTTTTTTCTTCAAACTATCGCCTATATACGAAATTTAACTCTCGGTGGGAATTTTTTGATCAACCTATCGTCAATGTACGAATTTTAACTCTCGGTGGGCACTTTTTCTTCAAACTACTGTCAATATTCAAATTTTAACTATTGGTTGAAATCTTTATGTTATACAATCGTCAATAATCGAATTTTAATACTAGGTTGGAATTTTTTTCTTCAAACTATCGCCTATATACGAAATTTAACTCTCGGGAGGAATTTTTTGGTCAAGCTACCGTCAATGAACGAATTTTAACTCTCGGTGGGCACTTTTTCTTCAAACTACTATCAATACTCAATTTTTAACTATTGGTTGAAATCTTTATGTCAAACAATCGTCAATAATCGAATTTTAATACTAGGTTGGAATTTTTCTTCAAACTATCGCCTATATACGAAATTTAACTCACGGTGGGAATTCTTTGGTCAACCTATCGTCAATGTACGAATTTTAACTCTCGGTGGGCACTTTTTTCTTCAAACTACTGTCAATATTCAAATTTTAACTATTGGTTGGAATCTTTTTGTCAAACAATCGTCAATACACGAATTTTAATACTAGGGTGGAATTTTTTTCTTCAAACTATTGTCAATATTCAAATTTTAAACATTGGTTGAAATCTTTATGTCAAACAATCGTCAATACACGAATTTTAATACTAGGTTGGAATTTTTTTCTTCAGACTATCGCCTATATACGAAATTTAACTCACGGTGGGAATTTTTTGGTCAACCTATCGTCAATGTACGAATTTTAACTCTCGGTGGGCACTTTTTCTTCAAACTACTGTCAATATTCAAATTTTAACTATTGGTTGAAATCTTTATGCCAAACAATCGTCAATAAACGAATTTTAATTCTAGGTTGGATTTTTTTTCTTCAAACTATCGCCTATATACGAATTTTAACTCTCGGGAGGAATTTTTTGGTCAAGCTACCGTCAATGTACGAATTTTAACTCTCGGGTGGGCACTTTTTCTTCAAACTACTATCAATACTCAAATTTTAACTATTGGTTGAAATCTTTATGTCAAACAATCGTCAATAATCGAATTTTAATACTAGGTTGGAATTTTTTTCTTCAAACTATCGCCTATATACGAAATTTAACTCACGGTGGGAATTTTTTGGTCAACCTATCGTCAATGTACGAATTTTGACTCTCGGTGGGCACTTTTTTCTTCAATCTACTGTCAATATTCAGATTTTAGCTATTGGTTGAAATCTTTATGTCAAACAATCGTCAATAAACGAATTTTAATACTAGGTTGGAATTTTTTTCTTCAAACTACTGTCAATATTCAAATTTTAAACATTGGTTGAAATCTTTATGTCAAACAATCGTCAATACACGAATTTTAATACTAGGTTGGAATTTTTTTCTTCAGACTATCGCCTATATACGAAATTTAACTCACGGTGGGAATTTTTTGGTCAACCTATCGTCAATGTACGAATTTTAACTCTCGGTGGGCACTTTTTTCTTCAAACTACTGTCAATATTCAAATTTTAACTATTGGTTGGAATCTTTTTGTCATACAATCGTCAATAATCGAATTTTAATACTAGGTTGGAATTTTTTTCTTCAAACTATCGCCTATATACGAAATTTAACTCTCGGTGGGAATTTTTTGATCAACCTATCGTCAATGTACGAATTTTAACTCTCGGTGGGCACTTTTTCTTCAAACTACTGTCAATATTCAAATTTTAACTATTGGTTGAAATCTTTATGTTATACAATCGTCAATAATCGAATTTTAATACTAGGTTGGAATTTTTTTCTTCAAACTATCGCCTATATACGAAATTTAACTCTCGGGAGGAATTTTTTGGTCAAGCTACCGTCAATGTACGAATTTTAACTCTCGGTGGGCACTTTTTCTTCAAACTACTATCAATACTCAAATTTTAACTATTGGTTGAAATCTTTATGTCAAACAATCGTCAATAATCGAATTTTAATACTAGGTTGGAATTTTTTTCTTCAAACTATCGCCTATATACGAAATTTAACTCACGGTGGGAATTTTTTGGTCAACCTATCGTCAATGTACGAATTTTAACTCTCGGTGGGCACTTTTTCTTCAAACTACTGTCAAAATTCAAATTTTAACTATTGGTTGAAATCTTTATGCCAAACAATCGTCAATAAACGAATTTTAATACTAGGTTGGAATTTTTTTCTTCAAACTATCGCCTATATACGAAATTTAACTCTCGGTGGGAATTTTTTGATCAACCTATCGTCAATGTACGAATTTTAACTCTCGGTGGGCACTTTTTCTTCAAACTACTGTCAATATTCAAATTTTAACTATTGGTTGAAATCTTTATGTTATACAATCGTCAATAATCGAATTTTAATACTAGGTTGGAATTTTTTTCTTCAGACTATCGCCTATATACGAAATTTAACTCTCGGGAGGAATTTTTTGGTCAAGCTACCGTCAATGTACGAATTTTAACTCTCGGTGGGCACTTTTTCTTCAAACTACTATCAATACTCAAATTTTAACTATTGGTTGAAATCTTTATGTCAAACAATCGTCAATAATCGAATTTTAATACTAGGTTGGAATTTTTTTCTTCAAACTATCGCCTATATACGAAATTTAACTCACGGTGGGAATTTTTTGGTCAACCTATCGTCAATGTACGAATTTTAACTCTCGGTGGGCACTTTTTCTTCAAACTACTGTCAAAATTCAAATTTTAACTATTGGTTGAAATCTTTATGCCAAACAATCGTCAATAAACGAATTTTAATTCTAGGTTGGATTTTTTTTCTTCAAACTATCGCCTATATACGAAATTTAACTCTCGGTGGGAATTTTTTGGTCAACCTATCGTCAATGTACGAATTTTGACTCTCGGTGGGCACTTTTTTCTTCAATCTACTGTCAATATTCAGATTTTAGCTATTGGTTGAAATCTTTATGTCAAACAATCGTCAATAAACGAATTTTAATTCTAGGTTGGAATTTTTTTCTTCAAACTATCGCCTATATACGAAATTTAACTCACGGTGGGAATTCTTTGGTCAACCTATCGTCAATGTACGAATTTTAACTCTCGGTGGGCACTTTTTTCATCAAACTACTGTCTATATTGAAATTTTAACTATTGTTTGGAATCTTTTTGTCAAACAATCGTCAATAAACGAATTTTAATACTAGGTTGGAATTTTTTTCTTCAAACTATCGCCTATATACGAAATTTAAATCACGGTGGGAATTCTTTGGTCAACCTCTCGTCAATGTACGAATTCTAACTCTCGGTGGGCACTTTTTTCTTCAAACTACTGTCTATATTGAAATTTTAACTATTGTTTGGAATCTTTTTGTCAAACAATCGTCAATAAACGAATTTTAATACTAGGTTGGAATTTTTTTCTTCAAACTACTGTCAATATTGAAATTTTAACTATTGTTTGGAATCTTTTTGTCAACAAACGTCAATACACGAATTTTAATACTAGGTTGGAATTTTTTTCTTCAAACTATCGCCTATATACGAAATTTAACTCTCGGGAGGAATTTTTTGGTCAAGCTACCGTCAATGTACGAATTTTAACTCTCGGTGGGCACTTTTTCTTCAAACTACTATCAATACTCAAATTTTAACTATTGGTTGAAATCTTTATGTTAAACAATCGTCAATAATCGAATTTTAATACTAGGTTGGAATTTTTTTCTTCAAACTATCGCCTATATACGAAATTTAACTCACGGTGGGAATTTTTTGGTCAACCTATCGTCAATGTACGAATTTTGACTCTCGGTGGGCACTTTTTTCTTCAATCTACTGTCAATATTCAGATTTTAGCTATTGGTTGAAATCTTTATGTCAAACAATCGTCAATAAACGAATTTTAATACTAGGTTGGAATTTTTTTCTTCAAACTACTGTCAATATTCAAATTTTAAACATTGGTTGAAATCTTTATGTCAAACAATCGTCAATACACGATTTTTAATACTAGGTTGGAATTTTTTTCTTCAGACTATCGCCTATATACGAAATTTAACTCACGGTGGGAATTTTTTGGTCAACCTATCGTCAATGTACGAATTTTAACTCTCGGTGGGCACTTTTTTCTTCAAACTACTGTCAATATTCAAATTTTAACTATTGGTTGGAATCTTTTTGTCATACAATCGTCAATAATCGAATTTTAATACTAGGTTGGAATTTTTTTCTTCAAACTATCGCCTATATACGAAATTTAACTCTCGGTGGGAATTTTTTGATCAACCTATCGTCAATGTACGAATTTTAACTCTCGGTGGGCACTTTTTCTTCAAACTACTGTCAATATTCAAATTTTAACTATTGGTTGAAATCTTTATGTTATACAATCGTCAATAATCGAATTTTAATACTAGGTTGGAATTTTTTTCTTCAAACTATCGCCTATATACGAAATTTAACTCTCGGGAGGAATTTTTTGGTCAAGCTACCGTCAATGAACGAATTTTAACTCTCGGTGGGCACTTTTTCTTCAAACTACTATCAATACTCAATTTTTAACTATTGGTTGAAATCTTTATGTCAAACAATCGTCAATAATCGAATTTTAATACTAGGTTGGAATTTTTCTTCAAACTATCGCCTATATACGAAATTTAACTCACGGTGGGAATTCTTTGGTCAACCTATCGTCAATGTACGAATTTTAACTCTCGGTGGGCACTTTTTTCTTCAAACTACTGTCAATATTCAAATTTTAACTATTGGTTGGAATATTTTTGTCAAACAATCGTCAATACACGAATTTTAATACTAGGGTGGAATTTTTTTCTTCAAACTATTGTCAATATTCAAATTTTAAACATTGGTTGAAATCTTTATGTCAAACAATCGTCAATACACGAATTTTAATACTAGGTTGGAATTTTTTTCTTCAGACTATCGCCTATATACGAAATTTAACTCACGGTGGGAATTTTTTGGTCAACCTATCGTCAATGTACGAATTTTGACTCTCGGTGGGCACTTTTTTCTTCAATCTACTGTCAATATTCAGATTTTAGCTATTGGTTGAAATCTTTATGTCAAACAATCGTCAATAAACGAATTTTAATACTAGGTTGGAATTTTTTTCTTCAAACTACTGTCAATATTCAAATTTTAAACATTGGTTGAAATCTTTATGTCAAACAATCGTCAATACACGAATTTTAATACTAGGTTGGAATTTTTTTCTTCAGACTATCGCCTATATACGAAATTTAACTCACGGTGGGAATTTTTTGGTCAACCTATCGTCAATGTACGAATTTTAACTCTCGGTGGGCACTTTTTCTTCAAACTACTGTCAATATTCAAATTTTAACTATTGGTTGAAATCTTTATGTTATACAATCGTCAATAATCGAATTTTAATACTAGGTTGGAATTTTTTTCTTCAAACTATCGCCTATATACGAAATTTAACTCTCGGGAGGAATTTTTTGGTCAAGCTACCGTCAATGTACGAATTTTAACTCTCGGTGGGCACTTTTTCTTCAAACTACTATCAATACTCAAATTTTAACTATTGGTTGAAATCTTTATGTCAAACAATCGTCAATAATCGAATTTTAATACTAGGTTGGAATTTTTTTCTTCAAACTATCGCCTATATACGAAATTTAACTCACGGTGGGAATTTTTTGGTCAACCTATCGTGAATGTACGAATTTTAACTCTCGGTGGGCACTTTTTCTTCAAACTACTGTCAAAATTCAAATTTTAACTATTGGTTGAAATCTTTATGCCAAACAATCGTCAATAAACGAATTTTAATTCTAGGTTGGATTTTTTTTCTTCAAACTATCGCCTATATACGAAATTTAACTCTCGGTGGGAATTTTTTGGTCAACCTATCGTCAATGTACGAATTTTGACTCTCGGTGGGCACTTTTTTCTTCAATCTACTGTCAATATTCAGATTTTAGCTATTGGTTGAAATCTTTATGTCAAACAATCGTCAATAAACGAATTTTAATACTAGGTTGGAATTTTTTTCTTCAAACTACTGTCAATATTGAAATTTTAACTATTGTTTGGAATCTTTTTGTCAAACAATCGTCAATACACGAATTTTTTTTACTAGGTTGGAATTTTTATCTTCAAACTATCGCCTATATACGAAATTTAACTCTCGGTAGGAATTTTTTGGTCAAACTATCGTCAATGTACGAATTTTAACTCACGGTGGACACTTTTTCTTCAAACTACTATCAATACTCAAATTTTAACTATTGTTTGGAATCTCTTTGTTAACAATCGTCAATACACGAATTTTAATACTAGGTTGGAATTTTTTTCTTCAAACTATCGCCTATATACGAAATTTAACTCTCGGTAGGAATTTTTTGGTCAAGCTATCGTCAATGTACGAACTTTAACTCTCGGTGGGCACTTTTTCTTCAAACTAGTATCAATAGTCAAATTTTAAATATTGGTTGAAATCTTTATGTCAAACAATCGTCAATAATCGAATTTTAATACTTGGTTGGAATTTTTTTCTTCAGACTATCGCCTATATACGAAATTTAACTCAGGGTGGGAATTTTTTGGTCAACCTATCGTCAATGTACGAATTTTAACTCTCGGTGGGCACTTTTTCTTCAAACTACTGTCAATATTCAAATTTTAACTATTGGTTGAAATCTTTATGCCAAACAATCGTCAATAAACGAATTTTAATTCTAGGTTGGATTTTTTTTCTTCAAACTATCGCCTATATACGAAATTTAACTCTCGGTGGGAATTTTTTGGTCAACCTATCGTCAATGTACGAATTTTGACTCTCGGTGGGCACTTTTTGCTTCAATCTACTGTCAATATTCAGATTTTAGCTATTGGTTGAAATCTTTATGTCAAACAATCGTCAATAAACGAATTTTAATACTAGGTTGGAATTTTTTTCTTCAAACTACTGTCAATATTGAAATTTTAACTATTGTTTGGAATCTTTTTGTCAAACAATCGTCAATACACAAATTTTTTTTACTAGGTTGGAATTTTTTTCTTCAAACTATCGCCTATATACGAAATTTAACTCTCGGTAGGAATTTTTTGGTCAAGCTATCGTCAATGTACGAATTTTAACTCTCGGTGGGCACTTTTTCTTCAAACTACTATCAATACTCAAATTTTAAATATTGGTTGAAATCTTTATGTCAAACAATCGTCAATAATCGAATTTTAATACTAGGTTGGAATTTTTTTCTTCAGACTATCGCCTATATACGAAATTTAACTCAGGGTGGGAATTTTTTGGTCATCCTATTGTCAATGTACGAATTTTAGCTCTCGGTGGGCACTTTTTTCTTCAAACTACTGTCAATATTCAAATTTTAACTATTGGTTGAAATCTTTATGTTATGCAATCGTCAATAATCGAATTTTAATACTAGGTTGGAATTTTTTTCTTCAAACTATCGCCTATATACGAAATTTAACTCACGGTGGGAATTCTTTGGTCAACCTATCGTCAATGTACGAATTTTAACTCTCGGTGGGCACTTTTTTCTTCAAACTACTGTCTATATTGAAATTTTAACTATTGTTTGGAATCTTTTTGTCAAACAATCGTCAATAAACGAATTTTAATACTAGGTTGGAATTTTTTTCTTCAGACTATCGCCTATATACGAAATTTAAATCACGGTGGGAATTCTTTGGTCAACCTCTCGTCAATGTACGAATTTTAACTCTCGGTGGGCACTTTTTTCTTCAAACTACTGTCTATATTGAAATTTTAACTATTGTTTGGAATCTTTTTGTCAAACAATCGTCAATAAACGAATTTTAATACTAGGTTGGAATTTTTTTCTTCAAACTACTGTCAATATTGAAATTTTAACTATTGTTTGGAATCTTTTTGTCAACAAACGTCAATACACGAATTTTAATACTAGGTTGGAATTTTTTTCTTCAAACTATCGCCTATATACGAAATTTAACTCTCGGGAGGAATTTTTTGGTCAAGCTACCGTCAATGTACGAATTTTAACTCTCGGTGGGCACTTTTTCTTCAAACTACTATCAATACTCAAATTTTAACTATTGGTTGAAATCTTTATGTCAAACAATCGTCAATAATCGAATTTTAATACTAGGTTGGAATTTTTTTCTTCAAACTATCGCCTATATACGAAATTTAACTCACGGTGGGAATTTTTTGGTCAACCTATCGTCAATGTACGAATTTTGACTCTCGGTGGGCACTTTTTTCTTCAATCTACTGTCAATATTCAGATTTTAGCTATTGGTTGAAATCTTTATGTCAAACAATCGTCAATAAACGAATTTTAATACTAGGTTGGAATTTTTTTCTTCAAACTACTGTCAATATTCAAATTTTAAACATTGGTTGAAATCTTTATGTCAAACAATCGTCAATACACGAATTTTAATACTAGGTTGGAATTTTTTTCTTCAGACTATCGCCTATATACGAAATTTAACTCACGGTGGGAATTTTTTGGTCAACCTATCGTCAATGTACGAATTTTAACTCTCGGTGGGCACTTTTTTCTTCAAACTACTGTCAATATTCAAATTTTAACTATTGGTTGGAATCTTTTTGTCATACAATCGTCAATAATCGAATTTTAATACTAGGTTGGAATTTTTTTCTTCAAACTATCGCCTATATACGAAATTTAACTCTCGGTGGGAATTTTTTGATCAACCTATCGTCATTGTACGAATTTTAACTCTCGGTGGGCACTTTTTCTTCAAACTACTGTCAATATTCAAATTTTAACTATTGGTTGAAATCTTTATGTTATACAATCGTCAATAATCGAATTTTAATACTAGGTTGGAATTTTTTTCTTCAAACTATCGCCTATATACGAAATTTAACTCTCGGGAGGAATTTTTTGGTCAAGCTACCGTCAATGAACGAATTTTAACTCTCGGTGGGCACTTTTTCTTCAAACTACTATCAATACTCAATTTTTAACTATTGGTTGAAATCTTTATGTCAAACAATCGTCAATAATCGAATTTTAATACTAGGTTGGAATTTTTTTCTTCAAACTATCGCCTATATACGAAATTTAACTCACGGTGGGAATTTTTTGGTCAACCTATCGTCAATGTACGAATTTTAACTCTCGGTGGGCACTTTTTCATCAAACTACTGTCAATATTCAAATTTTAACTATTGGTTGAAATCTTTATGCCAAACAATCGTCAATAAACGAATTTTAATTCTAGGTTGGATTTTTTTTCTTCAAACTATCGCCTATATACGAAATTTAACTCTCGGGAGGAATTTTTTGGTCAAGCTACCGTCAATGTACGAATTTTAACTCTCGGGTGGGCACTTTTTCTTCAAACTACTATCAATACTCAAATTTTAACTATTGGTTGAAATCTTTATGTCAAACAATCGTCAATAATCGAATTTTAATACGAGGTTGGAATTTTTTTCTTCAAACTATCGCCTATATACGAAATTTAACTCACGGTGGGAATTTTTTGGTCAACCTATCGTCAATGTACGAATTTTAACTCTCGGTGGGCACTTTTTTCTTCAAACTATTGTCAATATTCAAATTTTAAACATTGGTTGAAATCTTTATGTCAAACAATCGTCAATACACGAATTTTAATACTAGGTTGGAATTTTTTTCTTCAGACTATTGCCTATATACGAAATTTAACTCAGGGTGGGAATTTTTTGGTCAACCTATCGTCAATGTACGAATTTTAACTCTCGGTGGGCACTTTTTCTTCAAACTACTGTCAATATTCCAATTTTAACTATTGGTTGAAATCTTTATGCCAAACTATCGTCAATAAACGAATTTTAATTCTAGGTTGGATTTTTTTTCTTCAAACTATCGCCTATATACGAAATTTAACTCTCGGTGGGAATTTTTTGGTCAACCTATCGTCAATGTACGAATTTTGACTCTCGGTGGGCACTTTTTTCTTCAATCTACTGTCAATATTCAGATTTTAGCTATTGGTTGAAATCTTTATGTCAAACAATCGTCAATAAACGAATTTTAATACTAGGTTGGAATTTTTTTCTTCAAACTACTGTCAATATTGAAATTTTAACTATTGTTTGGAATCTTTTTGTCAAACAATCGTCAATACACGAATTTTTTTTACTAGGTTGGAATTTTTATCTTCAAACTATCGCCTATATACGAAATTTAACTCTCGGTAGGAATTTTTTGGTCAAACTATCGTCAATGTACGAATTTTAACTCACGGTGGACACTTTTTCTTCAAACTACTATCAATACTCATATTTTAACTATTGTTTGGAATCTTTTTGTCAACAATCGTCAATACACGAATTTTTTTTACTGGGTTGGAATTTTTTTCTTCAAACTATCGCCTATATACGAAATTTAACTCTCGGTAGGAATTTTTTGGTCAAGCTATCGTCAATGTACGAATTTTAACTCTCGGTGGGCACTTTTTCTTCAAACTACTATCAATACTCAAATTTTAAATATTGGTTGAAATCTTTATGTCAAACAATCGTCAATAATCGAATTTTAATACTAGGTTGGAATTTTTTTCTTCAAACTATCGCCTATATACGAAATTTAACTCACGGTGGGAATTCTTTGGTCAACCTATCGTCAATGTACGAATTTTAACTCTCGGTGGGCACTTTTTCTTCAAACTACTGTCAATATTCAAATTTTAACTATTGGTTGAAATCTTTATGCCAAACAATCGTCAATAAACGAATTTTAATTCTAGGTTGGATTTTTTTTCTTCAAACTATCGCCTATATACGAAATTTAACTCTCGGTGGGAATTTTTTGGTCAACCTATCGTCAATGTACGAATTTTGACTCTCGGTGGGCACTTTTTGCTTCAATCTACTGTCAATATTCAGATTTTAGCTATTGGTTGAAATCTTTATGTCAAACAATCGTCAATAAACGAATTTTAATACTAGGTTGGAATTTTTTTCTTCAAACAATCGCCTATATACGAAATTTAACTCACGGTGGGAATTCTTTGGTCAACCTATCGTCAATGTACGAATTTTAACTCTCGGTGGGCACTTTTTTCTTCAAACTACTGTCTATATTGAAATTTTAACTATTGTTTGGAATCTTTTTGTCAAACAATCGTCAATAAACGAATTTTAATACTAGGTTGGAATTTTTTTCTTCAAACTACTGTCAATATTGAAATTTTAACTATTGTTTGGAATCTTTTTGTCAAACAATCGCCAATACACGAATTTTTTTTACTAGGTTGGAATTTTTATCTTCAAACTATCGCCTATATACGAAATTTAACTCTCGGTAGGAATTTTTTGGTCAAACTATCGTCAATGTACGAATTTTAACTCACGGTGGGCACTTTTTCTTCAAACTACTATCAATACTCAAATTTTAACTATTGTTTGGAATCTTTTTGTCAACAAACGTCAATACACGAATTTTAATACTAGGTTGGAATTTTTTTCTTCAAACTATCGCCTATATACGAAATTTAACTCACGGTGGGAATTTTTTGGTCAACCTATCGTCAATGTACGAATTTTAACTCTCGGTGGGCACTTTTTTCTTCAAACTATTGTCAATATTCAAATTTTAAACATTGGTTGAAATCTTTATGTCAAACAATCGTCAATACACGAATTTTAATACTAGGTTGGAATTTTTTTCTTCAAACTATTGCCTATATACGAAATTTAACTCACGGTGGGAATTTTTTGGTCAACCTATCGTCAATGTACGAATTTTAACTCTCGGTGGGCAATTTTTCTTCAAACTACTGTCAATATTCCAATTTTAACTATTGGTTGAAATCTTTATGCCAAACTATCGTCAATAAACGAATTTTAATTCTAGGTTGGATTTTTTTTCTTCAAACTATCGCCTATATACGAAATTTAACTCTCGGTGGGAATTTTTTGGTCAACCTATCGTCAATGTACGAATTTTGACTCTCGGTGGGCACTTTTTTCTTCAATCTACTGTCAATATTCAGATTTTAGCTGTTGGTTGAAATCTTTATGTCAAACAATCGTCAATAAACGAATTTTAATACTAGGTTGGAATTTTTTTCTTCAAACTACTGTCAATATTGAAATTTTAACTATTGTTTGGAATCTTTTTGTCAAACAATCGTCAATACACGAATTTTTTTTACTAGGTTGGAATTTTTTTCTTCAAACTATCGCCTATATACGAAATTTAACTCTCGGTAGGAATTTTTTGGTCAAGCTATCGTCAATGTACGAATTTTAACTCTCGGTGGGCACTTTTTCTTCAAACTACTATCAATACTCAAATTTTAAATATTGGTTGAAATCTTTATGTCAAACAATCGTCAATAATCGAATTTTAATACTAGGTTGGAATTTTTTTCTTCAGACTATCGCCTATATACGAAATTTAACTCAGGGTGGGAATTTTTTGGTCATCCTATTGTCAATGTACGAATTTTAGCTCTCGGTGGGCACTTTTTTCTTCAAACTACTGTCAATATTCAAATTTTAACTATTGGTTGAAATCTTTATGTTATGCAATCGTCAATAATCGAATTTTAATACTAGGTTGGAATTTTTTTCTTCAAACTATCGCCTATATACGAAATTTAACTCACGGTGGGAATTCTTTGGTCAACCTATCGTCAATGTACGAATTTTAACTCTCGGTGGGCACTTTTTTCTTCAAACTACTGTCTATATTGAAATCTTAACTATTGTTTGGAATCTTTTTGTCAAACAATCGTCAATAAACGAATTTTAATACTAGGTTGGAATTTTTTTCTTCAAACAATCGCCTATATACGAAATTTAACTCACGGTGGGAATTCTTTGGTCAACCTATCGTCAATGTACGAATTTTAACTCTCGGTGGGCACTTTTTTCTTCAAACTACTGTCTATATTGAAATTTTAACTATTGTTTGGAATCTTTTTGTCAAACAGTCGTCAACAAACGAATTTTAATACTAGGTTGGAATTTTTTTCTTCAAACTACTGTCAATATTGAAATTTTAACTATTGTTTGGAACCTTTTTGTCAAACAATCGCCAATACACGAATTTTTTTTACTAGGTTGGAATTTTTATCTTCAAACTATCGCCTATATACGAAATTTAACTCTCGGTAGGAATTTTTTGGTCAAACTATCGTCAATGTACGAATTTTAACTCACGGTGGGCACTTTTTCTTCAAACTACTATCAATACTCAAATTTTAACTATTGTTTGGAATCTTTTTGTCAACAAACGTCAATACACGAATTTTAATACTAGGTTGGAATTTTTTTCTTCAAACTATCGCCTATATACGAAATTTAACTCTCGGGAGGAATTTTTTGGTCAAGCTACCGTCAATGTACGAATTTTAACTCTCGGTGGGCACTTTTTCTTCAAACTACTGTCAATATTCAAATTTTAACTGTTGGTTGAAATCTTTATGCCAAACAATCGTCAATAAACGAATTTTAATTCTAGGTTGGATTTTTTTTCTTCAAACTATCGCCTATATACGAAATTTAACTCTCGGTGGGAATTTTTTGGTCAACCTATCGTCAATGTACGAATTTTGACTCTCGGTGGGCACTTTTTGCTTCAATCTACTGTCAATATTCAGATTTTAGCTATTGGTTGAAATCTTTATGTCAAACAATCGTCAATAAACGAATTTTAATACTAGGTTGGAATTTTTTTCTTCAAACTACTGTCAATATTGAAATTTTAACTATTGTTTGGAATCTTTTTGTCAAACAATCGTCAATACACAAATTTTTTTTACTAGGTTGGAATTTTTTTCTTCAAACTATCGCCTATATACGAAATTTAACTCTCGGTAGGAATTTTTTGGTCAAGCTATCGTCAATGTACGAATTTTAACTCTCGGTGGGCACTTTTTCTTCAAACTACTATCAATACTCAAATTTTAAATATTGGTTGAAATCTTTATGTCAAACAATCGTCAATAATCGAATTTTAATACTAGGTTGGAATTTTTTTCTTCAGACTATCGCCTATATACGAAATTTAACTCAGGGTGGGAATTTTTTGGTCATCCTATTGTCAATGTACGAATTTTAGCTCTCGGTGGGCACTTTTTTCTTCAAACTACTGTCAATATTCAAATTTTAACTATTGGTTGAAATCTTTATGTTATGCAATCGTCAATAATCGAATTTTAATACTAGGTTGGAATTTTTTTCTTCAAACTATCGCCTATATACGAAATTTAACTCACGGTGGGAATTCTTTGGTCAACCTATCGTCAATGTACGAATTTTAACTCTCGGTGGGCACTTTTTTCTTCAAACTACTGTCTATATTGAAATTTTAACTATTGTTTGGAATCTTTTTGTCAAACAATCGTCAATAAACGAATTTTAATACTAGGTTGGAATTTTTTTCTTCAAACTACTGTCAATATTGAAATTTTAACTATTGTTTGGAATCTTTTTGTCAACAAACGTCAATACACGAATTTTAATACTAGGTTGGAATTTTTTTCTTCAAACTATCGCCTATATACGAAATTTAACTCTCGGGAGGAATTTTTTGGTCAAGCTACCGTCAATGTACGAATTTTAACTCTCGGTGGGCACTTTTTCTTCAAACTACTATCAATACTCAAATTTTAACTATTGGTTGAAATCTTTATGTCAAACAATCGTCAATAATCGAATTTTAATACTAGGTTGGAATTTTTTTCTTCAAACTATCGCCTATATACGAAATTTAACTCACGGTGGGAATTTTTTGGTCAACCTATCGTCAATGTACGAATTTTGACTCTCGGTGGGCACTTTTTTCTTCAATCTACTGTCAATATTCAGATTTTAGCTATTGGTTGAAATCTTTATGTCAAACAATCGTCAATAAACGAATTTTAATACTAGGTTGGAATTTTTTTCTTCAAACTACTGTCAATATTCAAATTTTAAACATTGGTTGAAATCTTTATGTCAAACAATCGTCAATACACGAATTTTAATACTAGGTTGGAATTTTTTTCTTCAGACTATCGCCTATATACGAAATTTAACTCACGGTGGGAATTTTTTGGTCAACCTATCGTCAATGTACGAATTTTAACTCTCGGTGGGCACTTTTTTCTTCAAACTACTGTCAATATTCAAATTTTAACTATTGGTTGGAATCTTTTTGTCATACAATCGTCAATAATCGAATTTTAATACTAGGTTGGAATTTTTTTCTTCAAACTATCGCCTATATACGAAATTTAACTCTCGGTGGGAATTTTTTGATCAACCTATCGTCAATGTACGAATTTTAACTCTCGGTGGGCACTTTTTCTTCAAACTACTGTCAATATTCAAATTTTAACTATTGGTTGAAATCTTTATGTTATACAATCGTCAATAATCGAATTTTAATACTAGGTTGGAATTTTTTTCTTCAAACTATCGCCTATATACGAAATTTAACTCTCGGGAGGAATTTTTTGGTCAAGCTACCGTCAATGAACGAATTTTAACTCTCGGTGGGCACTTTTTCTTCAAACTACTATCAATACTCAATTTTTAACTATTGGTTGAAATCTTTATGTCAAACAATCGTCAATAATCGAATTTTAATACTAGGTTGGAATTTTTTTCTTCAAACTATCGCCTATATACGAAATTTAACTCACGGTGGGAATTTTTTGGTCAACCTATCGTCAATGTACGAATTTTAACTCTCGGTGGGCACTTTTTCATCAAACTACTGTCAATATTCAAATTTTAACTATTGGTTGAAATCTTTATGCCAAACAATCGTCAATAAACGAATTTTAATTCTAGGTTGGATTTTTTTTCTTCAAACTATCGCCTATATACGAAATTTAACTCTCGGGAGGAATTTTTTGGTCAAGCTACCGTCAATGTACGAATTTTAACTCTCGGGTGGGCACTTTTTCTTCAAACTACTATCAATACTCAAATTTTAACTATTGGTTGAAATCTTTATGTCAAACAATCGTCAATAATCGAATTTTAATACGAGGTTGGAATTTTTTTCTTCAAACTATCGCCTATATACGAAATTTAACTCACGGTGGGAATTTTTTGGTCAACCTATCGTCAATGTACGAATTTTAACTCTCGGTGGGCACTTTTTTCTTCAAACTATTGTCAATATTCAAATTTTAAACATTGGTTGAAATCTTTATGTCAAACAATCGTCAATACACGAATTTTAATACTAGGTTGGAATTTTTTTCTTCAGACTATTGCCTATATACGAAATTTAACTCAGGGTGGGAATTTTTTGGTCAACCTATCGTCAATGTACGAATTTTAACTCTCGGTGGGCACTTTTTCTTCAAACTACTGTCAATATTCCAATTTTAACTATTGGTTGAAATCTTTATGCCAAACTATCGTCAATAAACGAATTTTAATTCTAGGTTGGATTTTTTTTCTTCAAACTATCGCCTATATACGAAATTTAACTCTCGGTGGGAATTTTTTGGTCAACCTATCGTCAATGTACGAATTTTGACTCTCGGTGGGCACTTTTTTCTTCAATCTACTGTCAATATTCAGATTTTAGCTATTGGTTGAAATCTTTATGTCAAACAATCGTCAATAAACGAATTTTAATACTAGGTTGGAATTTTTTTCTTCAAACTACTGTCAATATTGAAATTTTAACTATTGTTTGGAATCTTTTTGTCAAACAATCGTCAATACACGAATTTTTTTTACTAGGTTGGAATTTTTATCTTCAAACTATCGCCTATATACGAAATTTAACTCTCGGTAGGAATTTTTTGGTCAAACTATCGTCAATGTACGAATTTTAACTCACGGTGGACACTTTTTCTTCAAACTACTATCAATACTCATATTTTAACTATTGTTTGGAATCTTTTTGTCAACAATCGTCAATACACGAATTTTTTTTACTGGGTTGGAATTTTTTTCTTCAAACTATCGCCTATATACGAAATTTAACTCTCGGTAGGAATTTTTTGGTCAAGCTATCGTCAATGTACGAATTTTAACTCTCGGTGGGCACTTTTTCTTCAAACTACTATCAATACTCAAATTTTAAATATTGGTTGAAATCTTTATGTCAAACAATCGTCAATAATCGAATTTTAATACTAGGTTGGAATTTTTTTCTTCAAACTATCGCCTATATACGAAATTTAACTCACGGTGGGAATTCTTTGGTCAACCTATCGTCAATGTACGAATTTTAACTCTCGGTGGGCACTTTTTCTTCAAACTACTGTCAATATTCAAATTTTAACTATTGGTTGAAATCTTTATGCCAAACAATCGTCAATAAACGAATTTTAATTCTAGGTTGGATTTTTTTTCTTCAAACTATCGCCTATATACGAAATTTAACTCTCGGTGGGAATTTTTTGGTCAACCTATCGTCAATGTACGAATTTTGACTCTCGGTGGGCACTTTTTGCTTCAATCTACTGTCAATATTCAGATTTTAGCTATTGGTTGAAATCTTTATGTCAAACAATCGTCAATAAACGAATTTTAATACTAGGTTGGAATTTTTTTCTTCAAACTACTGTCAATATTGAAATTTTAACTATTGTTTGGAATCTTTTTGTCAAACAATCGCCAATACACGAATTTTTTTTACTAGGTTGGAATTTTTATCTTCAAACTATCGCCTATATACGAAATTTAACTCTCGGTAGGAATTTTTTGGTCAAACTATCGTCAATGTACGAATTTTAACTCACGGTGGGCACTTTTTCTTCAAACTACTATCAATACTCAAATTTTAACTATTGTTTGGAATCTTTTTGTCAACAAACGTCAATACACGAATTTTAATACTAGGTTGGAATTTTTTTCTTCAAACTATCGCCTATATACGAAATTTAACTCACGGTGGGAATTTTTTGGTCAACCTATCGTCAATGTACGAATTTTAACTCTCGGTGGGCACTTTTTTCTTCAAACTATTGTCAATATTCAAATTTTAAACATTGGTTGAAATCTTTATGTCAAACAATCGTCAATACACGAATTTTAATACTAGGTTGGAATTTTTTTCTTCAAACTATTGCCTATATACGAAATTTAACTCACGGTGGGAATTTTTTGGTCAACCTATCGTCAATGTACGAATTTTAACTCTCGGTGGGCAATTTTTCTTCAAACTACTGTCAATATTCCAATTTTAACTATTGGTTGAAATCTTTATGCCAAACTATCGTCAATAAACGAATTTTAATTCTAGGTTGGATTTTTTTTCTTCAAACTATCGCCTATATACGAAATTTAACTCTCGGTGGGAATTTTTTGGTCAACCTATCGTCAATGTACGAATTTTGACTCTCGGTGGGCACTTTTTTCTTCAATCTACTGTCAATATTCAGATTTTAGCTATTGGTTGAAATCTTTATGTCAAACAATCGTCAATAAACGAATTTTAATACTAGGTTGGAATTTTTTTCTTCAAACTACTGTCAATATTGAAATTTTAACTATTGTTTGGAATCTTTTTGTCAAACAATCGTCAATACACGAATTTTTTTTACTAGGTTGGAATTTTTTTCTTCAAACTATCGCCTATATACGAAATTTAACTCTCGGTAGGAATTTTTTGGTCAAGCTATCGTCAATGTACGAATTTTAACTCTCGGTGGGCACTTTTTCTTCAAACTACTATCAATACTCAAATTTTAAATATTGGTTGAAATCTTTATGTCAAACAATCGTCAATAATCGAATTTTAATACTAGGTTGGAATTTTTTTCTTCAGACTATCGCCTATATACGAAATTTAACTCAGGGTGGGAATTTTTTGGTCATCCTATTGTCAATGTACGAATTTTAGCTCTCGGTGGGCACTTTTTTCTTCAAACTACTGTCAATATTCAAATTTTAACTATTGGTTGAAATCTTTATGTTATGCAATCGTCAATAATCGAATTTTAATACTAGGTTGGAATTTTTTTCTTCAAACTATCGCCTATATACGAAATTTAACTCACGGTGGGAATTCTTTGGTCAACCTATCGTCAATGTACGAATTTTAACTCTCGGTGGGCACTTTTTTCTTCAAACTACTGTCTATATTGAAATTTTAACTATTGTTTGGAATCTTTTTGTCAAACAATCGTCAATAAACGAATTTTAATACTAGGTTGGAATTTTTTTCTTCAAACAATCGCCTATATACGAAATTTAACTCACGGTGGGAATTCTTTGGTCAACCTATCGTCAATGTACGAATTTTAACTCTCGGTGGGCACTTTTTTCTTCAAACTACTGTCTATATTGAAATTTTAACTATTGTTTGGAATCTTTTTGTCAAACAGTCGTCAATAAACGAATTTTAATACTAGGTTGGAATTTTTTTCTTCAAACTACTGTCAATATTGAAATTTTAACTATTGTTTGGAACCTTTTTGTCAAACAATCGCCAATACACGAATTTTTTTTACTAGGTTGGAATTTTTATCTTCAAACTATCGCCTATATACGAAATTTAACTCTCGGTAGGAATTTTTTGGTCAAACTATCGTCAATGTACGAATTTTAACTCACGGTGGGCACTTTTTCTTCAAACTACTATCAATACTCAAATTTTAACTATTGTTTGGAATCTTTTTGTCAACAAACGTCAATACACGAATTTTAATACTAGGTTGGAATTTTTTTCTTCAAACTATCGCCTATATACGAAATTTAACTCTCGGGAGGAATTTTTTGGTCAAGCTACCGTCAATGTACGAATTTTAACTCGCGGTGGGCACTTTTTCTTCAAACTACTGTCAATATTCAAATTTTAACTATTGGTTGAAATCTTTATGCCAAACAATCGTCAATAAACGAATTATAATTCTAGGTTGGATTTTTTTTCTTCAAACTATCGCCTATATACGAAATTTAACTCTCGGTGGGAATTTTTTGGTCAACCTATCGTCAATGTACGAATTTTAACTCTCGGTGGGCACTTTTTTCTTCAATCTACTGTCAATATTCAGATTTTAGCTATTGGTTGAAATCTTTATGTCAAACAATCGTCAATAAAAGAATTTTAATACTAGGTTGGAATTTTTTTCTTCAAACTACTGTCAATATTGAAATTTTAACTATTGTTTGGAATCTTTTTGTCAAACAATCGTCAATACACGAATTTTTTTTACTAGGTTGGAATTTTTTTCTTCAAACTATCGCCTATATACAAAATTTAACTCTCGGGAGGAATTTTTTGGTCAAGCTACCGTCAATGTACGAATTTTAACTCTCGGTGGGCACTTTTTCTTCAAACTACTGTCAATATTCAAATTTTAACTATTGGTTGAAATCTTTATGCCAAACAATCGTCAATAAACGAATTTTTTTTACTAGGTTGGAATTTTTATCTTCAAACTATCGCCTATATACGAAATTTAACTCTCGGTAGGAATTTTTTGGTCAAACTATCGTCAATGTACGAATTTTAACTCACGGTGGACACTTTTTCTTCAAACTACTATCAATACTCAAATTTTAACTATTGTTTGGAATCTTTTTGTCAACAATCGTCAATACACGAATTTTAATACTAGGTTGGAATTTTTTTCTTCAAACTATCGCCTATATACGAAATTTAACTCTCGGTAGGAATTTTTTGGTCAAGCTATCGTCAATGTACGAATTTTAACTCTCGGTGGGCACTTTTTCTTCAAACTACTATCAATACTCAAATTTTAAATATTGGTTGAAATCTTTATGTCAAACAATCGTCAATAATCGAATTTTAATACTAGGTTGGAATTTTTTTCTTCAGACTATCGCCTATATACGAAATTTAACTCAGGGTGGGAATTTTTTGGTCAACCTATCGTCAATGTACGAATTTTAACTCTCGGTGGGCACTTTTTCTTCAAACTACTGTCAATATTCAAATTTTAACTATTGGTTGAAATTTTTATGCCAAACAATCGTCAATAAACGAATTTTAATTCTAGGTTGGATTTTTTTTCTTCAAACTATCGCCTATATACGAAATTTAACTCTCGGTGGGAATTTTTTGGTCAACCTATCGTCAATGTACGAATTTTGACTCTCGGTGGGCACTTTTTTCTTCAATCCACTGTCAATATTCAGATTTTAGCTATTGGTTGAAATCTTTATGTCAAACAATCGTCAATACACGAATTTTTTTTACTAGGTTGGAATTTTTATCTTCAAACTATCGCCTATATACGAAATTTAACTCTCGGTAGGAATTTTTTGGTCAAACTATCGTCAATGTACGAATTTTAACTCACGGCGGGCACTTTTTCTTCAAACTACTATCAATACTCAAATTTTAACTATTGTTTGGAATCTTTTTGTCAAGAATCGTCAATACACGAATTTTAATACTAGGTTGGAATTTTTTTCTTCAAACTATCGCCTATATACGAAATTTAACTCTCGGGAGGAATTTTTTGGTCAAGTTACCGTCAATGTACGAATTTTAACTCTCGGTGGGCACTTTTTCTTCAAACTACTGTCAATATTCAAATTTTAACTATTGGTTGAAATCTTTATGCCAAACAATCGTCAATAAACGAATTTTTTTTACTAGGTTGGAATTTTTATCTTCAAACTATCGCCTATATACGAAATTTAACTCTCGGTAGGAATTTTTTGGTCAAACTATCGTCAATGTACGAATTTTAACTCACGGTGGGCACTTTTTCTTCAAACTACTATCAATACTCAAATTTTAACTATTGTTTGGAATCTTTTTGTCAACAAACGTCAATACACGAATTTTAATACTAGGTTGGAATTTTTTTCTTCAAACTATCGCCTATATACGAAATTTAACTCTCGGGAGGAATTTTTTGGTCAAGCTACCGTCAATGTACGAATTTTAACTCGCGGTGGGCACTTTTTCTTCAAACTACTGTCAATATTCAAATTTTAACTATTGGTTGAAATCTTTATGCCAAACAATCGTCAATAAACGAATTATAATTCTAGGTTGGATTTTTTTTCTTCAAACTATCGCCTATATACGAAATTTAACTCTCGGTGGGAATTTTTTGGTCAACCTATCGTCAATGTACGAATTTTAACTCTCGGTGGGCACTTTTCTCTTCAATCTACTGTCAATATTCAGATTTTAGCTATTGGTTGAAATCTTTATGTCAAACAATCGTCAATAAAAGAATTTTAATACTAGGTTGGAATTTTTTTCTTCAAACTACTGTCAATATTGAAATTTTAACTATTGTTTGGAATCTTTTTGTCAAACAATCGTCAATACACGAATTTTTTTTACTAGGTTGGAATTTTTTTCTTCAAACTATCGCCTATATACGAAATTTAACTCTCGGGAGGAATTTTTTGGTCAAGCTACCGTCAATGTACGAATTTTAACTCTCGGTGGGCACTTTTTCTTCAAACTACTGTCAATATTCAAATTTTAACTATTGGTTGAAATCTTTATGCCAAACAATCGTCAATAAACGAATTTTTTTTACTAGGTTGGAATTTTTATCTTCAAACTATCGCCTATATACGAAATTTAACTCTCGGTAGGAATTTTTTGGTCAAACTATCGTCAATGTACGAATTTTAACTCACGGTGGGCACTTTTTCTTCAAACTACTATCAATACTCAAATTTTAACTATTGTTTGGAATCTTTTTGTCAACAAACGTCAATACACGAATTTTAATACTAGGTTGGAATTTTTTTCTTCAAACTATCGCCTATATACGAAATTTAACTCTCGGGAGGAATTTTTTGGTCAAGCTACCGTCAATGTACGAATTTTAACTCGCGGTGGGCACTTTTTCTTCAAACTACTGTCAATATTCAAATTTTAACTATTGGTTGAAATCTTTATGCCAAACAATCGTCAATAAACGAATTATAATTCTAGGTTGGATTTTTTTTCTTCAAACTATCGCCTATATACGAAATTTAACTCTCGGTGGGAATTTTTTGGTCAACCTATCGTCAATGTACGAATTTTAACTCTCGGTGGGCACTTTTTTCTTCAATCTACTGTCAATATTCAGATTTTAGCTATTGGTTGAAATCTTTATGTCAAACAATCGTCAATAAAAGAATTTTAATACTAGGTTGGAATTTTTTTCTTCAAACTACTGTCAATATTGAAATTTTAACTATTGTTTGGAATCTTTTTGTCAAACAATCGTCAATACACGAATTTTTTTTACTAGGTTGGAATTTTTTTCTTCAAACTATCGCCTATATACGAAATTTAACTCTCGGGAGGAATTTTTTGGTCAAGCTACCGTCAATGTACGAATTTTAACTCTCGGTGGGCACTTTTTCTTCAAACTACTGTCAATATTCAAATTTTAACTATTGGTTGAAATCTTTATGCCAAACAATCGTCAATAAACGAATTTTTTTTACTAGGTTGGAATTTTTATCTTCAAACTATCGCCTATATACGAAATTTAACTCTCGGTAGGAATTTTTTGGTCAAACTATCGTCAATGTACGAATTTTAACTCACGGTGGACACTTTTTCTTCAAACTACTATCAATACTCAAATTTTAACTATTGTTTGGAATCTTTTTGTCAACAAACGTCAATACACGAATTTTAATACTAGGTTGGAATTTTTTTCTTCAAACTATCGCCTATATACGAAATTTAACTCTCGGGAGGAATTTTTTGGTCAAGCTACCGTCAATGTACGAATTTTAACTCGCGGTGGGCACTTTTTCTTCAAACTACTGTCAATATTCAAATTTTAACTATTGGTTGAAATCTTTATGCCAAACAATCGTCAATAAACGAATTATAATTCTAGGTTGGATTTTTTTTCTTCAAACTATCGCCTATATACGAAATTTAACTCTCGGTGGGAATTTTTTGGTCAACCTATCGTCAATGTACGAATTTTAACTCTCGGTGGGCACTTTTTTCTTCAATCTACTGTCAATATTCAGATTTTAGCTATTGGTTGAAATCTTTATGTCAAACAATCGTCAATAAAAGAATTTTAATACTAGGTTGGAATTTTTTTCTTCAAACTACTGTCAATATTGAAATTTTAACTATTGTTTGGAATCTTTTTGTCAAACAATCGTCAATACACGAATTTTTTTTACTAGGTTGGAATTTTTTTCTTCAAACTATCGCCTATATACGAAATTTAACTCTCGGGAGGAATTTTTTGGTCAAGCTACCGTCAATGTACGAATTTTAACTCTCGGTGGGCACTTTTTCTTCAAACTACTGTCAATATTCAAATTTTAACTATTGGTTGAAATCTTTATGCCAAACAATCGTCAATAAACGAATTTTTTTTACTAGGTTGGAATTTTTATCTTCAAACTATCGCCTATATACGAAATTTAACTCTCGGTAGGAATTTTTTGGTCAAACTATCGTCAATGTACGAATTTTAACTCACGGTGGACACTTTTTCTTCAAACTACTATCAATACTCAAATTTTAACTATTGTTTGGAATCTTTTTGTCAACAATCGTCAATACACGAATTTTAATACTAGGTTGGAATTTTTTTCTTCAAACTATCGCCTATATACGAAATTTAACTCTCGGTAGGAATTTTTTGGTCAAGCTATCGTCAATGTACGAATTTTAACTCTCGG
Source organism: Xylocopa sonorina (assembly GCF_050948175.1). Classification (NCBI taxonomy): domain Eukaryota; kingdom Metazoa; phylum Arthropoda; class Insecta; order Hymenoptera; family Apidae; genus Xylocopa; species Xylocopa sonorina. The sequence continues at coordinate 573,186 of NW_027490235.1, forward strand.
TGGGCACTTTTTCTTCAAACTACTATCAATACTCAAATTTTAAATATTGGTTGAAATCTTTATGTCAAACAATCGTCAATAATCGAATTTTAATACTAGGTTGGAATTTTTTTCTTCAGACTATCGCCTATATACGAAATTTAACTCAGGGTGGGAATTTTTTGGTCAACCTATCGTCAATGTACGAATTTTAACTCTCGGTGGGCACTTTTTCTTCAAACTACTGTCAATATTCAAATTTTAACTATTGGTTGAAATTTTTATGCCAAACAATCGTCAATAAACGAATTTTAATTCTAGGTTGGATTTTTTTTCTTCAAACTATCGCCTATATACGAAATTTAACTCTCGGTGGGAATTTTTTGGTCAACCTATCGTCAATGTACGAATTTTGACTCTCGGTGGGCACTTTTTTCTTCAATCCACTGTCAATATTCAGATTTTAGCTATTGGTTGAAATCTTTATGTCAAACAATCGTCAATACACGAATTTTTTTTACTAGGTTGGAATTTTTATCTTCAAACTATCGCCTATATACGAAATTTAACTCTCGGTAGGAATTTTTTGGTCAAACTATCGTCAATGTACGAATTTTAACTCACGGCGGGCACTTTTTCTTCAAACTACTATCAATACTCAAATTTTAACTATTGTTTGGAATCTTTTTGTCAAGAATCGTCAATACACGAATTTTAATACTAGGTTGGAATTTTTTTCTTCAAACTATCGCCTATATACGAAATTTAACTCTCGGGAGGAATTTTTTGGTCAAGTTACCGTCAATGTACGAATTTTAACTCTCGGTGGGCACTTTTTCTTCAAACTACTGTCAATATTCAAATTTTAACTATTGGTTGAAATCTTTATGCCAAACAATCGTCAATAAACGAATTTTTTTTACTAGGTTGGAATTTTTATCTTCAAACTATCGCCTATATACGAAATTTAACTCTCGGTAGGAATTTTTTGGTCAAACTATCGTCAATGTACGAATTTTAACTCACGGTGGGCACTTTTTCTTCAAACTACTATCAATACTCAAATTTTAACTATTGTTTGGAATCTTTTTGTCAACAAACGTCAATACACGAATTTTAATACTAGGTTGGAATTTTTTTCTTCAAACTATCGCCTATATACGAAATTTAACTCTCGGGAGGAATTTTTTGGTCAAGCTACCGTCAATGTACGAATTTTAACTCGCGGTGGGCACTTTTTCTTCAAACTACTGTCAATATTCAAATTTTAACTATTGGTTGAAATCTTTATGCCAAACAATCGTCAATAAACGAATTATAATTCTAGGTTGGATTTTTTTTCTTCAAACTATCGCCTATATACGAAATTTAACTCTCGGTGGGAATTTTTTGGTCAACCTATCGTCAATGTACGAATTTTAACTCTCGGTGGGCACTTTTCTCTTCAATCTACTGTCAATATTCAGATTTTAGCTATTGGTTGAAATCTTTATGTCAAACAATCGTCAATAAAAGAATTTTAATACTAGGTTGGAATTTTTTTCTTCAAACTACTGTCAATATTGAAATTTTAACTATTGTTTGGAATCTTTTTGTCAAACAATCGTCAATACACGAATTTTTTTTACTAGGTTGGAATTTTTTTCTTCAAACTATCGCCTATATACGAAATTTAACTCTCGGGAGGAATTTTTTGGTCAAGCTACCGTCAATGTACGAATTTTAACTCTCGGTGGGCACTTTTTCTTCAAACTACTGTCAATATTCAAATTTTAACTATTGGTTGAAATCTTTATGCCAAACAATCGTCAATAAACGAATTTTTTTTACTAGGTTGGAATTTTTATCTTCAAACTATCGCCTATATACGAAATTTAACTCTCGGTAGGAATTTTTTGGTCAAACTATCGTCAATGTACGAATTTTAACTCACGGTGGGCACTTTTTCTTCAAACTACTATCAATACTCAAATTTTAACTATTGTTTGGAATCTTTTTGTCAACAAACGTCAATACACGAATTTTAATACTAGGTTGGAATTTTTTTCTTCAAACTATCGCCTATATACGAAATTTAACTCTCGGGAGGAATTTTTTGGTCAAGCTACCGTCAATGTACGAATTTTAACTCGCGGTGGGCACTTTTTCTTCAAACTACTGTCAATATTCAAATTTTAACTATTGGTTGAAATCTTTATGCCAAACAATCGTCAATAAACGAATTATAATTCTAGGTTGGATTTTTTTTCTTCAAACTATCGCCTATATACGAAATTTAACTCTCGGTGGGAATTTTTTGGTCAACCTATCGTCAATGTACGAATTTTAACTCTCGGTGGGCACTTTTTTCTTCAATCTACTGTCAATATTCAGATTTTAGCTATTGGTTGAAATCTTTATGTCAAACAATCGTCAATAAAAGAATTTTAATACTAGGTTGGAATTTTTTTCTTCAAACTACTGTCAATATTGAAATTTTAACTATTGTTTGGAATCTTTTTGTCAAACAATCGTCAATACACGAATTTTTTTTACTAGGTTGGAATTTTTTTCTTCAAACTATCGCCTATATACGAAATTTAACTCTCGGGAGGAATTTTTTGGTCAAGCTACCGTCAATGTACGAATTTTAACTCTCGGTGGGCACTTTTTCTTCAAACTACTGTCAATATTCAAATTTTAACTATTGGTTGAAATCTTTATGCCAAACAATCGTCAATAAACGAATTTTAATTCTAGGTTGGATTTTTTTTCTTCAAACTATCGCCTATATACGAAATTTAACTCTCGGTGGGAATTTTTTGGTCAACCTATCGTCAATGTACGAATTTTGACTCTCGGTGGGCACTTTTTTCTTCAATCTACTGTCAATATTCAGATTTTAGCTATTGGTTGAAATCTTTATGTCAAACAATCGTCAATAAACGAATTTTAATACTAGGTTGGAATTTTTTTCTTCAAACTACTGTCAATATTGAAATTTTAACTATTGTTTGGAATCTTTTTGTCAAACAATCGTCAATACACGAATTTTTTTTACTAGGTTGGAATTTTTATCTTCAAACTATCGCCTATATACGAAATTTAACTCTCGGTAGGAATTTTTTGGTCAAACTATCGTCAATGTACGAACTTTAACTCACGGTGGACACTTTTTCTTCAAACTACTATCAATACTCAAATTTTAACTATTGTTTGGAATCTCTTTGTTAACAATCGTCAATACACGAATTTTAATACTAGGTTGGAATTTTTTTCTTCAAACTATCGCCTATATACGAAATTTAACTCTCGGTAGGAATTTTTTGGTCAAGCTATCGTCAATGTACGAACTTTAACTCTCGGTGGGCACTTTTTCTTCAAACTAGTATCAATAGTCATATTTTAAATATTGGTTGAAATCTTTATGTCAAACAATCGTCAATAATCGAATTTTAATACTTGGTTGGAATTTTTTTCTTCAGACTATCGCCTATATACGAAATTTAACTCAGGGTGGGAATTTTTTGGTCAACCTATCGTCAATGTACGAATTTTAACTCTCGGTGGGCACTTTTTCTTCAAACTACTGTCAATATTCAAATTTTAACTATTGGTTGAAATCTTTATGCCAAACAATCGTCAATAAACGAATTTTAATTCTAGGTTGGATTTTTTTTCTTCAAACTATCGCCTATATACGAAATTTAACTCTCGGTGGGAATTTTTTGGTCAACCTATCGTCAATGTACGAATTTTGACTCTCGGTGGGCACTTTTTGCTTCAATCTACTGTCAATATTCAGATTTTAGCTATTGGTTGAAATCTTTATGTCAAACAATCGTCAATAAACGAATTTTAATACTAGGTTGGAATTTTTTTCTTCAAACTACTGTCAATATTGAAATTTTAACTATTGTTTGGAATCTTTTTGTCAAACAATCGTCAATACACGAATTTTTTTTACTAGGTTGGAATTTTTATCTTCAAACTATCGCCTATATACGAAATTTAACTCTCGGTAGGAATTTTTTGGTCAAACTATCGTCAATGTACGAATTTTAACTCACGGTGGACACTTTTTCTTCAAACTACTATCAATACTCATATTTTAACTATTGTTTGGAATCTTTTTGTCAACAATCGTCAATACACGAATTTTTTTTACTGGGTTGGAATTTTTTTCTTCAAACTATCGCCTATATACGAAATTTAACTCTCGGTAGGAATTTTTTGGTCAAGCTATCGTCAATGTACGAATTTTAACTCTCGGCGGGCACTTTTTCTTCAAACTACTATCAATACTCAAATTTTAAATATTGGTTGAAATCTTTATGTCAAACAATCGTCAATAATCGAATTTTAATACTAGGTTGGAATTTTTTTCTTCAAACTATCGCCTATATACGAAATTTAACTCACGGTGGGAATTCTTTGGTCAACCTATCGTCAATGTACGAATTTTAACTCTCGGTGGGCACTTTTTTCTTCAAACTACTGTCAATATTGAAATTTTAACTATTGTTTGGAATCTTTTTGTCAAACAATCGTCAATACACGAATTTTTTTTACTAGGTTGGAATTTTTATATTCAAACTATCGCCTATATACGAAATTTAACTCTCGGTAGGAATTTTTTGGTCAAGCTATCGTCAATGTACGAACTTTAACTCTCGGTGGGCACTTTTTCTTCAAACTAGTATCAATAGTCATATTTTAAATATTGGTTGAAATCTTTATGTCAAACAATCGTCAATAATCGAATTTTAATACTTGGTTGGAATTTTTTTCTTCAGACTATCGCCTATATACGAAATTTAACTCAGGGTGGGAATTTTTTGGTCAACCTATCGTCAATGTACGAATTTTAACTCTCGGTGGGCACTTTTTTCTTCAAACTATTGTCAATATTCAAATTTTAAACATTGGTTGAAATCTTTATGTCAAACAATCGTCAATACACGAATTTTAATACTAGGTTGGAATTTTTTTCTTCAAACTATTGCCTATATACGAAATTTAACTCACGGTGGGAATTTTTTGGTCAACCTATCGTCAATGTACGAATTTTAACTCTCGGTGGGCAATTTTTCTTCAAACTACTGTCAATATTCCAATTTTAACTATTGGTTGAAATCTTTATGCCAAACTATCGTCAATAAACGAATTTTAATTCTAGGTTGGATTTTTTTTCTTCAAACTATCGCCTATATACGAAATTTAACTCTCGGTGGGAATTTTTTGGTCAACCTATCGTCAATGTACGAATTTTGACTCTCGGTGGGCACTTTTTTCTTCAATCTACTGTCAATATTCAGATTTTAGCTATTGGTTGAAATCTTTATGTCAAACAATCGTCAATAAACGAATTTTAATACTAGGTTGGAATTTTTTTCTTCAAACTACTGTCAATATTGAACTTTTAACTATTGTTTGGAATCTTTTTGTCAAACAATCGTCAATACACGAATTTTTTTTACTAGGTTGGAATTTTTTTCTTCAAACTATCGCCTATATACGAAATTTAACTCTCGGTAGGAATTTTTTGGTCAAGCTATCGTCAATGTACGAATTTTAACTCTCGGTGGGCACTTTTTCTTCAAACTACTATCAATACTCAAATTTTAAATATTGGTTGAAATCTTTATGTCAAACAATCGTCAATAATCGAATTTTAATACTAGGTTGGAATTTTTTTCTTCAAACTATCGCCTATATACGAAATTTAACTCACGGTGGGAATTCTTTGGTCAACCTATCGTCAATGTACGAATTTTAACTCTCGGTGGGCACTTTTTTCTTCAAACTACTGTCTATATTGAAATTTTAACTATTGTTTGGAATCTTTTTGTCAAACAATCGTCAATAAACGAATTTTAATACTAGGTTGGAATTTTTTTCTTCAAACAATCGCCTATATACGAAATTTAACTCACGGTGGGAATTCTTTGGTCAACCTATCGTCAATGTACGAATTTTAACTCTCGGTGGGCACTTTTTTCTTCAAACTACTGTCTATATTGAAATTTTAACTATTGTTTGGAATCTTTTTGTCAAACAGTCGTCAATAAACGAATTTTAATACTAGGTTGGAATTTTTTTCTTCAAACTATCGCCTATATACGAAATTTAACTCTCGGGAGGAATTTTTTGGTCAAGCTACCGTCAATGTACGAATTTTAACTCGCGGTGGGCACTTTTTCTTCAAACTACTGTCAATATTCAAATTTTAACTATTGGTTGAAATCTTTATGCCAAACAATCGTCAATAAACGAATTATAATTCTAGGTTGGATTTTTTTTCTTCAAACTATCGCCTATATACGAAATTTAACTCTCGGTGGGAATTTTTTGGTCAACCTATCGTCAATGTACGAATTTTAACTCTCGGTGGGCACTTTTCTCTTCAATCTACTGTCAATATTCAGATTTTAGCTATTGGTTGAAATCTTTATGTCAAACAATCGTCAATAAAAGAATTTTAATACTAGGTTGGAATTTTTTTCTTCAAACTACTGTCAATATTGAAATTTTAACTATTGTTTGGAATCTTTTTGTCAAACAATCGTCAATACACGAATTTTTTTTACTAGGTTGGAATTTTTTTCTTCAAACTATCGCCTATATACGAAATTTAACTCTCGGGAGGAATTTTTTGGTCAAGCTACCGTCAATGTACGAATTTTAACTCTCGGTGGGCACTTTTTCTTCAAACTACTGTCAATATTCAAATTTTAACTATTGGTTGAAATCTTTATGCCAAACAATCGTCAATAAACGAATTTTTTTTACTAGGTTGGAATTTTTATCTTCAAACTATCGCCTATATACGAAATTTAACTCTCGGTAGGAATTTTTTGGTCAAACTATCGTCAATGTACGAATTTTAACTCACGGTGGGCACTTTTTCTTCAAACTACTATCAATACTCAAATTTTAACTATTGTTTGGAATCTTTTTGTCAACAAACGTCAATACACGAATTTTAATACTAGGTTGGAATTTTTTTCTTCAAACTATCGCCTATATACGAAATTTAACTCTCGGGAGGAATTTTTTGGTCAAGCTACCGTCAATGTACGAATTTTAACTCGCGGTGGGCACTTTTTCTTCAAACTACTGTCAATATTCAAATTTTAACTATTGGTTGAAATCTTTATGCCAAACAATCGTCAATAAACGAATTATAATTCTAGGTTGGATTTTTTTTCTTCAAACTATCGCCTATATACGAAATTTAACTCTCGGTGGGAATTTTTTGGTCAACCTATCGTCAATGTACGAATTTTAACTCTCGGTGGGCACTTTTTTCTTCAATCTACTGTCAATATTCAGATTTTAGCTATTGGTTGAAATCTTTATGTCAAACAATCGTCAATAAAAGAATTTTAATACTAGGTTGGAATTTTTTTCTTCAAACTACTGTCAATATTGAAATTTTAACTATTGTTTGGAATCTTTTTGTCAAACAATCGTCAATACACGAATTTTTTTTACTAGGTTGGAATTTTTTTCTTCAAACTATCGCCTATATACGAAATTTAACTCTCGGGAGGAATTTTTTGGTCAAGCTACCGTCAATGTACGAATTTTAACTCTCGGTGGGCACTTTTTCTTCAAACTACTGTCAATATTCAAATTTTAACTATTGGTTGAAATCTTTATGCCAAACAATCGTCAATAAACGAATTTTAATTCTAGGTTGGATTTTTTTTCTTCAAACTATCGCCTATATACGAAATTTAACTCTCGGTGGGAATTTTTTGGTCAACCTATCGTCAATGTACGAATTTTGACTCTCGGTGGGCACTTTTTTCTTCAATCTACTGTCAATATTCAGATTTTAGCTATTGGTTGAAATCTTTATGTCAAACAATCGTCAATAAACGAATTTTAATACTAGGTTGGAATTTTTTTCTTCAAACTACTGTCAATATTGAAATTTTAACTATTGTTTGGAATCTTTTTGTCAAACAATCGTCAATACACGAATTTTTTTTACTAGGTTGGAATTTTTATCTTCAAACTATCGCCTATATACGAAATTTAACTCTCGGTAGGAATTTTTTGGTCAAACTATCGTCAATGTACGAACTTTAACTCACGGTGGACACTTTTTCTTCAAACTACTATCAATACTCAAATTTTAACTATTGTTTGGAATCTCTTTGTTAACAATCGTCAATACACGAATTTTAATACTAGGTTGGAATTTTTTTCTTCAAACTATCGCCTATATACGAAATTTAACTCTCGGTAGGAATTTTTTGGTCAAGCTATCGTCAATGTACGAACTTTAACTCTCGGTGGGCACTTTTTCTTCAAACTAGTATCAATAGTCATATTTTAAATATTGGTTGAAATCTTTATGTCAAACAATCGTCAATAATCGAATTTTAATACTTGGTTGGAATTTTTTTCTTCAGACTATCGCCTATATACGAAATTTAACTCAGGGTGGGAATTTTTTGGTCAACCTATCGTCAATGTACGAATTTTAACTCTCGGTGGGCACTTTTTCTTCAAACTACTGTCAATATTCAAATTTTAACTATTGGTTGAAATCTTTATGCCAAACAATCGTCAATAAACGAATTTTAATTCTAGGTTGGATTTTTTTTCTTCAAACTATCGCCTATATACGAAATTTAACTCTCGGTGGGAATTTTTTGGTCAACCTATCGTCAATGTACGAATTTTGACTCTCGGTGGGCACTTTTTGCTTCAATCTACTGTCAATATTCAGATTTTAGCTATTGGTTGAAATCTTTATGTCAAACAATCGTCAATAAACGAATTTTAATACTAGGTTGGAATTTTTTTCTTCAAACTACTGTCAATATTGAAATTTTAACTATTGTTTGGAATCTTTTTGTCAAACAATCGTCAATACACGAATTTTTTTTACTAGGTTGGAATTTTTATCTTCAAACTATCGCCTATATACGAAATTTAACTCTCGGTAGGAATTTTTTGGTCAAACTATCGTCAATGTACGAATTTTAACTCACGGTGGACACTTTTTCTTCAAACTACTATCAATACTCATATTTTAACTATTGTTTGGAATCTTTTTGTCAACAATCGTCAATACACGAATTTTTTTTACTGGGTTGGAATTTTTTTCTTCAAACTATCGCCTATATACGAAATTTAACTCTCGGTAGGAATTTTTTGGTCAAGCTATCGTCAATGTACGAATTTTAACTCTCGGCGGGCACTTTTTCTTCAAACTACTATCAATACTCAAATTTTAAATATTGGTTGAAATCTTTATGTCAAACAATCGTCAATAATCGAATTTTAATACTAGGTTGGAATTTTTTTCTTCAAACTATCGCCTATATACGAAATTTAACTCACGGTGGGAATTCTTTGGTCAACCTATCGTCAATGTACGAATTTTAACTCTCGGTGGGCACTTTTTTCTTCAAACTACTGTCAATATTGAAATTTTAACTATTGTTTGGAATCTTTTTGTCAAACAATCGTCAATACACGAATTTTTTTTACTAGGTTGGAATTTTTATATTCAAACTATCGCCTATATACGAAATTTAACTCTCGGTAGGAATTTTTTGGTCAAGCTATCGTCAATGTACGAACTTTAACTCTCGGTGGGCACTTTTTCTTCAAACTAGTATCAATAGTCATATTTTAAATATTGGTTGAAATCTTTATGTCAAACAATCGTCAATAATCGAATTTTAATACTTGGTTGGAATTTTTTTCTTCAGACTATCGCCTATATACGAAATTTAACTCAGGGTGGGAATTTTTTGGTCAACCTATCGTCAATGTACGAATTTTAACTCTCGGTGGGCACTTTTTTCTTCAAACTATTGTCAATATTCAAATTTTAAACATTGGTTGAAATCTTTATGTCAAACAATCGTCAATACACGAATTTTAATACTAGGTTGGAATTTTTTTCTTCAAACTATTGCCTATATACGAAATTTAACTCACGGTGGGAATTTTTTGGTCAACCTATCGTCAATGTACGAATTTTAACTCTCGGTGGGCAATTTTTCTTCAAACTACTGTCAATATTCCAATTTTAACTATTGGTTGAAATCTTTATGCCAAACTATCGTCAATAAACGAATTTTAATTCTAGGTTGGATTTTTTTTCTTCAAACTATCGCCTATATACGAAATTTAACTCTCGGTGGGAATTTTTTGGTCAACCTATCGTCAATGTACGAATTTTGACTCTCGGTGGGCACTTTTTTCTTCAATCTACTGTCAATATTCAGATTTTAGCTATTGGTTGAAATCTTTATGTCAAACAATCGTCAATAAACGAATTTTAATACTAGGTTGGAATTTTTTTCTTCAAACTACTGTCAATATTGAACTTTTAACTATTGTTTGGAATCTTTTTGTCAAACAATCGTCAATACACGAATTTTTTTTACTAGGTTGGAATTTTTTTCTTCAAACTATCGCCTATATACGAAATTTAACTCTCGGTAGGAATTTTTTGGTCAAGCTATCGTCAATGTACGAATTTTAACTCTCGGTGGGCACTTTTTCTTCAAACTACTATCAATACTCAAATTTTAAATATTGGTTGAAATCTTTATGTCAAACAATCGTCAATAATCGAATTTTAATACTAGGTTGGAATTTTTTTCTTCAAACTATCGCCTATATACGAAATTTAACTCACGGTGGGAATTCTTTGGTCAACCTATCGTCAATGTACGAATTTTAACTCTCGGTGGGCACTTTTTTCTTCAAACTACTGTCTATATTGAAATTTTAACTATTGTTTGGAATCTTTTTGTCAAACAATCGTCAATAAACGAATTTTAATACTAGGTTGGAATTTTTTTCTTCAAACAATCGCCTATATACGAAATTTAACTCACGGTGGGAATTCTTTGGTCAACCTATCGTCAATGTACGAATTTTAACTCTCGGTGGGCACTTTTTTCTTCAAACTACTGTCTATATTGAAATTTTAACTATTGTTTGGAATCTTTTTGTCAAACAGTCGTCAATAAACGAATTTTAATACTAGGTTGGAATTTTTTTCTTCAAACTACTGTCAATATTGAAATTTTAACTATTGTTTGGAATCTTTTTGTCAAACAATCGCCAATACACGAATTTTTTTTACTAGGTTGGAATTTTTATCTTCAAACTATCGCCTATATACGAAATTTAACTCTCGGTAGGAATTTTTTGGTCAAACTATCGTCAATGTACGAATTTTAACTCACGGTGGGCACTTTTTCTTCAAACTACTATCAATACTCAAATTTTAACTATTGTTTGGAATCTTTTTGTCAACAAACGTCAATACACGAATTTTAATACTAGGTTGGAATTTTTTTCTTCAAACTATTGCCTATATACGAAATTTAACTCTCGGGAGGAATTTTTTGGTCAAGCTACCGTCAATGTACGAATTTTAACTCGCGGTGGGCACTTTTTCTTCAAACTACTGTCAATATTCAAATTTTAACTATTGGTTGAAATCTTTATGCCAAACAATCGTCAATAAACGAATTATAATTCTAGGTTGGATTTTTTTTCTTCAAACTATCGCCTATATACGAAATTTAACTCTCGGTGGGAATTTTTTGGTCAACCTATCGTCAATGTACGAATTTTAACTCTCGGTGGGCACTTTTTTCTTCAATCTACTGTCAATATTCAGATTTTAGCTATTGGTTGAAATCTTTATGTCAAACAATCGTCAATAAAAGAATTTTAATACTAGGTTGGAATTTTTTTCTTCAAACTACTGTCAATATTGAAATTTTAACTATTGTTTGGAATCTTTTTGTCAAACAATCGTCAATACACGAATTTTTTTTACTAGGTTGGAATTTTTTTCTTCAAACTATCGCCTATATACGAAATTTAACTCTCGGGAGGAATTTTTTGGTCAAGCTACCGTCAATGTACGAATTTTAACTCTCGGTGGGCACTTTTTCTTCAAACTACTGTCAATATTCAAATTTTAACTATTGGTTGAAATCTTTATGCCAAACAATCGTCAATAAACGAATTTTTTTTACTAGGTTGGAATTTTTATCTTCAAACTATCGCCTATATACGAAATTTAACTCTCGGTAGGAATTTTTTGGTCAAACTATCGTCAATGTACGAATTTTAACTCACGGTGGACACTTTTTCTTCAAACTACTATCAATACTCAAATTTTAACTATTGTTTGGAATCTTTTTGTCAACAATCGTCAATACACGAATTTTAATACTAGGTTGGAATTTTTTTCTTCAAACTATCGCCTATATACGAAATTTAACTCTCGGTAGGAATTTTTTGGTCAAACTATCGTCAATGTACGAATTTTAACTCTCGGTGGGCACTTTTTCTTCAAACTACTATCAATACTCAAATTTTAAATATTGGTTGAAATCTTTATGTCAAACAATCGTCAATAATCGAATTTTAATACTAGGTTGGAATTTTTTTCTTCAGACTATCGCCTATATACGAAATTTAACTCAGGGTGGGAATTTTTTGGTCAACCTATCGTCAATGTACGAATTTTAACTCTCGGTGGGCACTTTTTCTTCAAACTACTGTCAATATTCAAATTTTAACTATTGGTTGAAATTTTTATGCCAAACAATCGTCAATAAACGAATTTTAATTCTAGGTTGGATTTTTTTTCTTCAAACTATCGCCTATATACGAAATTTAACTCTCGGTGGGAATTTTTTGGTCAACCTATCGTCAATGTACGAATTTTGACTCTCGGTGGGCACTTTTTTCTTCAATCCACTGTCAATATTCAGATTTTAGCTATTGGTTGAAATCTTTATGTCAAACAATCGTCAATACACGAATTTTTTTTACTAGGTTGGAATTTTTATCTTCAAACTATCGCCTATATACGAAATTTAACTCTCGGTAGGAATTTTTTGGTCAAACTATCGTCAATGTACGAATTTTAACTCACGGTGGGCACTTTTTCTTCAAACTATTATCAATACTCAAATTTTAACTATTGTTTGGAATCTTTTTGTCAACAATCGTCAATACACGAATTTTAATACTAGGTTGGAATTTTTTTCTTCAAACTATCGCCTATATACGAAATTTAACTCTCGGGAGGAATTTTTTGGTCAAGTTACCGTCAATGTACGAATTTTAACTCTCGGTGGGCACTTTTTCTTCAAACTACTGTCAATATTCAAATTTTAACTATTGGTTGAAATCTTTATGCCAAACAATCGTCAATAAACGAATTTTTTTTACTAGGTTGGAATTTTTATCTTCAAACTATCGCCTATATACGAAATTTAACTCTCGGTAGGAATTTTTTGGTCAAACTATCGTCAATGTACGAATTTTAACTCACGGTGGACACTTTTTCTTCAAACTACTATCAATACTCAAATTTTAACTATTGTTTGGAATCTTTTTGTCAACAATCGTCAATACACGAATTTTAATACTAGGTTGGAATTTTTTTCTTCAAACTATCGCCTATATACGAAATTTAACTCTCGGGAGGAATTTTTTGGTCAAGCTACCGTCAATGTACGAATTTTAACTCTCGGTGGGCACTTTTTCTTCAAACTACTGTCAATATTCAAATTTTAACTATTGGTTGAAATCTTTATGCCAAACAATCGTCAATAAACGAATTTTTTTTACTAGGTTGGAATTTTTATCTTCAAACTATCGCCTATATACGAAATTTAACTCTCGGTAGGAATTTTTTGGTCAAACTATCGTCAATGTACGAATTTTAACTCACGGTGGACACTTTTTCTTCAAACTACTATCAATACTCAAATTTTAACTATTGTTTGGAATCTTTTTGTCAACAATCGTCAATACACGAATTTTAATACTAGGTTGGAATTTTTTTCTTCAAACTATCGCCTATATACGAAATTTAACTCTCGGTAGGAATTTTTTGGTCAAACTATCGTCAATGTACGAATTTTAACTCTCGGTGGGCACTTTTTCTTCAAACTACTATCAATACTCAAATTTTAAATATTGGTTGAAATCTTTATGTCAAACAATCGTCAATAATCGAATTTTAATACTAGGTTGGAATTTTTTTCTTCAGACTATCGCCTATATACGAAATTTAACTCAGGGTGGGAATTTTTTGGTCAACCTATCGTCAATGTACGAATTTTAACTCTCGGTGGGCACTTTTTCTTCAAACTACTGTCAATATTCAAATTTTAACTATTGGTTGAAATTTTTATGCCAAACAATCGTCAATAAACGAATTTTAATTCTAGGTTGGATTTTTTTTCTTCAAACTATCGCCTATATACGAAATTTAACTCTCGGTGGGAATTTTTTGGTCAACCTATCGTCAATGTACGAATTTTGACTCTCGGTGGGCACTTTTTTCTTCAATCCACTGTCAATATTCAGATTTTAGCTATTGGTTGAAATCTTTATGTCAAACAATCGTCAATACACGAATTTTTTTTACTAGGTTGGAATTTTTATCTTCAAACTATCGCCTATATACGAAATTTAACTCTCGGTAGGAATTTTTTGGTCAAACTATCGTCAATGTACGAATTTTAACTCACGGTGGGCACTTTTTCTTCAAACTACTATCAATACTCAAATTTTATCTATTGTTTGGAATCTTTTTGTCAGCAATCGTCAATACACGAATTTTAATACTAGGTTGGAATTTTTTTCTTCAAACTATCGCCTATATACGAAATTTAACTCTCGGGAAGAATTTTTTGGTCAAGCTACCGTCAATGTACGAATTTTAACTCTCGGTGGGCACTTTTTCTTCAAACTACTGTCAATATTCAAATTTTAACTATTGGTTGAAATCTTTATGCCAAACAATCGTCAATAAACGAATTTTTTTACTAGGTTGGAATTTTTATCTTCAAACTATCGCCTATATACGAAATTTAACTCTCGGTAGGAATTTTTTGGTCAAACTATCGTCAATGTACGAATTTTAACTCACGGTGGACACTTTTTCTTCAAACTACTATCAATACTCAAATTTTAACTATTGCTTGGAATCTTTTTGTCAACAATCGTCAATACACGAATTTTAATACTAGGTTGGAATTTTTTTCTTCAAACTATCGCCTATATACGAAATTTAACTCTCGGGAGGAATTTTTTGGTCAAGCTACCGTCAATGTACGAATTTTGACTCTCGGTGGGCACTTTTTCTTCAAACTACTATCAATACTCAAATTTTAACTATTGGTTGAAATCTTTATGTCAAACAATCGTCAATAATCGAATTTTAATACTAGGTTGGAATTTTTTTCTTCAAACTATCGCCTATATACGAAATTTAACTCACGGTGGGAATTCTTTGGTCAACCTATCGTCAATGTACGAATTTTAACTCTCGGTGGGCACTTTTTGCTTCAAACTACTGTCAATATTGAAATTTTAACTATTGTTTGGAATCTTTTTGTCAAACAATCGTCAATACACGAATTTTTTTTACTAGGTTGGAATTTTTATATTCAAACTATCGCCTATATACGAAATTTAACTCTCGGTAGGAATTTTTTGGTCAAACTATCGTCAATGTACGAATTTTAACTCACGGTGGACACTTTTTCTTCAAACTACTATCAATACTCAAATTTTAAATATTGGTTGAAATCTTTATGTCAAACAATCGTCAATAATCGAATTTTAATACTAGGTTGGAATTTTTTTCTTCAGACTATCGCCTATATACGAAATTTAACTCACGGCGGGAATTTTTTGGTCAACCTATCGTCAATGTACGAATTTTAACTCTGGGTGGGCACTTTTTTCTTCAAACTACTGTCAATATTCAAATTTTAACTATTGGTTGAAATCTTTATGTTATGCAATCGTCAATAATCGAATTTTAATACTAGGTTGGAATTTTTTTCTTCAAACTATCGCCTATATACGAAATTTAACTCTCGGGAGGAATTCTTTGGTCAACCTATCGTCAATGTACGAATTTTAACTCTCGGTGGGCACTTTTTTCTTCAAACTACTGTCTATATTGAAATTTTAACTATTGTTTGGAATCTTTTTGTCAAACAATCGTCAATAAACGAATTTTAATACTAGGTTGGAATTTTTTTCTTCAAACAATCGCCTATATACGAAATTTAACTCACGGTGGGAATTCTTTGGTCAACCTATCGTCAATGTACGAATTTTGACTCTCGGTGGGCACTTTTTTCTTCAATCTACTGTCAATATTCAGATTTTAGCTATTGGTTGAAATCTTTATGTCAAACAATCGTCAATAAACGAATTTTAATACTAGGTTGGAATTTTTTTCTTCAAACTACTGTCAATATTGAACTTTTAACTATTGTTTGGAATCTTTTTGTCAAACAATCGTCAATACACGAATTTTTTTTACTAGGTTGGAATTTTTTTCTTCAAACTATCGCCTATATACGAAATTTAACTCTCGGTAGGAATTTTTTGGTCAAGCTATCGTCAATGTACGAATTTTAACTCTCGGTGGGCACTTTTTCTTCAAACTACTATCAATACTCAAATTTTAAATATTGGTTGAAATCTTTATGTCAAACAATCGTCAATAATCGAATTTTAATACTAGGTTGGAATTTTTTTCTTCAAACTATCGCCTATATACGAAATTTAACTCACGGTGGGAATTCTTTGGTCAACCTATCGTCAATGTACGAATTTTAACTCTCGGTGGGCACTTTTTTCTTCAAACTACTGTCTATATTGAAATTTTAACTATTGTTTGGAATCTTTTTGTCAAACAATCGTCAATAAACGAATTTTAATACTAGGTTGGAATTTTTTTCTTCAAACAATCGCCTATATACGAAATTTAACTCACGGTGGGAATTCTTTGGTCAACCTATCGTCAATGTACGAATTTTAACTCTCGGTGGGCACTTTTTTCTTCAAACTACTGTCTATATTGAAATTTTAACTATTGTTTGGAATCTTTTTGTCAAACAGTCGTCAATAAACGAATTTTAATACTAGGTTGGAATTTTTTTCTTCAAACTACTGTCAATATTGAAATTTTAACTATTGTTTGGAATCTTTTTGTCAAACAATCGCCAATACACGAATTTTTTTTACTAGGTTGGAATTTTTATCTTCAAACTATCGCCTATATACGAAATTTAACTCTCGGTAGGAATTTTTTGGTCAAACTATCGTCAATGTACGAATTTTAACTCACGGTGGGCACTTTTTCTTCAAACTACTATCAATACTCAAATTTTAACTATTGTTTGGAATCTTTTTGTCAACAAACGTCAATACACGAATTTTAATACTAGGTTGGAATTTTTTTCTTCAAACTATTGCCTATATACGAAATTTAACTCTCGGGAGGAATTTTTTGGTCAAGCTACCGTCAATGTACGAATTTTAACTCGCGGTGGGCACTTTTTCTTCAAACTACTGTCAATATTCAAATTTTAACTATTGGTTGAAATCTTTATGCCAAACAATCGTCAATAAACGAATTATAATTCTAGGTTGGATTTTTTTTCTTCAAACTATCGCCTATATACGAAATTTAACTCTCGGTGGGAATTTTTTGGTCAACCTATCGTCAATGTACGAATTTTAACTCTCGGTGGGCACTTTTTTCTTCAATCTACTGTCAATATTCAGATTTTAGCTATTGGTTGAAATCTTTATGTCAAACAATCGTCAATAAAAGAATTTTAATACTAGGTTGGAATTTTTTTCTTCAAACTACTGTCAATATTGAAATTTTAACTATTGTTTGGAATCTTTTTGTCAAACAATCGTCAATACACGAATTTTTTTTACTAGGTTGGAATTTTTTTCTTCAAACTATCGCCTATATACGAAATTTAACTCTCGGGAGGAATTTTTTGGTCAAGCTACCGTCAATGTACGAATTTTAACTCTCGGTGGGCACTTTTTCTTCAAACTACTGTCAATATTCAAATTTTAACTATTGGTTGAAATCTTTATGCCAAACAATCGTCAATAAACGAATTTTTTTTACTAGGTTGGAATTTTTATCTTCAAACTATCGCCTATATACGAAATTTAACTCTCGGTAGGAATTTTTTGGTCAAACTATCGTCAATGTACGAATTTTAACTCACGGTGGACACTTTTTCTTCAAACTACTATCAATACTCAAATTTTAACTATTGTTTGGAATCTTTTTGTCAACAATCGTCAATACACGAATTTTAATACTAGGTTGGAATTTTTTTCTTCAAACTATCGCCTATATACGAAATTTAACTCTCGGTAGGAATTTTTTGGTCAAGCTATCGTCAATGTACGAATTTTAACTCTCGGTGGGCACTTTTTCTTCAAACTACTATCAATACTCAAATTTTAAATATTGGTTGAAATCTTTATGTCAAACAATCGTCAATAATCGAATTTTAATACTAGGTTGGAATTTTTTTCTTCAGACTATCGCCTATATACGAAATTTAACTCAGGGTGGGAATTTTTTGGTCAACCTATCGTCAATGTACGAATTTTAACTCTCGGTGGGCACTTTTTCTTCAAACTACTGTCAATATTCAAATTTTAACTATTGGTTGAAATTTTTATGCCAAACAATCGTCAATAAACGAATTTTAATTCTAGGTTGGATTTT
Source organism: Xylocopa sonorina (assembly GCF_050948175.1). Taxonomy (NCBI): domain Eukaryota; kingdom Metazoa; phylum Arthropoda; class Insecta; order Hymenoptera; family Apidae; genus Xylocopa; species Xylocopa sonorina. The sequence continues at coordinate 591,736 of NW_027490235.1, forward strand.
TTTTCTTCAAACTATCGCCTATATACGAAATTTAACTCTCGGTGGGAATTTTTTGGTCAACCTATCGTCAATGTACGAATTTTGACTCTCGGTGGGCACTTTTTTCTTCAATCCACTGTCAATATTCAGATTTTAGCTATTGGTTGAAATCTTTATGTCAAACAATCGTCAATACACGAATTTTTTTTACTAGGTTGGAATTTTTATCTTCAAACTATCGCCTATATACGAAATTTAACTCTCGGTAGGAATTTTTTGGTCAAACTATCGTCAATGTACGAATTTTAACTCACGGTGGGCACTTTTTCTTCAAACTATTATCAATACTCAAATTTTAACTATTGTTTGGAATCTTTTTGTCAACAATCGTCAATACACGAATTTTAATACTAGGTTGGAATTTTTTTCTTCAAACTATCGCCTATATACGAAATTTAACTCTCGGGAGGAATTTTTTGGTCAAGTTACCGTCAATGTACGAATTTTAACTCTCGGTGGGCACTTTTTCTTCAAACTACTGTCAATATTCAAATTTTAACTATTGGTTGAAATCTTTATGCCAAACAATCGTCAATAAACGAATTTTTTTTACTAGGTTGGAATTTTTATCTTCAAACTATCGCCTATATACGAAATTTAACTCTCGGTAGGAATTTTTTGGTCAAACTATCGTCAATGTACGAATTTTAACTCACGGTGGACACTTTTTCTTCAAACTACTATCAATACTCAAATTTTAACTATTGTTTGGAATCTTTTTGTCAACAATCGTCAATACACGAATTTTAATACTAGGTTGGAATTTTTTTCTTCAAACTATCGCCTATATACGAAATTTAACTCTCGGGAGGAATTTTTTGGTCAAGCTACCGTCAATGTACGAATTTTAACTCTCGGTGGGCACTTTTTCTTCAAACTACTGTCAATATTCAAATTTTAACTATTGGTTGAAATCTTTATGCCAAACAATCGTCAATAAACGAATTTTTTTTACTAGGTTGGAATTTTTATCTTCAAACTATCGCCTATATACGAAATTTAACTCTCGGTAGGAATTTTTTGGTCAAACTATCGTCAATGTACGAATTTTAACTCACGGTGGACACTTTTTCTTCAAACTACTATCAATACTCAAATTTTAACTATTGTTTGGAATCTTTTTGTCAACAATCGTCAATACACGAATTTTAATACTAGGTTGGAATTTTTTTCTTCAAACTATCGCCTATATACGAAATTTAACTCTCGGTAGGAATTTTTTGGTCAAACTATCGTCAATGTACGAATTTTAACTCTCGGTGGGCACTTTTTCTTCAAACTACTATCAATACTCAAATTTTAAATATTGGTTGAAATCTTTATGTCAAACAATCGTCAATAATCGAATTATTATACTAGGTTGGAATTTTTTTCTTCAGACTATCGCCTATATACGAAATTTAACTCAGGGTGGGAATTTTTTGGTCAACCTATCGTCAATGTACGAATTTTAACTCTCGGTGGGCACTTTTTCTTCAAACTACTGTCAATATTCAAATTTTAACTATTGGTTGAAATTTTTATGCCAAACAATCGTCAATAAACGAATTTTAATTCTAGGTTGGATTTTTTTTCTTCAAACTATCGCCTATATACGAAATTTAACTCTCGGTGGGAATTTTTTGGTCAACCTATCGTCAATGTACGAATTTTGACTCTCGGTGGGCACTTTTTTCTTCAATCCACTGTCAATATTCAGATTTTAGCTATTGGTTGAAATCTTTATGTCAAACAATCGTCAATACACGAATTTTTTTTACTAGGTTGGAATTTTTATCTTCAAACTATCGCCTATATACGAAATTTAACTCTCGGTAGGAATTTTTTGGTCAAACTATCGTCAATGTACGAATTTTAACTCACGGTGGACACTTTTTCTTCAAACTACTATCAATACTCAAATTTTAACTATTGCTTGGAATCTTTTTGTCAACAATCGTCAAGACACGAATTTTAATACTAGGTTGGAATTTTTTTCTTCAAACTATCGCCTATATACGAAATTTAACTCTCGGGAGGAATTTTTTGGTCAAGCTACCGTCAATGTACGAATTTTGACTCTCGGTGGGCACTTTTTCTTCAAACTACTATCAATACTCAAATTTTAACTATTGGTTGAAATCTTTATGTCAAACAATCGTCAATAATCGAATTTTAATACTAGGTTGGAATTTTTTTCTTCAAACTATCGCCTATATACGAAATTTAACTCACGGTGGGAATTCTTTGGTCAACCTATCGTCAATGTACGAATTTTAACTCTCGGTGGGCACTTTTTGCTTCAAACTACTGTCAATATTGAAATTTTAACTATTGTTTGGAATCTTTTTGTCAAACAATCGTCAATACACGAATTTTTTTTACTAGGTTGGAATTTTTATATTCAAACTATCGCCTATATACGAAATTTAACTCTCGGTAGGAATTTTTTGGTCAAACTATCGTCAATGTACGAATTTTAACTCACGGTGGACACTTTTTCTTCAAACTACTATCAATACTCAAATTTTAAATATTGGTTGAAATCTTTATGTCAAACAATCGTCAATAATCGAATTTTAATACTAGGTTGGAATTTTTTTCTTCAGACTATCGCCTATATACGAAATTTAACTCACGGCGGGAATTTTTTGGTCAACCTATCGTCAATGTACGAATTTTAACTCTGGGTGGGCACTTTTTTCTTCAAACTACTGTCAATATTCAAATTTTAACTATTGGTTGAAATCTTTATGTTATGCAATCGTCAATAATCGAATTTTAATACTAGGTTGGAATTTTTTTCTTCAAACTATCGCCTATATACGAAATTTAACTCTCGGGAGGAATTCTTTGGTCAACCTATCGTCAATGTACGAATTTTAACTCTCGGTGGGCACTTTTTTCTTCAAACTACTGTCTATATTGAAATTTTAACTATTGTTTGGAATCTTTTTGTCAAACAATCGTCAATAAACGAATTTTAATACTAGGTTGGAATTTTTTTCTTCAAACAATCGCCTATATACGAAATTTAACTCACGGTGGGAATTCTTTGGTCAACCTATCGTCAATGTACGAATTTTAACTCTCGGTGGGCACTTTTTTCTTCAAACTACTGTCTATATTGAAATTTTAACTATTGTTTGGAATCTTTTTGTCAAACAATCGTCAATAAACGAATTTTAATACTAGGTTGGAATTTTTTTCTTCAAACTACTGTCAATATTGAAATTTTAACTATTGTTTGGAATCTTTTTGTCAAACAATCGCCAATACACGAATTTTTTTTACTAGGTTGGAGTTTTTATCTTCAAACTATCGCCTATATACGAAATTTAACTCTCGGTAGGAATTTTTTGGTCAAACTATCGTCAATGTACGAATTTTAACTCACGGTGGGCACTTTTTCTTCAAACTACTATCAATACTCAAATTTTAACTATTGTTTGGAATCTTTTTGTCAACAAACGTCAATACACGAATTTTAATACTAGGTTGGAATTTTTTTCTTCAAACTATCGCCTATATACGAAATTTAACTCACGGTGGGAATTTTTTGGTCAACCTATCGTCAATGTACGAATTTTAACTCTCGGTGGGCACTTTTTTCTTCAAACTATTGTCAATATTCAAATTTTAAACATTGGTTGAAATCTTTATGTCAAACAATCGTCAATAATCGAATTTTAATACTACGTTGGAATTTTTTTCTTCAGACTATCGCCTATATACGTAATTTAACTCTCGGGAGGAATTTTTTGGTCAAGCTACCGTCAATGTACGAATTTTAACTCTCGGTGGGCACTTTTTCTTCAAACTACTATCAATACTCAAATTTTAACTATTGGTTGGAATCTTTTTGTCATACAATCGTCAATAATCGAATTTTAATACTAGGTTGGAATTTTTTTCTTCAAACTATCGCCTATATACGAAATTTAACTCTCGGTGGGAATTTTTTGGTCAACTTATCGTCAATGTACGAATTTTGACTCTCGGTGGGCACTTTTTTCTTCAATCCACTGTCAATATTCAGATTTTAGCTATTGGTTGAAATCTTTATGTCAAACAATCGTCAATAATCGAATTTTAATACTAGGTTGGAATTTTTTTCTTCAGACTATCGCCTATATACGAAATTTAACTCACGGTGGGAATTTTTTGGTCAACCTATCGTCAATGTACGAATTTTAACTCTCGGTGGGCACTTTTTTCTTCAAACTACTGTCAATATTCAAATTTTAACTATTGGTTGAAATCTTTATGCCAAACAATCGTCAATAAACGAATTTTAATTCTAGGTTGGATTTTTTTTCTTCAAACTATCGCCTATATACGAAATTTAACTCTCGGGAGGAATTTTTTGGTCAAGCTACCGTCAATGTACGAATTTTAACTCTCGGTGGGCACTTTTTCTTCAAACTACTGTCAATATTCAAATTTTAACTATTGGTTGAAATCTTTATGCCAAACAATCGTCAATAAACGAATTTTAATTCTAGGTTGGATTTTTTTTCTTCGAACTATCGCCTATATACGAAATTTAACTCTCGGGAGGAATTTTTTGGTCAAGCTACCGTCAATGTACGAATTTTAACTCTCGGTGGGCACTTTTTCTTCAAACTACTGTCAATATTCAAATTTTAACTATTGGTTGAAATCTTTATGCCAAACAATCGTCAATAAACGAATTTTAATTCTAGGTTGGATTTTTTTTCTTCAAGCTATCGCCTATATACGAAATTTAACTCTCGGTGGGAATTTTTTGGTCAACTTATCGTCAATGTACGAATTTTGACTCTCGGTGGGCACTTTTTTCTTCAATCCACTGTCAATATTCAGATTTTAGCTATTGGTTGAAATCTTTATGTCAAACAATCGTCAATAATCGAATTTTAATACTAGGTTGGAATTTTTTTCTTCAGACTATCGCCTATATACGAAATTTAACTCACGGTGGGAATTTTTTGGTCAACCTATCGTCAATGTACGAATTTTAACTCTCGGTGGGCACTTTTTTCTTCAAACTACTGTCAATATTCAAATTTTAACTATTGGTTGAAATCTTTATGCCAAACAATCGTCAATAAACGAATTTTAATTCTAGGTTGGATTTTTTTTCTTCAAACTATCGCCTATATACGAAATTTAACTCTCGGGAGGAATTTTTTGGTCAAGCTACCGTCAATGTACGAATTTTAACTCTCGGTGGGCACTTTTTCTTCAAACTACTGTCAATATTCAAATTTTAACTATTGGTTGAAATCTTTATGCCAAACAATCGTCAATAAACGAATTTTAATTCTAGGTTGGATTTTTTTTCTTCGAACTATCGCCTATATACGAAATTTAACTCTCGGTAGGAATTTTTTGGTCAAACTATCGTCAATGTACGAATTTTAACTCACGGTGGGCACTTTTTCTTCAAACTACTATCAATACTCAAATTTTATCTATTGTTTGGAATCTTTTTGTCAGCAATCGTCAATACACGAATTTTAATACTAGGTTGGAATTTTTTTCTTCAAACTATCGCCTATATACGAAATTTAACTCTCGGGAAGAATTTTTTGGTCAAGCTACCGTCAATGTACGAATTTTAACTCTCGGTGGGCACTTTTTCTTCAAACTACTGTCAATATTCAAATTTTAACTATTGGTTGAAATCTTTATGCCAAACAATCGTCAATAAACGAATTTTTTTACTAGGTTGGAATTTTTATCTTCAAACTATCGCCTATATACGAAATTTAACTCTCGGTAGGAATTTTTTGGTCAAACTATCGTCAATGTACGAATTTTAACTCACGGTGGACACTTTTTCTTCAAACTACTATCAATACTCAAATTTTAACTATTGCTTGGAATCTTTTTGTCAACAATCGTCAAGACACGAATTTTAATACTAGGTTGGAATTTTTTTCTTCAAACTATCGCCTATATACGAAATTTAACTCTCGGGAGGAATTTTTTGGTCAAGCTACCGTCAATGTACGAATTTTGACTCTCGGTGGGCACTTTTTCTTCAAACTACTATCAATACTCAAATTTTAACTATTGGTTGAAATCTTTATGTCAAACAATCGTCAATAATCGAATTTTAATACTAGGTTGGAATTTTTTTCTTCAAACTATCGCCTATATACGAAATTTAACTCACGGTGGGAATTCTTTGGTCAACCTATCGTCAATGTACGAATTTTAACTCTCGGTGGGCACTTTTTGCTTCAAACTACTGTCAATATTGAAATTTTAACTATTGTTTGGAATCTTTTTGTCAAACAATCGTCAATACACGAATTTTTTTTACTAGGTTGGAATTTTTATATTCAAACTATCGCCTATATACGAAATTTAACTCTCGGTAGGAATTTTTTGGTCAAACTATCGTCAATGTACGAATTTTAACTCACGGTGGACACTTTTTCTTCAAACTACTATCAATACTCAAATTTTAAATATTGGTTGAAATCTTTATGTCAAACAATCGTCAATAATCGAATTTTAATACTAGGTTGGAATTTTTTTCTTCAGACTATCGCCTATATACGAAATTTAACTCACGGCGGGAATTTTTTGGTCAACCTATCGTCAATGTACGAATTTTAACTCTGGGTGGGCACTTTTTTCTTCAAACTACTGTCAATATTCAAATTTTAACTATTGGTTGAAATCTTTATGTTATGCAATCGTCAATAATCGAATTTTAATACTAGGTTGGAATTTTTTTCTTCAAACTATCGCCTATATACGAAATTTAACTCTCGGGAGGAATTCTTTGGTCAACCTATCGTCAATGTACGAATTTTAACTCTCGGTGGGCACTTTTTTCTTCAAACTACTGTCTATATTGAAATTTTAACTATTGTTTGGAATCTTTTTGTCAAACAATCGTCAATAAACGAATTTTAATACTAGGTTGGAATTTTTTTCTTCAAACAATCGCCTATATACGAAATTTAACTCACGGTGGGAATTCTTTGGTCAACCTATCGTCAATGTACGAATTTTAACTCTCGGTGGGCACTTTTTTCTTCAAACTACTGTCTATATTGAAATTTTAACTATTGTTTGGAATCTTTTTGTCAAACAATCGTCAATAAACGAATTTTAATACTAGGTTGGAATTTTTTTCTTCAAACTACTGTCAATATTGAAATTTTAACTATTGTTTGGAATCTTTTTGTCAAACAATCGCCAATACACGAATTTTTTTTACTAGGTTGGAGTTTTTATCTTCAAACTATCGCCTATATACGAAATTTAACTCTCGGTAGGAATTTTTTGGTCAAACTATCGTCAATGTACGAATTTTAACTCACGGTGGGCACTTTTTCTTCAAACTACTATCAATACTCAAATTTTAACTATTGTTTGGAATCTTTTTGTCAACAAACGTCAATACACGAATTTTAATACTAGGTTGGAATTTTTTTCTTCAAACTATCGCCTATATACGAAATTTAACTCACGGTGGGAATTTTTTGGTCAACCTATCGTCAATGTACGAATTTTAACTCTCGGTGGGCACTTTTTTCTTCAAACTATTGTCAATATTCAAATTTTAAACATTGGTTGAAATCTTTATGTCAAACAATCGTCAATAATCGAATTTTAATACTACGTTGGAATTTTTTTCTTCAAACTATCGCCTATATACGAAATTTAACTCTCGGTAGGAATTTTTTGGTCAAACTATCGTCAATGTACGAATTTTAACTCACGGTGGACACTTTTTCTTCAAACTACTATCAATACTCAAATTTTAACTATTGTTTGGAATCTTTTTGTCAAACAGTCGTCAATAAACGAATTTTAATACTAGGTTGGAATTTTTTTCTTCAAACTACTGTCAATATTGAAATTTTAACTATTGTTTGGAATCTTTTTGTCAAACAATCGCCAATACACGAATTTTTTTTACTAGGTTGGAATTTTTATCTTCAAACTATCGCCTATATACGAAATTTAACTCTCGGTAGGAATTTTTTGGTCAAACTATCGTCAATGTACGAATTTTAACTCACGGTGGGCACTTTTTCTTCAAACTACTATCAATACTCAAATTTTAACTATTGTTTGGAATCTTTTTGTCAACAAACGTCAATACACGAATTTTAATACTAGGTTGGAATTTTTTTCTTCAAACTATTGCCTATATACGAAATTTAACTCTCGGGAGGAATTTTTTGGTCAAGCTACCGTCAATGTACGAATTTTAACTCGCGGTGGGCACTTTTTCTTCAAACTACTGTCAATATTCAAATTTTAACTATTGGTTGAAATCTTTATGCCAAACAATCGTCAATAAACGAATTATAATTCTAGGTTGGATTTTTTTTCTTCAAACTATCGCCTATATACGAAATTTAACTCTCGGTGGGAATTTTTTGGTCAACCTATCGTCAATGTACGAATTTTAACTCTCGGTGGGCACTTTTTTCTTCAATCTACTGTCAATATTCAGATTTTAGCTATTGGTTGAAATCTTTATGTCAAACAATCGTCAATAAAAGAATTTTAATACTAGGTTGGAATTTTTTTCTTCAAACTACTGTCAATATTGAAATTTTAACTATTGTTTGGAATCTTTTTGTCAAACAATCGTCAATACACGAATTTTTTTTACTAGGTTGGAATTTTTTTCTTCAAACTATCGCCTATATACGAAATTTAACTCTCGGGAGGAATTTTTTGGTCAAGCTACCGTCAATGTACGAATTTTAACTCTCGGTGGGCACTTTTTCTTCAAACTACTGTCAATATTCAAATTTTAACTATTGGTTGAAATCTTTATGCCAAACAATCGTCAATAAACGAATTTTTTTTACTAGGTTGGAATTTTTATCTTCAAACTATCGCCTATATACGAAATTTAACTCTCGGTAGGAATTTTTTGGTCAAACTATCGTCAATGTACGAATTTTAACTCACGGTGGACACTTTTTCTTCAAACTACTATCAATACTCAAATTTTAACTATTGTTTGGAATCTTTTTGTCAACAATCGTCAATACACGAATTTTAATACTAGGTTGGAATTTTTTTCTTCAAACTATCGCCTATATACGAAATTTAACTCTCGGTAGGAATTTTTTGGTCAAGCTATCGTCAATGTACGAATTTTAACTCTCGGTGGGCACTTTTTCTTCAAACTACTATCAATACTCAAATTTTAAATATTGGTTGAAATCTTTATGTCAAACAATCGTCAATAATCGAATTTTAATACTAGGTTGGAATTTTTTTCTTCAGACTATCGCCTATATACGAAATTTAACTCAGGGTGGGAATTTTTTGGTCAACCTATCGTCAATGTACGAATTTTAACTCTCGGTGGGCACTTTTTCTTCAAACTACTGTCAATATTCAAATTTTAACTATTGGTTGAAATTTTTATGCCAAACAATCGTCAATAAACGAATTTTAATTCTAGGTTGGATTTTTTTTCTTCAAACTATCGCCTATATACGAAATTTAACTCTCGGTGGGAATTTTTTGGTCAACCTATCGTCAATGTACGAATTTTGACTCTCGGTGGGCACTTTTTTCTTCAATCCACTGTCAATATTCAGATTTTAGCTATTGGTTGAAATCTTTATGTCAAACAATCGTCAATACACGAATTTTTTTTACTAGGTTGGAATTTTTATCTTCAAACTATCGCCTATATACGAAATTTAACTCTCGGTAGGAATTTTTTGGTCAAACTATCGTCAATGTACGAATTTTAACTCACGGTGGGCACTTTTTCTTCAAACTATTATCAATACTCAAATTTTAACTATTGTTTGGAATCTTTTTGTCAACAATCGTCAATACACGAATTTTAATACTAGGTTGGAATTTTTTTCTTCAAACTATCGCCTATATACGAAATTTAACTCTCGGGAGGAATTTTTTGGTCAAGTTACCGTCAATGTACGAATTTTAACTCTCGGTGGGCACTTTTTCTTCAAACTACTGTCAATATTCAAATTTTAACTATTGGTTGAAATCTTTATGCCAAACAATCGTCAATAAACGAATTTTTTTTACTAGGTTGGAATTTTTATCTTCAAACTATCGCCTATATACGAAATTTAACTCTCGGTAGGAATTTTTTGGTCAAACTATCGTCAATGTACGAATTTTAACTCACGGTGGACACTTTTTCTTCAAACTACTATCAATACTCAAATTTTAACTATTGTTTGGAATCTTTTTGTCAACAATCGTCAATACACGAATTTTAATACTAGGTTGGAATTTTTTTCTTCAAACTATCGCCTATATACGAAATTTAACTCTCGGGAGGAATTTTTTGGTCAAGCTACCGTCAATGTACGAATTTTAACTCTCGGTGGGCACTTTTTCTTCAAACTACTGTCAATATTCAAATTTTAACTATTGGTTGAAATCTTTATGCCAAACAATCGTCAATAAACGAATTTTTTTTACTAGGTTGGAATTTTTATCTTCAAACTATCGCCTATATACGAAATTTAACTCTCGGTAGGAATTTTTTGGTCAAACTATCGTCAATGTACGAATTTTAACTCACGGTGGACACTTTTTCTTCAAACTACTATCAATACTCAAATTTTAACTATTGTTTGGAATCTTTTTGTCAACAATCGTCAATACACGAATTTTAATACTAGGTTGGAATTTTTTTCTTCAAACTATCGCCTATATACGAAATTTAACTCTCGGTAGGAATTTTTTGGTCAAACTATCGTCAATGTACGAATTTTAACTCTCGGTGGGCACTTTTTCTTCAAACTACTATCAATACTCAAATTTTAAATATTGGTTGAAATCTTTATGTCAAACAATCGTCAATAATCGAATTTTAATACTAGGTTGGAATTTTTTTCTTCAGACTATCGCCTATATACGAAATTTAACTCAGGGTGGGAATTTTTTGGTCAACCTATCGTCAATGTACGAATTTTAACTCTCGGTGGGCACTTTTTCTTCAAACTACTGTCAATATTCAAATTTTAACTATTGGTTGAAATTTTTATGCCAAACAATCGTCAATAAACGAATTTTAATTCTAGGTTGGATTTTTTTTCTTCAAACTATCGCCTATATACGAAATTTAACTCTCGGTGGGAATTTTTTGGTCAACCTATCGTCAATGTACGAATTTTGACTCTCGGTGGGCACTTTTTTCTTCAATCCACTGTCAATATTCAGATTTTAGCTATTGGTTGAAATCTTTATGTCAAACAATCGTCAATACACGAATTTTTTTTACTAGGTTGGAATTTTTATCTTCAAACTATCGCCTATATACGAAATTTAACTCTCGGTAGGAATTTTTTGGTCAAACTATCGTCAATGTACGAATTTTAACTCACGGTGGACACTTTTTCTTCAAACTACTATCAATACTCAAATTTTAACTATTGCTTGGAATCTTTTTGTCAACAATCGTCAAGACACGAATTTTAATACTAGGTTGGAATTTTTTTCTTCAAACTATCGCCTATATACGAAATTTAACTCTCGGGAGGAATTTTTTGGTCAAGCTACCGTCAATGTACGAATTTTGACTCTCGGTGGGCACTTTTTCTTCAAACTACTATCAATACTCAAATTTTAACTATTGGTTGAAATCTTTATGTCAAACAATCGTCAATAATCGAATTTTAATACTAGGTTGGAATTTTTTTCTTCAAACTATCGCCTATATACGAAATTTAACTCACGGTGGGAATTCTTTGGTCAACCTATCGTCAATGTACGAATTTTAACTCTCGGTGGGCACTTTTTGCTTCAAACTACTGTCAATATTGAAATTTTAACTATTGTTTGGAATCTTTTTGTCAAACAATCGTCAATACACGAATTTTTTTTACTAGGTTGGAATTTTTATATTCAAACTATCGCCTATATACGAAATTTAACTCTCGGTAGGAATTTTTTGGTCAAACTATCGTCAATGTACGAATTTTAACTCACGGTGGACACTTTTTCTTCAAACTACTATCAATACTCAAATTTTAAATATTGGTTGAAATCTTTATGTCAAACAATCGTCAATAATCGAATTTTAATACTAGGTTGGAATTTTTTTCTTCAGACTATCGCCTATATACGAAATTTAACTCACGGCGGGAATTTTTTGGTCAACCTATCGTCAATGTACGAATTTTAACTCTGGGTGGGCACTTTTTTCTTCAAACTACTGTCAATATTCAAATTTTAACTATTGGTTGAAATCTTTATGTTATGCAATCGTCAATAATCGAATTTTAATACTAGGTTGGAATTTTTTTCTTCAAACTATCGCCTATATACGAAATTTAACTCTCGGGAGGAATTCTTTGGTCAACCTATCGTCAATGTACGAATTTTAACTCTCGGTGGGCACTTTTTTCTTCAAACTACTGTCTATATTGAAATTTTAACTATTGTTTGGAATCTTTTTGTCAAACAATCGTCAATAAACGAATTTTAATACTAGGTTGGAATTTTTTTCTTCAAACAATCGCCTATATACGAAATTTAACTCACGGTGGGAATTCTTTGGTCAACCTATCGTCAATGTACGAATTTTAACTCTCGGTGGGCACTTTTTTCTTCAAACTACTGTCTATATTGAAATTTTAACTATTGTTTGGAATCTTTTTGTCAAACAATCGTCAATAAACGAATTTTAATACTAGGTTGGAATTTTTTTCTTCAAACTACTGTCAATATTGAAATTTTAACTATTGTTTGGAATCTTTTTGTCAAACAATCGCCAATACACGAATTTTTTTTACTAGGTTGGAGTTTTTATCTTCAAACTATCGCCTATATACGAAATTTAACTCTCGGTAGGAATTTTTTGGTCAAACTATCGTCAATGTACGAATTTTAACTCACGGTGGGCACTTTTTCTTCAAACTACTATCAATACTCAAATTTTAACTATTGTTTGGAATCTTTTTGTCAACAAACGTCAATACACGAATTTTAATACTAGGTTGGAATTTTTTTCTTCAAACTATCGCCTATATACGAAATTTAACTCACGGTGGGAATTTTTTGGTCAACCTATCGTCAATGTACGAATTTTAACTCTCGGTGGGCACTTTTTTCTTCAAACTATTGTCAATATTCAAATTTTAAACATTGGTTGAAATCTTTATGTCAAACAATCGTCAATAATCGAATTTTAATACTACGTTGGAATTTTTTTCTTCAGACTATCGCCTATATACGTAATTTAACTCTCGGGAGGAATTTTTTGGTCAAGCTACCGTCAATGTACGAATTTTAACTCTCGGTGGGCACTTTTTCTTCAAACTACTATCAATACTCAAATTTTAACTATTGGTTGGAATCTTTTTGTCATACAATCGTCAATAATCGAATTTTAATACTAGGTTGGAATTTTTTTCTTCAAACTATCGCCTATATACGAAATTTAACTCTCGGTGGGAATTTTTTGGTCAACTTATCGTCAATGTACGAATTTTGACTCTCGGTGGGCACTTTTTTCTTCAATCCACTGTCAATATTCAGATTTTAGCTATTGGTTGAAATCTTTATGTCAAACAATCGTCAATAATCGAATTTTAATACTAGGTTGGAATTTTTTTCTTCAGACTATCGCCTATATACGAAATTTAACTCACGGTGGGAATTTTTTGGTCAACCTATCGTCAATGTACGAATTTTAACTCTCGGTGGGCACTTTTTTCTTCAAACTACTGTCAATATTCAAATTTTAACTATTGGTTGAAATCTTTATGCCAAACAATCGTCAATAAACGAATTTTAATTCTAGGTTGGATTTTTTTTCTTCAAACTATCGCCTATATACGAAATTTAACTCTCGGGAGGAATTTTTTGGTCAAGCTACCGTCAATGTACGAATTTTAACTCTCGGTGGGCACTTTTTCTTCAAACTACTGTCAATATTCAAATTTTAACTATTGGTTGAAATCTTTATGCCAAACAATCGTCAATAAACGAATTTTAATTCTAGGTTGGATTTTTTTTCTTCGAACTATCGCCTATATACGAAATTTAACTCTCGGGAGGAATTTTTTGGTCAAGCTACCGTCAATGTACGAATTTTAACTCTCGGTGGGCACTTTTTCTTCAAACTACTGTCAATATTCAAATTTTAACTATTGGTTGAAATCTTTATGCCAAACAATCGTCAATAAACGAATTTTAATTCTAGGTTGGATTTTTTTTCTTCAAGCTATCGCCTATATACGAAATTTAACTCTCGGTGGGAATTTTTTGGTCAACTTATCGTCAATGTACGAATTTTGACTCTCGGTGGGCACTTTTTTCTTCAATCCACTGTCAATATTCAGATTTTAGCTATTGGTTGAAATCTTTATGTCAAACAATCGTCAATAATCGAATTTTAATACTAGGTTGGAATTTTTTTCTTCAGACTATCGCCTATATACGAAATTTAACTCACGGTGGGAATTTTTTGGTCAACCTATCGTCAATGTACGAATTTTAACTCTCGGTGGGCACTTTTTTCTTCAAACTACTGTCAATATTCAAATTTTAACTATTGGTTGAAATCTTTATGCCAAACAATCGTCAATAAACGAATTTTAATTCTAGGTTGGATTTTTTTTCTTCAAACTATCGCCTATATACGAAATTTAACTCTCGGGAGGAATTTTTTGGTCAAGCTACCGTCAATGTACGAATTTTAACTCTCGGTGGGCACTTTTTCTTCAAACTACTGTCAATATTCAAATTTTAACTATTGGTTGAAATCTTTATGCCAAACAATCGTCAATAAACGAATTTTAATTCTAGGTTGGATTTTTTTTCTTCGAACTATCGCCTATATACGAAATTTAACTCAGGGTGGGAATTTTTTGGTCAACCTATCGTCAATGTACGAATTTTAACTCTCGGTGGGCACTTTTTCTTCAAACTACTGTCAATATTCAAATTTTAACTATTGGTTGAAATTTTTATGCCAAACAATCGTCAATAAACGAATTTTAATTCTAGGTTGGATTTTTTTTCTTCAAACTATCGCCTATATACGAAATTTAACTCTCGGTGGGAATTTTTTGGTCAACCTATCGTCAATGTACGAATTTTGACTCTCGGTGGGCACTTTTTTCTTCAATCCACTGTCAATATTCAGATTTTAGCTATTGGTTGAAATCTTTATGTCAAACAATCGTCAATACACGAATTTTTTTTACTAGGTTGGAATTTTTATCTTCAAACTATCGCCTATATACGAAATTTAACTCTCGGTAGGAATTTTTTGGTCAAACTATCGTCAATGTACGAATTTTAACTCACGGTGGGCACTTTTTCTTCAAACTACTATCAATACTCAAATTTTATCTATTGTTTGGAATCTTTTTGTCAGCAATCGTCAATACACGAATTTTAATACTAGGTTGGAATTTTTTTCTTCAAACTATCGCCTATATACGAAATTTAACTCTCGGGAAGAATTTTTTGGTCAAGCTACCGTCAATGTACGAATTTTAACTCTCGGTGGGCACTTTTTCTTCAAACTACTGTCAATATTCAAATTTTAACTATTGGTTGAAATCTTTATGCCAAACAATCGTCAATAAACGAATTTTTTTACTAGGTTGGAATTTTTATCTTCAAACTATCGCCTATATACGAAATTTAACTCTCGGTAGGAATTTTTTGGTCAAACTATCGTCAATGTACGAATTTTAACTCACGGTGGACACTTTTTCTTCAAACTACTATCAATACTCAAATTTTAACTATTGCTTGGAATCTTTTTGTCAACAATCGTCAAGACACGAATTTTAATACTAGGTTGGAATTTTTTTCTTCAAACTATCGCCTATATACGAAATTTAACTCTCGGGAGGAATTTTTTGGTCAAGCTACCGTCAATGTACGAATTTTGACTCTCGGTGGGCACTTTTTCTTCAAACTACTATCAATACTCAAATTTTAACTATTGGTTGAAATCTTTATGTCAAACAATCGTCAATAATCGAATTTTAATACTAGGTTGGAATTTTTTTCTTCAAACTATCGCCTATATACGAAATTTAACTCACGGTGGGAATTCTTTGGTCAACCTATCGTCAATGTACGAATTTTAACTCTCGGTGGGCACTTTTTGCTTCAAACTACTGTCAATATTGAAATTTTAACTATTGTTTGGAATCTTTTTGTCAAACAATCGTCAATACACGAATTTTTTTTACTAGGTTGGAATTTTTATATTCAAACTATCGCCTATATACGAAATTTAACTCTCGGTAGGAATTTTTTGGTCAAACTATCGTCAATGTACGAATTTTAACTCACGGTGGACACTTTTTCTTCAAACTACTATCAATACTCAAATTTTAAATATTGGTTGAAATCTTTATGTCAAACAATCGTCAATAATCGAATTTTAATACTAGGTTGGAATTTTTTTCTTCAGACTATCGCCTATATACGAAATTTAACTCACGGCGGGAATTTTTTGGTCAACCTATCGTCAATGTACGAATTTTAACTCTGGGTGGGCACTTTTTTCTTCAAACTACTGTCAATATTCAAATTTTAACTATTGGTTGAAATCTTTATGTTATGCAATCGTCAATAATCGAATTTTAATACTAGGTTGGAATTTTTTTCTTCAAACTATCGCCTATATACGAAATTTAACTCTCGGGAGGAATTCTTTGGTCAACCTATCGTCAATGTACGAATTTTAACTCTCGGTGGGCACTTTTTTCTTCAAACTACTGTCTATATTGAAATTTTAACTATTGTTTGGAATCTTTTTGTCAAACAATCGTCAATAAACGAATTTTAATACTAGGTTGGAATTTTTTTCTTCAAACAATCGCCTATATACGAAATTTAACTCACGGTGGGAATTCTTTGGTCAACCTATCGTCAATGTACGAATTTTAACTCTCGGTGGGCACTTTTTTCTTCAAACTACTGTCTATATTGAAATTTTAACTATTGTTTGGAATCTTTTTGTCAAACAATCGTCAATAAACGAATTTTAATACTAGGTTGGAATTTTTTTCTTCAAACTACTGTCAATATTGAAATTTTAACTATTGTTTGGAATCTTTTTGTCAAACAATCGCCAATACACGAATTTTTTTTACTAGGTTGGAGTTTTTATCTTCAAACTATCGCCTATATACGAAATTTAACTCTCGGTAGGAATTTTTTGGTCAAACTATCGTCAATGTACGAATTTTAACTCACGGTGGGCACTTTTTCTTCAAACTACTATCAATACTCAAATTTTAACTATTGTTTGGAATCTTTTTGTCAACAAACGTCAATACACGAATTTTAATACTAGGTTGGAATTTTTTTCTTCAAACTATCGCCTATATACGAAATTTAACTCACGGTGGGAATTTTTTGGTCAACCTATCGTCAATGTACGAATTTTAACTCTCGGTGGGCACTTTTTTCTTCAAACTATTGTCAATATTCAAATTTTAAACATTGGTTGAAATCTTTATGTCAAACAATCGTCAATAATCGAATTTTAATACTACGTTGGAATTTTTTTCTTCAGACTATCGCCTATATACGTAATTTAACTCTCGGGAGGAATTTTTTGGTCAAGCTACCGTCAATGTACGAATTTTAACTCTCGGTGGGCACTTTTTCTTCAAACTACTATCAATACTCAAATTTTAACTATTGGTTGGAATCTTTTTGTCATACAATCGTCAATAATCGAATTTTAATACTAGGTTGGAATTTTTTTCTTCAAACTATCGCCTATATACGAAATTTAACTCTCGGTGGGAATTTTTTGGTCAACTTATCGTCAATGTACGAATTTTGACTCTCGGTGGGCACTTTTTTCTTCAATCCACTGTCAATATTCAGATTTTAGCTATTGGTTGAAATCTTTATGTCAAACAATCGTCAATAATCGAATTTTAATACTAGGTTGGAATTTTTTTCTTCAGACTATCGCCTATATACGAAATTTAACTCACGGTGGGAATTTTTTGGTCAACCTATCGTCAATGTACGAATTTTAACTCTCGGTGGGCACTTTTTTCTTCAAACTACTGTCAATATTCAAATTTTAACTATTGGTTGAAATCTTTATGCCAAACAATCGTCAATAAACGAATTTTAATTCTAGGTTGGATTTTTTTTCTTCAAACTATCGCCTATATACGAAATTTAACTCTCGGGAGGAATTTTTTGGTCAAGCTACCGTCAATGTACGAATTTTAACTCTCGGTGGGCACTTTTTCTTCAAACTACTGTCAATATTCAAATTTTAACTATTGGTTGAAATCTTTATGCCAAACAATCGTCAATAAACGAATTTTAATTCTAGGTTGGATTTTTTTTCTTCGAACTATCGCCTATATACGAAATTTAACTCTCGGGAGGAATTTTTTGGTCAAGCTACCGTCAATGTACGAATTTTAACTCTCGGTGGGCACTTTTTCTTCAAACTACTGTCAATATTCAAATTTTAACTATTGGTTGAAATCTTTATGCCAAACAATCGTCAATAAACGAATTTTAATTCTAGGTTGGATTTTTTTTCTTCAAGCTATCGCCTATATACGAAATTTAACTCTCGGTGGGAATTTTTTGGTCAACTTATCGTCAATGTACGAATTTTGACTCTCGGTGGGCACTTTTTTCTTCAATCCACTGTCAATATTCAGATTTTAGCTATTGGTTGAAATCTTTATGTCAAACAATCGTCAATAATCGAATTTTAATACTAGGTTGGAATTTTTTTCTTCAGACTATCGCCTATATACGAAATTTAACTCACGGTGGGAATTTTTTGGTCAACCTATCGTCAATGTACGAATTTTAACTCTCGGTGGGCACTTTTTTCTTCAAACTACTGTCAATATTCAAATTTTAACTATTGGTTGAAATCTTTATGCCAAACAATCGTCAATAAACGAATTTTAATTCTAGGTTGGATTTTTTTTCTTCAAACTATCGCCTATATACGAAATTTAACTCTCGGGAGGAATTTTTTGGTCAAGCTACCGTCAATGTACGAATTTTAACTCTCGGTGGGCACTTTTTCTTCAAACTACTGTCAATATTCAAATTTTAACTATTGGTTGAAATCTTTATGCCAAACAATCGTCAATAAACGAATTTTAATTCTAGGTTGGATTTTTTTTCTTCGAACTATCGCCTATATACGAAATTTAACTCTCGGGAGGAATTTTTTGGTCAAGCTACCGTCAATGTACGAATTTTAACTCTCGGTGGGCACTTTTTCTTCAAACTACTGTCAATATTCAAATTTTAACTATTGGTTGAAATCTTTATGCCAAACAATCGTCAATAAACGAATTTTAATTCTAGGTTGGATTTTTTTTCTTCAAGCTATCGCCTATATACGAAATTTAACTCTCGGTGGGAATTTTTTGGTCAACTTATCGTCAATGTACGAATTTTGACTCTCGGTGGGCACTTTTTTCTTCAATCCACTGTCAATATTCAGATTTTAGCTATTGGTTGAAATCTTTATGTCAAACAATCGTCAATAATCGAATTTTAATACTAGGTTGGAATTTTTTTCTTCAGACTATCGCCTATATACGAAATTTAACTCACGGTGGGAATTTTTTGGTCAACCTATCGTCAATGTACGAATTTTAACTCTCGGTGGGCACTTTTCTCTTCAAACTACTGTCAATATTCAAATTTTAACTATTGGTTGAAATCTTTATGCCAAACAATCGTCAATAAACGAATTTTAATTCTAGGTTGGATTTTTTTTCTTCAAACTATCGCCTATATACGAAATTTAACTCTCGGGAGGAATTTTTTGGTCAAGCTACCGTCAATGTACGAATTTTAACTCTCGGTGGGCACTTTTTCTTCAAACTACTGTCAATATTCAAATTTTAACTATTGGTTGAAATCTTTATGCCAAACAATCGTCAATAAACGAATTTTAATTCTAGGTTGGATTTTTTTTCTTCGAACTATCGCCTATATACGAAATTTAACTCTCGGGAGGAATTTTTTGTTCAAGCTACCGTCAATGTACGAATTTTAACTCTCGGTGGGCACTTTTTCTTCAAACTACTGTCAATATTCAAATTTTAACTATTGGTTGAAATCTTTATGCCAAACAATCGTCAATAAACGAATTTTAATTCTAGGTTGGATTTTTTTTCTTCAAGCTATCGCCTATATACGAAATTTAACTCTCGGTGGGAATTTTTTGGTCAACCTATCGTCAATGTACGAATTTTGACTCTCGGTGGGCACTTTTTTCTTCAATCCACTGTCGTTATTCAGATTTTAGCTATTGGTTGAAATCTTTATGTCAAACAATCGTCAATAATCGAATTTTAATACTAGGTTGGAATTTTTTTCTTCAGACTATCGCCTATATACGAAATTTAACTCACGGTGGGAATTTTTTGGTCAACCTATCGTCAATGTACGAATTTTAACTCTCGGTGGGCACTTTTTTCTTCAAACTACTGTCAATATTCAAATTTTAACTATTGGTTGGAATCTTTTTGTCATACAATCGTCAATAATCGAATTTTAATACTAGGTTGGAATTTTTTTCTTCAAACTATCGCCTATATACGAAATTTAACTCTCGGGAGGAATTTTTTGGTCAAGCTACCGTCAATGTACGAATTTTAACTCTCGGTGGGCACTTTTTCTTCAAACTACTATCAATACTCAAATTTTAACTATTGGTTGGAATCTTTTTGTCATACAATCGTCAATAATCGAATTTTAATACTAGGTTGGAATTTTTTTCTTCAAACTATCGCCTATATACGAAATTTAACTCTCGGTGGGAATTTTTTGGTCAACTTATCGTCAATGTACGAATTTTGACTCTCGGTGGGCACTTTGTTCTTCAATCCACTGTCAATATTCAGATTTTAGCTATTGGTTGAAATCTTTATGTCAAACAATCGTCAATAATCGAATTTTAATACTAGGTTGGAATTTTTTTCTTCAGACTATCGCCTATATACGAAATTTAACTCACGGTGGGAATTTTTTGGTCAACCTATCGTCAATGTACGAATTTTAACTCTCGGTGGGCACTTTTTTCTTCAAACTACTGTCAATATTCAAATTTTAACTATTGGTTGAAATCTTTATGCCAAACAATCGTCAATAAACGAATTTTAATTCTAGGTTGGATTTTTTTTCTTCAAACTATCGCCTATATACGAAATTTATCTCTCGGGAGGAATTTTTTGGTCAAGCAACCGTCAATGTACGAATTTTAACTCTCGGTGGGCACTTTTTCTTCAAACTACTGTCAATATTCAAATTTTAACTATTGGTTGAAATCTTTATGCCAAACAATCGTCAATAAACGAATTTTAATTCTAGGTTGGATTTTTTTTCTTCAAACTATCGCCTATATACGAAATTTAACTCACGGTGGGAATTCTTTGGTCAACCTATCGTCAATGTACGAATTTTAACTCTCGGTGGGCACTTTTTTCTTCAAACTACTGTCAATATTCAAATTTTAACTATTGGTTGGAATCTTTTTGTCAAACAATCGTCAATACACGAATTTTAATACTAGGTTGGAATTTTTTTCTTCAAACTATTGTCAATATTCAAATTTTAAACATTGGTTGAAATCTTTATGTCAAACAATCGTCAATACACGAATTTTAATACTAGGTTGGAATTTTTTTCTTCAAACTACTGTCAATATTGAAATTTTAACTATTGTTTGGAATCTTTTTGTCAAACAATCGTCAATACACGAATTTTTTTTACTAGGTTGGAATTTTTATCTTCAAACTATCGCCTATATACGAAATTTAACTCTCGGTAGGAATTTTTTGGTCAAACTATCGTCAATGTACGAATTTTGACTCTCGGTGGGCACTTTTTTCTTCAATCCACTGTCAATATTCAGAATTTAGCTATTGGTTGAAATCTTTATGTCAAACAATCGTCAATAATCGAATTTTAATACTAGGTTGGAATTTTTTTCTTCAGACTATCGCCTATATACGAAATTTAACTCACGGTGGGAATTTTTTGGTCAACCTATCGTCAATGTACGAATTTTAACTCTCGGTGGGCACTTTTTTCTTCAAACTACTGTCAATATTCAAATTTTAACTATTGGTTGAAATCTTTATGCCAAACAATCGTCAATAAACGAATTTTAATTCTAGGTTGGATTTTTTTTCTTCAAACTATCGCCTATATACGAAATTTAACTCTCGGGAGGAATTTTTTGGTCAAGCTACCGTCAATGTACGAATTTTAACTCTCGGTGGGCACTTTTTCTTCAAACTACTGTCAATATTCAAATTTTAACTATTGGTTGAAATCTTTATGCCAAACAATCGTCAATAAACGAATTTTAATTCTAGGTTGGATTTTTTTTCTTCAAACTATCGCCTATATACGAAATTTAACTCTCGGGAGGAATTTTTTGGTCAAGCTACCGTCAATGTACGAATTTTAACTCTCGGTGGGCACTTTTTCTTCAAACTACTATCAATACTCAAATTTTAACTATTGGTTGAAATCTTTATGTCGAACAATCGTCAATAATCGAATTTTAATACTAGGTTGGAATTTTTTTCTTCAAACTATCGCCTATATACGAAATTTAACTCACGGTGGGAATTTTTTGGTCAACCTATCGTCAATGTTCGAATTTTAACTCTCGGTGGGCACTTTTTCTTCAAACTACTGTCAATATTCAAATTTTAACTATTGGTTGAAATCTTTATGCCAAACAATCGTCAATAAACGAATTTTAATTCTAGGTTGTATTTTTTTTCTTCAAACTATCGCCTATATACGAAATTTAACTCTCGGTGGGAATTTTTTGGTCAACCTATCGTCAATGTACGAATTTTGACTCTCGGTGGGCACTTTTTTCTTCAATCCACTGTCAATATTCAAATTTTAGCTATTGGTTGAAATCTTTATGTCAAACAATCGTCAATAATCGAATTTTAATACTAGGTTGGAATTTTTTTCTTCAGACTATCGCCTATATACGAAATTTAACTCACGGTGGGAATTTTTTGGTCAACCTATCGTCAATGTACGAATTTTAACTCTCGGTGGGCACTTTTTTCTTCAAACTACTGTCAATATTCAAATTTTAACTATTGGTTGGAATCTTTTTGTCATACAATCGTCAATAATCGAATTTTAATACTAGGTTGGAATTTTTTTCTTCAAACTATCGCCTATATACGAAATTTAACTCTCGGGAGGAATTTTTTGGTCAAGCTACCGTCAATGTACGAATTTTAACTCTCGGTGGGCACTTTTTCTTCAAACTACTATCAATACTCAAATTTATCTATTGGTTGGAATCTTTTTGTCATACAATCGTCAATAATCGAATTTTAATACTAGGTTGGAATTTTTTTCTTCAAACTATCGCCTATATACGAAATTTAACTCACGGTGGGAATTTTTTGGTCAACCTATCGTCAATGTACGAATTTTAACTCTCGGTGGGCACTTTTTCTTCAAACTACTGTCAATATTCAAATTTTAACTATTGGTTGAAATCTTTATGTTATACAATCGTCAATAATCGAATTTTAATACTAGGTTGGAATTTTTTTCTTCAGACTATCGCCTATATACGAAATTTAACTCACGGTGGGAATTTTTTGGTCAACCTATCGTCAATGTACGAATTTTAACTCTCGGTGGGCACTTTTTTCTTCAAACTACTGTCAATATTCAAATTTTAACTATTGTTTGGAATCTTTTTGTCAACAATCGTCAATACACGAACTTTAATACTAGGTTGGAATTTTTTTCTTCAAACTATCGCCTATATACGAAATTTAACTCACGGTAGGAATTTTTTGGTCAAGCTATCGTCAATGTACGAATTTTAACTCTCGGTGGGCACTTTTTCTTCAAACTACTATCAATACTCAAATTTTAAATATTGGTTGAAATCTTTATGTCAAACAATCGTCAATAATCGAATTTTAATACTAGGTTGGAATTTTTTTCTTCAGACTATCGCCTATATACGAAATTTAACTCAGGGTGGGAATTTTTGGTCAACCTATCGTCAATGTACGAATTTTAACTCTCGGTGGGCACTTTTTCTTCAAACTACTGTCAATATTCAAATTTTAACTATTGGTTGAAATCTTTATGCCAAACAATCGTCAATAAACGAATTTTAATTCTAGGTTGGATTTTTTTTCTTCAAACTATCGCCTATATACGAAATTTAACTCTCGGTGGGAATTTTTTGGTCAACCTATCGTCAATGTACGAATTTTAACTCACGGTGGACACTTTTTCTTCAAACTACTATCAATACTCAAATTTTAACTATTGTTTGGAATCTTTTTGTCAACAATCGTCAATACACGAATTTTAATACTAGGTTGGAATTTTTTTCTTCAAACTATCGCCTATATACGAAATTTAACTCTCGTTGGGAATTTTTTGGTCAACCTATCGTCAATGTACGAATTTTGACTCTCGGTGGGCACTTTTTTCTTCAATCCACTGTCAATATTCAGATTTTAGCTATTGGTTGAAATCTTTATGTCAAACAATCGTCAATAATCGAATTTTAATACTAGGTTGGAATTTTTTTCTTCAGACTATCGCCTATATACGAAATTTAACTCTCGGTAGGAATTTTTTGGTCAAACTATCGTCAATGTACGAATTTTAACTCACGGTGGGCACTTTTTCTTCAAACTACTATCAATACTCAAATTTTAACTATTGTTTGGAATCTTTTTGTCAACAATCGTCAATACACGAATTTTAATACTAGGTTGGAATTTTTTTCTTCAAACTATCGCCTATATACGAAATTTAACTCTCGGTAGGAATTTTTTGGTCAAGCTATCGTCAATGTACGAATTTTAACTCTCGGTGGGCACTTTTCCTTCAAACTACTATCAATACTCAAATTTTAAATATTGGTTGAAATCTTTATGTCAAACAATCGTCAATAATCGAATTTTAATACTAGGTTGGAATTCTTTTCTTCAGACTATCGCCTATATACGAAATTTAACTCAGGGTGGGAATTTTTTGGTCAAGCTATCGTCAATGTACGAATTTTAACTCTCGGTGGGCACTTTTTCTTCAAACTACTATCAATACTCAAATTTTAAATATTGGTTGAAATCTTTATGTCAAACAATCGTCAATAATCGAATTTTAATACTAGGTTGGAATTTTTTTCTTCAGACTATCGCCTATATACGAAATTTAACTCAGGGTGGGAATTTTTTGGTCAACCTATCGTCAATGTACGAATTTTAACTCTCGGTGGGCACTTTTTCTTCAAACTACTGTCAATATTCAAATTTTAACTATTGGTTGAAATCTTTATGCCAAACAATCGTCAATAAACGAATTTTAATTCTAGGTTGGATTTTTTTTCTTCAAACTATCGCCTATATACGAAATTTAACTCTCGGGAGGAATTTTTTGGTCAAGCTACCGTCAATGTACGAATTTTAACTCTCGGTGGGCACTTTTTCTTCAAACTACTGTCAATATTCAAATTTTAACTATTGGTTGAAATTTTTATGCCAAACAATCGTCAATAAACGAATTTTATTTCTAAGTTGGATTTTTTTTCTTCAAACTGTCGCCTATATACGAAATTTAACTCTCGGTGGGAATTTTTTGGTCAACCTATCGTCAATGTACGAATTTTGACTCTCGGTGGGCACTTTTTTCTTCAATCCACTGTCAATATTCAGATTTTAGCTATTGGTTGAAATCTTTATGTCAAACAATCGTCGATAATCGAATTTTAATACTAGGTTGGAATTTTTTTCTTCAGACTATCGCCTATATACGAAATTTAACTCACGGTGGGAATTTTTTGGTCAACCTATCGTCAATGTACGAATTTTAACTCTCGGTGGGCACTTTTTTCTTCAAACTACTGTCAATATTCAAATTTTAACTATTGGTTGGAATCTTTTTGTCATACAATCGTCAATAATCGAATTTTAATACTAGGTTGGAATTTTTTTCTTCAAACTATCGCCTATATACGAAATTTAACTCTCGGGAGGAATTTTTTGGTCAAGCTACCGTCAATGTACGAATTTTGACTCTCGGTGGGCACTTTTTTCTTCAATCCACTGTCAATGTTCAGATTTTAGCTATTGGTTGAAATCTTTATGTCAAACAATCGTCAATAATCGAATTTTAATACTCGGTTGGAATTTTTTTCTTCAGACTATCGCCTATATACGAAATTTAACTCACGGTGGGAATTTTTTGGTCAACCTATCGTCAATGTACGAATTTTAACTCTCGGTGGGCACTTTTTTCTTCAAACTACTGTCAATATTCAAATTTTAACTATTGGTTGGAATCTTTTTGTCATACAGTCGTCAATAATCGAATTTTAATACTAGGTTGGAATTTTTTTCTTCAAACTATCGCCTATATACGAAATTTAACTCTCGGGAGGAATTTTTTGGTCAAGCTACCGTCAATGTACGAATTTTAACTCTCGGTGGGCACTTTTTCTTCAAACTACTATCAATACTCAAATTTTAACTATTGGTTGAAATCTTTATGTCAAACAATCGTCAATAATCGAATTTTAATACTAGGTTGGAATTTTTTTCTTCAAACTATCGCCTATATACGAAATTTAACTCACGGTGGGAATTCTTTGGTCAACCTATCGTCAATGTACGAATTTTAACTCTCGGTGGGCACTTTTTCTTCAAACTACTGTCAATATTCAAATTTTAACTATTGGTTGAAATCTTTATGCCAAACAATCGTCAATAAACGAATTTTAATTCTAGGTTGGATTTTTTTTCTTCGAACTATCGCCTATATACGAAATTTAACTCTCGGGAGGAATTTTTTGGTCAAGCTACCGTCAATGTACGAATTTTAACTCTCGGTGGGCACTTTTTCTTCAAACTACTGTCAATATTCAAATTTTAACTATTGGTTGAAATCTTTATGCCAAACAATCGTCAATAAACGAATTTTAATTCTAGGTTGGATTTTTTTTCTTCAAGCTATCTCCTATATACGAAATTTAACTCTCGGTGGGAATTTTTTGGTCAACCTATCGTCAATGTACGAATTTTGACTCTCGGTGGGCACTTTTTTCTTCAATCCACTGTCGTTATTCAGATTTTAGCTATTGGTTGAAATCTTTATGTCAAACAATCGTCAATAATCGAATTTTAATACTAGGTTGGAATTTTTTTCTTCAGACTATCGCCTATATACGAAATTTAACTCACGGTGGGAATTTTTTGGTCAACCTATCGTCAATGTACGAATTTTAACTCTCGGTGGGCACTTTTTTCTTCAAACTACTGTCAATATTCAAATTTTAACTATTGGTTGAAATCTTTATGCCAAACAATCGTCAATAAACGAATTTTAATTCTAGGTTGGATTTTTTTTCTTCGAACTATCGCCTATATACGAAATTTAACTCTCGGGAGGAATTTTTTGGTCAAGCTACCGTCAATGTACGAATTTTAACTCTCGGTGGGCACTTTTTCTTCAAACTACTGTCAATATTCAAATTTTAACTATTGGTTGAAATCTTTATGCCAAACAATCGTCAATAAACGAATTTTAATTCTAGGTTGGATTTTTTTTCTTCAAGCTATCGCCTATATACGAAATTTAACTCTCGGTGGGAATTTTTTGGTCAACTTATCGTCAATGTACGAATTTTGACTCTCGGTGGGCACTTTTTTCTTCAATCCACTGTCAATATTCAGATTTTAGCTATTGGTTGAAATCTTTATGTCAAACAATCGTCAATAATCGAATTTTAATACTAGGTTGGAATTTTTTTCTTCAGACTATCGCCTATATACGAAATTTAACTCACGGTGGGAATTTTTTGGTCAACCTATCGTCAATGTACGAATTTTAACTCTCGGTGGGCACTTTTTTCTTCAAACTACTGTCAATATTCAAATTTTAACTATTGGTTGAAATCTTTATGCCAAACAATCGTCAATAAACGAATTTTAATTCTAGGTTGGATTTTTTTTCTTCAAACTATCGCCTATATACGAAATTTAACTCTCGGGAGGAATTTTTTGGTCAAGCTACCGTCAATGTACGAATTTTAACTCTCGGTGGGCACTTTTTCTTCAAACTACTGTCAATATTCAAATTTTAACTATTGGTTGAAATCTTTATGCCAAACAATCGTCAATAAACGAATTTTAATTCTAGGTTGGATTTTTTTTCTTCGAACTATCGCCTATATACGAAATTTAACTCTCGGGAGGAATTTTTTGTTCAGGCTACCGTCAATGTACGAATTTTAACTCTCGGTGGGCACTTTTTCTTCAAACTACTGTCAATATTCAAATTTTAACTATTGGTTGAAATCTTTATGCCAAACAATCGTCAATAAACGAATTTTAATTCTAGGTTGGATTTTTTTTCTTCAGACTATCGCCTATATACGAAATTTAACTCACGGTGGGAATTTTTTGGTCAACCTATCGTCAATGTACGAATTTTAACTCTCGGTGGGCACTTTTTTCTTCAAACTACTGTCAATATTCAAATTTTAACTATTGGTTGGAATCTTTTTGTCATACAATCGTCAATAATCGAATTTTAATACTAGGTTGGAATTTTTTTCTTCAAACTATCGCCTATATACGAAATTTAACTCTCGGGAGGAATTTTTTGGTCAAGCTACCGTCAATGTACGAATTTTAACTCTCGGTGGGCACTTTTTCTTCAAACTACTGTCAATATTCAAATTTTAACTATTGGTTGAAATCTTTATGCCAAACAATCGTCAATAAACGAATTTTAATTCTAGGTTGGATTTTTTTTCTTCGAACTATCGCCTATATACGAAATTTAACTCTCGGGAGGAATTTTTTGTTCAAGCTACCGTCAATGTACGAATTTTAACTCTCGGTGGGCACTTTTTCTTCAAACTACTGTCAATATTCAAATTTTAACTATTGGTTGAAATCTTTATGCCAAACAATCGTCAATAAACGAATTTTAATTCTAGGTTGGATTTTTTTTCTTCAGACTATCGCCTATATACGAAATTTAACTCACGGTGGGAATTTTTTGGTCAACCTATCGTCAATGTACGAATTTTAACTCTCGGTGGGCACTTTTTTCTTCAAACTACTGTCAATATTCAAATTTTAACTATTGGTTGGAATCTTTTTGTCATACAATCGTCAATAATCGAATTTTAATACTAGGCTGGAATTTTTTTCTTCAAACTATCGCCTATATACGAAATTTAACTCTCGGGAGGAATTTTTTGGTCAAGCTACCGTCAATGTACGAATTTTAACTCTCGGTGGGCACTTTTTCTTCAAACTACTATCAATACTCAAATTTTAACTATTGGTTGGAATCTTTTTGCCATACAATCGTCAATAATCGAATTTTAATACTAGGTTGGAATTTTTTTCTTCAAACTATCGCCTATATACGAAATTTAACTCTCGGTGGTAATTTTTTGGTCAACTTATCGTCAATGTACGAATTTTGACTCTCGGTGGGCACTTTTTTCTTCAATCCACTGTCAATATTCAGATTTTAGCTATTGGTTGAAATCTTTATGTCAAACAATCGTCAATAATCGAATTTTAATACTAGGTTGGAATTTTTTTCTTCAGACTATCGCCTATATACGAAATTTAACTCACGGTGGGAATTTTTTGGTCAACCTATCGTCAATGTACGAATTTTAACTCTCGGTGGGCACTTTTTTCTTCAAACTACTGTCAATATTCAAATTTTAACTATTGGTTGAAATCTTTATGCCAAACAATCGTCAATAAACGAATTTTAATTCTAGGTTGGATTTTTTTTCTTCAAACTATCGCCTATATACGAAATTTATCTCTCGGGAGGAATTTTTTGGTCAAGCAACCGTCAATGTACGAATTTTAACTCTCGGTGGGCACTTTTTCTTCAAACTACTGTCAATATTCAAATTTTAACTATTGGTTGAAATCTTTATGCCAAACAATCGTCAATAAACGAATTTTAATTCTAGGTTGGATTTTTTTTCTTCAAACTATCGCCTATATACGAAATTTAACTCTCGGGAGGAATTTTTTGGTCAAACTATCGTCAATGTACGAATTTTGACTCTCGGTGGGCACTTTTTTCTTCAATCCACTGTCAATATTCAGATTTTAGCTATTGGTTGAAATCTTTATGTCAAACAATCGTCAATAATCGAATTTTAATACTCGGTTGGAATTTTTTTCTTCAGACTATCGCCTATATACGAAATTTAACTCACGGTGGGAATTTTTTGGTCAACCTATCGTCAATGTACGAATTTTAACTCTCGGTGGGCACTTTTTTCTTCAAACTACTGTCAATATTCAAATTTTAACTATTGGTTGGAATCTTTTTGTCATACAGTCGTCAATAATCGAATTTTAATACTAGGTTGGAATTTTTTTCTTCAAACTATCGCCTATATACGAAATTTAACTCCCAGGAGGAATTTTTTGGTCAAGCTACCGTCAATGTACGAATTTTAACTCTCGGTGGGCACTTTTTCTTCAAACTACTATCAATACTCAAATTTTAACTATTGGTTGAAATCTTTATGTCAAACAATCGTCAATAATCGAATTTTAATACTAGGTTGGAATTTTTTTCTTCAAACTATCGCCTATATACGAAATTTAACTCACGGTGGGAATTCTTTGGTCAACCTATCGTCAATGTACGAATTTTAACTCTCGGTGGGCACTTTTTCTTCAAACTACTGTCAATATTCAAATTTTAACTATTGGTTGAAATCTTTATGCCAAACAATCGTCAATAAACGAATTTTAATTCTAGGTTGGATTTTTTTTCTTCGAACTATCGCCTATATACGAAATTTAACTCTCGGGAGGAATTTTTTGGTCAAGCTACCGTCAATGTACGAATTTTAACTCTCGGTGGGCACTTTTTCTTCAAACTACTGTCAATATTCAAATTTTAACTATTGGTTGAAATCTTTATGCCAAACAATCGTCAATAAACGAATTTTAATTCTAGGTTGGATTTTTTTTCTTCAAGCTATCGCCTATATACGAAATTTAACTCTCGGTGGGAATTTTTTGGTCAACCTATCGTCAATGTACGAATTTTGACTCTCGGTGGGCACTTTTTTCTTCAATCCACTGTCGTTATTCAGATTTTAGCTATTGGTTGAAATCTTTATGTCAAACAATCGTCAATAATCGAATTTTAATACTAGGTTGGAATTTTTTTCTTCAGACTATCGCCTATATACGAAATTTAACTCACGGTGGGAATTTTTTGGTCAACCTATCGTCAATGTACGAATTTTAACTCTCGGTGGGCACTTTTTTCTTCAAACTACTGTCAATATTCAAATTTTAACTATTGGTTGGAATCTTTTTGTCATACAATCGTCAATAATCGAATTTTAATACTAGGTTGGAATTTTTTTCTTCAAACTATCGCCTATATACGAAATTTAACTCTCGGGAGGAATTTTTTGGTCAAGCTACCGTCAATGTACGAATTTTAACTCTCGGTGGGCACTTTTTCTTCAAACTACTATCAATACTCAAATTTTAACTATTGGTTGGAATCTTTTTGTCATACAATCGTCAATAATCGAATTTTAATACTAGGTTGGAATTTTTTTCTTCAAACTATCGCCTATATACGAAATTTAACTCTCGGTGGGAATTTTTTGGTCAACTTATCGTCAATGTACGAATTTTGACTCTCGGTGGGCACTTTTTTCTTCAATCCACTGTCAATATTCAGATTTTAGCTATTGGTTGAAATCTTTATGTCAAACAATCGTCAATAATCGAATTTTAATACTAGGTTGGAATTTTTTTCTTCAGACTATCGCCTATATACGAAATTTAACTCACGGTGGGAATTTTTTGGTCAACCTATCGTCAATGTACGAATTTTAACTCTCGGTGGGCACTTTTTTCTTCAAACTACTGTCAATATTCAAATTTTAACTATTGGTTGAAATCTTTATGCCAAACAATCGTCAATAAACGAATTTTAATTCTAGGTTGGATTTTTTTTCTTCAAACTATCGCCTATATACGAAATTTAACTCTCGGGAGGAATTTTTTGGTCAAGCTACCGTCAATGTACGAATTTTAACTCTCGGTGGGCACTTTTTCTTCAAACTACTGTCAATATTCAAATTTTAACTATTGGTTGAAGTCTTTATGCCAAACAATCGTCAATAAACGAATTTTAATTCTAGGTTGGATTTTTTTTCTTCAAACTATCGCCTATATACGAAATTTAACTCTCGGGAGGAATTTTTTGGTCAAGCTACCGTCAATGTACGAATTTTAACTCTCGGTGGGCACTTTTTCTTCAAACTACTATCAATACTCAAATTTTAACTATTGGTTGAAATCTTTATGTCGAACAATCGTCAATAATCGAATTTTAATACTAGGTTGGAATTTTTTTCTTCAAACTATCGCCTATATACGAAATTTAACTCACGGTGGGAATTTTTTGGTCAACCTATCGTCAATGTACGAATTTTAACTCTCGGTGGGCACTTTTTTCTTCAAACTACTGTCAATATTCAAATTTTAACTATTGGTTGGAATCTCTTTGTCAAACAATCGTCAATACACGAATTTTAATACTAGGTTGGAATTTTTTTCTTCAAACTATTGTCAATATTCAAATTTTAAACATTGGTTGAAATCTTTATGTCAAACAATCGTCAATAAACGAATTTTAATACTAGGTTGGAATTTTTTTCTTCAAACTATTGCCTATATACGAAATTAAACTCTCGGTGGGAATTTTTTGGTCAACCTATCGTCAATGTACGAATTTTAACTCTCGGTGGGCACTTTTTCTTCAAACTACTGTCAATATTCAAATTTTAACTATTGGTTGAAATCTTTATGCCAAACAATCGTCAATAAACGAATTTTAATTCTAGGTTGGAATTTTTTTCTTCAAACTATCGCCTATATACGAAATTTAACTCTCGGTAGGAATTTTTTGGTCAAGCTATCGTCAATGTACGAATTTTAACTCTCGGTGGGCACTTTTTCTTCAAACTACTATCAATACTCAAATTTTAAATATTGGTTGAAATCTTTATGTCAAACAATCGTCAATAATCGAATTTTAATACTAGGTTGGAATTTTTTTCTTCAGACTATCGCCTATATACGAAATTTAACTCAGGGTGGGAATTTTTGGTCAACCTATCGACAATGTACGAATTTTAACTCTCGGTGGGCACTTTTTCTTCAAACTACTGTCAATATTCAAATTTTAACTATTGGTTGAAATCTTTATGCCAAACAATCGTCAATAAACGAATTTTAATTCTAGGTTGGATTTTTTTTCTTCAAACTATCGCCTATATACGAAATTTAACTCTCGGTGGGAATTTTTTGGTCAACTTATCGTCAATGTACGAATTTTGACTCTCGGTGGGCACTTTTTTCTTCAATCCACTGTCAATATTCAGATTTTAGCTATTGGTTGAAATCTTTATGTCAAACAATCGTCAATAATCGAATTTTAATACTAGGTTGGAATTTTTTTCTTCAGACTATCGCCTATATACGAAATTTAACTCACGGTGGGAATTTTTTGGTCAACCTATCGTCAATGTACGAATTTTAACTCTCGGTGGGCACTTTTTTCTTCAAACTACTATCAATACTCAAATTTTAACTATTGGTTGAAATCTTTATGTCGAACAATCGTCAATAATCGAATTTTAATTCTAGGTTGGATTTTTTTTCTTCAAACTATCGCCTATATACGAAATTTAACTCACGGTGGGAATTTTTTGGTCAACCTATCGTCAATGTACGAATTTTAACTCTCGGTGGGCACTTTTTTCTTCAAACTACTGTCAATATTCAAATTTTAACTATTGGTTGGAATCTCTTTGTCAAACAATCGTCAATACACGAATTTTAATACTAGGTTGGAATTTTTTTCTTCAAACTATTGTCAATATTCAAATTTTAAACATTGGTTGAAATCTTTATGTCAAACAATCGTCAATAAACGAATTTTAATACTAGGTTGGAATTTTTTTCTTCAAACTATTGCCTATATACGAAATTAAACTCTCGGTGGGAATTTTTTGGTCAACCTATCGTCAATGTACGAATTTTAACTCTCGGTGGGCACTTTTTCTTCAAACTACTGTCAATATTCAAATTTTAACTATTGGTTGAAATCTTTATGCCAAACAATCGTCAATAAACGAATTTTAATTCTAGGTTGGAATTTTTTTCTTCAAACTATCGCCTATATACGAAATTTAACTCTCGGTAGGAATTTTTTGGTCAAGCTATCGTCAATGTACGAATTTTAACTCTCGGTGGGCACTTTTTCTTCAAACTACTATCAATACTCAAATTTTAAATATTGGTTGAAATCTTTATGTCAAACAATCGTCAATAATCGAATTTTAATACTAGGTTGGAATTTTTTTCTTCAGACTATCGCCTATATACGAAATTTAACTCAGGGTGGGAATTTTTGGTCAACCTATCGACAATGTACGAATTTTAACTCTCGGTGGGCACTTTTTCTTCAAACTACTGTCAATATTCAAATTTTAACTATTGGTTGAAATCTTTATGCCAAACAATCGTCAATAAACGAATTTTAATTCTAGGTTGGATTTTTTTTCTTCAAACTATCGCCTATATACGAAATTTAACTCTCGGTGGGAATTTTTTGGTCAACCTATCGTCAATGTACGAATTTTGACTCTCGGTGGGCACTTTTTTCTTCAATCCACTGTCAATATTCAGATTTTAGCTATTGGTTGAAATCTTTATGTCAAACAATCGTCAATAATCGAATTTTAATACTAGGTTGGAATTTTTTTCTTCAGACTATCGCCTATATACGAAATTTAACTCACGGTGGGAATTTTTTGGTCAACCTATCGTCAATGTACGAATTTTAACTCTCGGTGGGCACTTTTTTCTTCAAACTACTGTCAATATTCAAATTTTAACTATTGTTTGGAATCTTTTTGTCAACAATCGTCAATACACGAATTTTAATACTAGGTTGGAATTTTTTTCTTCAAACAATCGCCTATATACGAAATTTAACTCTCGGTAGGAATTTTTTGGTCAAGCTATCGTCAATGTACGAATTTTAACTCTCGGTGGGCACTTTTTCTTCAAACTACTATCAATACTCAAATTTTAAATATTGGTTGAAATCTTTATGTCAAACAATCGTCAATAATCGAATTTTAATACTAGGTTGGAATTTTTTTCTTCAGACTATCGCCTATATACGAAATTTAACTCAGGGTGGGAATTTTTTGGTCAACCTATCGTCAATGTACGAATTTTAACTCTCGGTGGGCACTTTTTCTACAAACTACTGTCAATATTCAAATTTTAACTATTGGTTGAAATCTTTATGCCAAACAATCGTCAATACACGAATTTTAATACTAGGTTGGAATTTTTTTCTTCAAACTATTGTCAATATTCAAATTTTAAACATTGGTTGAATTCTTTATGTCAAACAATCGTCAATAAACGAATTTTAATACTAGGTTGGAATTTTTTTCTTCAAACTATCGCCTATATACGAAATTTAACTCACGGTGGGAATTCTTTGGTCAACCTATCGTCAATGTACGAATTTTAACTCTCGGTGGGCACTTTTTCTTCAAACTACTGTCAATATTCAAATTTTAACTATTGGTTGAAATCTTTATGCCAAACAATCGTCAATAAACGAATTTTAATTCTAGGTTGGATTTTTTTTCTTCAAACTATCGCCTATATACGAAATTTAACTCTCGGGAGGAATTTTTTGGTCAAGCTACCGTCAATGTACGAATTTTAACTCTCGGTGGGCACTTTTTCTTCAAACTACTGTCAATATTCAAATTTTAACTATTGGTTGAAATCTTTATGCCAAACAATCGTCAATAAACGAATTTTAATTCTAGGTTGGATTTTTTTTCTTCAAACTATCGCCTATATACGAAATTTAACTCTCGGTGGGAATTTTTTGGTCAACCTATCGTCAATGTACGAATTTTGACTCTCGGTGGGCACTTTTTTCTTCAATCTACTGTCAATATTCAGATTTTAGCTATTGGTTGAAATCTTTATGTCAAACAATCGTCAATAAACGAATTTTAATACTAGGTTGGAATTTTTTTCTTCAAACTACTGTCAATATTGAAATTTTAACTATTGTTTGGAATCTTTTTGTCAAACAATCGTCAATACACGAATTTTTTTTACTAGGTTGGAATTTTTATCTTCAACCTATCGCCTATATACGAAATTTATCTCTCGGTAGGAATTTTTTGGTCAAACTATCGTCAATGTACGAATTTTAACTCACGGTGGACACTTTTTCTTCAAACTACTATCAATACTCAAATTTTAACTATTGTTTGGAATCTTTTTGTCAACAATCGTCAATACACGAATTTTAATACTAGGTTGGAATTTTTTTCTTCAGACTATCGCCTATATACGAAATTTAACTCTCGGTAGGAATTTTTTGGTCAAGCTATCGTCAATGTATGAATTTTAACTCTCGGTGGGCACTTTTTCTTCAAACTACTATCAATACTCAAATTTTAAATATTGGTTGAAGTCTTTATGTCAAACAATCGTCAATAATCGAATTTTAATACTAGGTTGGAATTTTTTTCTTCAGACTATCGCCTATATACGAAATTTAACTCACGGTGGGAATTTTTTGGTCAACCTATCGTCAATGTACGAATTTTAACACTCGGTGGGCACTTTTTTCTTCAAACTACTGTCAATATTCAAATTTTAACTATTGGTTGGAATCTTTTTGTCAAACAATCGTCAATACACGAATTTTAATACTAGGTTGGAATTTTTTTCTTCAAACTATTGTCAATATTCAAATTTTAAACATTGGTTGAAATCTTTATGTCAAACAATCGTCAATACACGAATTTTAATACTAGGTTGGAATTTTTTTCTTCAAACTACTGTCAATATTGAAATTTTAACTATTGTTTGGAATCTTTTTGTCAAACAATCGTCAATACACGAATTTTTTTTACTAGGTTGGAATTTTTATCTTCAAACTATCGCCTATATACGAAATTTAACTCTCGGTAGGAATTTTTTGGTCAAACTATCGTCAATGTACGAATTTTGACTCTCGGTGGGCACTTTTTTCTTCAATCCACTGTCAATATTCAGATTTTAGCTATTGGTTGAAATCTTTATGTCAAACAATCGTCAATAATCGAATTTTAATACTAGGTTGGAATTTTTTTCTTCAGACTATCGCCTATATACGAAATTTAACTCACGGTGGGAATTTTTTGGTCAACCTATCGTCAATGTACGAATTTTAACTCTCGGTGGGCACTTTTTTCTTCAAACTACTGTCAATATTCAAATTTTAGCTATTGGTTGGAATCTTTTTGTCATACAATCGTCAATAATCGAATTTTAATACTAGGTTGGAATTTTTTTCTTCAAACTATCGCCTATATACGAAATTTAACTCTCGGGAGGAATTTTTTGGTCAAGCTACCGTCAATGTACGAATTTTAACTCTCGGTGGGCACTTTTTCTTAAAACTACTATCAATACTCAAATTTTAACTATTGGTTGAAATCTTTATGTCAAACAATCGTCAATAATCGAATTTTAATACTAGGTTGGAATTTTTTTCTTCAAACTATCGCCTATATACGAAATTTAACTCACGGTGGGAATTCTTTGGTCAACCTATCGTCAATGTACGAATTTTAACTCTCGGTGGGCACTTTTTCTTCAAACTACTGTCAATATTCAAATTTTAACTATTGGTTGAAATCTTTATGCCAAACAATCGTCAATAAACGAATTTTAATTCTAGGTTGGATTTTTTTTCTTCGAACTATCGCCTATATACGAAATTTAACTCTCGGGAGGAATTTTTTGGTCAAGCTACCGTCAATGTACGAATTTTAACTCTCGGTGGGCACTTTTTCTTCAAACTACTGTCAATATTCAAATTTTAACTATTGGTTGAAATCTTTATGCCAAACAATCGTCAATAAAAGAATTTTAATTCTAGGTTGGATTTTTTTTCTTCAAGCTATCGCCTATATACGAAATTTAACTCTCGGTGGGAACTTTTTGGTCAACCTATCGTCAATGTACGAATTTTGACTCTCGGTGGGCACTTTTTTCTTCAATCCACTGTCGTTATTCAGATTTTAGCTATTGGTTGAAATCTTTATGTCAAACAATCGTCAATAATCGAATTTTAATACTAGGTTGGAATTTTTTTCTTCAGACTATCGCCTATATACGAAATTTAACTCACGGTGGGAATTTTTTGGTCAACCTATCGTCAATGTACGAATTTTAACTCTCGGTGGGCACTTTTTTCTTCAAACTACTGTCAATATTCAAATTTTAACTATTGGTTGGAATCTTTTTGTCATACAATCGTCAATAATCGAATTTTAATACTAGGTTGGAATTTTTTTCTTCAAACTATCGCCTATATACGAAATTTAACTCTCGGGAGGAATTTTTTGGTCAAGCTACCGTCAATGTACGAATTTTGACTCTCGGTGGGCACTTTTTCTTCAAACTACTATCAATACTCAAATTTTAACTATTGGTTGAAATCTTTATGTCAAACAATCGTCAATAATCGAATTTTAATACTAGGTTGGAATTTTTTTCTTCAAACTATCGCCTATATACGAAATTTAACTCACGGTGGGAATTCTTTGGTCAACCTATCGTCAATGTACGAATTTTAACTCTCGGTGGGCACTTTTTTCTTCAAACTACTGTCAATATTCAAATTTTAACTATTGGTTGGAATCTTTTTGTCAAACAATCGTCAATACACGAATTTTAATACTAGGTTGGAATTTTTTTCTTCAAACTATTGTCAATATTCAAATTTTAAACATTGGTTGAAATCTTTATGTCAAACAATCGTCAATACACGAATTTTAATACTAGGTTGGAATTTTTTTCTTCAAACTACTGTCAATATTGAAATTTTAACTATTGTTTGGAATCTTTTTGTCAAACAATCGTCAATACACGAATTTTTTTTACTAGGTTGGAATTTTTATCTTCAAACTATCGCCTATATACGAAATTTAACTCTCGGTAGGAATTTTTTGGTCAAACTATCGTCAATGTACGAATTTTGACTCTCGGTGGGCACTTTTTTCTTCAATCCACTGTCAATATTCAGATTTTAGCTATTGGTTGAAATCTTTATGTCAAACAATCGTCAATAATCGAATTTTAATACTAGGTTGGAATTTTTTTCTTCAGACTATCGCCTATATACGAAATTTAACTCACGGTGGGAATTTTTTGGTCAACCTATCGTCAATGTACGAATTTTAACTCTCGGTGGGCACTTTTTTCTTCAAACTACTGTCAATATTCAAATTTTAGCTATTGGTTGGAATCTTTTTGTCATACAATCGTCAATAATCGAATTTTAATACTAGGTTGGAATTTTTTTCTTCAAACTATCGCCTATATACGAAATTTAACTCTCGGGAGGAATTTTTTGGTCAAGCTACCGTCAATGTACGAATTTTAAGTCTCGGTGGGCACTTTTTCTTCAAACTACTATCAATACTCAAATTTTAACTATTGGTTGAAATCTTTATGTCAAACAATCGTCAATAATCGAATTTTAATACTAGGTTGGAATTTTTTTCTTCAAACTATCGCCTATATACGAAATTTAACTCACGGTGGGAATTCTTTGGTCAACCTATCGTCAATGTACGAATTTTAACTCTCGGTGGGCACTTTTTCTTCAAACTACTGTCAATATTCAAATTTTAACTATTGGTTGAAATCTTTATGCCAAACAATCGTCAATAAACGAATTTTAATTCTAGGTTGGATTTTTTTTCTTCGAACTATCGCCTATATACGAAATTTAACTCTCGGGAGGAATTTTTTGGTCAAGCTACCGTCAATGTACGAATTTTAACTCTCGGTGGGCACTTTTTCTTCAAACTACTGTCAATATTCAAATTTTAACTATTGGTTGAAATCTTTATGCCAAACAATCGTCAATAAACGAATTTTAATTCTAGGTTGGATTTTTTTTCTTCAAGCTATCGCCTATATACGAAATTTAACTCTCGGTGGGAATTTTTTGGTCAACCTATCGTCAATGTACGAATTTTGACTCTCGGTGGGCACTTTTTTCTTCAATCCACTGTCGTTATTCAGATTTTAGCTATTGGTTGAAATCTTTATGTCAAACAATCGTCAATAATCGAATTTTAATACTAGGTTGGAATTTTTTTCTTCAGACTATCGCCTATATACGAAATTTAACTCACGGTGGGAATTTTTTGGTCAACCTATCGTCAATGTACGAATTTTAACTCTCGGTGGGCACTTTTTTCTTCAAACTACTGTCAATATTCAAATTTTAACTATTGGTTGGAATCTTTTTGTCATACAATCGTCAATAATCGAATTTTAATACTAGGTTGGAATTTTTTTCTTCAAACTATCGCCTATATACGAAATTTAACTCTCGGGAGGAATTTTTTGGTCAAGCTACCGTCAATGTACGAATTTTAAGTCTCGGTGGGCACTTTTTCTTCAAACTACTATCAATACTCAAATTTTAACTATTGGTTGAAATCTTTATGTCAAACAATCGTCAATAATCGAATTTTAATACTAGGTTGGAATTTTTTTCTTCAAACTATCGCCTATATACGAAATTTAACTCACGGTGGGAATTCTTTGGTCAACCTATCGTCAATGTACGAATTTTAACTCTCGGTGGGCACTTTTTCTTCAAACTACTGTCAATATTCAAATTTTAACTATTGGTTGAAATCTTTATGCCAAACAATCGTCAATAAACGAATTTTAATTCTAGGTTGGATTTTTTTTCTTCGAACTATCGCCTATATACGAAATTTAACTCTCGGGAGGAATTTTTTGGTCAAGCTACCGTCAATGTACGAATTTTAACTCTCGGTGGGCACTTTTTCTTCAAACTACTGTCAATATTCAAATTTTAACTATTGGTTGAAATCTTTATGCCAAACAATCGTCAATAAACGAATTTTAATTCTAGGTTGGATTTTTTTTCTTCAAGCTATCGCCTATATACGAAATTTAACTCTCGGTGGGAATTTTTTGGTCAACCTATCGTCAATGTACGAATTTTGACTCTCGGTGGGCACTTTTTTCTTCAATCCACTGTCGTTATTCAGATTTTAGCTATTGGTTGAAATCTTTATGTCAAACAATCGTCAATAATCGAATTTTAATACTAGGTTGGAATTTTTTTCTTCAGACTATCGCCTATATACGAAATTTAACTCACGGTGGGAATTTTTTGGTCAACCTATCGTCAATGTACGAATTTTAACTCTCGGTGGGCACTTTTTTCTTCAAACTACTGTCAATATTCAAATTTTAACTATTGGTTGGAATCTTTTTGTCATACAATCGTCAATAATCGAATTTTAATACTAGTTTGGAATTTTTTTCTTCAAACTATCGCCTATATACGAAATTTAACTCTCGGGAGGAATTTTTTGGTCAAGCTACCGTCAATGTACGAATTTTGACTCTCGGTGGGCACTTTTTCTTCAAACTACTATCAATACTCAAATTTTAACTATTGGTTGAAATCTTTATGTCAAACAATCGTGAATAATCGAATTTTAATACTAGGTTGGAATTTTTTTCTTCAAACTATCGCCTATATACGAGATTTAACTCACGGTGGGAATTCTTTGGTCAACCTATCGTCAATGTACGAATTTTGACTCTCGGTGGGCACTTTTTTCTTCAATCCACTGTCAATATTCAGATTTTAGCTATTGGTTGAAATCTTTATGTCAAACAATCGTCAATAATCGAATTTTAATACTAGGTTGGAATTTTTTTCTTCAGACTATCGCCTATATACGAAATTTAACTCACGGTGGGAATTTTTTGGTCAACCTATCGTCAATGTACGAATTTTAACTCTCGGTGGGCACTTTTTTCTTCAAACTACTGTCAATATTCAAATTTTAACTATTGGTTGAAATCTTTATGCCAAACAATCGTCAATAAACGAATTTTAATTCTAGGTTGGATTTTTTTTCTTCGAACTATCGCCTATATACGAAATTTAACTCTCGGGAGGAATTTTTTGGTCAAGCTACCGTCAATGTACGAATTTTAACTCTCGGTGGGCACTTTTTCTTCAAACTACTGTCAATATTCAAATTTTAACTATTGGTTGAAATCTTTATGCCAAACAATCGTCAATAAAAGAATTTTAATTCTAGGTTGGATTTTTTTTCTTCAAGCTATCGCCTATATACGAAATTTAACTCTCGGTGGGAATTTTTTGGTCAACCTATCGTCAATGTACGA
Organism: Xylocopa sonorina; assembly: GCF_050948175.1. Classification (NCBI taxonomy): domain Eukaryota; kingdom Metazoa; phylum Arthropoda; class Insecta; order Hymenoptera; family Apidae; genus Xylocopa; species Xylocopa sonorina. Next base: position 634,119 of record NW_027490235.1, read on the forward strand.
ATTTTGACTCTCGGTGGGCACTTTTTTCTTCAATCCACTGTCGTTATTCAGATTTTAGCTATTGGTTGAAATCTTTATGTCAAACAATCGTCAATAATCGAATTTTAATACTAGGTTGGAATTTTTTTCTTCAGACTATCGCCTATATACGAAATTTAACTCACGGTGGGAATTTTTTGGTCAACCTATCGTCAATGTACGAATTTTAACTCTCGGTGGGCACTTTTTTCTTCAAACTACTGTCAATATTCAAATTTTAACTATTGGTTGGAATCTTTTTGTCATACAATCGTCAATAATCGAATTTTAATACTAGGTTGGAATTTTTTTCTTCAAACTATCGCCTATATACGAAATTTAACTCTCGGGAGGAATTTTTTGGTCAAGCTACCGTCAATGTACGAATTTTGACTCTCGGTGGGCACTTTTTCTTCAAACTACTATCAATACTCAAATTTTAACTATTGGTTGAAATCTTTATGTCAAACAATCGTCAATAATCGAATTTTAATACTAGGTTGGAATTTTTTTCTTCAAACTATCGCCTATATACGAAATTTAACTCACGGTGGGAATTCTTTGGTCAACCTATCGTCAATGTACGAATTTTAACTCTCGGTGGGCACTTTTTTCTTCAAACTACTGTCAATATTCAAATTTTAACTATTGGTTGGAATCTTTTTGTCATACAATCGTCAATAATCGAATTTTAATACTAGGTTGGAATTTTTTTCTTCAAACTATCGCCTATATACGAAATTTAACTCTCGGGAGGAATTTTTTGGTCAAGCTACCGTCAATGTACGAATTTTAAGTCTCGGTGGGCACTTTTTCTTCAAACTACTATCAATACTCAAATTTTAACTATTGGTTGAAATCTTTATGCCAAACAATCGTCAATAAACGAATTTTAATTCTAGGTTGGATTTTTTTTCTTCGAACTATCGCCTATATACGAAATTTAACTCTCGGGAGGAATTTTTTGGTCAAGCTACCGTCAATGTACGAATTTTAACTCTCGGTGGGCACTTTTTCTTCAAACTACTGTCAATATTCAAATTTTAACTATTGGTTGAAATCTTTATGCCAAACAATCGTCAATAAACGAATTTTAATTCTAGGTTGGATTTTTTTTCTTCAAGCTATCGCCTATATACGAAATTTAACTCTCGGTGGGAATTTTTTGGTCAACCTATCGTCAATGTACGAATTTTGACTCTCGGTGGGCACTTTTTTCTTCAATCCACTGTCGTTATTCAGATTTTAGCTATTGGTTGAAATCTTTATGTCAAACAATCGTCAATAATCGAATTTTAATACTAGGTTGGAATTTTTTTCTTCAGACTATCGCCTATATACGAAATTTAACTCACGGTGGGAATTTTTTGGTCAACCTATCGTCAATGTACGAATTTTAACTCTCGGTGGGCACTTTTTTCTTCAAACTACTGTCAATATTCAAATTTTAACTATTGGTTGGAATCTTTTTGTCATACAATCGTCAATAATCGAATTTTAATACTAGGTTGGAATTTTTTTCTTCAAACTATCGCCTATATACGAAATTTAACTCTCGGGAGGAATTTTTTGGTCAAGCTACCGTCAATGTACGAATTTTGACTCTCGGTGGGCACTTTTTCTTCAAACTACTATCAATACTCAAATTTTAACTATTGGTTGAAATCTTTATGTCAAACAATCGTGAATAATCGAATTTTAATACTAGGTTGGAATTTTTTTCTTCAAACTATCGCCTATATACGAGATTTAACTCACGGTGGGAATTCTTTGGTCAACCTATCGTCAATGTACGAATTTTGACTCTCGGTGGGCACTTTTTTCTTCAATCCACTGTCAATATTCAGATTTTAGCTATTGGTTGAAATCTTTATGTCAAACAATCGTCAATAATCGAATTTTAATACTAGGTTGGAATTTTTTTCTTCAGACTATCGCCTATATACGAAATTTAACTCACGGTGGGAATTTTTTGGTCAACCTATCGTCAATGTACGAATTTTAACTCTCGGTGGGCACTTTTTTCTTCAAACTACTGTCAATATTCAAATTTTAACTATTGGTTGAAATCTTTATGCCAAACAATCGTCAATAAACGAATTTTAATTCTAGGTTGGATTTTTTTTCTTCGAACTATCGCCTATATACGAAATTTAACTCTCGGGAGGAATTTTTTGGTCAAGCTACCGTCAATGTACGAATTTTAACTCTCGGTGGGCACTTTTTCTTCAAACTACTGTCAATATTCAAATTTTAACTATTGGTTGAAATCTTTATGCCAAACAATCGTCAATAAAAGAATTTTAATTCTAGGTTGGATTTTTTTTCTTCAAGCTATCGCCTATATACGAAATTTAACTCTCGGTGGGAATTTTTTGGTCAACCTATCGTCAATGTACGAATTTTGACTCTCGGTGGGCACTTTTTTCTTCAATCCACTGTCGTTATTCAGATTTTAGCTATTGGTTGAAATCTTTATGTCAAACAATCGTCAATAATCGAATTTTAATACTAGGTTGGAATTTTTTTCTTCAGACTATCGCCTATATACGAAATTTAACTCACGGTGGGAATTTTTTGGTCAACCTATCGTCAATGTACGAATTTTAACTCTCGGTGGGCACTTTTTTCTTCAAACTACTGTCAATATTCAAATTTTAACTATTGGTTGGAATCTTTTTGTCATACAATCGTCAATAATCGAATTTTAATACTAGGTTGGAATTTTTTTCTTCAAACTATCGCCTATATACGAAATTTAACTCTCGGGAGGAATTTTTTGGTCAAGCTACCGTCAATGTACGAATTTTGACTCTCGGTGGGCACTTTTTCTTCAAACTACTATCAATACTCAAATTTTAACTATTGGTTGAAATCTTTATGTCAAACAATCGTCAATAATCGAATTTTAATACTAGGTTGGAATTTTTTTCTTCAAACTATCGCCTATATACGAAATTTAACTCACGGTGGGAATTCTTTGGTCAACCTATCGTCAATGTACGAATTTTAACTCTCGGTGGGCACTTTTTTCTTCAAACTACTGTCAATATTCAAATTTTAACTATTGGTTGGAATCTTTTTGTCATACAATCGTCAATAATCGAATTTTAATACTAGGTTGGAATTTTTTTCTTCAAACTATCGCCTATATACGAAATTTAACTCTCGGGAGGAATTTTTTGGTCAAGCTACCGTCAATGTACGAATTTTAAGTCTCGGTGGGCACTTTTTCTTCAAACTACTATCAATACTCAAATTTTAACTATTGGTTGAAATCTTTATGTCAAACAATCGTCAATAATCGAATTTTAATACTAGGTTGGAATTTTTTTCTTCAAACTATCGCCTATATACGAAATTTAACTCACGGTGGGAATTCTTTGGTCAACCTATCGTCAATGTACGAATTTTAACTCTCGGTGGGCACTTTTTCTTCAAACTACTGTCAATATTCAAATTTTAACTATTGGTTGAAATCTTTATGCCAAACAATCGTCAATAAACGAATTTTAATTCTAGGTTGGATTTTTTTTCTTCGAACTATCGCCTATATACGAAATTTAACTCTCGGGAGGAATTTTTTGGTCAAGCTACCGTCAATGTACGAATTTTAACTCTCGGTGGGCACTTTTTCTTCAAACTACTGTCAATATTCAAATTTTAACTATTGGTTGAAATCTTTATGCCAAACAATCGTCAATAAACGAATTTTAATTCTAGGTTGGATTTTTTTTCTTCAAGCTATCGCCTATATACGAAATTTAACTCTCGGTGGGAATTTTTTGGTCAACCTATCGTCAATGTACGAATTTTGACTCTCGGTGGGCACTTTTTTCTTCAATCCACTGTCGTTATTCAGATTTTAGCTATTGGTTGAAATCTTTATGTCAAACAATCGTCAATAATCGAATTTTAATACTAGGTTGGAATTTTTTTCTTCAGACTATCGCCTATATACGAAATTTAACTCACGGTGGGAATTTTTTGGTCAACCTATCGTCAATGTACGAATTTTAACTCTCGGTGGGCACTTTTTTCTTCAAACTACTGTCAATATTCAAATTTTAACTATTGGTTGGAATCTTTTTGTCATACAATCGTCAATAATCGAATTTTAATACTAGGTTGGAATTTTTTTCTTCAAACTATCGCCTATATACGAAATTTAACTCTCGGGAGGAATTTTTTGGTCAAGCTACCGTCAATGTACGAATTTTGACTCTCGGTGGGCACTTTTTCTTCAAACTACTATCAATACTCAAATTTTAACTATTGGTTGAAATCTTTATGTCAAACAATCGTCAATAATCGAATTTTAATACTAGGTTGGAATTTTTTTCTTCAAACTATCGCCTATATACGAGATTTAACTCACGGTGGGAATTCTTTGGTCAACCTATCGTCAATGTACGAATTTTGACTCTCGGTGGGCACTTTTTTCTTCAATCCACTGTCGTTATTCAGATTTTAGCTATTGGTTGAAATCTTTATGTCAAACAATCGTCAATAATCGAATTTTAATACTAGGTTGGAATTTTTTTCTTCAGACTATCGCCTATATACGAAATTTAACTCACGGTGGGAATTTTTTGGTCAACCTATCGTCAATGTACGAATTTTAACTCTCGGTGGGCACTTTTTTCTTCAAACTACTGTCAATATTCAAATTTTAACTATTGGTTGGAATCTTTTTGTCATACAATCGTCAATAATCGAATTTTAATACTAGGTTGGAATTTTTTTCTTCAAACTATCGCCTATATACGAAATTTAACTCTCGGGAGGAATTTTTTGGTCAAGCTACCGTCAATGTACGAATTTTGACTCTCGGTGGGCACTTTTTCTTCAAACTACTATCAATACTCAAATTTTAACTATTGGTTGAAATCTTTATGTCAAACAATCGTCAATAATCGAATTTTAATACTAGGTTGGAATTTTTTTCTTCAAACTATCGCCTATATACGAGATTTAACTCACGGTGGGAATTCTTTGGTCAACCTATCGTCAATGTACGAATTTTGACTCTCGGTGGGCACTTTTTTCTTCAATCCACTGTCAATATTCAGATTTTAGCTATTGGTTGAAATCTTTATGTCAAACAATCGTCAATAATCGAATTTTAATACTAGGTTGGAATTTTTTTCTTCAGACTATCGCCTATATACGAAATTTAACTCACGGTGGGAATTTTTTGGTCAACCTATCGTCAATGTACGAATTTTAACTCTCGGTGGGCACTTTTTTCTTCAAACTACTGTCAATATTCAAATTTTAACTATTGGTTGAAATCTTTATGCCAAACAATCGTCAATAAACGAATTTTAATTCTAGGTTGGATTTTTTTTCTTCAAACTATCGCCTATATACGAAATTTAACTCTCGGGAGGAATTTTTTGGTCAAACTATCGTCAATGTACGAATTTTGACTCTCGGTGGGCACTTTTTTCTTCAATCCACTGTCAATATTCAGATTTTAGCTATTGGTTGAAATCTTTATGTCAAACAATCGTCAATAATCGAATTTTAATACTAGGTTGGAATTTTTTTCTTCAGACTATCGCCTATATACGAAATTTAACTCACGGTGGGAATTTTTTGGTCAACCTATCGTCAATGTACGAATTTTAACTCTCGGTGGGCACTTTTTTCTTCAAACTACTGTCAATATTCAAATTTTAACTATTGGTTGGAATCTTTTTGTCATACAATCGTCAATAATCGAATTTTAATACTAGGTTGGAATTTTTTTCTTCAAACTATCGCCTATATACGAAATTTAACTCTCGGGAGGAATTTTTTGGGCAAGCTACCGTCAATGTACGAATTTTAACTCTCGGTGGGCACTTTTTCTTCAAACTACTATCAATACTCAAATTTTAACTATTGGTTGAAATCTTTATGTCAAACAATCGTCAATAATCGAATTTTAATACTAGGTTGGAATTTTTTTCTTCAAACTATCGCCTATATACGACATTTAACTCACGGTGGGAATTCTTTGGTCAACCTATCGTCAATGTACGAATTTTAACTCTCGGTGGGCACTTTTTCTTCAAACTACTGTCAATATTCAAATTTTAACTATTGGTTGAAATCTTTATGCCAAACAATCGTCAATAAACGAATTTTAATTCTAGGTTGGATTTTTTTTCTTCGAACTATCGCCTATATACGAAATTTAACTCTCGGGAGGAATTTTTTGGTCAAGCTACCGTCAATGTACGAATTTTAACTCTCGGTGGGCACTTTTTCTTCAAACTACTGTCAATATTCAAATTTTAACTATTGGTTGAAATCTTTATGCCAAACAATCGTCAATAAACGAATTTTAATTCTAGGTTGGATTTTTTTTCTTCAAGCTATCGCCTATATACGAAATTTAACTCTCGGTGGGAATTTTTTGGTCAACCTATCGTCAATGTACGAATTTTGACTCTCGGTGGGCACTTTTTTCTTCAATCCACTGTCGTTATTCAGATTTTAGCTATTGGTTGAAATCTTTATGTCAAACAATCGTCAATAATCGAATTTTAATACTAGGTTGGAATTTTTTTCTTCAGACTATCGCCTATATACGAAATTTAACTCACGGTGGGAATTTTTTGGTCAACCTATCGTCAATGTACGAATTTTAACTCTCGGTGGGCACTTTTTTCTTCAAACTACTGTCAATATTCAAATTTTAACTATTGGTTGGAATCTTTTTGTCATACAATCGTCAATAATCGAATTTTAATACTAGGTTGGAATTTTTTTCTTCAAACTATCGCCTATATACGAAATTTAACTCTCGGGAGGAATTTTTTGGTCAAGCTACCGTCAATGTACGAATTTTAACTCTCGGTGGGCACTTTTTCTTCAAACTACTATCAATACTCAAATTTTAACTATTGGTTGGAATCTTTTTGTCATACAATCGTCAATAATCGAATTTTAATACTAGGTTGGAATTTTTTTCTTCAAACTATCGCCTATATACGAAATTTAACTCTCGGTGGGAATTTTTTGGTCAACTTATCGTCAATGTACGAATTTTGACTCTCGGTGGGCACTTTTTTCTTCAATCCACTGTCAATATTCAGATTTTAGCTATTGGTTGAAATCTTTATGTCAAACAATCGTCAATAATCGAATTTTAATACTAGGTTGGAATTTTTTTCTTCAGACTATCGCCTATATACGAAATTTAACTCACGGTGGGAATTTTTTGGTCAACCTATCGTCAATGTACGAATTTTAACTCTCGGTGGGCACTTTTTTCTTCAAACTACTGTCAATATTCAAATTTTAACTATTGGTTGAAATCTTTATGCCAAACAATCGTCAATAAACGAATTTTAATTCTAGGTTGGATTTTTTTTCTTCAAACTATCGCCTATATACGAAATTTAACTCTCGGGAGGAATTTTTTGGTCAAGCTACCGTCAATGTACGAATTTTAACTCTCGGTGGGCACTTTTTCTTCAAACTACTGTCAATATTCAAATTTTAACTATTGGTTGAAATCTTTATGCCAAACAATCGTCAATAAACGAATTTTAATTCTAGGTTGGATTTTTTTTCTTCAAACTATCGCCTATATACGAAATTTAACTCTCGGGAGGAATTTTTTGGTCAAGCTACCGTCAATGTACGAATTTTAACTCTCGGTGGGCACTTTTTCTTCAAACTACTATCAATACTCAAATTTTAACTATTGGTTGAAATCTTTATGTCGAACAATCGTCAATAATCGAATTTTAATACTAGGTTGGAATTTTTTTCTTCAAACTATCGCCTATATACGAAATTTAACTCACGGTGGGAATTTTTTGGTCAACCTATCGTCAATGTACGAATTTTAACTCTCGGTGGGCACTTTTTTCTTCAAACTACTGTCAATATTCAAATTTTAACTATTGGTTGGAATCTTTTTGTCAAACAATCGTCAATACACGAATTTTAATACTAGGTTGGAATTTTTTTCTTCAAACTATTGTCAATATTCAAATTTTAAACATTGGTTGAAATCTTTATGTCAAACAATCGTCAATAAACGAATTTTAATACTAGGTTGGAATTTTTTTCTTCAAACTATTGCCTATATACGAAATTTAACTCTCGGTGGGAATTTTTTGGTCAACCTATCGTCAATGTACGAATTTTAACTCTCGGTGGGCACTTTTTCTTCAAACTACTGTCAATATTCAAATTTTAACTATTGGTTGAAATCTTTATGCCAAACAATCGTCAATAAACGAATTTTAATTCTAGGTTGTATTTTTTTTCTTCAAACTATCGCCTATATACGAAATTTAACTCTCGGTGGGAATTTTTTGGTCAACCTATCGTCAATGTACGAATTTTGACTCTCGGTGGGCACTTTTTTCTTCAATCCACTGTCAATATTCAGATTTTAGCTATTGGTTGAAATCTTTATGTCAAACAATCGTCAATAATCGAATTTTAATACTAGGTTGGAATTTTTTCTTCAGACTATCGCCTATATACGAAATTTAACTCACGGTGGGAATTTTTTGGTCAACCTATCGTCAATGTACGAATTTTAACTCTCGGTGGGCACTTTTTTCTTCAAACTACTGTCAATATTCAAATTTTAACTATTGTTTGGAATCTTTTTGTCAACAATCGTCAATACACGAATTTTAATACTAGGTTGGAATTTTTTTCTTCAAACTATCGCCTATATACGAAATTTAACTCTCGGTGGGAATTTTTTGGTCAACCTATCGTCAATGTACGAATTTTGACTCTCGGTGGGCACTTTTTCTCCAAACTACTATCAATACTCAAATTTTAAATATTGGTTGAAATCTTTATGTCAAACAATCGTCAATAATCGAATTTTAGTACTAGGTTGGAATTTTTTTCTTCAGACTATCGCCTATATACGAAATTTAACTCAGGGTGGGAATTTTTTGGTCAACCTATCGTCAATGTACGAATTTTAACTCTCGGTGGGCACTTTTTCTTCAAACTACTGTCAATATTCAAATTTTAACTATTGGTTGAAATCTTTATGCCAAACAATCGTCAATAAACGAATTTTAATTCTAGGTTGTATTTTTTTTCTTCAAACTATCGCCTATATACGAAATTTAACTCTCGGTGGGAATTTTTTGGTCAACCTATCGTCAATGTACGAATTTTGACTCTCGGTGGGCACTTTTTTCTTCAATCCACTGTAAATATTCAGATTTTAGCTATTGGTTGAAATCTTTATGTCAAACAATCGTCAATAATCGAATTTTAATACTAGGTTGGAATTTTTTTCTTCAGACTATCGCCTATATACGAAATTTAACTCACGGTGGGAATTTTTTGGTCAACCTATCGTCAATGTACGAATTTTAACTCTCGGTGGGCACTTTTTTCTTCAAACTACTGTCAATATTCAAATTTTAACTATTGGTTGGAATCTTTTTGTCATACAATCGTCAATAATCGAATTTTAATACTAGGTTGGAATTTTTTTCCTCAAACTATCGCCTATATACGAAATTTAACTCTCGGTGGGAATTTTTTGGTCAACCTATCGTCAATGTACGAATTTTGACTCTCGGTGGGCACTTTTTCTTCAAACTACTATCAATACTCAAATTTTAAATATTGGTTGAAATCTTTATGTCGAACAATCGTCAATAATCGAATTTTAATACTAGGTTGGAATTTTTTTCTTCAAACTATCGCCTATATACGAAATTTAACTCACGGTGGGAATTTTTTGGTCAACCTATCGTCAATGTACGAATTTTAACTCTCGGTGGGCACTTTTTTCTTCAAACTACTGTCAATATTCAAATTTTAACTATTGGTTGGAATCTTTTTGTCAAACAATCGTCAATACACGAATTTTAATACTAGGTTGGAATTTTTTTCTTCAAACTATTGTCAATATTCAAATTTTAAACATTGGTTGAAATCTTTATGTCAAACAATCGTCAATAAACGAATTTTAATACTAGGTTGGAATTTTTTTCTTCAAACTATTGCCTATATACGAAATTTAACTCTCGGTGGGAATTTTTTGGTCAACCTATCGTCAATGTACGAATTTTAACTCTCGGTGGGCACTTTTTCTTCAAACTACTGTCAATATTCAAATTTTAACTATTGGTTGAAATCTTTATGCCAAACAATCGTCAATAAACGAATTTTAATTCTAGGTTGTATTTTTTTTCTTCAAACTATCGCCTATATACGAAATTTAACTCTCGGTGGGAATTTTTTGGTCAACCTATCGTCAATGTACGAATTTTGACTCTCGGTGGGCACTTTTTTCTTCAATCCACTGTCAATATTCAGATTTTAGCTATTGGTTGAAATCTTTATGTCAAACAATCGTCAATAATCGAATTTTAATACTAGGTTGGAATTTTTTCTTCAGACTATCGCCTATATACGAAATTTAACTCACGGTGGGAATTTTTTGGTCAACCTATCGTCAATGTACGAATTTTAACTCTCGGTGGGCACTTTTTTCTTCAAACTACTGTCAATATTCAAATTTTAACTATTGTTTGGAATCTTTTTGTCAACAATCGTCAATACACGAATTTTAATACTAGGTTGGAATTTTTTTCTTCAAACTATCGCCTATATACGAAATTTAACTCTCGGTGGGAATTTTTTGGTCAACCTATCGTCAATGTACGAATTTTGACTCTCGGTGGGCACTTTTTCTCCAAACTACTATCAATACTCAAATTTTAAATATTGGTTGAAATCTTTATGTCAAACAATCGTCAATAATCGAATTTTAGTACTAGGTTGGAATTTTTTTCTTCAGACTATCGCCTATATACGAAATTTAACTCAGGGTGGGAATTTTTTGGTCAACCTATCGTCAATGTACGAATTTTAACTCTCGGTGGGCACTTTTTCTTCAAACTACTGTCAATATTCAAATTTTAACTATTGGTTGAAATCTTTATGCCAAACAATCGTCAATAAACGAATTTTAATTCTAGGTTGTATTTTTTTTCTTCAAACTATCGCCTATATACGAAATTTAACTCTCGGTGGGAATTTTTTGGTCAACCTATCGTCAATGTACGAATTTTGACTCTCGGTGGGCACTTTTTTCTTCAATCCACTGTAAATATTCAGATTTTAGCTATTGGTTGAAATCTTTATGTCAAACAATCGTCAATAATCGAATTTTAATACTAGGTTGGAATTTTTTTCTTCAGACTATCGCCTATATACGAAATTTAACTCACGGTGGGAATTTTTTGGTCAACCTATCGTCAATGTACGAATTTTAACTCTCGGTGGGCACTTTTTTCTTCAAACTACTGTCAATATTCAAATTTTAACTATTGGTTGGAATCTTTTTGTCATACAATCGTCAATAATCGAATTTTAATACTAGGTTGGAATTTTTTTCCTCAAACTATCGCCTATATACGAAATTTAACTCTCGGTGGGAATTTTTTGGTCAACCTATCGTCAATGTACGAATTTTGACTCTCGGTGGGCACTTTTTCTTCAAACTACTATCAATACTCAAATTTTAAATATTGGTTGAAATCTTTATGTCAAACAATCGTCAATAATCGAATTTTAATACTAGGTTGGAATTTTTTTCTTCAGACTATCGCCTATATACGAAATTTAACTCACGGTGGGAATTTTTTGGTCAACCTATCGTCAATGTACGAATTTTAACTCTCGGTGGGCACTTTTTTCTTCAAACTACTGTCAATATTCAAATTTTAACTATTGGTTGGAATCTTTTTGTCATACAATCGTCAATAATCGAATTTTAATACTAGGTTGGAATTTTTTTCCTCAAACTATCGCCTATATACGAAATTTAACTCTCGGTGGGAATTTTTTGGTCAACCTATCGTCAATGTACGAATTTTGACTCTCGGTGGGCACTTTTTCTTCAAACTACTATCAATACTCAAATTTTAAATATTGGTTGAAATCTTTATGTCAAACAATCGTCAATAATCGAATTTTAATACTAGGTTGGAATTTTTTTCTTCAGACTATCGCCTATATACGAAATTTAACTCAGGGTGGGAATTTTTGGTCAACCTATCGTCAATGTACGAATTTTAACTCTCGGTGGGCACTTTTTCTTCAAACTACTGTCAATATTCAAATTTTAACTATTGGTTGAAATCTTTATGCCAAACAATCGTCAATAAACGAATTTTAATTCTAGGTTGGATTTTTTTCTTCAAACTATCGCCTATATACGAAATTTAACTCTCGGTGGGAATTTTTTGGTCAACCTATCGTCAATGTACGAATTTTGACTCTCGGTGGGCACTTTTTTCTTCAATCCACTGTCAATATTCAGATTTTAGCTATTGGTTGAAATCTTTATGTCAAACAATCGTCAATAATCGAATTTTAATACTAGGTTGGAATTTTTTTCTTCAGACTATCGCCTATATACGAAATTTAACTCACGGTGGGAATTTTTTGGTCAACCTATCGTCAATGTACGAATTTTAACTCTCGGTGGGCACTTTTTTCTTCAAACTACTGTCAATATTCAAATTTTAACTATTGGTTGGAATCTTTTTGTCAAACAATCGTCAATACACGAATTTTAATACTAGGTTGGAATTTTTTTCTTCAACCTATTGTCAATATTCAAATTTTAAACATTAGTTGAAATCTTTATGTCAAACAATGGTCAATACACGAATTTTAATACTAGGTTGGAATTTTTTTCTTCAAACTATCGCCTATATACGAAATTTAACTCTCGGTAGGAATTTTTTGGTCAAGCTATCGTCAATGTACGAATTTTAACTCTCGGTGGGCACTTTTTCTTCAAACTACTATCAATACTCAAATTTTAAATATTGTTTGAAATCTTTATGTCAAACAATCGTCAATAATCGAATTTTAATACTAGGTTGGAATTTTTTTCTTCAGACTATCGCCTATATACGAAATTTAACTCACGGTGGGAATTTTTTGGTCAACCTATCGTCAATGTACGAATTTTAACTCTCGGTGGGCACTTTTTTCTTCAAACTACTGTCAGTATTCAAATTTTAACTATTGTTTGGAATCTTTTTGTCAACAATCGTCAATACACGAATTTTAATACTAGGTTGGAATTTTTTTCTTCAAACTATCGCCTATATACGAAATTTAACTCTCGGTGGGAATTTTTTGGTCAACCTATCGTCAATGTACGAATTTTGACTCTCGGTGGGCACTTTTTCTCCAAACTACTATCAATACTCAAATTTTAAATATTGGTTGAAATCTTTATGTCAAACAATCGTCAATAATCGAATTTTAGTACTAGGTTGGAATTTTTTTCTTCAGACTATCGCCTATATACGAAATTTAACTCAGGGTGGGAATTTTTTGGTCAACCTATCGTCAATGTACGAATTTTAACTCTCGGTGGGCACTTTTTCTTCAAACTACTGTCAATATTCAAATTTTAACTATTGGTTGAAATCTTTATGCCAAACAATCGTCAATAAACGAATTTTAATTCTAGGTTGTATTTTTTTTCTTCAAACTATCGCCTATATACGAAATTTAACTCTCGGTGGGAATTTTTTGGTCAACCTATCGTCAATGTACGAATTTTGACTCTCGGTGGGCACTTTTTTCTTCAATCCACTGTAAATATTCAGATTTTAGCTATTGGTTGAAATCTTTATGTCAAACAATCGTCAATAATCGAATTTTAATACTAGGTTGGAATTTTTTTCTTCAGACTATCGCCTATATACGAAATTTAACTCACGGTGGGAATTTTTTGGTCAACCTATCGTCAATGTACGAATTTTAACTCTCGGTGGGCACTTTTTTCTTCAAACTACTGTCAATATTCAAATTTTAACTATTGGTTGGAATCTTTTTGTCATACAATCGTCAATAATCGAATTTTAATACTAGGTTGGAATTTTTTTCCTCAAACTATCGCCTATATACGAAATTTAACTCTCGGTGGGAATTTTTTGGTCAACCTATCGTCAATGTACGAATTTTGACTCTCGGTGGGCACTTTTTCTTCAAACTACTATCAATACTCAAATTTTAAATATTGGTTGAAATCTTTATGTCAAACAATCGTCAATAATCGAATTTTAATACTAGGTTGGAATTTTTTTCTTCAGACTATCGCCTATATACGAAATTTAACTCACGGTGGGAATTTTTTGGTCAACCTATCGTCAATGTACGAATTTTAACTCTCGGTGGGCACTTTTTTCTTCAAACTACTGTCAATATTCAAATTTTAACTATTGGTTGGAATCTTTTTGTCATACAATCGTCAATAATCGAATTTTAATACTAGGTTGGAATTTTTTTCCTCAAACTATCGCCTATATACGAAATTTAACTCTCGGTGGGAATTTTTTGGTCAACCTATCGTCAATGTACGAATTTTGACTCTCGGTGGGCACTTTTTCTTCAAACTACTATCAATACTCAAATTTTAAATATTGGTTGAAATCTTTATGTCAAACAATCGTCAATAATCGAATTTTAATACTAGGTTGGAATTTTTTTCTTCAGACTATCGCCTATATACGAAATTTAACTCAGGGTGGGAATTTTTGGTCAACCTATCGTCAATGTACGAATTTTAACTCTCGGTGGGCACTTTTTCTTCAAACTACTGTCAATATTCAAATTTTAACTATTGGTTGAAATCTTTATGCCAAACAATCGTCAATAAACGAATTTTAATTCTAGGTTGGATTTTTTTCTTCAAACTATCGCCTATATACGAAATTTAACTCTCGGTGGGAATTTTTTGGTCAACCTATCGTCAATGTACGAATTTTGACTCTCGGTGGGCACTTTTTTCTTCAATCCACTGTCAATATTCAGATTTTAGCTATTGGTTGAAATCTTTATGTCAAACAATCGTCAATAATCGAATTTTAATACTAGGTTGGAATTTTTTTCTTCAGACTATCGCCTATATACGAAATTTAACTCACGGTGGGAATTTTTTGGTCAACCTATCGTCAATGTACGAATTTTAACTCTCGGTGGGCACTTTTTTCTTCAAACTACTGTCAATATTCAAATTTTAACTATTGGTTGGAATCTTTTTGTCAAACAATCGTCAATACACGAATTTTAATACTAGGTTGGAATTTTTTTCTTCAACCTATTGTCAATATTCAAATTTTAAACATTAGTTGAAATCTTTATGTCAAACAATCGTCAATACACGAATTTTAATACTAGGTTGGAATTTTTTTCTTCAGACTATCGCCTATATACGAAATTTAACTCAGGGTGGGAATTTTTTGGTCAACCTATCGTCAATGTACGAATTTTAACTCTCGGTGGGCACTTTTTCTTCAAACTACTGTCAATATTCAAATTTTAACTATTGGTTGAAATCTTTATGCCAAACAATCGTCAATAAACGAATTTTAATTCTAGGTTGGATTTTTTTTCTTCAAACTATCGCCTATATACGAAATTTAACTCTCGGGAGGAATTTTTTGGTCAAACTATCGTCAATGTACGAATTTTGACTCTCGGTGGGCACTTTTTTCTTCAATCCACTGTCAATATTCAGATTTTAGCTATTGGTTGAAATCTTTATGTCAAACAATCGTCAATAATCGAATTTTAATACTAGGTTGGAATTTTTTTCTTCAGACTATCGCCTATATACGAAATTTAACTCACGGTGGGAATTTTTTGGTCAACCTATCGTCAATGTACGAATTTTAACTCTCGGTGGGCACTTTTTTCTTCAAACTACTGTCAATATTCAAATTTTAACTATTGGTTGGAATCTTTTTGTCATACAATCGTCAATAATCGAATTTTAATACTAGGTTGGAATTTTTTTCTTCAAACTATCGCCTATATACGAAATTTAACTCTCGGGAGGAATTTTTTGGGCAAGCTACCGTCAATGTACGAATTTTAACTCTCGGTGGGCACTTTTTCTTCAAACTACTATCAATACTCAAATTTTAACTATTGGTTGAAATCTTTATGTCAAACAATCGTCAATAATCGAATTTTAATACTAGGTTGGAATTTTTTTCTTCAAACTATCGCCTATATACGACATTTAACTCACGGTGGGAATTCTTTGGTCAACCTATCGTCAATGTACGAATTTTAACTCTCGGTGGGCACTTTTTCTTCAAACTACTGTCAATATTCAAATTTTAACTATTGGTTGAAATCTTTATGCCAAACAATCGTCAATAAACGAATTTTAATTCTAGGTTGGATTTTTTTTCTTCGAACTATCGCCTATATACGAAATTTAACTCTCGGGAGGAATTTTTTGGTCAAGCTACCGTCAATGTACGAATTTTAACTCTCGGTGGGCACTTTTTCTTCAAACTACTATCAATACTCAAATTTTAAATATTGGTTGAAATCTTTATGTCAAACAATCGTCAATAATCGAATTTTAATACTAGGTTGGAATTTTTTTCTTCAGACTATCGCCTATATACGAAATTTAACTCACGGTGGGAATTTTTTGGTCAACCTATCGTCAATGTACGAATTTTAACTCTCGGTGGGCACTTTTTTCTTCAAACTACTGTCAATATTCAAATTTTAACTATTGGTTGGAATCTTTTTGTCATACAATCGTCAATAATCGAATTTTAATACTAGGTTGGAATTTTTTTCCTCAAACTATCGCCTATATACGAAATTTAACTCTCGGTGGGAATTTTTTGGTCAACCTATCGTCAATGTACGAATTTTGACTCTCGGTGGGCACTTTTTCTTCAAACTACTATCAATACTCAAATTTTAAATATTGGTTGAAATCTTTATGTCAAACAATCGTCAATAATCGAATTTTAATACTAGGTTGGAATTTTTTTCTTCAGACTATCGCCTATATACGAAATTTAACTCAGGGTGGGAATTTTTGGTCAACCTATCGTCAATGTACGAATTTTAACTCTCGGTGGGCACTTTTTCTTCAAACTACTGTCAATATTCAAATTTTAACTATTGGTTGAAATCTTTATGCCAAACAATCGTCAATAAACGAATTTTAATTCTAGGTTGGATTTTTTTCTTCAAACTATCGCCTATATACGAAATTTAACTCTCGGTGGGAATTTTTTGGTCAACCTATCGTCAATGTACGAATTTTGACTCTCGGTGGGCACTTTTTTCTTCAATCCACTGTCAATATTCAGATTTTAGCTATTGGTTGAAATCTTTATGTCAAACAATCGTCAATAATCGAATTTTAATACTAGGTTGGAATTTTTTTCTTCAGACTATCGCCTATATACGAAATTTAACTCACGGTGGGAATTTTTTGGTCAACCTATCGTCAATGTACGAATTTTAACTCTCGGTGGGCACTTTTTTCTTCAAACTACTGTCAATATTCAAATTTTAACTATTGTTTGGAATCTTTTTGTCAACAATCGTCAATACACGAATTTTAATACTAGGTTGGAATTTTTTTCTTCAAACTATCGCCTATATACGAAATTTAACTCTCGGTGGGAATTTTTTGGTCAACCTATCGTCAATGTACGAATTTTGACTCTCGGTGGGCACTTTTTCTCCAAACTACTATCAATACTCAAATTTTAAATATTGGTTGAAATCTTTATGTCAAACAATCGTCAATAATCGAATTTTAGTACTAGGTTGGAATTTTTTTCTTCAGACTATCGCCTATATACGAAATTTAACTCAGGGTGGGAATTTTTTGGTCAACCTATCGTCAATGTACGAATTTTAACTCTCGGTGGGCACTTTTTCTTCAAACTACTGTCAATATTCAAATTTTAACTATTGGTTGAAATCTTTATGCCAAACAATCGTCAATAAACGAATTTTAATTCTAGGTTGTATTTTTTTTCTTCAAACTATCGCCTATATACGAAATTTAACTCTCGGTGGGAATTTTTTGGTCAACCTATCGTCAATGTACGAATTTTGACTCTCGGTGGGCACTTTTTTCTTCAATCCACTGTAAATATTCAGATTTTAGCTATTGGTTGAAATCTTTATGTCAAACAATCGTCAATAATCGAATTTTAATACTAGGTTGGAATTTTTTTCTTCAGACTATCGCCTATATACGAAATTTAACTCACGGTGGGAATTTTTTGGTCAACCTATCGTCAATGTACGAATTTTAACTCTCGGTGGGCACTTTTTTCTTCAAACTACT
This sequence comes from Xylocopa sonorina, assembly GCF_050948175.1. Classification (NCBI taxonomy): domain Eukaryota; kingdom Metazoa; phylum Arthropoda; class Insecta; order Hymenoptera; family Apidae; genus Xylocopa; species Xylocopa sonorina. The sequence goes on from NW_027490235.1 coordinate 652,285, forward strand.
GTCAATATTCAAATTTTAACTATTGGTTGGAATCTTTTTGTCATACAATCGTCAATAATCGAATTTTAATACTAGGTTGGAATTTTTTTCCTCAAACTATCGCCTATATACGAAATTTAACTCTCGGTGGGAATTTTTTGGTCAACCTATCGTCAATGTACGAATTTTGACTCTCGGTGGGCACTTTTTCTTCAAACTACTATCAATACTCAAATTTTAAATATTGGTTGAAATCTTTATGTCAAACAATCGTCAATAATCGAATTTTAATACTAGGTTGGAATTTTTTTCTTCAGACTATCGCCTATATACGAAATTTAACTCAGGGTGGGAATTTTTGGTCAACCTATCGTCAATGTACGAATTTTAACTCTCGGTGGGCACTTTTTCTTCAAACTACTGTCAATATTCAAATTTTAACTATTGGTTGAAATCTTTATGCCAAACAATCGTCAATAAACGAATTTTAATTCTAGGTTGGATTTTTTTCTTCAAACTATCGCCTATATACGAAATTTAACTCTCGGTGGGAATTTTTTGGTCAACCTATCGTCAATGTACGAATTTTGACTCTCGGTGGGCACTTTTTTCTTCAATCCACTGTCAATATTCAGATTTTAGCTATTGGTTGAAATCTTTATGTCAAACAATCGTCAATAATCGAATTTTAATACTAGGTTGGAATTTTTTTCTTCAGACTATCGCCTATATACGAAATTTAACTCACGGTGGGAATTTTTTGGTCAACCTATCGTCAATGTACGAATTTTAACTCTCGGTGGGCACTTTTTTCTTCAAACTACTGTCAATATTCAAATTTTAACTATTGGTTGGAATCTTTTTGTCAAACAATCGTCAATACACGAATTTTAATACTAGGTTGGAATTTTTTTCTTCAACCTATTGTCAATATTCAAATTTTAAACATTAGTTGAAATCTTTATGTCAAACAATCGTCAATACACGAATTTTAATACTAGGTTGGAATTTTTTTCTTCAGACTATCGCCTATATACGAAATTTAACTCAGGGTGGGAATTTTTTGGTCAACCTATCGTCAATGTACGAATTTTAACTCTCGGTGGGCACTTTTTCTTCAAACTACTGTCAATATTCAAATTTTAACTATTGGTTGAAATCTTTATGCCAAACAATCGTCAATAAACGAATTTTAATTCTAGGTTGGATTTTTTTTCTTCAAACTATCGCCTATATACGAAATTTAACTCTCGGGAGGAATTTTTTGGTCAAACTATCGTCAATGTACGAATTTTGACTCTCGGTGGGCACTTTTTTCTTCAATCCACTGTAAATATTCAGATTTTAGCTATTGGTTGAAATCTTTATGTCAAACAATCGTCAATAATCGAATTTTAATACTAGGTTGGAATTTTTTTCTTCAGACTATCGCCTATATACGAAATTTAACTCACGGTGGGAATTTTTTGGTCAACCTATCGTCAATGTACGAATTTTAACTCTCGGTGGGCACTTTTTTCTTCAAACTACTGTCAATATTCAAATTTTAACTATTGGTTGGAATCTTTTTGTCATACAATCGTCAATAATCGAATTTTAATACTAGGTTGGAATTTTTTTCCTCAAACTATCGCCTATATACGAAATTTAACTCTCGGTGGGAATTTTTTGGTCAACCTATCGTCAATGTACGAATTTTGACTCTCGGTGGGCACTTTTTCTTCAAACTACTATCAATACTCAAATTTTAAATATTGGTTGAAATCTTTATGTCAAACAATCGTCAATAATCGAATTTTAATACTAGGTTGGAATTTTTTTCTTCAGACTATCGCCTATATACGAAATTTAACTCACGGTGGGAATTTTTTGGTCAACCTATCGTCAATGTACGAATTTTAACTCTCGGTGGGCACTTTTTTCTTCAAACTACTGTCAATATTCAAATTTTAACTATTGGTTGGAATCTTTTTGTCATACAATCGTCAATAATCGAATTTTAATACTAGGTTGGAATTTTTTTCCTCAAACTATCGCCTATATACGAAATTTAACTCTCGGTGGGAATTTTTTGGTCAACCTATCGTCAATGTACGAATTTTGACTCTCGGTGGGCACTTTTTCTTCAAACTACTATCAATACTCAAATTTTAAATATTGGTTGAAATCTTTATGTCAAACAATCGTCAATAATCGAATTTTAATACTAGGTTGGAATTTTTTTCTTCAGACTATCGCCTATATACGAAATTTAACTCAGGGTGGGAATTTTTGGTCAACCTATCGTCAATGTACGAATTTTAACTCTCGGTGGGCACTTTTTCTTCAAACTACTGTCAATATTCAAATTTTAACTATTGGTTGAAATCTTTATGCCAAACAATCGTCAATAAACGAATTTTAATTCTAGGTTGGATTTTTTTCTTCAAACTATCGCCTATATACGAAATTTAACTCTCGGTGGGAATTTTTTGGTCAACCTATCGTCAATGTACGAATTTTGACTCTCGGTGGGCACTTTTTTCTTCAATCCACTGTCAATATTCAGATTTTAGCTATTGGTTGAAATCTTTATGTCAAACAATCGTCAATAATCGAATTTTAATACTAGGTTGGAATTTTTTTCTTCAGACTATCGCCTATATACGAAATTTAACTCACGGTGGGAATTTTTTGGTCAACCTATCGTCAATGTACGAATTTTAACTCTCGGTGGGCACTTTTTTCTTCAAACTACTGTCAATATTCAAATTTTAACTATTGGTTGGAATCTTTTTGTCAAACAATCGTCAATACACGAATTTTAATACTAGGTTGGAATTTTTTTCTTCAACCTATTGTCAATATTCAAATTTTAAACATTAGTTGAAATCTTTATGTCAAACAATCGTCAATACACGAATTTTAATACTAGGTTGGAATTTTTTTCTTCAAACTATCGCCTATATACGAAATTTAACTCTCGGTAGGAATTTTTTGGTCAAGCTATCGTCAATGTACGAATTTTAACTCTCGGTGGGCACTTTTTCTTCAAACTACTATCAATACTCAAATTTTAAATATTGTTTGAAATCTTTATGTCAAACAATCGTCAATAATCGAATTTTAATACTAGGTTGGAATTTTTTTCTTCAGACTATCGCCTATATACGAAATTTAACTCAGGGTGGGAATTTTTTGGTCAACCTATCGTCAATGTACGAATTTTAACTCTCGGTGGGCACTTTTTCTTCAAACTACTGTCAATATTCAAATTTTAACTATTGGTTGAAATCTTTATGCCAAACAATCGTCAATAAACGAATTTTAATTCTAGGTTGGATTTTTTTTCTTCAAACTATAGCCTATATACGAAATTTAACTCTCGGTGGGAATTTTTTGGTCAACCTATCGTCAATGTACGAATTTTGACTCTCGGTGGGCACTTTTTTCTTCAATCCACTGTCAATATTCAGATTTTAGCTATTGGTTGAAATCTTTATGTCAAACAATCGTCAATAATCGAATTTTAATACTAGGTTGGAATTTTTTTCTTCAGACTATCGCCTATATACGAAATTTAACTCACGGTGGGAATTTTTTGGTCAACCTATCGTCAATGTACGAATTTTAACTCTCGGTGGGCACTTTTTTCTTCAAACTACTGTCAGTATTCAAATTTTAACTATTGTTTGGAATCTTTTTGTCAACAATCGTCAATACACGAATTTTAATACTAGGTTGGAATTTTTCTCTTCAAACTATCGCCTACATACGAAATTTAACTCTCGGTAGGAATTTTTTGGTCAAGCTATCGTCAATGTACGAATTTTAACTCTCGGTGGGCACTTTTTCTTCAAACTACTATCAATACTCAAATTTTAAATATTGGTTGAAATCTTTATGTCAAACAATCGTCAATAATCGAATTTTAATACTAGGTTGGAATTTTTTTCTTCAGACTATCGCCTATATACGAAATTTAACTCAGGGTGGGAATTTTTTGGTCAACCTATCGTCAATGTACGAATTTTAACTCTCGGTGGGCACTTTTTCTTCAAACTACTGTCAATATTCAAATTTTAACTATTGGTTGAAATCTTTATGCCAAACAATCGTCAATAAACGAATTTTAATTCTAGGTTGGATTTTTTTTCTTCAAACTATCGCCTATATACGAAATTTAACTCTCGGTGGGAATTTTTTGGTCAACCTATCGTCAATGTACGAATTTTGACTCTCGGTGGGCACTTTTTTCTTCAATCCACTGTCAATATTCAGATTTTAGCTCTTGGTTGAAATCTTTATGTCAAACAATCGTCAATAATCGAATTTTAATACTAGGTTGGAATTTTTTTCTTCAGACTATCGCCTATATAAGAAATTTAACTCACGGTGGGAATTTTTTGGTCAACCTATCGTCAATGTACGAATTTTAACTCTCGGTGGGCACTTTTTTCTTCAAACTACTGTCAATATTCAAATTTTAACTATTGTTTGGAATCTTTTTGTCAACAATCGTCAATACACGAATTTTAATACTAGGTTGGAATTTTTTTCTTCAAACTATCGCCTATATACGAAATTTAACTCTCGGTAGGAATTTTTTGGTCAAGCTATCGTCAATGTACGAATTTTAACTCTCGGTGGGCACTTTTTCTTCAAACTACTATCAATACTCAAATTTTAAATATTGGTTGAAATCTTTATGTCAAACAATCGTCAATAATCGAATTTTAATACTAGGTTGGAATTTTTTTCTTCAGACTATCGCCTATATACGAAATTTAACTCAGGGTGGGAATTTTTTGGTCAACCTATCGTCAATGTACGAATTTTAACTCTCGGTGGGCACTTTTTCTTCAAACTACTGTCAATATTCAAATTTTAACTATTGGTTGAAATCTTTATGCCAAACAATCGTCAATAAACGAATTTTAATTCTAGGTTGGATTTTTTTTCTTCAAACTATCGCCTATATACGAAATTTAACTCTCGGTGGGAATTTTTTGGTCAACCTATCGTCAATGTACGAATTTTGACTCTCGGTGGGCACTTTTTTCTTCAATCTACTGTCAATATTCAGATTTTAGCTATTGGTTGAAATCTTTATGTCAAACAATCGTCAACAAACGAATTTTAATACTAGGTTGGAATTTTTTTCTTCAAACTACTGTCAATATTGAAATTTTAACTATTGTTTGGAATCTTTTTGTCAAACAATCGTCAATACACGAATTTTTTTTACTAGGTTGGAATTTTTATCTTCAACCTATCGCCTATATACGAAATTTATCTCTCGGTAGGAATTTTTTGGTCAAACTATCGTCAATGTACGAATTTTAACTCACGGTGGACACTTTTTCTTCAAACTACTATCAATACTCAAATTTTAATTATTGTTTGGAATCTTTTTGTCAACAATCGTCAATACACGAATTTTAATACTAGGTTGGAATTTTTTTCTTCAAACTATCGCCTATATACGAAATTTAACTCTCGGTAGGAATTTTTTGGTCAAGCTATCGTCAATGTATGAATTTTAACTCTCGGTGTTCACTTTTTCTTCAAACTACTATCAATACTCAAATTTTAAATATTGGTTGAAATCTTTATGTCAAACAATCGTCAATAATCGAATTTTAATACTAGGTTGGAATTTTTTTCTTCAGACTATCGCCTATATACGAAATTTAACTCAGGGTGGGAATTTTTTGGTCAACCTATCGTCAATGTACGAATTTTAACTCTCGGTGGGCACTTTTTCTTCAAACTACTGTCAATATTCAAATTTTAACTATTGGTTGAAATTTTTATGCCAAACAATCGTCAATAAACGAATTTTAATTCTAGGTTGGATTTTTTTTCTTCAAACTATCGCCTATATACGAAATTTAACTCTCGGTGGGAATTTTTTGGTCAACCTATCGTCAATGTACGAATTTTGACTCTCGGTGGGCACTTTCTTCTTCAATCAACTGTCAATATTCAGATTTTAGCTATTGGTTGAAATCTTTATGTCAAACAATCGTCAATAATCGAATTTTAATACTAGGTTGGAATTTTTTTCTTCAGACTATCGCCTATATACGAAATTTAACTCAGGGTGGGAATTTTTTGGTCAACCTATCGTCAATGTACGAATTTTAACTCTCGGTGGGCACTTTTTCTTCAAACTACTGTCAATATTCAAATTTTAACTATTGGTTGAAATCTTTATGCCAAACAATCGTCAATAAACGAATTTTAATTCTAGGTTGGATTTATTTTCTTCAAACTATCGCCTATATACGAAATTTAACTCTCGGGAGGAATTTTTTGGTCAAGTTACCGTCAATGTACGAATTTTAACTCTCGGTGGGCACTTTTTCTTCAAACTACTGTCAATATTCAAATTTTAACTATTGGTTGAAATCTTTATGCCAAACAATCGTCAATAAACGAATTTTAATTCTAGGTTGGATTTTTTTTCTTCAAACTATCGCCTATATACGAAATTTAACTCTCGGTGGGAATTTTTTGGTCAACCTATCGTCAATGTAAGAATTTTGACTCTCGGTGGGCACTTTTTTCTTCAATCTACTGTCAATATTCAGATTTTAGCTATTGGTTGAAATCTTTATGTCAAACAATCGTCAACAAACGAATTTTAATACTAGGTTGGAATTTTTTTCTTCAAACTACTGTCAATATTGAAATTTTAACTATTGTTTGGAATCTTTTTGTCAAACAATCGTCAATACACGAATTTTTTTTACTAGGTTGGAATTTTTATCTTCAACCTATCGCCTATATACGAAATTTATCTCTCGGTAGGAATTTTTTGGTCAAACTATCGTCAATGTACGAATTTTAACTCACGGTGGACACTTTTTCTTCAAACTACTATCAATACTCAAATTTTAATTATTGTTTGGAATCTTTTTGTCAACAATCGTCAATACACGAATTTTAATACTAGGTTGGAATTTTTTTCTTCAAACTATCGCCTATATACGAAATTTAACTCTCGGTAGGAATTTTTTGGTCAAGCTATCGTCAATGTATGAATTTTAACTCTCGGTGTTCACTTTTTCTTCAAACTACTATCAATACTCAAATTTTAAATATTGGTTGAAATCTTTATGTCAAACAATCGTCAATAATCGAATTTTAATACTAGGTTGGAATTTTTTTCTTCAGACTATCGCCTATATACGAAATTTAACTCAGGGTGGGAATTTTTTGGTCAACCTATCGTCAATGTACGAATTTTAACTCTCGGTGGGCACTTTTTCTTCAAACTACTGTCAATATTCAAATTTTAACTATTGGTTGAAATCTTTATGCCAAACAATCGTCAATAAACGAATTTTAATTCTAGGTTGGATTTATTTTCTTCAAACTATCGCCTATATACGAAATTTAACTCTCGGGAGGAATTTTTTGGTCAAGTTACCGTCAATGTACGAATTTTAACTCTCGGTGGGCACTTTTTCTTCAAACTACTGTCAATATTCAAATTTTAACTATTGGTTGAAATCTTTATGCCAAACAATCGTCAATAAACGAATTTTAATTCTAGGTTGGATTTTTTTTCTTCAAACTATCGCCTATATACGAAATTTAACTCTCGGTGGGAATTTTTTGGTCAACCTATCGTCAATGTACGAATTTTGACTCTCGGTGGGCACTTTTTTCTTCAATCTACTGTCAATATTCAGATTTTAGCTATTGGTTGAAATCTTTATGTCAAACAATCGTCAACAAACGAATTTTAATACTAGGTTGGAATTTTTTTCTTCAAACTACTGTCAATATTGAAATTTTAACTATTGTTTGGAATCTTTTTGTCAAACAATCGTCAATACACGAATTTTTTTTACTAGGTTGGAATTTTTATCTTCAACCTATCGCCTATATACGAAATTTATCTCTCGGTAGGAATTTTTTGGTCAAACTATCGTCAATGTACGAATTTTAACTCACGGTGGACACTTTTTCTTCAAACTACTATCAATACTCAAATTTTAATTATTGTTTGGAATCTTTTTGTCAACAATCGTCAATACACGAATTTTAATACTAGGTTGGAATTTTTTTCTTCAAACTATCGCCTATATACGAAATTTAACTCTCGGTAGGAATTTTTTGGTCAAGCTATCGTCAATGTATGAATTTTAACTCTCGGTGTTCACTTTTTCTTCAAACTACTATCAATACTCAAATTTTAAATATTGGTTGAAATCTTTATGTCAAACAATCGTCAATAATCGAATTTTAATACTAGGTTGGAATTTTTTTCTTCAGACTATCGCCTATATACGAAATTTAACTCAGGGTGGGAATTTTTTGGTCAACCTATCGTCAATGTACGAATTTTAACTCTCGGTGGGCACTTTTTCTTCAAACTACTGTCAATATTCAAATTTTAACTATTGGTTGAAATTTTTATGCCAAACAATCGTCAATAAACGAATTTTAATTCTAGGTTGGATTTTTTTTCTTCAAACTATCGCCTATATACGAAATTTAACTCTCGGTGGGAATTTTTTGGTCAACCTATCGTCAATGTACGAATTTTGACTCTCGGTGGGCACTTTCTTCTTCAATCAACTGTCAATATTCAGATTTTAGCTATTGGTTGAAATCTTTATGTCAAACAATCGTCAATAATCGAATTTTAATACTAGGTTGGAATTTTTTTCTTCAGACTATCGCCTATATACGAAATTTAACTCAGGGTGGGAATTTTTTGGTCAACCTATCGTCAATGTACGAATTTTAACTCTCGGTGGGCACTTTTTCTTCAAACTACTGTCAATATTCAAATTTTAACTATTGGTTGAAATCTTTATGCCAAACAGTCGTCAATAAACGAATTTTAATTCTAGGTTGGATTTATTTTCTTCAAACTATCGCCTATATACGAAATTTAACTCTCGGGAGGAATTTTTTGGTCAAGTTACCGTCAATGTACGAATTTTAACTCTCGGTGGGCACTTTTTCTTCAAACTACTGTCAATATTCAAATTTTAACTATTGGTTGAAATCTTTATGCCAAACAATCGTCAATAAACGAATTTTAATTCTAGGTTGGATTTTTTTTCTTCAAACTATCGCCTATATACGAAATTTAACTCTCGGTGGGAATTTTTTGGTCAACCTATCGTCAATGTACGAATTTTGACTCTCGGTGGGCACTTTTTTCTTCAATCTACTGTCAATATTCAGATTTTAGCTATTGGTTGAAATCTTTATGTCAAACAATCGTCAACAAACGAATTTTAATACTAGGTTGGAATTTTTTTCTTCAAACTACTGTCAATATTGAAATTTTAACTATTGTTTGGAATCTTTTTGTCAAACAATCGTCAATACACGAATTTTTTTTACTAGGTTGGAATTTTTATCTTCAACCTATCGCCTATATACGAAATTTATCTCTCGGTAGGAATTTTTTGGTCAAACTATCGTCAATGTATGAATTTTAACTCTCGGTGTTCACTTTTTCTTCAAACTACTATCAATACTCAAATTTTAAATATTGGTTGAAATCTTTATGTCAAACAATCGTCAATAATCGAATTTTAATACTAGGTTGGAATTTTTTTCTTCAGACTATCGCCTATATACGAAATTTAACTCAGGGTGGGAATTTTTTGGTCAACCTATCGTCAATGTACGAATTTTAACTCTCGGTGGGCACTTTTTCTTCAAACTACTGTCAATATTCAAATTTTAACTATTGGTTGTAATCTTTATGCCAAACAATCGTCAATAAACGAATTTTAATTCTAGGTTGGATTTATTTTCTTCAAACTATCGCCTATATACGAAATTTAACTCTCGGGAGGAATTTTTTGGTCAAGTTACCGTCAATGTACGAATTTTAACTCTCGGTGGGCACTTTTTCTTCAAACTACTGTCAATATTCAAATTTTAACTATTGGTTGAAATCTTTATGCCAAACAATCGTCAATAAACGAATTTTAATTCTAGGTTGGATTTTTTTTCTTCAAACTATCGCCTATATACGAAATTTAACTCTCGGTGGGAATTTTTTGGTCAACCTATCGTCAATGTACGAATTTTGACTCTCGGTGGGCACTTTTTTCTTCAATCTACTGTCAATATTCAGATTTTAGCTATTGGTTGAAATCTTTATGCCAAACAATCGTCAATAAACGAATTTTAATTCTAGGTTGGATTTATTTTCTTCAAACTATCGCCTATATACGAAATTTAACTCTCGGGAGGAATTTTTTGGTCAAGTTACCGTCAATGTACGAATTTTAACTCTCGGTGGGCACTTTTTCTTCAAACTACTGTCAATATTCAAATTTTAACTATTGGTTGAAATCTTTATGCCAAACAATCGTCAATAAACGAATTTTAATTCTAGGTTGGATTTTTTTTCTTCAAACTATCGCCTATATACGAAATTTAACTCTCGGTGGGAATTTTTTGGTCAACCTATCGTCAATGTACGAATTTTGACTCTCGGTGGGCACTTTTTTCTTCAATCTACTGTCAATATTCAGATTTTAGCTATTGGTTGAAATCTTTATGTCAAACAATCGTCAACAAACGAATTTTAATACTAGGTTGGAATTTTTTTCTTCAAACTACTGTCAATATTGAAATTTTAACTATTGTTTGGAATCTTTTTGTCAAACATTCGTCAATACACGAATTTTTTTTACTAGGTTGGAATTTTTATCTTCAACCTATCGCCTATATACGAAATTTATCTCTCGGTAGGAATTTTTTGGTCAAACTATCGTCAATGTACGAATTTTAACTCACGGTGGACACTTTTTCTTCAAACTACTATCAATACTCAAATTTTAATTATTGTTTGGAATCTTTTTGTCAACAATCGTCAATACACGAATTTTAATACTAGGTTGGAATTTTTTTCTTCAAACTATCGCCTATATACGAAATTTAACTCTCGGTAGGAATTTTTTGGTCAAGCTATCGTCAATGTATGAATTTTAACTCTCGGTGTTCACTTTTTCTTCAAACTACTATCAATACTCAAATTTTAAATATTGGTTGAAATCTTTATGTCAAACAATCGTCAATAATCGAATTTTAATACTAGGTTGGAATTTTTTTCTTCAGACTATCGCCTATATACGAAATTTAACTCAGGGTGGGAATTTTTTGGTCAACCTATCGTCAATGTACGAATTTTAACTCTCGGTGGTCACTTTTTCTTCAAACTACTGTCAATATTCAAATTTTAACTATTGGTTGAAATTTTTATGCCAAACAATCGTCAATAAACGAATTTTAATTCTAGGTTGGATTTTTTTTCTTCAAACTATCGCCTATATACGAAATTTAACTCTCGGTGGGAATTTTTTGGTCAACCTATCGTCAATGTACGAATTTTGACTCTCGGTGGGCACTTTCTTCTTCAATCAACTGTCAATATTCAGATTTTAGCTATTGGTTGAAATCTTTATGTCAAACAATCGTCAATAATCGAATTTTAATACTAGGTTGGAATTTTTTTCTTCAGACTATCGCCTATATACGAAATTTAACTCAGGGTGGGAATTTTTTGGTCAACCTATCGTCAATGTACGAATTTTAACTCTCGGTGGGCACTTTTTCTTCAAACTACTGTCAATATTCAAATTTTAACTATTGGTTGAAATCTTTATGCCAAACAATCGTCAATAAACGAATTTTAATTCTAGGTTGGATTTATTTTCTTCAAACTATCGCCTATATACGAAATTTAACTCTCGGGAGGAATTTTTTGGTCAAGTTACCGTCAATGTACGAATTTTAACTCTCGGTGGGCACTTTTTCTTCAAACTACTGTCAATATTCAAATTTTAACTATTGGTTGAAATCTTTATGCCAAACAATCGTCAATAAACGAATTTTAATTCTAGGTTGGATTTTTTTTCTTCAAACTATCGCCTATATACGAAATTTAACTCTCGGTGGGAATTTTTTGGTCAACCTATCGTCAATGTACGAATTTTGACTCTCGGTGGGCACTTTTTTCTTCAATCTACTGTCAATATTCAGATTTTAGCTATTGGTTGAAATCTTTATGTCAAACAATCGTCAACAAACGAATTTTAATACTAGGTTGGAATTTTTTTCTTCAAACTACTGTCAATATTGAAATTTTAACTATTGTTTGGAATCTTTTTGTCAAACAATCGTCAATACACGAATTTTTTTTACTAGGTTGGAATTTTTATCTTCAACCTATCGCCTATATACGAAATTTATCTCTCGGTAGGAATTTTTTGGTCAAACTATCGTCAATGTACGAATTTTAACTCACGGTGGACACTTTTTCTTCAAACTACTATCAATACTCAAATTTTAATTATTGTTTGGAATCTTTTTGTCAACAATCGTCAATACACGAATTTTAATACTAGGTTGGAATTTTTTTCTTCAAACTATCGCCTATATACGAAATTTAACTCTCGGTAGGAATTTTTTGGTCAAGCTATCGTCAATGTATGAATTTTAACTCTCGGTGTTCACTTTTTCTTCAAACTACTATCAATACTCAAATTTTAAATATTGGTTGAAATCTTTATGTCAAACAATCGTCAATAATCGAATTTTAATACTAGGTTGGAATTTTTTTCTTCAGACTATCGCCTATATACGAAATTTAACTCACGGTGGGAATTCTTTGGTCAACCTATCGTCAATGTACGAATTTTAACTCTCGGTGGGCACTTTTTCTTCAAACTACTGTCAATATTCAAATTTTAACTATTGGTTGAAATCTTTATGCCAAACAATCGTCAATAAACGAATTTTAATTCTAGGTTGGATTTTTTTTCTTCAAACTATCGCCTATATACGAAATTTAACTCTCGGTAGGAATTTTTTGGTCAAACTATCGTCAATGTACGAATTTTAACTCACGGTGGGCACTTTTTCTTCAAACTACTATCAATACTCAAATTTTAACTATTGTTTGGAATCTTTTTGTCAACAATCGTCAATACACGAATTTTAATACTAGGTTGGAATTTTTTTCTTCAAACTATCGCCTATATACGAAATTTAACTCTCGGGAGGAATTTTTTGGTCAAGCTACCGTCAATGTACGAATTTTAACTCTCGGTGGGCACTTTTTCTTCAAACTACTATCAATACTCAAATTTTAACTATTGGTTGAAATCTTTATGTCGAACAATCGTCAATAATCGAATTTTAATACTATGTTGGAATTTTTTTCTTCAAACTATCGCCTATATACGAAATTTAACTCACGGTGGGAATTTTTTGGTCAACCTATCGTCAATGTACGAATTTTAACTCTCGGTGAGCACTTTTTTCTTCAAACTACTGTCAATATTCAAATTTTAACTATTGGTTGGAATCTTTTTGTCAAACAATCGTCAATACACGAATTTTAATACTAGGTTGGAATTTTTTTCTTCAACCTATTGTCAATATTCAAATTTTAAACACTGGTTGAAATCTTTATGTCAAACAATCGTCAATACACGAATTTTAATACTAGGTTGGAATTTTTTTCTTCAAACTATTGCCTATATACGAAATTTAACTCTCGGTGGGAATTTTTTGGTCAACCTATCGTCAATGTACGAATTTTAGCTCTCGGTGGGCACTTTTTCTTCAAACTACTGTCAATATTCAAATTTTAACTATTGGTTCGAATCTTTTAGTCAAACAATCGTCAATACACCAATTTTAATACTAGGTTGGAATTATTTTCTTCAAACTATCGCCTATATACGAAATTTAACTCTCGGTGGGAATTTTTTGGTCAACCTATCGTCAATGTACGAATTTTAATTCTCGGTGTTCACTTTTTCATCAAACTACTGTCAATAGTCAAATTTTAACTATCGGTTGAAATCTTTATGTCAAACAATCGTCAATAATCGAATTTTAATACTAGGTTGGAATTTTTTTCTTCAAACTATCGCCTATATACGAAATTTAACTCTCGGGAGGAATTTTTTGGTCAAGCTGTCGTCAATGTACGAATTTTAACTCTCGGTGGGCACTTTTTCTTCAAACTACTATCAATACTCAAATTTTAAATATTGGTTGAAATCTTTATGTCAAACAATCGTCAATAATCGAATTTTAATACTAGGTTGGAATTTTTTTCTTCAGACTATCGCCTATATACGAAATTTAACTCAGGGTGGGAATTTTTTGGTCAACCTATCGTCAATGTACGAATTTTAACTCTCGGTGGGCACTTTTTCTTCAAACTACTGTCAATATTCAAATTTTAACTATTGGTTGAAATTTTTATGCCAAACAATCGTCAATAAACGAATTTTAATTCTAGGTTGGATTTTTTTTCTTCAAACTATCGCCTATATACGAAATTTAACTCTCGGTGGGAATTTTTTGGTCAACCTATCGTCAATGTACGAATTTTGACTCTCGGTGGGCACTTTCTTCTTCAATCAACTGTCAATATTCAGATTTTAGCTATTAGTTGAAATCTTTATGTCAAACAATCGTCAATAATCGAATTTTAATACTAGGTTGGAATTTTTTTCTTCAGACCATCGCCTATATACGAAATTTAACTCTCGGGAGGAATTTTTTGGTCAAGCTACCGTCAATGTACGAATTTTGACTCTCGGTGGGCACTTTTTCTTCAAACTACTATCAATACTCAAATTTTAACTATTGGTTGAAATCTTTATGCCAAACAATCGTCAATAATCGAATTTTAATACTAGGTTGGAATTTTTTTCTTCAAACTATCGCCTATATACGAAATTTAACTCACGGTGGGAATTCTTTGGTCAACCTATCGTCAATGTACGAATTTTAACTCTCGGTGGGCACTTTTTCTTCAAACTACTGTCAATATTCAAATTTTAACTATTGGTTGAAATCTTTATGCCAAACAATCGTCAATAAACGAATTTTAATTCTAGGTTGGATTTTTTTTCTTCAAACTATCGCCTATATACGAAATTTAACTCTCGGTAGGAATTTTTTGGTCAAACTATCGTCAATGTACGAATTTTAACTCACGGTGGGCACTTTTTCTTCAAACTACTATCAATACTCAAATTTTAACTATTGTTTGGAATCTTTTTGTCAACAATCGTCAATACACGAATTTTAATACTAGGTTGGAATTTTTTTCTTCAAACTATCGCCTATATACGAAATTTAACTCTCGGGAGGAATTTTTTGGTCAAGCTACCGTCAATGTACGAATTTTAACTCTCGGTGGGCACTTTTTCTTCAAACTACTATCAATACTCAAATTTTAACTATTGGTTGAAATCTTTATGTCGAACAATCGTCAATAATCGAATTTTAATACTATGTTGGAATTTTTTTCTTCAAACTATCGCCTATATACGAAATTTAACTCACGGTGGGAATTTTTTGGTCAACCTATCGTCAATGTACGAATTTTAACTCTCGGTGAGCACTTTTTTCTTCAAACTACTGTCAATATTCAAATTTTAACTATTGGTTGGAATCTTTTTGTCAAACAATCGTCAATACACGAATTTTAATACTAGGTTGGAATTTTTTTCTTCAACCTATTGTCAATATTCAAATTTTAAACACTGGTTGAAATCTTTATGTCAAACAATCGTCAATACACGAATTTTAATACTAGGTTGGAATTTTTTTCTTCAAACTATTGCCTATATACGAAATTTAACTCTCGGTGGGAATTTTTTGGTCAACCTATCGTCAATGTACGAATTTTAGCTCTCGGTGGGCACTTTTTCTTCAAACTACTGTCAATATTCAAATTTTAACTATTGGTTCGAATCTTTTAGTCAAACAATCGTCAATACACCAATTTTAATACTAGGTTGGAATTATTTTCTTCAAACTATCGCCTATATACGAAATTTAACTCTCGGTGGGAATTTTTTGGTCAACCTATCGTCAATGTACGAATTTTAATTCTCGGTGTTCACTTTTTCATCAAACTACTGTCAATAGTCAAATTTTAACTATCGGTTGAAATCTTTATGTCAAACAATCGTCAATAATCGAATTTTAATACTAGGTTGGAATTTTTTTCTTCAAACTATCGCCTATATACGAAATTTAACTCTCGGGAGGAATTTTTTGGTCAAGCTGTCGTCAATGTACGAATTTTAACTCTCGGTGGGCACTTTTTCTTCAAACTACTATCAATACTCAAATTTTAAATATTGGTTGAAATCTTTATGTCAAACAATCGTCAATAATCGAATTTTAATACTAGGTTGGAATTTTTTTCTTCAGACTATCGCCTATATACGAAATTTAACTCAGGGTGGGAATTTTTTGGTCAACCTATTGTCAATGTACGAATTTTAGCTCTCGGTGGGCACCTTTTTCTTCAAACTACTGTCAATATTCAAATTTTAACTATTGGTTGGAATCTTTTTGTCAAACAATCGTCAATACACGAATTTTAATACTTGGTTGGAATTTTTTTCTTCAAACTATTGTCAATATTCAAATTTTAAACATTGGTTGAAATCTTTATGTCAAACAATCGTCAATACACGAATTTTAATATTAGGTTGGAATTTTTTTCTTCAAACTATCGCCTATATACGAAATTTAACTCTCGGTGGGAATTTTTTGGTCAGCCTATCGTCAATGTACGAATTTTAACTCTCGGTGGGCACTTTTTCTTCAAACTACTGTCAATATTCAAATTTTAACTATTGGTTGGAATCTTTTTGTCAAACAATCGTCAATACACGAATTTTAATACTAGGTTGGAATTTTTTTCTTCAAACTATTGTCAATATTCAAATTTTAAACATTGGTTGAAATCTTTATGTCAAACAATCGTCAATACACGAATTTTAATACTAGGTTGGAATTTTTTTCTTCAAACTATCGCCTATATACGAAATTTAACTCTCGGTGGGAATTTTTTGGTCAACCTATCGTCAATGTACGAATTTTAACTCTCGGTGGGCACTTTTTCTTCAAACTACAGTCAATATTCAATTTTTAACTATTGGTTGAAATCTTTATGCCAAACAATCGTCAATAAACGAATTTTAATACTAGTTTGGAATTTTTTTCTTCAGACTATCGCCTATATACGAAATTTAACTCAGGGTGGGAATTTTTTGGTCAACCTATTGTCAATGTACGAATTTTAGCTCTCGGTGGGCACCTTTTTCTTCAAACTACTGTCAATATTCAAATTTTAACTATTGGTTGGAATCTTTTTGTCAAACAATCGTCAATACACGAATTTTAATACTAGGTTGGAATTTTTTTCTTCAAACTATTGTCAATATTCAAATTTTAAACATTGGTTGAAATCTTTATGTCAAACAATCGTCAATACACGAATTTTAATACTAGGTTGGAATTTTTTTCTTCAAACTATCGCCTATATACGAAATTTAACTCTCGGTGGGAATTTTTTGGTCAACCTATCGTCAATGTACGAATTTTAACTCTCGGTGGGCACTTTTTCTTCAAACTACTGTCAATATTCAATTTTTAACTATTGGTTGAAATCTTTATGCCAAACAATCGTCAATAAACGAATTTTAATACTAGGTTGGAATTTTTTTCTTCAAACTATCGCCTATATACAAAATTTAACTCTCGGTGGGAATTTTTTGGTCAACCTATGGTCAATGTACGAATTTTAAATCTCGGTGGGCACTTTTTCTTCAAACTACTATCAATAGTCAAATTTTAACTATCGGTTGAAATCTTTATGTCAAACAATCGTCAATAATCGAACTTTAATACTAGGTTGTAATTTTTTTCTTTAAACTATCGCCTATATACGAAATTTAACTCTCGGTGGGAATTTTTTGGTCAACCTATCGTCAATGTACGAATTTTAACTCTCGGTGGGCACTTTTTCTTCAAACTACTGTCAATACTCAAATTTTAACTATTGGTTGAAATCTTTATGTCAAACAATCGTCAATAATCGAACTTTAATACTAGGTTGGAATTTTTTTCTTCAAACTATCGCCTATATACGGAATTTAACTCACGGTGGTAATTTTTTGGTCAACCTATCGTCAATGTACGAATTTTAACCCTCGGTGGGCACTTTTTTCTTCAAACTGCTGTCAATATTCAAATTTTAACTACTGGTTGGAATCTTTTTGTCAAACAATCGTCAATACACGAATTTTAATACTAGGTTGGAATTTTTTTCTTCAAACTATTGTCAATATTCAAATTTTAAATATTGGTTGAAATCTTTATGTCAAACAATCGTCAATACACGAATATTAATACTAGGTTGGAATTTTTTTCTTCAAACTACCGTCAATGTACGAATTTTAATTCTCGGTGTTCACTTTTTCATCAAACTACTGTCAATAGTCAAATTTTAACTATCGGTTGAAATCTTTATGTCAAACAATCGTCAATAATCGAATTTTAATACTAGGTTGGAATTTTTTTCTTCAAACTATCGCCTATATACGAAATTTAACTCACGGTGGGAATTTTTTGGTCAACCTATCGTCAATGTACGAATTTTAAATCTCGGTGGGCACTTCTTTCTTCAAACTACTGTCAATATTCAAATTTTAACTATTGGTTGGAATCTTTTTGTCATACAATCGTCAATAATCGAATTTCAATACTAGGTTGGAATTTTTTTCTTCAAACTATCGCCTATATACGAAATTTAACTCTCGGGAGGAATTTTTTGGTCAAGCTACCGTCAATGTACGAATTTTAACTCTCGGTGGGCACTTTTTCTTCAAACTACTATCAATACTCAAATTTTAACTATTATTTGGAATCTTTTTGTCATACAATCGTCAATAATCGAATTTTAATACTAGGTTGGAATTTTTTTCTTCAAACTATCGCCTATATACGAAATTTAACTCTCGGTGGGAATTTTTTGGTCAACCTATCGTCAATGTACGAATTTTGACTCTCGGTGGGCACTTTTTTCTTCAATCCACTGTCAATATTCAGATTTTAGCTATTGGTTGAAATCTTTATGTCAAACAATCGTCAATAATCGAATTTTAATACTAGGTTGGAATTTTTTTCTTCAGACTATCGCCTATATACGAAATTTAACTCACGGTGGGAATTTTTTGGTCAACCTATCGTCAATGTACGAATTTTAACTCTCGGTGGGCACTTTTTTCTTCAAACTACTGTCAATATTCAAATTTTAACTATTGGTTGGAATCTTTTTGTCATACAATCGTCAATAATCGAATTTTAATACTAGGTTGGAATTTTTTTCTTCAAACTATCGCCTATATACGAAATTTAACTCTCGGGAGGAATTTTTTGGTCAAGCTACCGTCAATGTACGAATTTTAACTCTCGGTGGGCACTTTTTCTTCAAACTACTATCAATACTCAAATTTTAACTATTGGTTGAAATCTTTATGTCAAACAATCGTCAATAATCGAATTTTAATACTAGGTTGGAATTTTTTTCTTCAAACTATCGCCTATATACGAAATTTAACTCACGGTGGGAATTCTTTGGTCAACCTATCGTCAATGTACGAATTTTAGCTCTCGGTGGGCACTTTTTCTTCAAACTACTGTCAATATTCAAATTTTAACTATTGGTTCGAATCTTTTTGTCAAACAATCGTCAATACACGAATTTTAATACTAGGTTGGAATTATTTTCTTCAAACTATCGCCTATATACGAAATTTAACTCTCGGTGGGAATTTTTTGGTCAACCTATCGTCAATGTACGAATTTTAACTCTCGGTGGGCACTTTTTCTTCAAACTACTATCAATACTCAAATTTTAACTATTGGTTCGAATCTTTTTGTCAAACAATCGTCAATACACGAATTTTAATACTAGGTTGGAATTTTTTTCTTCAAACTATCGCCTATATACGAAATTTAACTCTCGGTGGGAATTTTTTGGTCAGCCTATCGTCAATGTACGAATTTTAACTCTCGGTGGGCACTTTTTCTTCAAACTACTGTCAATATTCAAATTTTAACTATTGGTTGGAATCTTTTTGTCAAACAATCGTCAATACACGAATTTTAATACTAGGTTGGAATTTTTTTCTTCAAACTATTGTCAATATTCAAATTTTAAACATTGGTTGAAATCTTTATGTCAAACAATCGTCAATACACGAATTTTAATACTAGGTTGGAATTTTTTTCTTCAAACTATCGCCTATATACGAAATTTAACTCTCGGTGGGAATTTTTTGGTCAACCTATCGTCAATGTACGAATTTTAATTCTCGGTGTTCACTTTTTCATCAAACTACTGTCAATAGTCAAATTTTAACTATCGGTTGAAATCTTTATGTCAAACAATCGTCAATAATCGAATTTTAATACTAGGTTGGAATTTTTTTCTTCAAACTATCGCCTATATACGAAATTTAACTCTCGGGAGGAATTTTTTGGTCAAGCTATCGTCAATGTACGAATTTTAACTCTCGGTGGGCACTTTTTCTTCAAACTACTATCAATACTCAAATTTTAAATATTGGTTGAAATCTTTATGTCAAACAATCGTCAATAATCGAATTTTAATACTAGGTTGGAATTTTTTTCTTCAGACTATCGCCTATATACGAAATTTAACTCAGGGTGGGAATTTTTTGGTCAACCTATTGTCAATGTACGAATTTTAGCTCTCGGTGGGCACCTTTTTCTTCAAACTACTGTCAATATTCAAATTTTAACTATTGGTTGGAATCTTTTTGTCAAACAATCGTCAATACACGAATTTTAATACTTGGTTGGAATTTTTTTCTTCAAACTATTGTCAATATTCAAATTTTAAACATTGGTTGAAATCTTTATGTCAAACAATCGTCAATACACGAATTTTAATACTAGGTTGGAATTTTTTTCTTCAAACTATCGCCTATATACGAAATTTAACTCTCGGTGGGAATTTTTTGGTCAGCCTATCGTCAATGTACGAATTTTAACTCTCGGTGGGCACTTTTTCTTCAAACTACTGTCAATATTCAAATTTTAACTATTGGTTGGAATCTTTTTGTCAAACAATCGTCAATACACGAATTTTAATACTAGGTTGGAATTTTTTTCTTCAAACTATTGTCAATATTCAAATTTTAAACATTGGTTGAAATCTTTATGTCAAACAATCGTCAATACACGAATTTTAATACTAGGTTGGAATTTTTTTCTTCAAACTATCGCCTATATACGAAATTTAACTCTCGGTGGGAATTTTTTGGTCAACCTATCGTCAATGTACGAATTTTAACTCTCGGTGGGCACTTTTTCTTCAAACTACAGTCAATATTCAATTTTTAACTATTGGTTGAAATCTTTATGCCAAACAATCGTCAATAAACGAATTTTAATACTAGTTTGGAATTTTTTTCTTCAGACTATCGCCTATATACGAAATTTAACTCAGGGTGGGAATTTTTTGGTCAACCTATTGTCAATGTACGAATTTTAGCTCTCGGTGGGCACCTTTTTCTTCAAACTACTGTCAATATTCAAATTTTAACTATTGGTTGGAATCTTTTTGTCAAACAATCGTCAATACACGAATTTTAATACTAGGTTGGAATTTTTTTCTTCAAACTATTGTCAATATTCAAATTTTAAACATTGGTTGAAATCTTTATGTCAAACAATCGTCAATACACGTATTTAATACTAGGTTGGAATTTTTTTCTTCAAACTATCGCCTATATACGAAATTTAACTCTCGGTGGGAATTTTTTGGTCAACCTATCGTCAATGTACGAATTTTAACTCTCGGTGGGCACTTTTTCTTCAAACTACTGTCAATATTCAATTTTTAACTATTGGTTGAAATCTTTATGCCAAACAATCGTCAATAAACGAATTTTAATACTAGGTTGGAATTTTTTTCTTCAAACTATCGCCTATATACAAAATTTAACTCTCGGTGGGAATTTTTTGGTCAACCTATGGTCAATGTACGAATTTTAAATCTCGGTGGGCACTTTTTCTTCAAACTACTATCAATAGTCAAATTTTAACTATCGGTTGAAATCTTTATGTCAAACAATCGTCAATAATCGAACTTTAATACTAGGTTGTAATTTTTTTCTTTAAACTATCGCCTATATACGAAATTTAACTCTCGGTGGGAATTTTTTGGTCAACCTATCGTCAATGTACGAATTTTAACTCTCGGTGGGCACTTTTTCTTCAAACTACTGTCAATACTCAAATTTTAACTATTGGTTGAAATCTTTATGTCAAACAATCGTCAATAATCGAACTTTAATACTAGGTTGGAATTTTTTCTTCAAACTATCGCCTATATACGGAATTTAACTCACGGTGGTAATTTTTTGGTCAACCTATCGTCAATGTACGAATTTTAACCCTCGGTGGGCACTTTTTTCTTCAAACTGCTGTCAATATTCGAATTTTAACTACTGGTTGGAATCTTTTTGTCAAACAATCGTCAATACACGAATTTTAATATTAGGTTGGAATTTTTTTCTTCAAACTATTGTCAATATTCAAATTTTAAATATTGGTTCAAATCTTTATGTCAAACAATCGTCAATTCACGAATTTTAATACTAGGTTGTAATTTTTTTCTTCAAACTATTGTCAGTATTCAAACTTTAAATATTGGTTCAAATCTTTATGTCAAACAATCGTCAATACACGAATTTTAATACTAGGTTGGAATTTTTTTCTTCAAACTATCGCCTATATACGAAATTTAACTCTCGGTGGGAATTTTTGTGTCAACCTATCGTCAATGTACGAATTTTAACTCTCGGTGGGCACTTTTTTCTTGAAACTACTGTCAATATTCAAATTTTAACTATTGATTGGAATCTTTTTGTCAAACAATCGTCAATACACGAATTTTAATACTAGGTTGGAATTTTTTTCTTCAAACTATTGTCAATATTCAAATTTTAAATATTGGTTGAAATCTTTATGTCAAACAATCGTCAATACACGAATATTAATACTAGGTTGGAATTTTTTTCTTCAAACTACCGTCAATGTACGAATTTTAATTCTCGGTGTTCACTTTTTCATCAAACTACTGTCAATAGTCAAATTTTAACTATCGGTTGAAATCTTTATGTCAAACAATCGTCAA
Organism: Xylocopa sonorina; assembly: GCF_050948175.1. NCBI lineage: Eukaryota > Metazoa > Arthropoda > Insecta > Hymenoptera > Apidae > Xylocopa > Xylocopa sonorina. Next base: position 675,290 of record NW_027490235.1, read on the forward strand.
TAATCGAATTTTAATACTAGGTTGGAATTATTTTCTTCAAACTATCGCCTGTATACGAAATTTAACTCTCGGGAGGAATTTTTTGGTCAAGCTATCGTCAATGTACGAATTTTAACTCTCGGTGGGCACTTTTTCTTCAAACTACTATCAATACTCAAATTTTAAATATTGGTTGAAATCTTTATGTCAAACAATCGTCAATAATCGAATTTTAATACTAGGTTGGAATTTTTTTCTTCAGACTATCGCCTATATACGAAATTTAACTCAGGGTGGGAATTTTTTGGTCAACCTATTGTCAATGTACGAATTTTAGCTCTCGGTGGGCACCTTTTTCTTCAAACTACTGTCAATATTCAAATTTTAACTATTGGTTCGAATCTTTTTGTCAAACAATCGTCAATACACGAATTTTAATACTAGGTTGGAATTATTTTCTTCAAACTATCGCCTATATACGAAATTTAACTCTCGGTGGGAATTTTTTGGTCAACCTATCGTCAATGTACGAATTTTAACTCTCGGTGGGCACTTTTTCTTCAAACTACTATCAATACTCAAATTTTAACTATTGGTTCGAATCTTTTTGTCAAACAATCGTCAATACACGAATTTTAATACTAGGTTGGAATTTTTTTCTTCAAACTATCGCCTATATACGAAATTTAACTCTCGGTGGGAATTTTTTGGTCAGCCTATCGTCAATGTACGAATTTTAACTCTCGGTGGGCACTTTTTCTTCAAACTACTGTCAATATTCAAATTTTAACTATTGGTTGGAATCTTTTTGTCAAACAATCGTCAATACACGAATTTTAATACTAGGTTGGAATTTTTTTCTTCAAACTATTGTCAATATTCAAATTTTAAACATTGGTTGAAATCTTTATGTCAAACAATCGTCAATACACGAATTTTAATACTAGGTTGGAATTTTTTTCTTCAAACTATGGCCTATATACGAAATTTAACTCTCGGTGGGAATTTTTTGGTCAACCTATCGTCAATGTACGAATTTTAATTCTCGGTGTTCACTTTTTCATCAAACTACTGTCAATAGTCAAATTTTAACTATCGGTTGAAATCTTTATGTCAAACAATCGTCAATAATCGAATTTTAATACTAGGTTGGAATTTTTTTCTTCAAACTATCGCCTATATACGAAATTTAACTCACGGTGGGAATTTTTTGGTCAACATATCGTCAATGTACGAATTTTAACTCTCGGTGGGCACTTTTTTCTTGAAACTACTGTCAATATTCAAATTTTAACTATTGGTTGGAATCTTTTTGTCAAACAATCGTCAATACACGAATTTTAATACTAGGTTGGAATTTTTTTCTTCAAACTATTGTCAATATTCAAATTTTAAATATTGGTTGAAATCTTTATGTCAAACAATCGTCAATACACGAATTTTAATACTAGGTTGAAATTTTTTTCTTCAAACTATTGTCAATACTCAAATTTTAACTATTGGTTGAAATCTTTATGTCAAACAACCGTCAATAATCGAATTTTAATACTAGGTTGTAATTTTTTTCTTTAAACTATCGCCTATATACGAAATTTAACTCTCGGTGGGAATTTTTTGGTCAACCTATCGTCAATGTACGAATTTTAACTCTCGGTGGGCACTTTTTCTTCAAACTACTATCAATACTCAAATTTTAACTATTGGTTGGAATCTTTTTGTCAAACAATCGTCAATACACGAATTTTAATACTAGGTTGGAATTTTTTTCTTCAAACTATTGTCAATATTCAAATTTTAAACATTGGTTGAAATCTTTATGTCAAACAATCGTCAATACACGTATTTAATACTAGGTTGGAATTTTTTTCTTCAAACTATCGCCTATATACGAAATTTAACTCTCGGTGGGAATTTTTTGGTCAACCTATCGTCAATGTACGAATTTTAACTCTCGGTGGGCACTTTTTCTTCAAACTACTGTCAATATTCAATTTTTAACTATTGGTTGAAATCTTTATGCCAAACAATCGTCAATAAACGAATTTTAATACTAGGTTGGAATTTTTTTCTTCAAACTATCGCCTATATACAAAATTTAACTCTCGGTGGGAATTTTTTGGTCAACCTATGGTCAATGTACGAATTTTAAATCTCGGTGGGCACTTTTTCTTCAAACTACTATCAATAGTCAAATTTTAACTATCGGTTGAAATCTTTATGTCAAACAATCGTCAATAATCGAACTTTAATACTAGGTTGTAATTTTTTTCTTTAAACTATCGCCTATATACGAAATTTAACTCTCGGTGGGAATTTTTTGGTCAACCTATCGTCAATGTACGAATTTTAACTCTCGGTGGGCACTTTTTCTTCAAACTACTGTCAATACTCAAATTTTAACTATTGGTTGAAATCTTTATGTCAAACAATCGTCAATAATCGAACTTTAATACTAGGTTGGAATTTTTTTCTTCAAACTATCGCCTATATACGGAATTTAACTCACGGTGGTAATTTTTTGGTCAACCTATCGTCAATGTACGAATTTTAACCCTCGGTGGGCACTTTTTTCTTCAAACTGCTGTCAATATTCGAATTTTAACTACTGGTTGGAATCTTTTTGTCAAACAATCGTCAATACACGAATTTTAATATTAGGTTGGAATTTTTTTCTTCAAACTATTGTCAATATTCAAATTTTAAATATTGGTTCAAATCTTTATGTCAAACAATCGTCAATTCACGAATTTTAATACTAGGTTGTAATTTTTTTCTTCAAACTATTGTCAGTATTCAAACTTTAAATATTGGTTCAAATCTTTATGTCAAACAATCGTCAATACACGAATTTTAATACTAGGTTGGAATTTTTTTCTTCAAACTATCGCCTATATACGAAATTTAACTCTCGGTGGGAATTTTTGTGTCAACCTATCGTCAATGTACGAATTTTAACTCTCGGTGGGCACTTTTTTCTTGAAACTACTGTCAATATTCAAATTTTAACTATTGATTGGAATCTTTTTGTCAAACAATCGTCAATACACGAATTTTAATACTAGGTTGGAATTTTTTTCTTCAAATTATTGTCAATATTCAAATTTTAAATATTGGTTGAAATCTTTATGTCAAACAATCGTCAATACACGAATATTAATACTAGGTTGGAATTTTTTTCTTCAAACTACCGTCAATGTACGAATTTTAATTCTCGGTGTTCACTTTTTCATCAAACTACTGTCAATAGTCAAATTTTAACTATCGGTTGAAATCTTTATGTCAAACAATCGTCAATAATCGAATTTTAATACTAGGTTGGAATTATTTTCTTCAAACTATCGCCTGTATACGAAATTTAACTCTCGGGAGGAATTTTTTGGTCAAGCTATCGTCAATGTACGAATTTTAACTCTCGGTGGGCACTTTTTCTTCAAACTACTATCAATACTCAAATTTTAAATATTGGTTGAAATCTTTATGTCAAACAATCGTCAATAATCGAATTTTAATACTAGGTTGGAATTTTTTTCTTCAGACTATCGCCTATATACGAAATTTAACTCAGGGTGGGAATTTTTTGGTCAACCTATTGTCAATGTACGAATTTTAGCTCTCGGTGGGCACCTTTTTCTTCAAACTACTGTCAATATTCAAATTTTAACTATTGGTTCGAATCTTTTTGTCAAACAATCGTCAATACACGAATTTTAATACTAGGTTGGAATTATTTTCTTCAAACTATCGCCTATATACGAAATTTAACTCTCGGTGGGAATTTTTTGGTCAACCTATCGTCAATGTACGAATTTTAACTCTCGGTGGGCACTTTTTCTTCAAACTACTATCAATACTCAAATTTTAACTATTGGTTCGAATCTTTTTGTCAAACAATCGTCAATACACGAATTTTAATACTAGGTTGGAATTTTTTTCTTCAAACTATCGCCTATATACGAAATTTAACTCTCGGTGGGAATTTTTTGGTCAGCCTATCGTCAATGTACGAATTTTAACTCTCGGTGGGCACTTTTTCTTCAAACTACTGTCAATATTCAAATTTTAACTATTGGTTGGAATCTTTTTGTCAAACAATCGTCAATACACGAATTTTAATACTAGGTTGGAATTTTTTTCTTCAAACTATTGTCAATATTCAAATTTTAAACATTGGTTGAAATCTTTATGTCAAACAATCGTCAATACACGAATTTTAATACTAGGTTGGAATTTTTTTCTTCAAACTATGGCCTATATACGAAATTTAACTCTCGGTGGGAATTTTTTGGTCAACCTATCGTCAATGTACGAATTTTAATTCTCGGTGTTCACTTTTTCATCAAACTACTGTCAATAGTCAAATTTTAACTATCGGTTGAAATCTTTATGTCAAACAATCGTCAATAATCGAATTTTAATACTAGGTTGGAATTTTTTTCTTCAAACTATCGCCTATATACGAAATTTAACTCACGGTGGGAATTTTTTGGTCAACATATCGTCAATGTACGAATTTTAACTCTCGGTGGGCACTTTTTTCTTGAAACTACTGTCAATATTCAAATTTTAACTATTGGTTGGAATCTTTTTGTCAAACAATCGTCAATACACGAATTTTAATACTAGGTTGGAATTTTTTTCTTCAAACTATTGTCAATATTCAAATTTTAAATATTGGTTGAAATCTTTATGTCAAACAATCGTCAATACACGAATTTTAATACTAGGTTGAAATTTTTTTCTTCAAACTATTGTCAATACTCAAATTTTAACTATTGGTTGAAATCTTTATGTCAAACAACCGTCAATAATCGAATTTTAATACTAGGTTGTAATTTTTTTCTTTAAACTATCGCCTATATACGAAATTTAACTCTCGGTGGGAATTTTTTGGTCAACCTATCGTCAATGTACGAATTTTAACTCTCGGTGGGCACTTTTTCTTCAAACTACTATCAATACTCAAATTTTAACTATTGGTTGGAATCTTTTTGTCAAACAATCGTCAATACACGAATTTTAATACTAGGTTGGAATTTTTTTCTTCAAACTATTGTCAATATTCAAATTTTAAACATTGGTTGAAATCTTTATGTCAAACAATCGTCAATACACGAGTTTTAATACTAGGTTGGAATTTTTTTCTTCAAACTATCGCCTATATACGAAATTTAAATCTCGGTGGGAATTTTTTGGTCAACCTATCGTCAATGTACGAATTTTATCTCCCGGTGGTTCATTTTTTCTTCAAACTACTGTCAATATTCAAATTTTAACTATTGGTTGAAATCTTTATGTCATACAATCGTCAATAATCGAATTTTAATACTAGGTTGGAATTTTTTTCTTCAAACTATCGCCTATATACGAAATTTAACTCTCGGGAGGAATTTTTTGGTCAAGCTACCGTCAATGTACCAATTTTAACTCTCGGTGGGCACTTTTTCTTCAAACTACTATCAATACTCAAATTTTAACTATTGGTTCGTATCTTTTTGTCAAACAATCGTCAATAAACGAATTTTAATACTAGGTCGGAATTTTTATCTTCAAACTATCGCCTATATACGAAATTTAACTCACGGTGGGAATTTTTTGGTCAACATATCGTCAATGTACGAATTTTAACTCTCGGTGGGCACTTTTTTCTTGAAACTACTGTCAATATTCAAATTTTAACTATTGGTTGGAATCTTTTTGTCAAACAATCGTCAATACACGAATTTTAATACTAGGTTGGAATTTTTTTCTTCAAACTATTGTCAATATTCAAATTTTAAATATTGGTTGAAATCTTTATGTCAAACTATCGTCAATACACGAATTTTAATACTAGGTTGAAATTTTTTTCTTCAAACTATTGTCAATATTCAAATTTTAAATATTGGTTTACGAAATCTTTATGTCAAACAATCGTCAATAATCGAACTTTAATACTAGGTTGTAATTTTTTTCATTAAACTATCGCCTATATACGAGATTTAACTCTCGGTGGGAATTTTTTGGTCAACCTATCGTCAATGTACGAATTTTAACTCTCGGTGGGTACTTTTTCTTCAAACTACTGTCAATACTCAAATTTTAACTATTGGTTGAAATCTTTATGTCAAACAATCGTCAATAATCGAACTTTAATACTAGGTTGGAATTTTTTTCTTCAAACTATCGCCTATATACGGAATATAACTCACGGTGGGAATTTTTTGGTCAACCTATCGTCAATGTACGAATTTTAACTCTCGGTGGGCACTTTTTCTTCAAACTACTGTCAATATTCAATTTTTAACTATTGGTTGAAATCTTTATGCCAAACAATCGTCAATAAACGAATTTTAATACTAGGTTGGAATTTTTTTCTTCAAACTATCGCCTATATACAAAATTTAACTCTCGGTGGGAATTTTTTGGTCAACCTATGGTCAATGTACGAATTTTAAATCTCGGTGGGCACTTTTTCTTCAAACTACTATCAATAGTCAAATTTTAACTATCGGTTGAAATCTTTATGTCAAACAATCGTCAATAATCGAATTTTAATACTAGGTTGGAATTTTTTTCTTCAAACTATCGCCTATATACGAAATTTAACTCTCGGGAGGAATTTTTTGGTCAAGCTATCGTCAATGTACGAATTTTAACTCTCGGTGGGCACTTTTTCTTCAAACTACTATCAATACTCAAATTTTAAATATTGGTTGAAATCTTTATGTCAAACAATCGTCAATAATCGAATTTTAATACTAGGTTGGAATTTTTTTCTTCAAACTATCGCCTATATACGAAATTTAACTCACGGTGGGAATTTTTTGGTCAACCTATCGTCAATGTACGAATTTTAACTCTCGGTGGGCACTTTTTTCTTCAAACTACTGTCAATATTCAAATTTTAACTATTGGTTGGAATCTTTTTGTCAAACAATCGTCAATACACGAGTTTTAATACTAGGTTGGAATTTTTTTCTTCAAACTATTGTCAATATTCAAATTTTAAACATTGGTTGAAATCTTTATGTCAAACAATCGTCAATACACGAATTTTAATACTAGGTTGGAATTTTTTTCTTCAAACTATCGCCTATATACGAAATTTAAATCTCGGTGGGAATTTTTTTGGTCAACCTATCGTCAATGTACGAATTTTAACTCTCGGAGGGCACTTTTTTCTTGAAACTACTGTCAATATTCAAATTTTAACTATTGATTGGAATCTTTTTGTCAAACAATCGTCAATACACGAATTTTAATACTAGGTTGGAATTTTTTTCTTCAAACTATTGTCAATATTCAGATTTTAAATAATGGTTGAAATCTTTATGTCAAGCAATCGTCAATACACGAATATTAATACTAGGTTGGAATTTTTTTCTTCAAACTACCGTCAGTGTACGAATTTTAACTCTCGGTGTTCACTTTTTCATCAAACTACTGTCAATACTCAAATTTTAACTATTGGTTGAAATCTTTATGCCAAACAATCGTCAATAAACGAATTTTAATACTAGGTTGGAATTTTTTTCTTCAAACTATCGCCTATATACGAAATTTAACTCTCGGTGGGAATTTTTTGGTCAACCTATCGTCAATGTACGAATTTTAACTCTCGGTGGGCACTTTTTCTTCAAACTACTATCAATACTCAAATTTTAACTATTGGTTCGAATCTTTTTGTCAAACAATCGTCAATACACGAATTTTAATACTAGGTTGGAATTTTTTTCTTCAAACTATCGCCTATATATGAAATTTAACTCTCGGTGGGAGTTTTTCGGTCAGCCTATCGTTAATGTACGAATCTTAACTCTCGGAGGGCACTTTTTTCTTCAAACTACTGTCAATATTCAAATTTTAACTAATGGTTGAAATCTTTTTCTCAAACAATCGTCAGTAAACGAATTTTAATATTAGGTTGCAATTTTTTTCTTCAAACTACCGTCAATGTACGAATTTTAACTCTCGGTGGGCCCTTTTTCTTCAAACTACTATCAATACTCAAATTTTAACTATTGGTTGAAATCTTTATGTCAAACAATCGTCAATAATCGAACTTTAATACTAGGTTGGAATACTTTTCTTCAAACTATTGTCAATATTCAAATTTTAAATATTGGTTGAAATCTTTATGTCAAACAATCGTCAATACACGAATTTTAATACTGGGTTGGAATTTTTTTCTTCAAACTACTGTCAATATTCAAATTTTAACTATTGGTTGAAATCTTTATGTCAAACAATCGTCAATAAACGAATTTTAATACTAGGTTGGAATTTTTTTCTTCAAACTATTGTCAATATTCAAATTTTAAATATTGGTTGAAATCTTTATGTCAAACAATCGTCAATACACGAATATTAATACTAGGTTGGAATTTTTTTCTTCAAACTACCGTCAATGTACGAATTTTAACTCTCGGTGTTCACTTTTTCATCAAACTACTGTCAATACTCAAATTTTAACTATTGGTTGAAATCTTTATGCCAAACAATCGTCAATAAACGAATTTTAATACTAGGTTGGAATTTTTTTCTTCAAACTATCGCCTATATACGAAATTTAACTCTCGGTGGGAATTTTTTGGTCAACCTATCGTCAATGTACGAATTTTAACTCTCGGTGGGCACTTTTTCTTGAAACTACTATCAATATTCAAATTTTAACTATTGATTGGAATCTTTTTGTCAAACAATCGTCAATACACGAACTTTAATACTAGGTTGGAATTTTTTTCTTCAAACTATTGTCAATATTCAAATTTTGAATATTGGTTGAAATCTTTATGTCAAACAATCGTTAATACACGAATATTAATACTAGGTTGGAATTTTTTTCTTCAAACTACCGTCAATGTACGAATTTTAATTCTCGGTGTTCACTTTTTCATCAAACTACTGTCAATACTCAAATTTTAACTATTGGTTGAAATCTTTATGCCAAACAATCGTCAATAAACGAATTTTAATACTAGGTTGGAATTTTTTTCTTCAAACTATCGCCTATATACGAAATTTAACTCTCGGTGGGAATTTTTTGGTCAACCTATCGTCAATGTACGAATTTTAACTCTCGGTGGGCACTTTTTCTTCAAACTACTATCAATACTCAAATTTTAACTATTGGTTCGAATCTTTTTGTCAAACAATCGTCAATACACGAATTTTAATACTAGGTTGGAATTTTTTTCTTCAAACTATCGCCTATATATGAAATTTAACTCTCGGTGGGAATTTTTGGTCAGCCTATCGTCAATGTACGAATCTTAACTCTCGGAGGGCACTTTTTTCTTCAAACTACTGTCAATATTCAAATTTTATCTAATGGTTGAAATCTTTTTCTCAAACAATCGTCAATAAACGAATTTTAATATTAGGTTGCAATTTTTTTCTTCAAACTACCGTCAATGTACGAATTTCAACTCTCGGTGGGCCCTTTTTCTTCAAACTACTATCAATACTCAAATTTTAACTATTGGTTGAAATCTTTATGTCAAACAATCGTCAATAATCGAACTTTAATACTAGGTTGGAATTTTTTTCTTCAAACTATTGTCAATATTCAAATTTTAAATATTGGTTGAAATCTTTATGTCAAACAATCGTCAATACACGAATTTTAATACTGGGTTGGAATTTTTTTCTTCAAACTACTGTCAATATTCAAATTTTAACTATTGGTTGAAATCTTTATGTCAAACAATCGTCAATAAACGAATTTTAATACTAGGTTGGAATTTTTTTCTTCAAACTATTGTCAATATTCAAATTTTAAATATTGGTTGAAATCTTTATGTCAAACAATCGTCAATACACGAATATTAATACTAGGTTGGAATTTTTTTCTTCAAACTACCGTCAATGTACGAATTTTAATTCTCGGTGTTCACTTTTTCATCAAACTACTGTCAATACTCAAATTTTAACTATTGGTTGAAATCTTTATGCCAAACAATCGTCAATAAACGAATTTTAATACTAGGTTGGAATTTTTTTCTTCAAACTATCGCCTATATACGAAATTTAACTCTCGGTGGGAATTTTTTGGTCAACCTATCGTCAATGTACGAATTTTAACTCTCGGTGGGCACTTTTTCTTCAAACTACTATCAATACTCAAATTTTAACTATTGGTTCGAATCTTTTTGTCAAACAATCGTCAATACACGAATTTTAATACTAGGTTGGAATTTTTTTCTTCAAACTATCGCCTATATACGAAATTTAACTCTCGGTGGGAATTTTTCGGTCAGCCTATCGTCAATGTACGAATCTTAACTCTCGGAGGGCACTTTTTTCTTCAAACTTCTGTCAATATTCAAATTTTAACTAATGGTTGAAATCTTTTTGTCAAACAATCGTCAATAAACGAATTTTAATATTAGGTTGCAATTTTTTTCTTCAAACTACCGTCAATGTACGAATTTTAACTCTCGGTGGGCCCTTTTTCTTCAAACTACTATCAATACTCAAATTTTAACTATTGGTTGAAATCTTTATGTCAAACAATCGTCAGTAATCGAACTTTAATACTAGGTTGGAATTTTTTTCTTCAAACTATTGTCAATATTCAAATTTTAAATATTGGTTGAAATCTTTATGTCAAACAATCGTCAATACACGAATTTTAATACTGGGTTGGAATTTTTTTCTTCAAACTACTGTCAATATTCAAATTTTAACTATTGGTTGAAATCTTTATGTCAAACAATCGTCAATAAACGAATTTTAATACTAGGTTGGAATTTTTTTCTTCAAACTATCGCCTATATACGAAATTTAACTCTCGGTGGGAATTTTTTGGTCAACCTATCGTCAATGTACGAATTTTAACTCTCGGTGGGCACTTTTTCTTCAAACTACTATCAATACTCAAATTTTAACTATCGGTTGAAATCTTCATGTCAAACAATCGTCAATAATCGAACTTTAATACTAGGTTGGAATTTTTTTCTTCAAACTATCGCCTATATACGAAATTTAACTCTCGGTGGGAATTTTTTGGTCAGCCTTTCGTCAATGTACGAATTTTAACTCTCGGTGGGCACTTTTTTCTTCAAACTACTGTCAATATTCAAATTTTAACTATTGGTTCGAATCTTTTTGTCAAACAATCGTCAATACACGAATTTTAATACTAGGTTGGAATTATTTTCTTCAAACTATCGCCTATATACGAAATTTAACTCTCGGTGGGAATTTTTTGGTCAACCTATCGTCAATGTACGAATTTTAACTCTCGGTGGGCACTTTTTCTTCAAACTACTATCAATACTCAAATTTTAACTATTGGTTCGAATCTTTTTGTCAAACAATCGTCAATACACGAATTTTAATACTAGGTTGGAATTTTTTTCTTCAAACTATCGCCTATATACGAAATTTAACTCTCGGTGGGAATTTTTTGGTCAGCCTATCGTCAATGTACGAATTTTAACTCTCGGTGGGCACTTTTTCTTCAAACTACTGTCAATATTCAAATTTTAACTAATGGTTGAAATCTTTTTCTCAAACAATCGTCAGTAAACGAATTTTAATATTAGGTTGCAATTTTTTTCTTCAAACTACCGTCAATGTACGAATTTTAACTCTCGGTGGGCCCTTTTTCTTCAAACTACTATCAATACTCAAATTTTAACTATTGGTTGAAATCTTTATGTCAAACAATCGTCAATAATCGAACTTTAATACTAGGTTGGAATTCTTTTCTTCAAACTATTGTCAATATTCAAATTTTAAATATTGGTTGAAATCTTTATGTCAAACAATCGTCAATACACGAATTTTAATACTGGGTTGGAATTTTTTTCTTCAAACTACTGTCAATATTCAAATTTTAACTATTGGTTGAAATCTTTATGTCAAACAATCGTCAATAAACGAATTTTAATACTAGGTTGGAATTTTTTTCTTCAAACTATTGTCAATATTCAAATTTTAAATATTGGTTGAAATCTTTATGTCAAACAATCGTCAATACACGAATATTAATACTAGGTTGGAATTTTTTTCTTCAAACTACCGTCAATGTACGAATTTTAACTCTCGGTGTTCACTTTTTCATCAAACTACTGTCAATACTCAAATTTTAACTATTGGTTGAAATCTTTATGCCAAACAATCGTCAATAAACGAATTTTAATACTAGGTTGGAATTTTTTTCTTCAAACTATCGCCTATATACGAAATTTAACTCTCGGTGGGAATTTTTTGGTCAACCTATCGTCAATGTACGAATTTTAACTCTCGGTGGGCACTTTTTCTTGAAACTACTATCAATATTCAAATTTTAACTATTGATTGGAATCTTTTTGTCAAACAATCGTCAATACACGAACTTTAATACTAGGTTGGAATTTTTTTCTTCAAACTATTGTCAATATTCAAATTTTGAATATTGGTTGAAATCTTTATGTCAAACAATCGTTAATACACGAATATTAATACTAGGTTGGAATTTTTTTCTTCAAACTACCGTCAATGTACGAATTTTAATTCTCGGTGTTCACTTTTTCATCAAACTACTGTCAATACTCAAATTTTAACTATTGGTTGAAATCTTTATGCCAAACAATCGTCAATAAACGAATTTTAATACTAGGTTGGAATTTTTTTCTTCAAACTATCGCCTATATACGAAATTTAACTCTCGGTGGGAATTTTTTGGTCAACCTATCGTCAATGTACGAATTTTAACTCTCGGTGGGCACTTTTTCTTCAAACTACTATCAATACTCAAATTTTAACTATTGGTTCGAATCTTTTTGTCAAACAATCGTCAATACACGAATTTTAATACTAGGTTGGAATTTTTTTCTTCAAACTATCGCCTATATATGAAATTTAACTCTCGGTGGGAATTTTTGGTCAGCCTATCGTCAATGTACGAATCTTAACTCTCGGAGGGCACTTTTTTCTTCAAACTACTGTCAATATTCAAATTTTATCTAATGGTTGAAATCTTTTTCTCAAACAATCGTCAATAAACGAATTTTAATATTAGGTTGCAATTTTTTTCTTCAAACTACCGTCAATGTACGAATTTCAACTCTCGGTGGGCCCTTTTTCTTCAAACTACTATCAATACTCAAATTTTAACTATTGGTTGAAATCTTTATGTCAAACAATCGTCAATAATCGAACTTTAATACTAGGTTGGAATTTTTTTCTTCAAACTATTGTCAATATTCAAATTTTAAATATTGGTTGAAATCTTTATGTCAAACAATCGTCAATACACGAATTTTAATACTGGGTTGGAATTTTTTTCTTCAAACTACTGTCAATATTCAAATTTTAACTATTGGTTGAAATCTTTATGTCAAACAATCGTCAATAAACGAATTTTAATACTAGGTTGGAATTTTTTTCTTCAAACTATTGTCAATATTCAAATTTTAAATATTGGTTGAAATCTTTATGTCAAACAATCGTCAATACACGAATATTAATACTAGGTTGGAATTTTTTTCTTCAAACTACCGTCAATGTACGAATTTTAATTCTCGGTGTTCACTTTTTCATCAAACTACTGTCAATACTCAAATTTTAACTATTGGTTGAAATCTTTATGCCAAACAATCGTCAATAAACGAATTTTAATACTAGGTTGGAATTTTTTTCTTCAAACTATCGCCTATATACGAAATTTAACTCTCGGTGGGAATTTTTTGGTCAACCTATCGTCAATGTACGAATTTTAACTCTCGGTGGGCACTTTTTCTTCAAACTACTATCAATACTCAAATTTTAACTATTGGTTCGAATCTTTTTGTCAAACAATCGTCAATACACGAATTTTAATACTAGGTTGGAATTTTTTTCTTCAAACTATCGCCTATATACGAAATTTAACTCTCGGTGGGAATTTTTCGGTCAGCCTATCGTCAATGTACGAATCTTAACTCTCGGAGGGCACTTTTTTCTTCAAACTTCTGTCAATATTCAAATTTTAACTAATGGTTGAAATCTTTTTGTCAAACAATCGTCAATAAACGAATTTTAATATTAGGTTGCAATTTTTTTCTTCAAACTACCGTCAATGTACGAATTTTAACTCTCGGTGGGCCCTTTTTCTTCAAACTACTATCAATACTCAAATTTTAACTATTGGTTGAAATCTTTATGTCAAACAATCGTCAGTAATCGAACTTTAATACTAGGTTGGAATTTTTTTCTTCAAACTATTGTCAATATTCAAATTTTAAATATTGGTTGAAATCTTTATGTCAAACAATCGTCAATACACGAATTTTAATACTGGGTTGGAATTTTTTTCTTCAAACTACTGTCAATATTCAAATTTTAACTATTGGTTGAAATCTTTATGTCAAACAATCGTCAATAAACGAATTTTAATACTAGGTTGGAATTTTTTTCTTCAAACTATCGCCTATATACGAAATTTAACTCTCGGTGGGAATTTTTTGGTCAACCTATCGTCAATGTACGAATTTTAACTCTCGGTGGGCACTTTTTCTTCAAACTACTATCAATACTCAAATTTTAACTATTGGTTCGAATCTTTTTGTCAAACAATCGTCAATACACGAATTTTAATACTAGGTTGGAATTTTTTTCTTCAAACTATCGCCTATATACGAAATTTAACTCTCGGTGGGAATTTTTTGGTCAGCCTATCGTCAATGTACGAATTTTAACTCTCGGTGGGCACTTTTTCTTCAAACTACTGTCAATATTCAAATTTTAACTATTGGTTGGAATCTTTTTGTCAAACAATCGTCAATACACGAATTTTAATACTAGGTTGGAATTTTTTTCTTCAAACTATTGTCAATATTCAAATTTTAAACATTGGTTGAAATCTTTATGTCAAACAATCGTCAATACACGAATTTTAATACTAGGTTGGATTTTTTTCTTCAAACTATCGCCTATATACGAAATTTAACTCTGGGTGGGAATTTTTTGGTCAACCTATCGTCAATGTACGAATTTTAACTCTCGGTGGGCACTTTTTCTTCATACTACTGTCAATATTCAATTTTTAACTATTGGTTGAAATCTTTATGCCAAACAATCGTCAATAAACGAATTTTAATACTAGGTTGGAATTTTTTTCTTCAAACTATCGCCTATATACAAAATTTAACTCTCGGTGGGAATTTTTTGGTCAACCTATGGTCAATGTACGAATTTTAAATCTCGGTGGGCACTTTTTCTTCAAACTACTATCAATAGTCAAATTTTAACTATCGGTTGAAATCATTATGTCAAACAATCGTCAATAATCGAATTTTAATACTAGGTTGGAATTTTTTTCTTCAAACTATCGCCTATATACGAAATTTAACTCTCGGGAGGAATTTTTTGGTCAAGCTATCGTCCATGTACGAATTTTAACTCTCGGTGGGCACTTTTTCTTCAAACTACTATCAATACTCAAATTTTAAATATTGGTTGAAATCTTTATGTCAAACAATCGTCAATAATCGAATTTTAATACTAGGTTGGAATTTTTTTCTTCAGACTATCGCCTATATACGAAATTTAACTCAGGGTGGGAATTTTTTGTTCAACCTATTGTCAATGTACGAATTTTAGCTCTCGGTGGGCACTTTTTTCTTCAAACTACTGTCAATATTCAAATTTTAACTATTGGTTGAAATCTTTATGTCATACAATCGTCAATAATCGAATTTTAATACTAGGTTGGAATTTTTTTCTTCAAACTATCGCCTATATACGAAATTTAACCCACGGTGGGAATTTTTTGGTCAACCTATCGTCAATGTACGAATTTTAACTCTCGGTGGGCACTTTTTTCTTCAAACTACTGTCAATATTCAAATTTTAACTATTGGTTGGAATCTTTTTGTCAAACAATCGTCAATACACGAATTTTAATACTAGGTTGGAATTTTTTTCTTCAAACTATTGTCAATATTCAAATTTTAAACATTGGTTGAAATCTTTATGTCAAACAATCGTCAATACACGAATTTTAATACTAGGTTGGAATTTTTTTCTTCAAACTATCGCCTATATACGAAATTTAAATCTCGGTGGGAATTTTTTGGTCAACCTATCGTCAATGTACGAATTTTAACTCTCGGAGGGCACTTTTTTCTTGAAACTACTGTCAATATTCAAATTTTAGCTATTGATTGGAATCTTTTTGTCAAACAATCGTCAATACACGAAATTTAATACTAGGTTGGAATTTTTTTCTTCAAACTATTGTCAATATTCAAATTTTAAATATTGGTTGAAATCTTTATGTCAAACAATCGTCAATACACGAATATTAATACTAGGTTGGAATTTTTTTCTTCAAACTACCGTCAATGTACGAATTTTAACTCTCGGTGTTCACTTTTTCATCAAACTACTGTCAATACTCAAATTTTAACTATTGGTTGAAATCTTTATGCCAAACAATCGTCAATAAACGAATTTTAATACTAGGTTGGAATTTTTTTCTTCAAACTATCGCCTATATACGAAATTTAACTCTCGGTGGGAATTTTTTGGTCAACCTATCGTCAATGTACGAATTTTAACTCTCGGTGGGCACTTTTTCTTTAAACTACTATCAATACTCAAATTGTAACTATTGGTTCGAATCTTTTTGTCAAACAATCGTCAATAATCGAACTTTAATACTAGGTTGGAATTTTTTTCTTCAAACTATCGCCTATATACGAAATTTAACTCTCGGTGGGAAATTTTTGGTCAACCTATCGTCAATGTACGAATTTTAACTCTCGGTGGGCACTTTTTTCTTGAAACTACTGTCAATATTCAAATTTTAACTATTGATTGGAATCTTTTTGTCAAACAATCGTCAATACAGGAATTTTAATACTAGGTTGGAATTTTTTTCTTCAAACTATTGTCAATATTCAAATTTTAAATATTGGTTGAAATCTTTATGTCAAACAATCGTCAATACACGAATATTAATACTAGGTTGGAATTTTTTTCTTCAAACTACCGTCAATGTACGAATTTTAATTCTCGGTGTTCACTTTTTCATCAAACTACTGTCAATACCCAAATTTTAACTATTGGTTGAAATCTTTATGCCAAACAATCGTCAATAAACGAATTTTAATACTAGGTTGGAATTTTTTTCTTCAAACTATCGCCTATATACGAAATTTAACTCTCGGTGGGAATTTTTTGGTCAACCTATCGTCAATGTACGAATTTTAACTCTCGGTGGGCACTTTTTCTTCAAACTACTATCAATACTCAAATTTTAACTATTGGTTCGAATCTTTTTGTCAAACAATCGTCAATACACGAATTTTAATACTAGGTTGGAATTTTTTTCTTCAAACTATCGCCTATATACGAAATTTAACTCTCGGTGGGAATTTTTCGGTCAGCCTATCGTCAATGTACGAATCTTAACTCTCGGAGGGCACTTTTTTCTTCAAACTACTGTCAATATTCAAATTTTAACTAATGGTTGAAATCTTTTTCTCAAACAATCGTCAATAAACGAATTTTAATATTAGGTTGCAATTTTTTTCTTCAAACTACCGTCAATGTACGAATTTTAACTCTCGGTGGGCCCTTTTTCTTCAAACTACTATCAATACTCAAATTTTAACTATTGGTTGAAATCTTTATGTCAAACAATCGTCAATAATCGAACTTTAATACTAGGTTGGAATTTTTTTCTTCAAACTATTGTCAATATTCAAATTTTAAATATTGGTTGAAATCTTTATGTCAAACAATCGTCAATACACGAATTTTAATACTGGGTTGGAATTTTTTTCTTCAAACTACTGTCAATATTCAAATTTTAACTATTGGTTGAAATCTTTATGTCAAACAATCGTCAATAAACGAATTTTAATACTAGGTTGGAATTTTTTTCTTCAAACTATTGTCAATATTCAAATTTTAAATATTGGTTGAAATCTTTATGTCAAACAATCGTCAATACACGAATATTAATACTAGGTTGGAATTTTTTTCTTCAAACTACCGTCAATGTACGAATTTTAATTCTCGGTGTTCACTTTTTCATCAAACTACTGTCAATACTCAAATTTTAACTATTGGTTGAAATCTTTATGCCAAACAATCGTCAATAAACGAATTTTAATACTAGGTTGGAATTTTTTTCTTCAAACTATCGCCTATATACGAAATTTAACTCTCGGTGGGAATTTTTTGGTCAACCTATCGTCAATGTACGAATTTTAACTCTCGGTGGGCACTTTTTTCTTCAAACTACTGTCAATATTCAAATTTTAAGTATTGGTTGGAATCTTTTTGTCAAACAATCGTCAATACACGAATTTTAATACTAGGTTGGAATTTTTTTCTTCAAACTATTGTCAATATTCAAATTTTAAACATTGGTTGAAATCTTTATGTCAAACAATCGTCAATACACGAATTTTAATACTAGATTGGAATTTTTTTCTTCAAACTATCGCCTATATACGAAATTTAAATCTCGGTGGGAATTTTTTGGTCAACCTATCGTCAATGTACGAATTTTAACTCTCGGTGGGCACTTTTTCTTCAAACTACTATCAATACTCAAATTGTAACTATTGGTTCGAATCTTTTTGTCAAACAATCGTCAATAAACGAATTTTAATACTAGGTTGGAATTTTTTTCTTCAAACTATCGCCTATATACGAAATTTAACTCTCGGTGGGAATTTTTTGGTCAACCTATCGTCAATGTACGAATTTTAACTCTCGGTGGGCACTTTTTCTTCAAACTACTATCAATACTCAAATTGTAACTATTGGTTCGAATCTTTTTGTCAAACAATCGTCAATAATCGAACTTTAATACTAGGTTGGAATTTTTTTCTTCAAACTATCGCCTATATACGAAATTTAACTCTCGGTGGGAAATTTTTGGTCAACCTATCGTCAATGTACGAATTTTAACTCTCGGTGGGCACTTTTTTCTTGAAACTACTGTCAATATTCAAATTTTAACTATTGATTGGAATCTTTTTGTCAAACAATCGTCAATACTCGAATTTTAATACTAGGTTGGAATTTTTTTCTTCAAACTATTGTCAATATTCAAATTTTAAATATTGGTTGAAATCTTTATGTCAAACAATCGTCAATACACGAATATTAATACTAGGTTGGAATTTTTTTCTTCAAACTACCGTCAATGTACGAATTTTAATTCTCGGTGTTCACTTTTTCATCAAACTACTGTCAATACCCAAATTTTAACTATTGGTTGAAATCTTTATGCCAAACAATCGTCAATAAACGAATTTTAATACTAGGTTGGAATTTTTTTCTTCAAACTATCGCCTATATACGAAATTTAACTCTCGGTGGGAATTTTTTGGTCAACCTATCGTCAATGTACGAATTTTAACTCTCGGTGGGCACTTTTTCTTCAAATTACTATCAATACTCAAATTTTAACTATTGGTTCGAATCTTTTTGTCAAACAATCGTCAATACACGAATTTTAATACTAGGTTGGAATTTTTTTCTTCAAACTATCGCCTATATACGAAATTTAACTCTCGGTGGGAATTTTTCGGTCAGCCTATCGTCAATGTACGAATCTTAACTCTCGGAGGGCACTTTTTTCTTCAAACTACTGTCAATATTCAAATTTTAACTAATGGTTGAAATCTTTTTCTCAAACAATCGTCAATAAACGAATTTTAATATTAGGTTGCAATTTTTTTCTTCAAACTACCGTCAATGTACGAATTTTAAATCTCGGTGGGCCCTTTTTCTTCAAACTACTATCAATACTCAAATTTTAACTATTGGTTGAAACCTTTATGTCAAACAATCGTCAATAATCGAACTTTAATACTAGGTTGGAATTTTTTTCTTCAAACTATTGTCAATATTCAAATTTTAAATATTGGTTGAAATCTTTATGTCAAACAATCGTCAATACACGAATTTTAATACTGGGTTGGAATTTTTTTCTTCAAACTACTGTCAATATTCAAATTTTAACTATTGGTTGAAATCTTTATGTCAAACAATCGTCAATAAACGAATTTTAATACTAGGTTGGAATTTTTTTCTTCAAACTATCGCCTATATACGAAATTTAACTCTCGGTGGGAATTTTTTGGTCAACCTATCGTCAATGTACGAATTTTAACTCTCGGTGGGCACTTTTTCTTCAAACTACTATCAATACTCAAATTTTAACTGTCGGTTGAAGTCTTCATGTCAAACAATCGTCAATAATCGAACTTTAATACTAGGTTGGAATTTTTTTCTTCAAACTATCGCCTATATACGAAATTTAACTCTCGGTGGGAATTTTTTGGTCAGCCTTTCGTCAATGTACGAATTTTAACTCTCGGTGGGCACTTTTTTCTTCAAACTACTGTCAATATTCAAATTTTAACTATTGGTTCGAATCTTTTTGTCAAACAATCGTCAATACACGAATTTTAATACTAGGTTGGAATTATTTTCTTCAAACTATCGCCTATATACGAAATTTAACTCTCGGTGGGAATTTTTTGGTCAACCTATCGTCAATGTACGAATTTTAACTCTCGGTGGGCACTTTTTCTTCAAACTACTATCAATACTCAAATTTTAACTATTGGTTCGAATCTTTTTGTCAAACAATCGTCAATACACGAATTTTAATACTAGGTTGGAATTTTTTTCTTCAAACTATCGCCTATATACGAAATTTAACTCTCGGTGGGAATTTTTTGGTCAGCCTATCGTCAATGTACGAATTTTAACTCTCGGTGGGCACTTTTTCTTCAAACTACTGTCAATATTCAAATTTTAACTATTGGTTGGAATCTTTTTGTCAAACAATCGTCAATACACGAATTTTAATACTAGGTTGGAATTTTTTTCTTCAAACTATCGCCTATATACGAAATTTAACTCTCGGTGGGAAATTTTTGGTCAACCTATCGTCAATGTACGAATTTTAACTCTCGGTGGGCACTTTTTTCTTGAAACTACTGTCAATATTCAAATTTTAACTATTGATTGGAATCTTTTTGTCAAACAATCGTCAATACAGGAATTTTAATACTAGGTTGGAATTTTTTTCTTCAAACTATTGTCAATATTCAAATTTTAAATATTGGTTGAAATCTTTATGTCAAACAATCGTCAATACACGAATATTAATACTAGGTTGGAATTTTTTTCTTCAAACTACCGTCAATGTACGAATTTTAATTCTCGGTGTTCACTTTTTCATCAAACTACTGTCAATACCCAAATTTTAACTATTGGTTGAAATCTTTATGCCAAACAATCGTCAATAAACGAATTTTAATACTAGGTTGGAATTTTTTTCTTCAAACTATCGCCTATATACGAAATTTAACTCTCGGTAGGAATTTTTTGGTCAACCTATCGTCAATGTACGAATTTTAACTCTCGGTGGGCACTTTTTCTTCAAACTACTATCAATACTCAAATTTTAACTATTGGTTCGAATCTTTTTGTCAAACAATCGTCAATACACGAATTTTAATACTAGGTTGGAATTTTTTTCTTCAAACTATCGCCTATATACGAAATTTAACTCTCGGTGGGAATTTTTCGGTCAGCCTATCGTCAATGTACGAATCTTAACTCTCGGAGGGCACTTTTTTCTTCAAACTACTGTCAATATTCAAATTTTAACTAATGGTTGAAATCTTTTTCTCAAACAATCGTCAATAAACGAATTTTAATATTAGGTTGCAATTTTTTTCTTCAAACTACCGTCAATGTACGAATTTTAACTCTCGGTGGGCCCTTTTTCTTCAAACTACTATCATTACTCAAATTTTAACTATTGGTTGAAATCTTTATGTCAAACAATCGTCAGTAATCGAACTTTAATACTAGGTTGGAATTTTTTTCTTCAAACTATTGTCAATATTCAAATTTTAAATATTGGTTGAAATCTTTATGTCAAACAATCGTCAATACACGAATTTTAATACTGGGTTGGAATTTTTTTCTTCAAACTACTGTCAATATTCAAATTTTAACTATTGGTTGAAATCTTTATGTCAAACAATCGTCAATAAACGAATTTTAATACTAGGTTGGAATTTTTTTCTTCAAACTATCGCCTATATACGAAATTTAACTCTCGGTGGGAATTTTTTGGTCAACCTATCGTCAATGTACGAATTTTAACTCTCGGTGGGCACTTTTTCTTCAAACTACTATCAATACTCAAATTTTAACTGTCGGTTGAAATCTTCATGTCAAACAATCGTCAATAATCGAACTTTAATACTAGGTTGGAATTTTTTTCTTCAAACTATCGCCTATATACGAAATTTAACTCTCGGTGGGAATTTTTTGGTCAGCCTTTCGTCAATGTACGAATTTTAACTCTCGGTGGGCACTTTTTTCTTCAAACTACTGTCAATATTCAAATTTTAACTATTGGTTCGAATCTTTTTGTCAAACAATCGTCAATACACGAATTTTAATACTAGGTTGGAATTATTTTCTTCAAACTATCGCCTATATACGAAATTTAACTCTCGGTGGGAATTTTTTGGTCAACCTATCGTCAATGTACGAATTTTAACTCTCGGTGGGCACTTTTTCTTCAAACTACTATCAATACTCAAATTTTAACTATTGGTTCGAATCTTTTTGTCAAACAATCGTCAATACACGAATTTTAATACTAGGTTGGAATTTTTTTCTTCAAACTATCGCCTATATACGAAATTTAACTCTCGGTGGGAATTTTTTGGTCAGCCTATCGTCAATGTACGAATTTTAACTCTCGGTGGGCACTTTTTCTTCAAACTACTGTCAATATTCAAATTTTAACTATTGGTTGGAATCTTTTTGTCAAACAATCGTCAATACACGAATTTTAATACTAGGTTGGAATTTTTTTCTTCAAACTATCGCCTATATACAAAATTTAACTCTCGGTGGGAATTTTTTGGTCAACCTATGGTCAATGTACGAATTTTAAATCTCGGTGGGCACTTTTTCTTCAAACTACTATCAATAGTCAAATTTTAACTATCGGTTGAAATCTTTATGTCAAACAATCGTCAATAATCGAATTTTAATACTAGGTTGGAATTTTTTTCTTCAAACTATCGCCTATATACGAAATTTAACTCTCGGGAGGAATTTTTTGGTCAAGCTATCGTCAATGTACGAATTTTAACTCTCGGTGGGCACTTTTTCTTCAAACTACTATCAATACTCAAATTTTAAATATTGGTTGAAATCTTTATGTCAAACAATCGTCAATAATCGAATTTTAATACTAGGTTGGAATTTTTTTCTTCAGACTATCGCCTATATACGAAATTTAACTCAGGGTGGGAATTTTTTGTTCAACCTATTGTCAATGTACGAATTTTAGCTCTCGGTGGGCACTTTTTTCTTCAAACTACTGTCAATATTCAAATTTTAACTATTGGTTGAAATCTTTATGTCAAACAATCGTCAATACACGAATTTTAATACTAGGTTGGAATTTTTTTCTTCAAACTATCGCCTATATACGAAATTTAAATCTCGGTGGGAATTTTTTGGTCAACCTATCGTCAATGTACGAATTTTAACTCTCGGAGGGCACTTTTTTCTTGAAACTGCTGTCAATATTCAAATTTTAACTATTGATTGGAATCTTTTTGTCAAACAATCGTCAATACACGAATTTTAATACTAGGTTGGAATTTTTTTCTTCAAACTATTGTCAATATTCAAATTTTAAATATTCGTTGAAATCTTTATGTCAAACAATCGTCAATACACGAATATTAATACTAGGTTGGAATTTTTTTCTTCAAACTACCGTCAATGTACGAATTTTAACTCTCGGTGTTCACTTTTTCATCAAACTACTGTCAATACTCAAATTTTAACTATTGGTTGAAATCTTTATGCCAAACAATCGTCAATAAACGAATTTTAATACTAGGTTGGAATTTTTTTCTTCAAACTATCGCCTATATACGAAATTTAACTCTCGGTGGGAATTTTTTGGTCAACCTATCGTCAATGTACGAATTTTAACTCTCGGTGGGCACTTTTTCTTCAAACTACTATCAATACTCAAATTTTAACTATTGGTTCGAATCTTCTTGTCAAACAATCGTCAATAATCGAACTTTAATACTAGGTTGGAATTTTTTTCTTCAAACTATCGCCTATATACGAAATTTAACTCTCGGTGGGAAATTTTTGGTCAACCTATCGTCAATGTACGAATTTTATCTCCCGGTGGGCATTTTTTCTTCTGTAGCGGCTGGCAGCAGTAACAATAAAGAAATATTCGCTGTAGAAATAGCCAGTACGGTTTATGGTGTGCAGGATAAATAAGCTACCTTTGAGGAAACATTTTAGCTTTTAATATTTTTTAAGTAATAGAAAAATAAATTTTAGTCAACGTCCTCGATAGCACGTCCATAACGCCATAAACCGAGGATTACCGGGGACCTGGGCCCAGCGGCCCATATGGCCATGATCGTTAGGCCCCAGGTAAGCGAACCTCGGGAAATCCCGCTACATTACTGAAAATAAATATTTAGCAACAATTCCCCCGCCAACGTCCATGTCGCCCTTCTTAAGCAACAAGAAGGGCGGCACCCACAAACAGGTAAGGTGATTGGCTTACCAGAATATGTACGGTGGCCAATCACCGAAACACACGGGTGTAACAAAATGCTTAAAAGCAAAAGTAAAAATGGGCAGACATTCAATTTTCGTCATTCGACAGTCGACAAGTTACGAGGTACAGATATAGAGTTGGAGGAGAGAATCCGAAACATCACAATAAATCTATCGCAGGAACTTGTGGTTCATCTTAATACTCTACACCCCTCTCCCTCCAAAGTGGTGACCCCGACGTGATCACAAGTTCGATAGAAGTGTAAGTTCAGTTCGCGTAGTGAAAAAGAAAAAATGGCAATGTCAACGCGAAAAACCGCCGCGTCCACTCCGAGTGACAGTGCTTCCGCGCCGAATACCGCGACGTTTCAAGAGATCAGTCGCGTCGGCATCCGTGTTCCGCCTTTCTGGCCCGAACAGCCGCAGCTCTGGTTTAACCAGATAGAGGCACAATTCGTGTTAAGCGGCGTTACAGCCGATAACACGAAGTTTTACTACGTAATGTCACAGCTCGAGCCGAAGTACGCTGTACAGGTACAGGATATTTTCAGCAATCCCCCTGATACGGATAAGTATGAGACGCTGAAGAAGGAATTGGTCCAGCGGTTGTCCATGTCCCAGGGGCAACGCATCCGCCAGCTCCTGGAACAAGAAGAGATCGGAGACCGGACACACACAATTCCTACGCCATATGCGCAATTTGGCAGGTTCAACGGTAACGGACGATTTTCTACGGACGCTATGGTCCGGTCGGTTGCCAGCCATGACACGAGCCATCGTGACAGCGCAAGCGGACCTTAGCCTGAACAAGTTGGCGGAGATCGCCGACCAGATCCACGAAGGTTCTAGTCGGAACCAAGTCGCGAGCATCACCTCCGACAGGGTTGCGGACATGCTAGTGAAGCGTCTGGAGAGTCTAGAACTCCAGATAGCGGAGATGTCCCGATCACGCCCATCTACGCGAACGCATACGCATTTCCGCCGAAGGTCGCGTTCGAACAGCAAAACGCGCGGTGCATCGCCTTCAAGAAACAAACATTGCTGGTATCATCGTACCTTCGGCAATGAGTCAACCAAGTGCCGCCCACCTTGCAGCTTCCAGTCGGGAAACGAAACGGGACGCCACTGAACGCGGCTATCAGTGACGGTCCAAGGACGAGCCGCCTCTACGTCACCGACCGAGTTACAAAGGAGGAATTCTTGGTCGACACGGGATCGGACATCTGCGTGTACCCTCGCACGCGAATAAAGGGACGCATCTCGAAGACGACGTACGAGCTACTCGCAGCGAGCAGTTCCACCATCAGCACCTATGGCGAAAAGACATTTCACCTTAACCTAGGACTCCGTAGAGCCTTCCCGTGGAAATTCGTCATAGCTGACGTCATGAGGCCGATCATCGGGGCTGACTTCCTCAGCCACTACGGCCTACTGGTGGATCTGCAGAAACGGCGCCTACTGGACCAGACAACATCATTAACAGCCATCGGAAGAGTCATCACGGACGACACGCAGTCGGTGAAAACCATCACCGGTGACTCGCCCTACCATCGTCTCCTGGCCGAGTTTCCGAACATCACGCGGCCATCGACCAGCGAGTGTAAGGTAAAACACGATGTCGTGCACCACATACGCACTACCGCCGGACCGCCGATTTTTTGTAAACCGCGTCGGTTGTCCACGGAGATGTTTTCCCTCGCACGGGCCGAGTTCGAGAACCTCATGAGATTAGGGCATATCCGACCGTCGCGAAGCCAATGGGCTTCCGCCCTTCACATGGTCCAGAAGAAGGACAAGGGCTGGAGACCATGCGGCGATTATCGCGCATTGAACGCGAGAACTATTCCGGATCGCTATCCAATTCCGCATATCGAAGATTTTTCGCGAATGTTATTCGGGAAAGCCATATTTTCGACGATAGATCTGGTACGCGCTTATCACCAGATCCCAGTGCACCCGAATGACATTCCGAAAACGGCTATAACAACGCCATTCGGTCTTTTTGAGTATACTGCGATGCCCTTCGGTTTGAGAAACGCGGCCCAGACGTTCCAGCGTTTCATCGACACTGTCCTACGAGGGTTGGATTTCTGCTATGCCTACTTAGATGACATACTAGTCGCATCTAAGGACGAGGCAGAGCATAAGGACCACCTGCGGCAGCTGTTTGCGCGTCTAGAACAATACGGCATCGTGGTAAATTCATCAAAATGTGTATTCGCGGAAAGGAAAGTAAACTTTCTGGGATATAGAGTAGATGAACACGGCACCAAGCCACTACCGGACAAGGTTCGCGCCATAATCAATTTCCCAAAACCTAAGACGGTCGGGGAACTCCGGAGATTTTTGGGAATGTTAAATTTCTATCGGCGATTCATTCCCGATGCCGCGAAATTACAAGCTCCCATCAACGCACTCTTAAAAGGCAAGCTAAAGAAAAACGCGCCGCTGAAATGGTCAACCGACTCCGAGTCTTCGTTAGATGAGTTAAAGAACGCGTTATCAAACGCCGCATTATTAGCGCATCCGTCTAACTCCGCTCAGCTCGCGATCATTGTAGACGCATCGGACCACGCGTTAGGCGCAACGTTGCAGCAGCGAGTAGGCGAGGCGTGGCAGCCATTGGCGTTCTGCACCAAAACCCTCTCGCCTGCTCAACGAAAGTACAGCGCGTACGACCGCGAATTATTAGCCATATACGCAGCTATTAAACAGTTTCGGCACGCAGTGGAAGGTCGCACGTTTTCGGTCTATACAGATCATAAACCGCTAATATACGCGTTCCAACAGAAACCGGAAAAGAGTACCCCGAGACAGTTCAGGTACCTAGACTTCATCGGACAATTCACAACTGACATCCGACATATTAGTGGAAAGGACAATGAGGCAGCAGACGCACTGTCGAGAATAGAGTCTATCGCTACCGCGATTCGATATAAGGACCTCGCAAAGTCCCAAGCGGGCGACGACGAATTAAGAACTCTACTCACAGCGTCTGGTACCTCGTTGATCCTGAAGCGCGTAAAACACGACGATACAGACGTTTACTGCGACATCTCAACAGATAGAGTCCGACCATACGTGACGCACCCTTTCCGACGACAAGCGTTCGAGTCAATCCATAGACTGTCACACCCAGGAATCAAAACGACTGCCAAACTAGTCAAAGAGCGATTCGTGTGGCCGTCCATTGATAAAGATTGTCGCGCGTGGGCACGAAACTGCATAGAATGCCAGAAGTCAAAAATATCGAGACATGTCAGCAGCCCCACCGGTAATTTTAAGCTACCGTCCTCTAGGTTTGAGCACGTACATCTCGACCTAGTGGGCCCGCTACCAATATCACGTGGGAATAGGTACTGCCTGACATGCATAGACCGTTACACGCGATGGCCCGAAGTTTTTCCGATAGAAAATATAGAGGCCGAGACCGTCGCGAGAACCTTCATCGCCGGATGGATATCCAGATTCGGAACTCCGTTAAAGATTACCACCGATCGTGGCCGACAGTTCGAGTCGAATCTTTTTAATCGTTTAAATTCGCTGTTAGGTACGCATCACATACGCACCACAGCTTATCACCCAGCCGCGAATGGCCTAGTAGAACGATTGCATAGGCAGCTTAAAGCCGCGATCAAGTGTCATGCAGACGAATCATGGACCGACGCGATACCAATAGTGCTCTTAGGCGTACGAGCAGCTTATCGTCCCGACCTAACTGCATCTACCGCCGAATTAGTTTACGGTGAAAATCTTCGCCTACCGGGCGAATTCTTCGGGAATACGACGCGACCGATCGCTGAACCAGTGGATGTCGTCAAACAATTACGGACACACTTCCACGCGCTACGGCCAGTTCCCGGCTCGCGCCACGGGGACAAGAAAATATTTACTTTCAAAGACCTAGCAACAGCATCGCATGTTTTCGTACGGGTTGATTCGGTGAAAACGCCACTGCAGCTCCCGTACGAAGGACCATTCCCCGTCATATCGCGATCCGACAAAACTTACGTAATACAAATTCGCGGTAAAAATAGTACGATATCCATAGATAGATTAAAACCGGCCTACCTATTCGAAGCTAACGAAATTCCTGACGATAGAAACCAACCGATTCCCGCAGTCACACCCAAGGACGTACAAGATAAAAATCCGACTTGCTCGCGAGAATATACACAAACGCGATCAGGCAGGCGCGTAAGATTCCCAGATCGCTTGCAAGTTAGTCATTAGTGGTTTAATGTATATAGATAAGTAGTTTATAATTTGTACATAGTAGTTTAAGATTAGTCATAAGCGCAACAACCACTAAGTAATAGTAAATATAGCGTTTACACTGAAAGGGGGGTGATGTAGCGGCTGGCAGCAGTAACAATAAAGAAATATTCGCTGTAGAAATAGCCAGTACGGTTTATGGTGTGCAGGATAAATAAGCTACCTTTGAGGAAACATTTTAGCTTTTAATATTTTTTAAGTAATAGAAAAATAAATTTTAGTCAACGTCCTCGATAGCACGTCCATAACGCCATAAACCGAGGATTACCGGGGACCTGGGCCCAGCGGCCCATATGGCCATGATCGTTAGGCCCCAGGTAAGCGAACCTCGGGAAATCCCGCTACATTACTGAAAATAAATATTTAGCAACAATTCCCCCGCCAACGTCCATGTCGCCCTTCTTAAGCAACAAGAAGGGCGGCACCCACAAACAGGTAAGGTGATTGGCTTACCAGAATATGTACGGTGGCCAATCACCGAAACACACGGGTGTAACAAAATGCTTAAAAGCAAAAGTAAAAATGGGCAGACATTCAATTTTCGTCATTCGACAGTCGACAAGTTACGAGGTACAGATATAGAGTTGGAGGAGAGAATCCGAAACATCACAATAAATCTATCGCAGGAACTTGTGGTTCATCTTAATACTCTACACCCCTCTCCCTCCAAACTTCAAACTACTGTCAATATTCAAATTTTAACTATTGGTTGAAATCTTTATGTCATACAATCGTCAATAATCGAATTTTAATACTAGGTTGGAATTTTTTTCTTCAAACTATCGCCTATATACGAAATTTAACTCTCGGGAGGAATTTTTTGGTCAAGCTACCGTCAATGTACCAATTTTAACTCTCGGTGGGCACTTTTTCTTCAAACTATTATCAATACTCAAATTTTAAATATTGGTTGAAATCTTTATGTCAAACAATCGTCAATAATCGAATTTTAATACTAGGTTGGAATTTTTTTCTTCAGACTATCGCCTATATACGAAATTTAACTCAGGGTGGGAATTTTTTGTTCAACCTATTGTCAATGTACGAATTTTAGCTCTCGGTGGGCACTTTTTTCTTCAAACTACTGTCAATATTCAAATTTTAACTATTGGTTGAAATCTTTATGTCATACAATCGTCAATAATCGAATTTTAATACTAGGTTGGAATTTTTTTCTTCAAACTATCGCCTATATACGAAATTTAACCCACGGTGGGAATTTTTTGGTCAACCTCTCGTCAATGTACGAATTTTAACTCTCGGTGGGCACTTTTTTCTTCAAACTACTGTCAATATTCAAATTTTAACTATTGGTTGGAATCTTTTTGTCAAACAATCGTCAATACACGAATTTTAATACTAGGTTGGAATTTTTTTCTTCAAACTATTGTCAATATTCAAATTTTAAATATTGGTTGAAATCTTTATGTCAAACAATCGTCAATACACGAATATTAATACTAGGTTGGAATTTTTTTCTTCAAACTATCGCCTATATACGAAATTTAACTCTCGGTGGGAATTTTTTGGTCAACCTATCGTCAATGTACGAATTTTAACTCTCGGTGGGCACTTTTTCTTCAAACTACTATCAATACTCAAATTTTAACTATTGGTTCGTATCTTTTTGTCAAACAATCGTCAATAAACGAATTTTAATACTAGGTCGGAATTTTTATCTTCAAACTATCGCCTATATACGAAATTTAACTCACGGTGGGAATTTTTTGGTCAACATATCGTCAATGTACGAATTTTAACTCTCGGTGAGCACTTTTTTCTTGAAACTACTGTCAATATTCAAATTTTAACTATTGGTTGGAATCTTTTTGTCAAACAATCGTCAAAACACGAATTTTAATACTAGGTTGGAATTTTTTTCTTCAAACTATTGTTAATATTCAAATTTTAAACATTGGTTGAAATCTTTATGTCAAACAATCGTCAATACACGAATTTTAATACTAGGTTGGAATTTTTTTCTTCAAACTATCGCCTATATACGAAATTTAACTCTCGGTGGGAATTTTTTGGTCAACCTATCGTCAATGTACGAATTTTAACTCTCGGTGGGCACTTTTTCTTCAAACTACTATCAATACTCAAATTTTAACTATTGGTTCGTATCTTTTTGTCAAACAATCGTCAATAAACGAATTTTAATACTAGGTCGGAATTTTTATCTTCAAACTATCGCCTATATACGAAATTTAACTCACGGTGGGAATTTTTTGGTCAACATATCGTCAATGTACGAATTTTAACTCTCGGTGAGCACTTTTTTCTTGAAACTACTGTCAATATTCAAATTTTAACTATTGGTTGGAATCTTTTTGTCAAACAATCGTCAAAACACGAATTTTAATACTAGGTTGGAATTTTTTTCTTCAAACTATTGTTAATATTCAAATTTTAAACATTGGTTGAAATCTTTATGTCAAACAATCGTCAATACACGAATTTTAATACTAGGTTGGAATTTTTTTCTTCAAACTATCGCCTATATACGAAATTTAACTCTCGGTGGGAAATTTTTGGTCAACCTATTGTCAATGTACGAATTTTATCTCCCGGTGGGCATTTTTTCTTCAAACTACTGTCAATATTCAAATTTTAACTATTGGTTGAAATCTTTATGTCATACAATCGTCAATAATCGAATTTTAATACTAGGTTGGAATTTTTTTCTTCAAACTATCGCCTATATACTAAATTTAACTCTCGAGAGGAATTTTTTGGTCAAGCTACCGTCAATGTACCAATTTTAACTCTCGGTGGGCACTTTTTCTTCAAACTACTATCAATACTCAAATTTTAACTATTGGTTCGTATCTTTTTGTCAAACAATCGTCAATAAACGAATTTTAATACTAGGTCGGAATTTTTATCTTCAAACTATCGCCTATATACGAAATTTAACTCACGGTGGGAATTTTTTGGTCAACATATCGTCAATGTACGAATTTTAACTCTCGGTGAGCACTTTTTTCTTGAAACTACTGTCAATATTCAAATTTTAACTATTGGTTGGAATCTTTTTGTCAAACAATCGTCAAAACACGAATTTTAATACTAGGTTGGAATTTTTTTCTTCAAACTATTGTTAATATTCAAATTTTAAACATTGGTTGAAATCTTTATGTCAAACAATCGTCAATACACGAATTTTAATACTAGGTTGGAATTTTTTTCTTCAAACTATCGCCTATATACGAAATTTAAATCTCGGTGGGAATTTTTTGGTCAACCTATCGTCAATGTACGAATTTTAACTCTCGGTGGGCACTTTTTCTTCAAACTACTATCAATACTCAAATTTTAACTATTGGTTCGTATCTTTTTGTCAAACAATCGTCAATAAACGAATTTTAATACTAGGTCGGAATTTTTATCTTCAAACTATCGCCTATATACGAAATTTAACTCACGGTGGGAATTTTTTGGTCAACATATCGTCAATGTACGAATTTTAACTCTCGGTGGGCACTTTTTTCTTGAAACTACTGTCAATATTCAAATTTTAACTATTGGTTGGAATCTTTTTGTCAAACAATCGTCAAAACACGAATTTTAATACTAGGTTGGAATTTTTTTCTTCAAACTATTGTTAATATTCAAATTTTAAACATTGGTTGAAATCATTATGTCAAACAATCGTCAATACACGAATTTTAATACTAGGTTGGAATTTTTTTCTTCAAACTATCGCCTATATACGAAATTTAAATCTCGGTGGGAATTTTTTGGTCAACCTATCGTCAATGTACGAATTTTAACACTCGGAGGGCACTTTTTTCTTGAAACTACTGTCAATATTCAAATTTTAACTATTGATTGGAATCTTTTTGTCAAACAATCGTCAATACACGAATTTTAATACTAGGTTGGAATTTTTTTCTTCAAACTATTGTCAATATTCAAATTTTAAATATTGGTTGAAATCTTTATGTCAAACAATCGTCAATACACGAATATTAATACTAGGTTGGAATTTTTTTCTTGAAACTACCGTCAATGTACGAATTTTAACTCTCGGTGTTCACTTTTTCATCAAACTACTGTCAATACTCAAATTTTAACTATTGGTTGAAATCTTTATGCCAAACAATCGTCAATAAACGAATTTTAATACTAGGTTGGAATTTTTTTCTTCAAACTATCGCCTATATACGAAATTTAACTCTCGGTGGGAATTTTTTGGTCAACCTATCGTCAATGTACGAATTTTAACTCTCGGTGGGCACTTTTTCTTCAAACTACTATCAATACTCAAATTTTAACTATTGGTTCGAATCTTTTTGTCAAACAATCGTCAATAATCGAACTTTAATACTAGGTTGGAATTTTTTTCTTCAAACTATCGCCTATATACGAAATTTAACTCTCGGTGGGAAATTTTTGGTCAACCTATCGTCAATGTACGAATTTTATCTCCCGGTGGGCATTTTTTCTTCAAACTACTGTCAATATTCAAATTTTAACTATTGGTTGAAATCTTCATGTCATACAATCGTCAATAATCGAATTTTAATACTAGGTTGGAATTTTTTTCTTCAAACTATCGCCTATATACGAAATTTAACTCTCGGGAGGAATTTTTTGGTCAAGCTACCGTCAATGTATCAATTTTAACTCTCGGTGGGCACTTTTTCTTCAAACTACTATCAATACTCAAATTTTAACTATTGGTTCGTATCTTTTTGTCAAACAATCGTCAATAAACGAATTTTAATACTAGGTCGGAATTTTTATCTTCAAACTATCGCCTATATACGAAATTTATCTCACGGTGGGAATTTTTTGGTCAACATATCGTCAATGTACGAATTTTAACTCTCGGTGGGCACTTTTTTCTTGAAACTACTGTCAATATTCAAATTTTAACTATTGGTTGGAATCTTTTTGTCAAACAATCGTCAATACACGAATTTTAATACTAGGTCGGAATTTTTATCTTCAAACTATCGCCTATATACGAAATTTAACCCACGGTGGGAATTTTTTGGTCAACCTCTCGTCAATGTACGAATTTTAACTCTCGGTGGGCACTTTTTTCTTCAAACTACTGTCAATATTCAAATTTTAACTATTGATTGGAATCTTTTTGTCAAACAATCGTCAATACACGAATTTTAATACTAGGTTGGAATTTTTTTCTTCAAACTATTGTCAATATTCAAATTTTAAATATTGGTTGAAATCTTTATGTCAAACAATCGTCAATACACGAATATCAATACTAGGTTGGATTTTTTTTCTTCAAACTACCGTCAATGTACGAATTTTAACTCTCGGTGTTCACTTTTTCATCAAACTACTGTCAATACTCAAATTTTAACTATTGGTTGAAATCTTTATGCCAAACAATCGTCAATAAACGAATTTTAATAATAGGTTGGAATTTTTTTCTTCAAACCATCGCCTATATACGAAATTTAACTCTCGGTGGGAATTTTTTGGTCAACCTATCGTCAATGTACGAATTTTAACTCTCGGTGGGCACTTTTTCTTCAAACTACTATCAATACTCAAATTTTAACTATTGGTTCGAATCTTTTTGTCAAACAATCGTCAATAATCGAACTTTAATACTAGGTTGGAATTTTTTTCTTCAAACTATTGTCAATATTCAAATTTTAAATATTGGTTGAAATCTTTATGTCAAACAATCGTCAATACACGAATATTAATACTAGGTTGGAATTTTTTTTTGAAACTACCGTCAATGTACGAATTTTAACTCTCGGTGTTCACTTTTTCATCAAACTACTGTCGATACTCAAATTTTAACTATTGGTTGAAATCTTTATGCCAAACAATCGTCAATAAACGAATTTTAATACTAGGTTGGAATTTTTTTCTTCAAACTATCGCCTATATACGAAATTTAACTCTCGGTGGGAATTTTTTGGTCAACCTATCGTCAATGTACGAATTTTAACTCTCGGTGGGCACTTTTTCTTCAAACTACTATCAATACTCAAATTTTAACTATTGGTTCGAATCTTTTTGTCAAACAATCGTCAATAATCGA
The DNA here is from genome assembly GCF_050948175.1 of Xylocopa sonorina. Classification (NCBI taxonomy): domain Eukaryota; kingdom Metazoa; phylum Arthropoda; class Insecta; order Hymenoptera; family Apidae; genus Xylocopa; species Xylocopa sonorina. The sequence goes on from NW_027490235.1 coordinate 710,136, forward strand.
ACTTTAATACTAGGTTGGAATTTTTTTCTTCAAACTATCGCCTATATACGAAATTTAACTCTCGGTGGGAAATTTTTGGTCAACCTATCGTCAATGTACGAATTTTATCTCCCGGTGGGCATTTTTTCTTCAAACTACTGTCAATATTCAAATTTTAACTATTGGTTGAAATCTTCATGTCATACAATCGTCAATAATCGAATTTTAATACTAGGTTGGAATTTTTTTCTTCAAACTATCGCCTATATACGAAATTTAACTCTCGGGAGGAATTTTTTGGTCAAGCTACCGTCAATGTATCAATTTTAACTCTCGGTGGGCACTTTTTCTTCAAACTACTATCAATACTCAAATTTTAACTATTGGTTCGTATCTTTTTGTCAAACAATCGTCAATAAACGAATTTTAATACTAGGTCGGAATTTTTATCTTCAAACTATCGCCTATATACGAAATTTAACTCACGGTGGGAATTTTTTGGTCAACATATCGTCAATGTACGAATTTTAACTCTCGGTGGGCACTTTTTTCTTGAAACTACTGTCAATATTCAAATTTTAACTATTGGTTGGAATCTTTTTGTCAAACAATCGTCAAAACACGAATTTTAATACTAGGTTGGAATTTTTTTCTTCAAACTATTGTTAATATTCAAATTTTAAACATTGGTTGAAATCTTTATGTCAAACAATCGTCAATACACGAATTTTAATACTAGGTTGGAATTTTTTTCTTCAAACTATCGCCTATATACGAAATTTAAATCTCGGTGGGAATTTTTTGGTCAACCTATCGTCAATGTACGAATTTTAACACTCGGAGGGCACTTTTTTCTTGAAACTACTGTCAATATTCAAATTTTAACTATTGATTGGAATCTTTTTGTCAAACAATCGTCAATACACGAATTTTAATACTAGGTTGGAATTTTTTTCTTCAAACTATTGTCAATATTCAAATTTTAAATATTGGTTGAAATCTTTATGTCAAACAATCGTCAATACACGAATATTAATACTAGGTTGGAATTTTTTTCTTGAAACTACCGTCAATGCACGAATTTTAACTCTCGGTGTTCACTTTTTCATCAAACTACTGTCAATACTCAAATTTTAACTATTGGTTGAAATCTTTATGCCAAACAATCGTCAATAAACGAATTTTAATACTAGGTTGGAATTTTTTTCTTCAAACTATCGCCTATATACGAAATTTAACTCTCGGTGGGAATTTTTTGGTCAACCTATCGTCAATGTACGAATTTTAACTCTCGGTGGGCACTTTTTCTTCAAACTACTATCAATACTCAAATTTTAACTATTGGTTCGAATCTTTTTGTCAAACAATCGTCAATAATCGAACTTTAATACTAGGTTGGAATTTTTTTCTTCAAACTATCGCCTATATACGAAATTTAACTCTCGGTGGGAAATTTTTGGTCAACCTATCGTCAATGTACGAATTTTATCTCCCGGTGGGCATTTTTTCTTCAAACTACTGTCAATATTCAAATTTTAACTATTGGTTGAAATCTTCATGTCATACAATCGTCAATAATCGAATTTTAATACTAGGTTGGAATTTTTTTCTTCAAACTATCGCCTATATACGAAATTTAACTCTCGGGAGGAATTTTTTGGTCAAGCTACCGTCAATGTATCAATTTTAACTCTCGGTGGGCACTTTTTCTTCAAACTACTATCAATACTCAAATTTTAACTATTGGTTCGTATCTTTTTGTCAAACAATCGTCAATAAACGAATTTTAATACTAGGTCGGAATTTTTATCTTCAAACTATCGCCTATATACGAAATTTAACTCACGGTGGGAATTTTTTGGTCAACATATCGTCAATGTACGAATTTTAACTCTCGGTGGGCACTTTTTTCTTGAAACTACTGTCAATATTCAAATTTTAACTATTGGTTGGAATCTTTTTGTCAAACAATCGTCAATACACGAATTTTAATACTAGGTCGGAATTTTTATCTTCAAACTATCGCCTATATACGAAATTTAACCCACGGTGGGAATTTTTTGGTCAACCTCTCGTCAATGTACGAATTTTAACTCTCGGTGGGCACTTTTTTCTTCAAACTACTGTCAATATTCAAATTTTAACTATTGATTGGAATCTTTTTGTCAAACAATCGTCAATACACGAATTTTAATACTAGGTTGGAATTTTTTTCTTCAAACTATTGTCAATATTCAAATTTTAAATATTGGTTGAAATCTTTATGTCAAACAATCGTCAATACACGAATATCAATACTAGGTTGGAATTTTTTTCTTCAAACTACCGTGAATGTACGAATTTTAACTCTCGGTGTTCACTTTTTCATCAAACTACTGTCAATACTCAAATTTTAACTATTGGTTGAAATCTTTATGCCAAACAATCGTCAATAAACGAATTTTAATAATAGGTTGGAATTTTTTTCTTCAAACCATCGCCTATATACGAAATTTAACTCTCGGTGGGAATTTTTTGGTCAACCTATCGTCAATGTACGAATTTTAACTCTCGGTGGGCACTTTTTCTTCAAACTACTATCAATACTCAAATTTTAACTATTGGTTCGAATCTTTTTGTCAAACAATCGTCAATAATCGAACTTTAATACTAGGTTGGAATTTTTTTCTTCAAACTATTGTCAATATTCAAATTTTAAATATTGGTTGAAATCTTTATGTCAAACAATCGTCAATACACGAATATTAATACTAGGTTGGAATTTTTTTTTGAAACTACCGTCAATGTACGAATTTTAACTCTCGGTGTTCACTTTTTCATCAAACTACTGTCAATACTCAAATTTTAATTATTGGTTGAAATCTTTATGCCAAACAATCGTCAATAAACGAATTTTAATACTAGGTTGGAATTTTTTTCTTCAAACTATCGCCTATATACGAAATTTAACTCTCGGTGGGAATTTTTTGGTCAACCTATCGTCAATGTACGAATTTTAACTCTCGGTGGGCACTTTTTCTTCAAACTACTATCAATACTCAAATTTTAACTATTGGTTCGAATCTTTTTGTCAAACAATCGTCAATAATCGAACTTTAATACTAGGTTGGAATTTTTTTCTTCAAACTATCGCCTATATACGAAATTTAACTCTCGGTGGGAAATTTTTGGTCAACCTATCGTCAATGTACGAATTTTATCTCCCGGTGGGCATTTTTTCTTCAAACTACTGTCAATATTCAAATTTTAACTATTGGTTGAAATCTTCATGTCATACAATCGTCAATAATCGAATTTTAATACTAGGTTGGAATTTTTTTCTTCAAACTATCGCCTATATACGAAATTTAACTCTCGGGAGGAATTTTTTGGTCAAGCTACCGTCAATGTATCAATTTTAACTCTCGGTGGGCACTTTTTCTTCAAACTACTATCAATACTCAAATTTTAACTATTGGTTCGTATCTTTTTGTCAAACAATCGTCAATAAACGAATTTTAATACTAGGTCGGAATTTTTATCTTCAAACTATCGCCTATATACGAAATTTAACTCACGGTGGGAATTTTTTGGTCAACATATCGTCAATGTACGAATTTTAACTCTCGGTGGGCACTTTTTTCTTGAAACTACTGTCAATATTCAAATTTTAACTATTGGTTGGAATCTTTTTGTCAAACAATCGTCAAAACACGAATTTTAATACTAGGTTGGAATTTTTTTCTTCAAACTATTGTTAATATTCAAATTTTAAACATTGGTTGAAATCTTTATGTCAAACAATCGTCAATACACGAATTTTAATACTAGGTTGGAATTTTTTTCTTCAAACTATCGCCTATATACGAAATTTAAATCTCGGTGGGAATTTTTTGGTCAACCTATCGTCAATGTACGAATTTTAACACTCGGAGGGCACTTTTTTCTTGAAACTACTGTCAATATTCAAATTTTAACTATTGATTGGAATCTTTTTGTCAAACAATCGTCAATACACGAATTTTAATACTAGGTTGGAATTTTTTTCTTCAAACTATTGTCAATATTCAAATTTTAAATATTGGTTGAAATCTTTATGTCAAACAATCGTCAATACACGAATATTAATACTAGGTTGGAATTTTTTTCTTGAAACTACCGTCAATGTACGAATTTTAACTCTCGGTGTTCACTTTTTCATCAAACTACTGTCAATACTCAAATTTTAACTATTGGTTGAAATCTTTATGCCAAACAATCGTCAATAAACGAATTTTAATACTAGGTTGGAATTTTTTTCTTCAAACTATCGCCTATATACGAAATTTAACTCTCGGTGGGAATTTTTTGGTCAACCTATCGTCAATGTACGAATTTTAACTCTCGGTGGGCACTTTTTCTTCAAACTACTATCAATACTCAAATTTTAACTATTGGTTCGAATCTTTTTGTCAAACAATCGTCAATAATCGAACTTTAATACTAGGTTGGAATTTTTTTCTTCAAACTATCGCCTATATACGAAATTTAACTCTCGGTGGGAAATTTTTGGTCAACCTATCGTCAATGTACGAATTTTATCTCCCGGTGGGCATTTTTTCTTCAAACTACTGTCAATATTCAAATTTTAACTATTGGTTGGAATCTTCATGTCATACAATCGTCAATAATCGAATTTTAATACTAGGTTGGAATTTTTTTCTTCAAACTATCGCCTATATACGAAATTTAACTCTCGGGAGGAATTTTTTGGTCAAGCTACCGTCAATGTACCAATTTTAACTCTCGGTGGGCACTTTTTCTTCAAACTACTATCAATACTCAAATTTTAACTATTGGTTCGTATCTTTTTGTCAAACAATCGTCAATAAACGAATTTTAATACTAGGTCGGAATTTTTATCTTCAAACTATCGCCTATATACGAAATTTAACTCACGGTGGGAATTTTTTGGTCAACATATCGTCAATGTACGAATTTTAACTCTCGGTGGGCACTTTTTTCTTGAAACTACTGTCAATATTCAAATTTTAACTATTGGTTGGAATCTTTTTGTCAAACAATCGTCAAAACACGAATTTTAATACTAGATTGGAATTTTTTTCTTCAAACTATTGTTAATATTCAAATTTTAAACATTGGTTGAAACCTTTATGTCAAACAATCGTCAATACACGAATTTTAATACTAGGTTGGAATTTTTTTCTTCAAACTATCGCCTATATATGAAATTTAAATCTCGGTGGGAATTTTTTGGTCAACCTATCGTCAATGTACGAATTTTAACTCTCGGAGGGCACTTTTTTCTTGAAACTACTGTCAATATTCAAATTTTAACTATTGATTGGAATTTTTTTGTCAAACAATCGTCAATACACGAATTTTAATACTAGGTTGGAATTTTTATCTTCAAACTATTGTCAATATTCAAATTTTAAATATTGGTTGAAATCTTTATGTCAAACAATCGTCAATACACGAATATTAATACTAGGTTGGAATTTTTTTCTTCAAACTACCGTCAATGTACGAATTTTAACTCTCGGTGTTCACTTTTTCATCAAACTACTGTCAATACTCAAATTTTAACTATTGGTTGAAATCTTTATGCCAAACAATCGTCAATAAACGAATTTTAATACTAGGTTGGAATTTTTTTCTTCAAACTATCGCCTATATACGAAATTTAACTCTCGGTGGGAATTTTTTGGTCAACCTATCGTCAATGTACGAATTTTAACTCTCGGTGGGCACTTTTTCTTCAAACTACTATCAATACTCAAATTTTAACTATTGGTTCGAATCTTTTTGTCAAACAATCGTCAATAATCGAACTTTAATACTAGGTTGGAATTTTTTTCTTCAAACTATCGCCTATATGCGAAATTTAACTCTCGGTGGGAAATTTTTGGTCAACCTATCGTCAATGTACGAATTTTATCTCCCGGTGGGCATTTTTTCTTCAAACTACTGTCAATATTCAAATTTTAACTATTGGTTGAAATCCTTATGTCAAACAATCGTCAATAATCGAACTTTAATACTAGGTTGGAATTTTTTTCTTCAAACTATCGCCTATATACGAAATTTAACTCTCGGTGGGAAATTTTTGGTCAACCTATCGTCAATGTACGAATTTTATCTCCCGGTGGGCATTTTTTCTTCAAACTACTGTCAATATTCAAATTTTAACTATTGGTTGAAATCTTTATGTCATACAATCGTCAATAATCGAATTTTAATACTAGGTTGGAATTTTTTTCTTCAAACTATCGCCTATATACGAAATTTAACTCTCGGGAGGAATTTTTTGGTCAAGCTACCGTCAAAGTACCAATTTTAACTCTCGGTGGGCACTTTTTCTTCAAACTACTATCAATACTCAAATTTTAACTATTGGTTCGTATCTTTTTGTCAAACAATCGTCAATAATCGAACTTTAATACTAGGTTGGAATTTTTTTCTTCAAACTATCGCCTATATACGAAATTTAACTCTCGGTGGGAATTTTTTGGTCAACCTATCGTCAATGTACGAATTTTAACTCTCGGTGGGCACTTTTTCTTCAAACTACTGCCAATACTCAAATTTTAACTATTGGTTGAAATCTTTATGTCAAACAATCGTCAATAATCGAACTTTAATACTGGGTTGGAATTTTTTTCTTCAAACTATTGTCAATATTCAAATTTTAAATATTGGTTGAAATCTTTATGTCAAACAATCGTCAATACACGAATTTTAATACTGGGTTGGAATTTTTTTCTTCAAACTACTGTCAATATTCAAATTTTAACTATTGATTGGAATCTTTTTGTCAAACAATCGTCAATACACGAATTTTAATACTAGGTTGGAATTTTTTTCTTCAAACTATTGTCAATATTCAAATTTTAAACATTGGTTGAAATCTTTATGTCAAACAATCGTCAATAATCGAACTTTAATACTAGGTTGGAATTTTTTTCTTCAAACTATCGCCTATATACGAAATTTAACTCTCGGTGGGAATTTTTTGGTCAACCTATCGTCAATGTACGAATTTTAACTCTCGGTGGGCACTTTTTCTTCAAACTACTATCAATACTCAAATTTTAACTATTGGTTGAAATCTTTATGTCAAACAATCGTCAATAATCGAACTTTAATACTAGGTTGGAATTTTTTTCTTCAAACTGTCGCCTATATACGAAATTTAACTCTCGGTGGGAACTTTTTGGTCAGCCTATCGTCAATGTACGAATTTTAACTCTCGGTGGGCACTTTTTCTTCAAACTACTGTCAATACTCAAATTTTAACTATTGGTTGAAATCTTTATGTCAATCAATCGTCAATAATCGAACTTTAATACTAGGTTGGAATTTTTTTCTTCAAACTATCGCCTATATACGGAATTTAACTCACGGTGGGAATTTTTTGGTCAACCTATCGTCAATGTACGAATTTTAGCCCTCGGTGGGCACTTTTTTCTTCAAACTACTGCCAATATTCAAATTTTAACTATTGGTTGAAATGTTTATGTCATACAATCGTCAATAATCGAATTTTAATACTAGGTTGGAATTTTTTTCTTCAAACTATCGCCTATATACGAAATTTATCTCTCGGTGGGAATTTTTTGGTCAACCTATCGTCAATGTACGAATTTTAACTCTCGGTGGGCACTTTTTTCTTCAAACTACTGTCAATATTCAAATTTTAACTATTGTTTGGAATCTTTTTGTCAAACAATTGTCAATACACGAATTTTAATACTAGGTTGGTATTTTTTTCTTCAAACTATTGTCAATATTCAAATTTTAAATATTGGTTCAAATCTTTATGTCAAACAATCGTCAATACACGAATTTTAATACTAGGTTGGAATTTTTTTCTTCAAACTATTGTCAATACTCAAATTTTAACTATTGGTTGAAATCTTTATGCCAAACAATCGTCAATAATCGAACTTTAATACTAGGTTGGAATTTTTTTCTTCAAACTATCGCCTATATACGAAATTTAACTCTCGGTGGGAATTTTTTGGTCAACCTATCGTCAATGTACGAATTTTAACTCTCGGTGGGCACTTTTTCTTCAAACTACTGCCAATACTCAAATTTTAACTATTGGTTGAAATCTTTATGTCAAACAATCGTCAATAATCGAACTTTAATACTAGGTTGGAATTTTTTTCTTCAAACTATCGCCTATATACGGAATTTAACTCACGGTGGGAATTTTTTGGTCAACCTATCGTCAATGTACGAATTTTAACCCTCGGTGGGCACTTTTTTCTTCAAACTACTGTCAATATTCAAATTTTAACTATTGGTTGAAATGTTTATGTCATACAATCGTCAATAATCGAATTTTAATACTAGGTTGGAATTTTTTTCTTCAAACTATCGCCTATATACGAAATTTAACTCTCGGTGGGAATTTTTTGGTCAACCTATCGTCAATGTACGAATTTTAATTCTCGGTGGGCACTTTTTCTTCAAACTACTGTCAATACTCAAATTTTAACTATTGGTTGAAATCTTTATGTCAAACAATCGTCAATAATCGAACTTTAATATTAGGTTGGAATTTTTTTCTTCAAACTATTGTCAATATTCAAATTTTAAACATTGGTTGAAATCTTTATGTCAAACAATCGTCAATAATCGAACTTTAATACTAGGTTGGAATTTTTTTCTTCAAACTATCGCCTATATACGAAATTTAACTCTCGGTGGGAATTTTTTGGTCAACCTATCGTCAATGTACGAATTTTAACTCTCGGTGGGCACTTTTTCTTCAAACTACTGCCAATACTCAAATTTTAACTATTGGTTGAAATCTTTATGTCAAACAATCGTCAATAATCGAACTTTAATACTAGGTTGGAATTTTTTTCTTCAAACTATCGCCTATATACGGAATTTAACTCACGGTGGGAGTTTTTTGGTCAACCTATCGTCAATGTACGAATTTTAGCCCTCGGTGGGCACTTTTTTCTTCAAACTACTGTCAATATTCAAATTTTAACTATTGGTTGAAATGTTTATGTCATACAATCGTCAATAATCGAATTTTAATACTAGGTTGGAATTTTTTTCTTCAAACTATCGCCTATATACGAAATTTAACTCTCGGTGGGAATTTTTTGGTCAACCTATCGTCAATATACGAATTTTAACTCTCGGTGGGCACTTTTTTCTTCAAACTACTGTCAATATTCAAATTTCAACTATTGATTGGAATCTTTATGTCAAACAATCGTCAATACACGAATTTTAATACTAGGTTGGAATTTTTTTCTTCAAACTATCGCCTATATACGAAATTTAACTCTCGGTGGGAATTTTTTGGTCAACCTATCGTCAATGTACGAATTTTAACTCTCGGTGGGCACTTTTTTCTTCAAACTACTGTCAATATTCAAATTTTAACTATTGATTGGAATCTTTTTGTCAAACAATCGTCAATACACGAATTTTAATACTAGGTTGGAATTTTTTTCTTCAAACTATTGTCAATATTCAAATTTTAAACATTGGTTGAAATCTTTATGTCAAACAATCGTCAATAATCGAACTTTAATACTAGGTTGGAATTTTTTTCTTCAAACTGTCGCCTATATACGAAATTTAACTCTCGGTGGGAATTTTTTGGTCAACCTATCGTCAATGTACGAATTTTAACTCTCGATGGGCACTTTTTCTTCAAACTACTGTCAATACTCAAATTTTAACTATTGGTTGAAATCTTTATGTCAAACAATCGTCAATAATCGAACTTTAATACTAGGTTGGAATTTTTTTCTTCAAACTATCGCCTATATACGGAATTTAACTCACGGTGGGAATTTTTTGGTCAACCTATCGTCAATGTACGAATTTTAGCCCTCGGTGGGCACTTTTTTCTTCAAACTACTGTCAATATTCAAATTTTAACTATTGGTTGGAATCTTTTTGTCAAACAATCGTCAATACACGAATTTTAATACTAGGTTGGAATTTTTTTCTTCAAACTATCGCCTATATACGAAATTTAACTCTCGGTGGGAATTTTTTGGTCAACCTATCGTCAATGTACGAATTTTAATTCTCGGTGGGCACTTTTTCTTCAAACTACTGTCAATACTCAAATTTTAACTATTGGTTGAAATCTTTATGTCAAACAATCGTCAATAATCGAACTTTAATATTAGGTTGGAATTTTTTTCTTCAAACTATTGTCAATATTCAAATTTTAAACATTGGTTGAAATCTTTATGTCAAACAATCGTCAATAATCGAACTTTAATACTAGGTTGGAATTTTTTTCTTCAAACTATCGCCTATATACGAAATTTAACTCTCGGTGGGAATTTTTTGGTCAACCTATCGTCAATGTACGAATTTTAACTCTCGGTGGGCACTTTTTCTTCAAACTACTGCCAATACTCAAATTTTAACTATTGGTTGAAATCTTTATGTCAAACAATCGTCAATAATCGAACTTTAATACTAGGTTGGAATTTTTTTCTTCAAACTATCGCCTATATACGGAATTTAACTCACGGTGGGAGTTTTTTGGTCAACCTATCGTCAATGTACGAATTTTAGCCCTCGGTGGGCACTTTTTTCTTCAAACTACTGTCAATATTCAAATTTTAACTATTGGTTGAAATGTTTATGTCATACAATCGTCAATAATCGAATTTTAATACTAGGTTGGAATTTTTTTCTTCAAACTATCGCCTATATACGAAATTTAACTCTCGGTGGGAATTTTTTGGTCAACCTATCGTCAATATACGAATTTTAACTCTCGGTGGGCACTTTTTTCTTCAAACTACTGTCAATATTCAAATTTCAACTATTGATTGGAATCTTTATGTCAAACAATCGTCAATACACGAATTTTAATACTAGGTTGGAATTTTTTTCTTCAAACTATCGCCTATATACGAAATTTAACTCTCGGTGGGAATTTTTTGGTCAACCTATCGTCAATGTACGAATTTTAACTCTCGGTGGGCACTTTTTTCTTCAAACTACTGTCAATATTCAAATTTTAACTATTGATTGGAATCTTTTTGTCAAACAATCGTCAATACACGAATTTTAATACTAGGTTGGAATTTTTTTCTTCAAACTATTGTCAATATTCAAATTTTAAACATTGGTTGAAATCTTTATGTCAAACAATCGTCAATAATCGAACTTTAATACTAGGTTGGAATTTTTTTCTTCAAACTGTCGCCTATATACGAAATTTAACTCTCGGTGGGAATTTTTTGGTCAACCTATCGTCAATGTACGAATTTTAACTCTCGATGGGCACTTTTTCTTCAAACTACTGTCAATACTCAAATTTTAACTATTGGTTGAAATCTTTATGTCAAACAATCGTCAATAATCGAACTTTAATACTAGGTTGGAATTTTTTTCTTCAAACTATCGCCTATATACGGAATTTAACTCACGGTGGGAATTTTTTGGTCAACCTATCGTCAATGTACGAATTTTAGCCCTCGGTGGGCACTTTTTTCTTCAAACTACTGTCAATATTCAAATTTTAACTATTGGTTGGAATCTTTTTGTCAAACAATCGTCAATACACGAATTTTAATACTAGGTTGGAATTTTTTTCTTCAAACTATCGCCTATATACGAAATTTAACTCTCGGTGGGAATTTTTTGGTCAACCTATCGTCAATGTACGAATTTTAACTCTCGGTGGGCACTTTTTTCTTCAAACTACTGTCAATATTCAAATTTTAACTATTGTTTGGAATCTTTTTGTCAAACAATTGTCAATACACGAATTTTAATACTAGGTTGGAATTTTTTTCTTCAAACTATTGTCAATATTCAAATTTTAAATATTGGTTCAAATCTTTATGTCAAACAATCGTCAATACACGAATTTTAATACTAGGTTGGAATTTTTTTCTTCAAACTATTGTCAATACTCAAATTTTAACTATTGGTTGAAATCTTTATGCCAAACAATCGTCAATAATCGAACTTTAATACTAGGTTGGAATTTTTTTCTTCAAACTGCCGCCTATATACGAAATTTAACTCTCGGTGGGAATTTTTTGGTCAACCTATCGTCAATGTACGAATTTTAACTCTCGGTGGGCACTTTTTCTTCAAACTACTGTCAATACTCAAATTTTAACTATTGGTTGAAATCTTTATGTCAAACAATCGTCAATAATCGAACTTTAATACTAGGTTGGAATTTTTTTCTTCAAACTATCGCCTATATACGGAATTTAACTCACGGTGGGAATTTTTTGGTCAACCTATCGTCAATGTACGAATTTTAGCCCTCGGTGGGCACTTTTTTCTTCAAACTACTGTCAACATTCAAATTTTAACTATTGGTTGAAATCCTTATGTCAAACAATCGTCAATAATCGAACTTTAATACTAGGTTGGAATTTTTTTCTTCAAACTATCGCCTATATACGAAATTTAACTCTCGGTGGGAATTTTTTGGTCAACCTATCGTCAATGTACGAATTTTAACTCTCGGTGGGCACTTTTTCTTCAAACTACTGCCAATACTCAAATTTTAACTATTGGTTGAAATCTTTATGTCAAACAATCGTCAATAATCGAACTTTAATACTAGGTTGGAATTTTTTTCTTCAAACTATCGCCTATATACGAAATTTAACTCACGGTGGGAATTTTTTGGTCAACCTATCGTCAATGTACGAATTTTAACCCTCGGTGGGCACTTTTTTCTTCAAACTACTGTCAATATTCAAATTTTAACTATTGGTTGAAATGTTTATGTCATACAATCGTCAATAATCGAATTTTAATACTAGGTTGGAATTTTTTTCTTCAAACTATCGCCTATATACGAAATTTAACTCTCGGTGGGAATTTTTTGGTCAACCTATCGTCAATGTACGAATTTTAACTCTCGGTGGGCACTTTTTCTTCAAACTACTGTCAATACTCAAATTTTAACTATTGGTTGAAATCTTTATGTCAAACAATCGTCAATAATCGAACTTTAATATTAGGTTGGAATTTTTTTCTTCAAACTATTGTCAATATTCAAATTTTAAACATTGGTTGAAATCTTTATGTCAAACAATCGTCAATAATCGAACTTTAATACTAGGTTGGAATTTTTTTCTTCAAACTATCGCCTATATACGAAATTTAACTCTCGGTGGGAATTTTTTGGTCAACCTATCGTCAATGTACGAATTTTAACTCTCGGTGGGCACTTTTTCTTCAAACTACTGCCAATACTCAAATTTTAACTATTGGTTGAAATCTTTATGTCAAACAATCGTCAATAATCGAACTTTAATACTAGGTTGGAATTTTTTTCTTCAAACTATTGTCAATATTCAAATTTTAAATACTGGTTGAAATCTTTATGTCAAACAATCGTCAATACACGAATTTTAATACTGGGTTGGAATTTTTTTCTTCAAACTACTGTCAATATTCAAATTTTAACTATTGGTTGAAATCTTTATGTCAAACAATCGTCAATACACGAATTTTAATACTAGGTTGGAATTTTTTTCTTCAAACTATCGCCTATATACGAAATTTAACTCTCGGTGGGAATTTTTTGGTCAACCTATCGTCAATGTACGAATTTTAACTCTCGGTGGGCACTTTTTTCTTCAAACTACTGTCAATATTCAAATTTTAACTATTGATTGGAATCTTTTTGTCAAACAATCGTCAATACACGAATTTTAATACTAGGTTGGAATTTTTTTCTTCAAACTATCGCCTATATACGGAATTTAACTCACGGTGGGAATTTTTTGGTCAACCTATCGTCAATGTACGAATTTTAGCCCTCGGTGGGCACTTCTTTCTTCAAACTACTGTCAATATTCAAATTTTAACTATTGGTTGAAATGTTTATGTCATACAATCGTCAATAATCGAATTTTAATACTAGGTTGGAATTTTTTTCTTCAAACTATCGCCTATATACGAAATTTAACTCTCGGTGGGAATTTTTTGGTCAACCTATCGTCAATGTACGAATTTTAACTCTCGGTGGGCACTTTTTCTTCAAACTACTGTCAATATTCAAATTTCAACTATTGATTGGAATCTTTATGTCAAACAATCGTCAATACACGTATTTTAATACTGGGTTGGAATTTTTTTCTTCAAACTACTATCAATATTCAAATTTTAACTATTGGTTGAAATCTTTATGTCAAACAATCGTCAATACACGAATTTTAATACTAGGTTGGAATTTTTTTCTTCAAACTATCGCCTATATACGAAATTTAACTCTCGGTAGGAATTTTTTGGTCAACCTATCGTCAATGTACGAATTTTAACTCTCGGTGGGCACTTTTTTCTTCAAACTACTGTCAATATTCAAATTTTAACTATTGTTTGGAATCTTTTTGTCAAACAATTGTCAATACACGAATTTTAATACTAGGTTGGAATTTTTTTCTTCAAACTATTGTCAATATTCAAATTTTAAATATTGGTTCAAATCTTTATGTCAAACAATCGTCAATACACGAATTTTAATACTAGGTTGGAATTTTTTTCTTCAAACTATTGTCAATACTCAAATTTTAACTATTGGTTGAAATCTTTATGCCAAACAATCGTCAATAATCGAACTTTAATACTAGGTTGAAATTTTTTTCTTCAAACTGCCGCCTATATACGAAATTTAACTCTCGGTGGGAATTTTTTGGTCAACCTATCGTCAATGTACGAATTTTAACTCTGGGTGGGCACTTTTTCTTCAAACTACTGTCAATACTCAAATTTTAACTATTGGTTGAAATCTTTATGTCAAACAATCGTCAATAATCGAACTTTAATACTAGGTTGGAATTTTTTTCTTCAAACTATCGCCTATATACGGAATTTAACTCACGGTGGGAATTTTTTGGTCAACCTATCGTCAATGTACGAATTTTAGCCCTCGGTGGGCACTTTTTTCTTCAAACTACTGTCAACATTCAAATTTTAACTATTGGTTGAAATCCTTATGTCAAACAATCGTCAATAATCGAACTTTAATACTAGGTTGGAATTTTTTTCTTCAAACTATCGCCTATATACGAAATTTAACTCTCGGTGGGAATTTTTTGGTCAACCTATCGTCAATGTACGAATTTTAACTCTCGGTGGGCACTTTTTCTTCAAACTACTGCCAATACTCAAATTTTAACTATTGGTTGAAATCTTTATGTCAAACAATCGTCAATAATCGAACTTTAATACTAGGTTGGAATTTTTTTCTTCAAACTATCGCCTATATACGGAATTTAACTCACGGTGGGAATTTTTTGGTCAACCTATCGTCAATGTACGAATTTTAACCCTCGGTGGGCACTTTTTTCTTCAAACTACTGTCAATATTCAAATTTTAACTATTGGTTGAAATGTTTATGTCATACAATCGTCAATAATCGAATTTTAATACTAGGTTGGAATTTTTTTCTTCAAACTATCGCCTATATGCGAAATTTAACTCTCTGTGGGAATTTTTTGGTCAAACTATCGTCAGTGTACGAATTTTAACTCTCGGTAGGCAATTTTTTCTTCAAACTACTGTCAATATTCAGATTTTAAGTATTGTTTGAAATCTTTTTGTCAAACAATCATCAATACACGAAGTTTAATACTAGGCTGGAATTTTTTTCTCCAATCCATCGTCTATGTACGAATTTTAACTCTCGATGGGAATTTTTTAGTCAAGCTACCGTCAATGTACGAATTTTAGCTCTCAGTGGCCACTTTTTTCTTCAAACGACTGTCAATATTCAAATTTTAACTATTGGTTGAAATCTTTATGTCAAACAATCGTCAATAAACGAATTTTAATACTAGGTTTGAATTTTTTCTTCAAAAAAACTAACGCCTATATACGAAATTTAACTCTCGGGAGGAATTTTTTGGTCAAGCCACCGTCAATGTACGAATTTTAACACTCGGTGGGAACTTGTTTCTTCAAACTACTGTCAATATTCAGATTTTAAGTATTGTTTGAAATCTTTTTGTCAAATAATCATCAATACACGAAGTTTAATACTAGGTTGGAATTTTTTTCTCCAATCCATCGTCTATGTACGAATTTTAACTCTCGATGGGAATTTTTTAGTCATGCTACCGTCAATGTACGAATTTTAACTCTCGGTGGCCACTTTTTTCTTCAAACTACTGCCAATATTCAAATTTTAAGTCTTGGTTGAAATCTTTTTGTCAAACAATCGTCATTATACGAACTTTAACTCTAGGTTGCAATTTTTTTCTTCAAACTATCGTCTATATACGAAATTTAACTCTTGTCGGGAATTCTTAGTCAAACTATCGTAAATGTACGAATTTTAACTCTCGGTGGGAATTTTTTACTTCGGACTACTCTCAATATACAGATTTTAACTGTTTGTTGAAATCTTTTTGCCAAACAATCGTCAATACACGTGGTTTAATACCAGGTTGGAATTTTTTTCTCCAAACCATCGTCTATATACGAATTTTAACTCTCGATGGGAATTTTTTGGCAAACTACCGTCAATGTACGAATTTTAACTCTCTGTGGGCACTTTTTTCTTCAGACTACTCTCAATATTCAAATTTTAAGTCTTGGTTGAAATCTTTTGGTCAAACAATCGTCATTATACGAATTATAACACTAGGTTGGAATTATTTTCTCCAAACTACCGCCTATATACGAATTTTAACTCTCGATGGGGATTTTTTGATGAAACTACAGTCAATGTACGAATTTTGACTCTCCGTGGGCACTTTTTTCTGCAAACTACTGTCAATATTCAAATTTTAACTATTGGTTGAAATCCTTATGTCAAACAATCGTCAATAATCGAACTTTAATACTAGGTTGGAATTTTTTTCTTCAAACTATCGCCTATATACGAAATTTAACTCTCGGTGGGAATTTTTTGGTCAACCTATCGTCAATGTACGAATTTTAACTCTCGGTGGGCACTTTTTCTTCAAACTACTGCCAATACTCAAATTTTAACTATTGGTTGAAATCTTTATGTCAAACAATCGTCATTATACGAACTTTAACTCTAGGTTGTAATTTTTTTCTTCAAACTATCGTCTATATACGAAATTTAACTCTTGTCGGAAATTCTTAGTCAAACTATCGTAAATGTACGAATTTTAACTCTCGGTGGGAATTTTTTACTTCGGATTACTCTCAATATACAGATTTTAACTGTTTGTTGAAATCTTTTTGCCGAACAATCGTCAATACACGTGGTTTAATACCAGGTTGGAATTTTTTTCTTCAAACCATCGTCTATATACGAATTTTAACTCTCGATGGGAATTTTTTGGCAAACTACCGTCTATGTACGAATTTTAACTCTCGGTCGGCACTTTTTTCATCAAACTAGTGTCAAGATTCAAATTTTAACTATTTGTTGAAATCATTTTGTCAAACAATCGTCAATACACGTGGTTTAATACTAGGTTGGAATTTTTTTCTCGAAACCTTCGTCTATATACGAATTTCAATTCTCGATGGGAATTTTTTGGCAAACTACCGTCAATGCACGAATTTTAACTCTCGGTGGGCACTTTCTTCTTCAAACTACTGTCAATATTCAAATTTTAAGTCTTTGTTGAAATCTTTTGGTCAAACAATTGTCATTATACGAATCTTAAATCTAGGTTGGAATTTTTATCTCCAAACTACCGTCTATATACGAATTTTAACTCTCGATGTGAATTTTTTGGCAAACTACCGTCAATGTACGAATTTTAAATCTCGGTGGGCACTTTTTTCTGCAAACTACTGTCAATATTCAAATTTTAAGTCTTGGTTGAAATCTTTTTGTCAAACAATTGTCATTATACGAGTTTTAAATCTAGGTTGGAATTTTTTCTCCAAAGTACCGTCTATATACGAATTTTAACTCTCAATGGGAATTTTTTGATCAAACTACCGTCAATGTACGAATTTTAACTGTCGGTGGGCACTTTTTCCTGCAAACTACTGTCAATATTCAAATTTTAAGTCTTGGTTGAAATCTTTTTGTCAAACAATCGTCATTATACGAACTTTAACTCTAGGTTGGAATTTATTTCTCCAAACTACCGTCTATATACGAATTTTAACTCTCAATGGGAATTTTTTGATCAAACTACCGTCTATATACGAATTTTAACTCTCGATGGGAATTTTTTGGCAAACTACCGTCTATGTACGAATTTTAACTCTCTGTGGGCACTTTTTTCTTCAGACTACTCTCAATATTCAAATTTTAAGTCTTGGTTGAAATCTTTTGGTCAAACAATCGTCATTATACGAATTATAACACTAGGTTGGAATTATTTTCTCCAAACTACCGCCTATATACGAATTTTAACTCTCGATGGGGATTTTTTGATCAAACTACAGTCAATGTACGAATTTTGACTCTCCGTGGGCACTTTTTTCTGCAAACTACTGTCAATATTCAAATTTTAACTATTGGTTGAAATCCTTATGTCAAACAATCGTCAATAATCGAACTTTAATACTAGGTTGGAATTTTTTTCTTCAAACTATCGCCTATATACGAAATTTAACTCTCGGTGGGAATTTTTTGGTCAACCTATCGTCAATGTACGAATTTTAACTCTCGGTGGGCACTTTTTCTTCAAACTACTGCCAATACTCAAATTTTAACTATTGGTTGAAATCTTTATGTCAAACAATCGTCATTATACGAACTTTAACTCTAGGTTGTAATTTTTTTCTTCAAACTATCGTCTATATACGAAATTTAACTCTTGTCGGAAATTCTTAGTCAAACTATCGTAAATGTACGAATTTTAACTCTCGGTGGGAATTTTTTACTTCGGATTACTCTCAATATACAGATTTTAACTGTTTGTTGAAATCTTTTTGCCGAACAATCGTCAATACACGTGGTTTAATACCAGGTTGGAATTTTTTTCTTCAAACCATCGTCTATATACGAATTTTAACTCTCGATGGGAATTTTTTGGCAAACTACCGTCTATGTACGAATTTTAACTCTCGGTCGGCACTTTTTTCATCAAACTAGTGTCAAGATTCAAATTTTAACTATTTGTTGAAATCATTTTGTCAAACAATCGTCAATACACGTGGTTTAATACTAGGTTGGAATTTTTTTCTCGAAACCTTCGTCTATATACGAATTTCAATTCTCGATGGGAATTTTTTGGCAAACTACCGTCAATGCACGAATTTTAACTCTCGGTGGGCACTTTCTTCTTCAAACTACTGTCAATATTCAAATTTTAAGTCTTTGTTGAAATCTTTTGGTCAAACAATTGTCATTATACGAATCTTAAATCTAGGTTGGAATTTTTATCTCCAAACTACCGTCTATATACGAATTTTAACTCTCGATGTGAATTTTTTGGCAAACTACCGTCAATGTACGAATTTTAAATCTCGGTGGGCACTTTTTTCTGCAAACTACTGTCAATATTCAAATTTTAAGTCTTGGTTGAAATCTTTTTGTCAAACAATTGTCATTATACGAGTTTTAAATCTAGGTTGGAATTTTTTCTCCAAAGTACCGTCTATATACGAATTTTAACTCTCAATGGGAATTTTTTGATCAAACTACCGTCAATGTACGAATTTTAACTGTCGGTGGGCACTTTTTCCTGCAAACTACTGTCAATATTCAAATTTTAAGTCTTGGTTGAAATCTTTTTGTCAAACAATCGTCATTATACGAACTTTAACTCTAGGTTGGAATTTATTTCTCCAAACTACCGTCTATATACGAATTTTAACTCTCAATGGGAATTTTTTGATCAAACTACCGTCTATATACGAATTTTAACTCTCGATGGGAATTTTTTGGCAAACTACCGTCTATGTACGAATTTTAACTCTCTGTGGGCACTTTTTTCTTCAGACTACTCTCAATATTCAAATTTTAAGTCTTGGTTGAAATCTTTTGGTCAAACAATCGTCATTATACGAATTATAACACTAGGTTGGAATTATTTTCTCCAAACTACCGCCTATATACGAATTTTAACTCTCGATGGGGATTTTTTGATCAAACTACAGTCAATGTACGAATTTTGACTCTCCGTGGGCACTTTTTTCTGCAAACTACTGTCAATATTCAAATTTTAACTATTGGTTGAAATCCTTATGTCAAACAATCGTCAATAATCGAACTTTAATACTAGGTTGGAATTTTTTTCTTCAAACTATCGCCTATATACGAAATTTAACTCTCGGTGGGAATTTTTTGGTCAACCTATCGTCAATGTACGAATTTTAACTCTCGGTGGGCACTTTTTCTTCAAACTACTGCCAATACTCAAATTTTAACTATTGGTTGAAATCTTTATGTCAAACAATCGTCATTATACGAACTTTAACTCTAGGTTGTAATTTTTTTCTTCAAACTATCGTCTATATACGAAATTTAACTCTTGTCGGAAATTCTTAGTCAAACTATCGTAAATGTACGAATTTTAACTCTCGGTGGGAATTTTTTACTTCGGATTACTCTCAATATACAGATTTTAACTGTTTGTTGAAATCTTTTTGCCGAACAATCGTCAATACACGTGGTTTAATACCAGGTTGGAATTTTTTTCTTCAAACCATCGTCTATATACGAATTTTAACTCTCGATGGGAATTTTTTGGCAAACTACCGTCTATGTACGAATTTTAACTCTCGGTCGGCACTTTTTTCATCAAACTAGTGTCAAGATTCAAATTTTAACTATTTGTTGAAATCATTTTGTCAAACAATCGTCAATACACGTGGTTTAATACTAGGTTGGAATTTTTTTCTCGAAACCTTCGTCTATATACGAATTTCAATTCTCGATGGGAATTTTTTGGCAAACTACCGTCAATGCACGAATTTTAACTCTCGGTGGGCACTTTCTTCTTCAAACTACTGTCAATATTCAAATTTTAAGTCTTTGTTGAAATCTTTTGGTCAAACAATTGTCATTATACGAATCTTAAATCTAGGTTGGAATTTTTATCTCCAAACTACCGTCTATATACGAATTTTAACTCTCGATGTGAATTTTTTGGCAAACTACCGTCAATGTACGAATTTTAAATCTCGGTGGGCACTTTTTTCTGCAAACTACTGTCAATATTCAAATTTTAAGTCTTGGTTGAAATCTTTTTGTCAAACAATTGTCATTATACGAGTTTTAAATCTAGGTTGGAATTTTTTCTCCAAAGTACCGTCTATATACGAATTTTAACTCTCAATGGGAATTTTTTGATCAAACTACCGTCAATGTACGAATTTTAACTGTCGGTGGGCACTTTTTCCTGCAAACTACTGTCAATATTCAAATTTTAAGTCTTGGTTGAAATCTTTTTGTCAAACAATCGTCATTATACGAACTTTAACTCTAGGTTGGAATTTATTTCTCCAAACTACCGTCTATATACGAATTTTAACTCTCAATGGGAATTTTTTGATCAAACTACCGTCTATATACGAATTTTAACTCTCGATGGGAATTTTTTGGCAAACTACCGTCTATGTACGAATTTTAACTCTCGGTCGGCACTTTTTTCATCAAACTAGTGTCAAGATTCAAATTTTAACTATTTGTTGAAATCATTTTGTCAAACAATCGTCAATACACGTGGTTTAATACTAGGTTGGAATTTTTTTCGCCAAACCATCGTCTATATACGAATTTTAAATCGCGATGGGAATTTTTTGGCAAACTACCATCAATGTACGAATTTTAACTTTCGGTGGGCACTTTTTTCTGCAAACTACTGTCTATATTCAAATTTTAAGTCTTGGTTGAAATCTTTTGGTCAAACAATTGTCATTATACGAATCTTAAATCTAGGTTGGAATTTTTATCTCCAAACTACCGTCTATATACGAATTTTAATTCTCGATGGGAATTTTTTGTCAAACTACCGTCAATGTACGAATTTTGACTCTCAGTGGGCACTTTTTTCTGCAAACTACTGTCAATATTCAAATTTTAAGTCTTGGTTGAAATCTTTTTGTCAAACAATCGTCATTATACGAACTTTAACTCTAGGTTGTAATTTTTTTCTTCAAACTATCGTCTATATATGAAATTTAACTCTTGTTGAGAATTCTTAGTCAAACTATCGTAAATGTACGAATTCTAACTCTCGGTGGGAATTTTTTTCTTCAGACTACTCTCAATATATAAATTTTAACTATTTGTTGAAATCTTTTTGACAAACAATCGTCAATACGCGTGGTTTAATACTAGGTTGGAATTTTTTTCGCCAAACCATCGTCTATATACGAATTTTAACTCGCGACGGGAATTTTTTGGCAAACTACCGTCAATGTACGAATTTTATCTCTCGGTGGGCATTTTTTTCTGCAAACTACTGTCAATATTCAAATTTTAAGTCTTGGTTGAAATCTTTTGGTCAAACAATCGTCATTATACGAATTATAACACTAGGTTGGAATTATTTTCTCCAAACTACCGCCTATATACGAATTTTAACTCTCGATGGGGATTTTTTGATCAAACTACAGTCAATGTACGAATTTTGACTCTCCGTGGGCACTTTTTTCTGCAAACTACTGTCAATATTCAAATTTTAAGTCTTGGTTGAAATCTTTTTGTCAAACAATCGTCATTATACGAACTTTAACTCTAGGTTGTAATTTTTTTCTTCAAACTATCGTCTATATACGAAATTTAACTCTTGTCGGAAATTCTTAGTCAAACTATCGTAAATGTACGAATTTTAACTCTCGGTGGGAATTTTTTACTTCGGATTACTCTCAATATACAGATTTTAACTGTTTGTTGAAATCTTTTTGCCGAACAATCGTCAATACACGTGGTTTAATACCAGGTTGGAATTTTTTTCTTCAAACCATCGTCTATATACGAATTTTAACTCTCGATGGGAATTTTTTGGCAAATTACCGTCTATGTACGAATTTTAACTCTCGGTCGGCACTTTTTTCATCAAACTAGTGTCAAGATTCAAATTTTAACTATTTGTTGAAATCATTTTGTCAAACAATCGTCAATACACGTGGTTTAATACTAGGTTGGAATTTTTTTCTCGAAACCTTCGTCTATATACGAATTTCAATTCTCGATGGGAATTTTTTGGCAAACTACCGTCAATGCACGAATTTTAACTCTCGGTGGGCACTTTCTTCTTCAAACTACTGTCAATATTCAAATTTTAAGTCTTTGTTGAAATCTTTTGGTCAAACAATTGTCATTATACGAATCTTAAATCTAGGTTGGAATTTTTATCTCCAAACTACCGTCTATATACGAATTTTAACTCTCGATGTGAATTTTTTGGCAAACTACCGTCAATGTACGAATTTTAAATCTCGGTGGGCACTTTTTTCTGCAAACTACTGTCAATATTCAAATTTTAAGTCTTGGTTGAAATCTTTTTGTCAAACAATTGTCATTATACGAGTTTTAAATCTAGGTTGGAATTTTTTCTCCAAAGTACCGTCTATATACGAATTTTAACTCTCAATGGGAATTTTTTGATCAAACTACCGTCAATGTACGAATTTTAACTGTCGGTGGGCACTTTTTCCTGCAAACTACTGTCAATATTCAAATTTTAAGTCTTGGTTGAAATCTTTTTGTCAAACAATCGTCATTATACGAACTTTAACTCTAGGTTGGAATTTATTTCTCCAAACTACCGTCTATATACGAATTTTAACTCTCAATGGGAATTTTTTGATCAAACTACCGTCTATATACGAATTTTAACTCTCGATGGGAATTTTTTGGCAAACTACCGTCTATGTACGAATTTTAACTCTCGGTCGGCACTTTTTTCATCAAACTAGTGTCAAGATTCAAATTTTAACTATTTGTTGAAATCATTTTGTCAAACAATCGTCAATACACGTGGTTTAATACTAGGTTGGAATTTTTTTCGCCAAACCATCGTCTATATACGAATTTTAAATCGCGATGGGAATTTTTTGGCAAACTACCATCAATGTACGAATTTTAACTTTCGGTGGGCACTTTTTTCTGCAAACTACTGTCTATATTCAAATTTTAAGTCTTGGTTGAAATCTTTTGGTCAAACAATCGTCATTATACGAATTATAACACTAGGTTGGAATTATTTTCTCCAAACTACCGCCTATATACGAATTTTAACTCTCGATGGGGATTTTTTGATCAAACTACAGTCAATGTACGAATTTTGACTCTCCGTGGGCACTTTTTTCTGCAAACTACTGTCAATATTCAAATTTTAAGTCTTGGTTGAAATCTTTTTGTCAAACAATCGTCATTATACGAACTTTAACTCTAGGTTGTAATTTTTTTCTTCAAACTATCGTCTATATACGAAATTTAACTCTTGTCGGAAATTCTTAGTCAAACTATCGTAAATGTACGAATTTTAACTCTCGGTGGGAATTTTTTACTTCGGATTACTCTCAATATACAGATTTTAACTGTTTGTTGAAATCTTTTTGCCGAACAATCGTCAATACACGTGGTTTAATACCAGGTTGGAATTTTTTTCTTCAAACCATCGTCTATATACGAATTTTAACTCTCGATGGGAATTTTTTGGCAAACTACCGTCTATGTACGAATTTTAACTCTCGGTCGGCACTTTTTTCATCAAACTAGTGTCAAGATTCAAATTTTTACTATTTGTTGAAATCATTTTGTCAAACAATCGTCAATACACGTGGTTTAATACTAGGTTGGAATTTTTTTCTCGAAACCTTCGTCTATATACGAGTTTCAATTCTCGATGGGAATTTTTTGGCAAACTACCGTCAATGCACGAATTTTAACTCTCGGTGGGCACTTTCTTCTTCAAACTACTGTCAATATTCAAATTTTAAGTCTTTGTTGAAATCTTTTGGTCAAACAATTGTCATTATACGAATCTTAAATCTAGGTTGGAATTTTTATCTCCAAACTACCGTCTATATACGAATTTTAACTCTCGATGTGAATTTTTTGGCAAACTACCGTCAATGTACGAATTTTAAATCTCGGTGGGCACTTTTTTCTGCAAACTACTGTCAATATTCAAATTTTAAGTCTTGGTTGAAATCTTTTTGTCAAACAATTGTCATTATACGAGTTTTAAATCTAGGTTGGAATTTTTTCTCCAAAGTACCGTCTATATACGAATTTTAACTCTCAATGGGAATTTTTTGATCAAACTACCGTCAATGTACGAATTTTAACTGTCGGTGGGCACTTTTTCCTGCAAACTACTGTCAATATTCAAATTTTAAGTCTTGGTTGAAATCTTTTTGTCAAACAATCGTCATTATACGAACTTTAACTCTAGGTTGGAATTTATTTCTCCAAACTACCGTCTATATACGAATTTTAACTCTCAATGGGAATTTTTTGATCAAACTACCGTCTATATACGAATTTTAACTCTCGATGGGAATTTTTTGGCAAACTACCGTCTATGTACGAATTTTAACTCTCGGTCGGCACTTTTTTCATCAAACTAGTGTCAAGATTCAAATTTTAACTATTTGTTGAAATCATTTTGTCAAACAATCGTCAATACACGTGGTTTAATACTAGGTTGGAATTTTTTTCGCCAAACCATCGTCTATATACGAATTTTAAATCGCGATGGGAATTTTTTGGCAAACTACCATCAATGTACGAATTTTAACTTTCGGTGGGCACTTTTTTCTGCAAACTACTGTCTATATTCAAATTTTAAGTCTTGGTTGAAATCTTTTGGTCAAACAATTGTCATTATACGAATCTTAAATCTAGGTTGGAATTTTTATCTCCAAACTACCGTCCATATACGAATTTTAATTCTCGATGGGAATTTTTTGTCAAACTACCGTCAATGTACGAATTTTGACTCTCAGTGGGCACTTTTTTCTGCAAACTACTGTCAATATTCAAATTTTAAGTCTTGGTTGAAATCTTTTTGTCAAACAATCGTCATTATACGAACTTTAACTCTAGGTTGTAATTTTTTTCTTCAAACTATCGTCTATATACGAAATTTAACTCTTGTCGGGAATTCTTAGTCAAACTATCGTAAATGTACGAATTTTAACTCTCGGTGGGAATCTTTTACTTCGGACTACTCTCAATATACAGATTTTAACTGTTTGTTGAAATCTTTTTGCCAAACAATCGTCAATACACGTGGTTTAATACCAGGTTGGAATTTTTTTCTCCAAACCATCGTCTATATACGAATTTTAACTCTCGATGGGAATTTTTTGGCAAACTACCGTCAATGTACGAATTTTAACTCTCGGTGGGCACTTTTTCTTCAAACTACTATCAATACTCAAATTTTAACTATTGGTTGAAATCTTTATGTCAAACATTCGTCAATAATCGAATTTTAATACTAGGTTGGAATTTTTTTCTTCAAACTATCGCCTATATCCGAAATTTAACTCTCGGGAGGAATTTTTTGGTCAAGCTACCGTCAATGTACGAATTTTAACTCTAGGTGGGCACTTTTTTCTTCAAACTACTGTCAATATTCAAATTTTAACTGTTGTTTGGAATCTTTTTGTCAAACAATCGTCAATACACGAATTTTAATACTAGGTTGGAATTTTTTTCTTCAAACTATCGCCTATATACGAAATTTAACTCTCGGTGGGAATTTTTTGGTCAACCTATCGTCAATGTACGAATTTTAACTCTCGGTGGGCACTTTTTCTTCAAACTACTATCAATACTCAAATTTTAACTACTGGTTGAAATCTTTATGTCAAACAATCGTCAATAATCGAACTTTAATACTAGGTTGGAATTTTTTTCTTCAAACTATCACCTATATACGAAATTTAACTCTCGGTGGGAATTTTTTGGTCAACCTATCGTCAATGTACGAATTTTAACTCTCGGTGGGCACTTTTTCTTCAAACTACTATCAATACTCAAATTTTAACTACTGGTTCGTATCTTTTTGTCAAACAATCGTCAATACACGGATTTTAATACTAGGTTGGAATTTTTTTCTTCAAACTATCGCCTATATACGAAATTTACCTCTCGGTGGGAATTTTTTGGTCAGCCTATCGTCAATGTACGAATTTTAACTCTCGGTGGGCACTTTTTTCTTCAAACTACTGTAAATATTCAAATTTTAACTAATGGTTGAAATCTTTTTGTCAAACAATCGTCAATAAACGAATTTTAATATTAGGTTGCAATTTTTTTCTTCAAACTACTGTCAATATTCAAATTTTAACTGTTGTTTGGAATCTTTTTGTCAAACAATCGTCAATACACGAATTTTAATACTAGGTTGGAATTTTTTTCTTCAAACTATTGTCAATATTCAAATTTTAAATATTGGTTCAAATCTTTATATCAAACAATCGTCAATACACGAATTTTAATACTAGGTTGGAATTTTTTTCTTCAAACTATTGTCAATATTCAAATTTTAAATATTGGTTGATATCTTTATGTCAAGCAATCGTCAATAATCGAATTTTAATACTAGGTTGGAATTTTTTTCTTCAAGATTTCGCCAATATACGAAATTTAACTCTCGGGAGGAATTTTTTGGTCAAGCTACCGCCAATGTACGTATTTTAACTCTCAGTGGGAACTTTTTTCTTCAAACTACTATCAATACTCAAATTTTAACTATTATTTGGAATCTTTTTGTCAACAATCGTCAATACACGAATTTTAATACTAGGTTGGAATTTTTTTCTTCAAACTATTGTCAATATTCAAATTTTAAACATTGATTGAAATCTTTATGTCAAACAATCGTCAATAATCGAACTTTAATACTAGGTTGGAATTTTTTTCTTCAAACTATCGCCTATATACGAAATTTAACTCTCGGTGGGAATTTTTTGGTCAACCTATCGTCAATGTACGAATTTTAACTCTCGGTGGGCACTTTTTCTTCAAACTACTGTCAATACTCAAATTTTAACTACTGGTTGAAATCTTTATGTCAAACAATCGTCAATAATCGAACTTTAATACTAGGTTGGAATTTTTTTCTTCAAACTATCACCTATATACGAAATTTAACTCTCGGTGGGAATTTTTTGGTCAACCTATCGTCAATGTACGAATTTTAACTCTCGGTGGGCACTTTTTCTTCAAACTACTATCAATACTCAAATTTTAACTACTGGTTCGTATCTTTTTGTCAAACAATCGTCAATACACGAATTTTAATACTAGGTTGGAGTTTTTTTCTTCAAACTACTGTCAATATTCAAATTTTAACTATTGGTTGAAATCTTTATGTCAAACAATCGTCAATAAACGAATTTTAATACTAGGTTGGAATTTTTTTCCTCAAACTATCGCCTATATACGAAATTTAACTCTCGGGAGGAATTTTTTGGTCAAGCTACCGTCAATGTACGAATTTTAACTCTAGGTGGGCACTTTTTTCTTCAAACTACTGTCAATATTCAAATTTTAACTATTGGTTCGAATCTTTTTGTCAAACAATCGTCAATACACGAATTTTAATACTAGGTTGGAATTTTTATCTTCAAACTATCGCCTATATACGAAATTTAACTCACTGTGGGAATTTTTTGGTCAACTTATCGTCAATGTACGAATTTTAACTCTCGGTGGGCACTTTCTTCTTCAAACTACTGTCAATATTCAAATTTTAAATATTGGTTGGAATCTTTTTGTCAAACAATCGTCAATACACGAATTTTAATACTAGGTTGGAATTTTTTTCTTCAAACTATTGTCAATATTCAAATTTTAAACATTGGTTGAAATCATTATGTCAAACAATCGTCAATAATCGAACTTTAATACTAGGTTGGAATTTTTTTTTCAAACAATCGCCTATATACGAAATTTAACTCTCAGTAGGAATTTTTTGGTCAAGCTACCGTCAATGCACGAATTTTAACTCTCGGTGGGCACTTTTTCTTCAAACTACTATCAATACTCAAATTTTAACTACTGGTTCGTATCATTTTGTCAAACAATCGTCAATACACGAATTTTAATACTAGGTTGGAATTTTTTTCTTCAAACTATCGTCTATATACGAAATTTACCTCTCGGTGGGAATTTTTTGGTCAGCCTATCGTCAATGTACGAATTTTAACTCTCGGTGGGCACTTTTTTCTTCAAACTACTGTAAATATTCAAATTTTAACTACTGGTTGAAATCTTTTTGTCAAACAATCGTCAATAAACGAATTTTAATATTAGGTTGCAATTTTTGTCTTCAAACTACTGTCAATATTCAAATCTTAAATATTGGTTGAAGTCTTTATGTCAAACAATCGTCAATAATCGAACTTTAATACTAGGTTGGAATTTTTTTCTTCAAACTATTGTCAATATTCAAATTCTAAATATTGGTTGAAATCTTTATGTCAAACAATCGTCAATACACGAATTATAATACTAGGTTGGTTTTTATTTCCTCAAACTATCGCCTATATACGAAATTTAACTCTCGGGAGGAATTTTTTGGTCAAGCTACCGTCAATGTACGAATTTTAACTGTCGGTGGGCACTTTCTTCTTCAAACTACTGTCAATATTCAAATTTTAACTATTGGTTCGAATCTTTTTGTCAAACAATCGTCAATACACGAATTTTAATACTAGGTTGGAATTTTTATCTTCAAACTATCGCCTATATACGAAATTTAACTCACTGTGGGAATTTTTTGGTCAACTTATCGTCAATGTACGAATTTTAACTCTCGGTGGGCACTTTTTTCTTCAAACTACTGTCAATATTCAGATTTTAAGTATTGTTTGAAATCTTTTTGTCAAACAATCATCAATACACGAAGTTTAATACTAGGCTGGAATTTTTTTCTCCAATCCATCGTCTATGTACGAATTTTTACTCTCGATGGGAATTTTTTAGTCAAGCTGCCGTCAATGTACGAACTTTAGCTCTCAGTGGCCACCTTTTTCTTCAAACGACTGTCAATATTCAAATTTTAACTATTGGTTGAAATCTTTATGTCAAACAATCGTCAATAAACGAATTTTAATACTAGGTTTGAATTTTTTCTTCAAAAAAACTAACGCCTATATACGAAATTTAACTCTCGGGAGGAATTTTTGGTCAAGCCACCGTCAATGTACGAATTTTAACACTCGGTGGGAACTTGTTTCTTCAAACTACTGTCAATATTCAGATTTTAAGTATTGTTTGAAATCTTTTTGTCAAATAATCATCAATACACGAAGTTTAATACTAGGTTGGAATTTTTTTCTCCAATCCATCGTCTATGTACGAATTTTAACTCTCGATGGGAATTTATTAGTCATGCTACCGTCAATGTACGAATTTTAACTCTCGGTGGCCACTTTTTTCTTCAAACTACTGCCAATATTCAAATTTTAAGTCTTGTTTGAAATCTTTTTGTCAAACAATCGTCATTATACGAACTTTAACTCTAGGTTGTAATTTTTTTCTTCAAACTATCGTCTATATACGAAATTTAACTCTTGTCGGGAATTCTTAGTCAAACTATCGTAAATGTACGAATTTTAACTCTCGGCGGGAATTTTTTACTTCGGACTACTCTCAATATACAGATTTTAACTGTTTGTTGAAATCTTTTTGCCAAACAATCGTCAATACACGTGGTTTAATACCAGGTTGGAATTTTTTTCTCCAAACCATCGTCTATATACGAATTTTAACTCTCGATGGGAATTTTTTGGCAAACTACCGTCAATGTACGAATTTTAACTCTCTGTGGGCACTTTTTTCTTCAGGCTACTCTCATTATGCAAATTTTAACTGTTTGTTGAAATCTTTCTGTCAAACAATCGTCATTATACGAACTTTAACACTAGGTTGGAATTTTTTTCTTCAAACTATCGTCTATATACTAAATTTATCTCTTGTTGGGAATTCTTAGTCAAACTACCGTCAATGTACGAATTTTAACTCTCGTTGGGAATTTTTTTCTTCAGACTACTGTCAATATACAAATTTTAACTGTTTGTTGAAATCTTTTTGTCAAACAATCGTCAATACACGTGGTTTAATACCAGGTTGGAATTTTTTTCTCCAAACCATCGACTATATACGAATTTTAACTCTCGATGGGATTTGTTTGGCAAACTACCGTCAATGTGCGAATTTTAACTCTCGGTTGGAATTTTTTCCTTCCGACTACTGTCAATGTACAAATTTTAACTATTTGTTGAAATCTTTTTGTCAAACAATCGTCAATACACGTAGTTTAATACCAGGTTGGAATTTTTTTCTACAAACCATCGTCTATATACGAATTTTAACTCCCGATGGGAATTTTTTGGCAAACTACCGTCAATGTACGAATTTTAACACTCGGTGGGCACTTTTTTCTGCAAACTACTGTCAATATTCAAATTTTAAGTCTTGGTTGAAACCTTTTTGTCAAACAATCGTCATTATACGACATTTAACTCTAGGTTGGAATTTTTTTCTTCAAACCATCGTCTATATACGAATTTTAACTCTCGATGGGAATTTTTTGGCAAACTACCGTCTATGTACGAATTTTAACTCTCGGTCGGCACTTTTTTCGTCAAACTAGTGTCAAGATTCAAATTTTAACTATTTGTTGAAATCATTTTGTCAAACAATCGTCAATACACGTGGTTTAATACTAGGTTGGAATTTTTTTCTCGAAACCTTCGTCTATATACGAATTTCAATTCTCGATGGGAATTTTTTGGCAAACGACCGTCAATGCACGAATTTTAACTCTCGGTGGGCACTTTTTTCTTCAAACTACTGTCAATATTCAAATTTTAAGTCTTGGTTGAAATCTTTTGGTCAAACAATTGTCATTATACGAATCTTAAATCTAGGTTGGAATTTTTATCTCCAAACTACCGTCTATATACGAATTTTAACTCCCGATGGGAATTTTTTGGCAAACTACCGTCAATGTACGAATTTTAACACTCGGTGGGCACTTTTTTCTGCAAACTACTGTCAATATTCAAATTTTAAGTCTTGGTTGAAACCTTTTTGTCAAACAATCGTCATTATACGACATTTAACTCTAGGTTGGAATTTTTTTCTTCAAACCATCGTCTATATACGAATTTTAACTCTCGATGGGAATTTTTTGGCAAACTACCGTCTATGTACGAATTTTAACTCTCGGTCGGCACTTTTTTCATCAAACTAGTGTCAAGATTCAAATTTTAACTATTTGTTGAAATCATTTTGTCAAACAATCGTCAATACACGTGGTTTAATACTAGGTTGGAATTTTTTTCTCGAAACCTTCGTCTATATACGAATTTCAATTCTCGATGGGAATTTTTTGGCAAACGACCGTCAATGCACGAATTTTAACTCTCGGTGGGCACTTTTTTCTTCAAACTACTGTCAATATTCAAATTTTAAGTCTTGGTTGAAATCTTTTGGTCAAACAATTGTCATTATACGAATCTTAAATCTAGGTTGGAATTTTTATCTCCAAACTACCGTCTATATACGAATTTTAACTCTCGATGTGAATTTTTTGGCAAACTACCGTCAATGTACAAATTTTAACTCTGGGTGGGAATTTTTTTCTTCAAACTATCGTCTATATATGAAATTTAACTCTTGTTTGGAATTCTTAGTCAAACTATCGTAAATGTACGAATTCTAACTCTCGGTGGGAATTTTTTTCTTCAGACTGCTCTCAATATATAAATTTTAACTATTTGTTGAAATCTTTTTGTCAAACAATCGTCAATACACGTGGTTTAATACTAGGTTGGAATTTTTTTCGCCAAACCATCGTCTATATACGAATTTTAAATCGCGATGGGAATTTTTTGGCAAACTACCGTCAATGTACGAATTTTAACTCTCGGTGGGCACTTTTTTCTGCAAACTACTGTCAATATTCATATTTTAAGTCTTGGTTGAAATCTTTTGGTCAAACAATCGTCATTATACGAATTATAACTCTAGGTTGGAATTATTTTCTCCAAACTACCGTCTATATACGAATTTTAACTCTCGATGGGGATTTTTTGATCAAACTACCGTCAATGTACGAATTTTGACTCTCGGTGGACACTTTTTTCTTCAAACTACTGTCAAGATTCATATTTTAAGTCTTGGTTGAAATCTTTTGCTCAAACAATCGTCATTATACGAATTATAACACTAGGTTGGAATTATTTTCTCCAAACTACCGCCTATATACGAATTTTAACTCTCGATGGGGTTTTTTGATCAAACTACAGTCAATGTACGAATTTTAACTCTCGGTGGGAATTTTTTTCTTCAGACTACTGTCAATGTACAAATTTTAACTATTTGTTGAAATCTTTTTGTCAAACAATCTTCAATACACGTGGTTTAATACTAAGTTGGAATTTTATTCTCCAAACCATCGTCTATATACGAATTTTAACTCTCGATGGGAATTTTTTGGCAAACTACCGTCCATGTACGAATTTTGACTCTCAGTGGGCACTTTTTTCTGCAAACTACTGTCAATATTCAAATTTTGTGTCTTGGTTGAAATCTTTTTGTCATACAATCGTCATTATACGAACTTTAACTCTAGGTTGGAATTTTTTTCTTCAAACTATCGTCTATATATGAAATTTAACTCTTGTTGAGAATTCTTAGTCAAACTATCGTAAATGTACGAATTCTAACTCTCGGTGGGAATTTTTTTCCTCAGACTACTCTCAATATATAAATTTTAACTATTTGTTGAAATCTTTTTGTCAAACAATCGTCAATACGCGTGGTTTAATACTAGGTTGGAATTTTTTTCGCCAAACCATCGTCTATATACGAATTTTAACTCGCGACGGGAATTTTTTGGCAAACTACCGTCAATGTACGAATTTTATCTCTCGGTGGGCATTTTTTTCTGCAAACTACTGTCAATATTCAAATTTTAAGTCTTGGTTGAAATCTTTTGGTCAAACAATCGTCATTATACGAATTATAACTCTAGGTTGGAATTATTTTCTCCAAACTACCGTCTATATACGAATTTTAACTCTCGATGGGGATTTTTCGATCAAACTACCGTCAATGTACGAATTTTGACTCTCGGTGGACACTTTTTTCTTCAAACTACTGTCAAGATTCATATTTTAAGTCTTGGTTGAAATCTTTTAGTCAAACAATCGTCATTATACGAATTATAACACTAGGTTGGAATTATTTTCTCCAAACTACCGCCTATATACGAATTTTAACTCTCGATGGGGATTTTTTGATCAAACTACAGTCAATGTACGAATTTTAACTCTCGGTGGGAATTTTTTTCTTCAGACTACTGTCAATGTACAAATTTTAACTATTTGTTGAAATCTTTTTGTCAAACAATCTTCAATACACGTGGTTTAATACTAAGTTGGAATTTTATTCTCCAAACCATCGTCTATATACGAATTTTAACTCTCGATGGGAATTTTTTGGCAAACTACCGTCAATGTACGAATTTTGACTCTCAGTGGGCACTTTTTTCTGCAAACTACTGTCAATATTCAAATTTTGTGTCTTGGTTGAAATCTTTTTGTCATACAATCGTCATTATATGAACTTTAACTCTAGGTTGGAATTTTTTTCTTCAAACTATCGTCTATATACGAATTTTAACTCTCGATGGGGATTTTTTGATCAAACTACAGTCAATGTACGAATTTTAACTCTCGGTGGGAATTTTTTTCTTCAGACTGCTCTCAATATATAAATTTTAACTATTTGTTGAAATCTTTTTGTCAAACAATCGTCAATACACGTGGTTTAATACTAGGTTGGAATTTGTTTCGCCAAACCATCGTCTATATACGAATTTTAAATCGCGATGGGAATTTTTTGGCAAACTACCGTCAATGTACGAATTTTAACTCTCGGTGGGCACTTTTTTCTGCAAACTACTGTCAATATTCATATTTTAAGTCTTGGTTGAAATCTTTTGGTCAAACAATCGTCATTATACGAATTATAACACTAGGTTGGAATTATTTTCTCCAAACTACCGCCTATATACGAATTTTAACTCTCGATGGGGATTTTTTGATCAAACTACAGTCAATGTACGAATTTTAACTCTCGGTGGGAATTTTTTTCTTCAGACTACTGTCAATGTACAAATTTTAACTATTTGTTGAAATCTTTTTGTCAAACAATCTTCAATACACGTGGTTTAATACTAAGTTGGAATTTTATTCTCCAAACCATCGTCTATATACGAATTTTAACTCTCGATGGGAATTTTTTGGCAAACTACCGTCTCTGTACGAATTTTGACTTTCAGTGTGCACTTTTTTCTGCAAACTACTGTCAATATTCAAATTTTGTGTCTTGGTTGAAATCTTTTTGTCAAACAATCGTCATTATACGAACTTTAACTCTAGGTTGGACTTTTTCTCTTCAAACTATCGTCTATATATGAAATTTAACTCTTGTTGAGAATTCTTAGTCAAACTATCGTAAATGTACGAATTCTAACTCTCGGTGGGAATTTTTTTCTTCAGACTACTCTCAATATATAAATTTTAAGTATTTGTTGAAATCTTTTTGTCAAACAATCGTCAATACGCGTGGTTTAATACTAGGTTGGAATTTTTTTCGCCAAACCATCGTCTATATACGAATTTTAACTCGCGACGGGAATTTTTTGGCAGACTACCGTCAATGTACGAATTTTATCTCTCGGTGGGCATTTTTTTCTGCAAACTACTGTCAATATTCAAATTTTAAGTCTTGGTTGAAATCTTTTGGTCAAACAATCGTCATTATACGAATTATAACACTAGGTTGGAATTATTTTCTCCAAACTACCGCCTATATACGAATTTTAACTCTCGATGGGGATTTTTTGATCAAACTACAGTCAATGTACGAATTTTAACTCTCGGTGGGAATTTTTTTCTTCAGACTACTGTCAATGTACAAATTTTAACTATTTGTTGAAATCTTTTTGTCAAACAATCTTCAATACACGTGGTTTAATACTAAGTTGGAATTTTATTCTCCAAACCATCGTCTATATACGAATTTTAACTCTCGATGGGAATTTTTTGGCAAACTACCGTCAATGTACGAATTTTGACTCTCAGTGGGCACTTTTTTCTGCAAACTACTGTCAATATTCAAATTTTGTGTCTTGGTTGAAATCTTTTTGTCATACAATCGTCATTATACGAACTTTAACTCTAGGTTGGAATTTTTTTCTTCAAACTATCGTCTATATATGAAATTTAACTCTTGTTGAGAATTCTTAGTCAAACTATCGTAAATGTACGAATTCTAACTCTCGGTGGGAATTTTTTTCCTCAGACTACTCTCAATATATAAATTTTAACTATTTGTTGAAATCTTTTTGTCAAACAATCGTCAATACGCGTGGTTTAATACTAGGTTGGAATTTTTTTCGCCAAACCATCGTCTATATACGAATTTTAACTCGCGACGGGAATTTTTTGGCAAACTACCGTCAATGTACGAATTTTAACCCTCGGTGGGCACTTTTTCTTCAAACTACTATCAATACTCAAATTTTAACTATTGGTTGAAATCTTTATGTCAAACAATCGTCAATAATCGAATTTTAATACTAGGTTGGAATTTTTTTCTTCAAACTATCGCCTATATCCGAAATTTAACTCTCGGGAAGAATTTTTTGGTCAAGCTACCGTCAATGTACGAATTTTAACTCTCGGTGGGCACTTTTTTCTTCAAACTACTGTCAATATTCAAATTTTAACTATTGGTTGGAATCTTTTTGTCAAACAATCGTCAATACACGAATTTTAATACTAGGTTGGAATTTTTTTCTTCAAACTATTGTCAATATTCAAATTTTAAATATTGGTTCAAATCTTTATATCAAACAATCGTCAATACACGAATTTTAATACTAGGTTGGAATTTTTTTCTTCAAACTATTGTCAATATTCAAATTTTAAATATTGGTTGAAATCTTTATGTCAAGCAATCGTCAATAATCGAATTTTAATACTAGGTTGGAATTTTTTTCTTCAAGATTTCGCCTATATACGAAATTTAACTCTCGGGAGGAATTTTTTGGTCAAGCTACGGCCAATGTACGAATTTTAACTCTCGGTGGGAACTTTTTTCTTCAAACTACTATCAATACTCAAATTTTAACTATTATTTGGAATCCTTTTGTCAACAATCGTCAATACACGAATTTTAATACTAGGTTGGAATTTTTTTCTTCAAACTATTGTCAATATTCAAATTTTAAACATTGGTTGAAATCTTTATGTCAAACAATCGTCAATAATCGAACTTTAATACTAGGTTGGAATTTTTTTCTTCAAACTATCGCCTATATACGAAATTTAACTCTCGGTGGGAAATTTTTGGTCAACCTATCGTCAATGTACGAATTTTATCTCTCGGTGCGCACTTTTTTCTTCAAACTACTGTCAACATTCAAATTTTAACTATTGGTTGAAATCCTTATGTCAAACAATCGTCAATAATCGAATTTTAATACTAGGTTGGAATATTTTTCTTCAAACTGTCGCCTATATACGAAAGTTCACTCTCGGTGGGAATTTTTTGGTCAAACTATCGTCAATGTACGAATTTTAACTCTTGGTGGGCACTTTTTTCTTCAAACTACTGTCAATATTCAAATTTTAACTATTGGTTGAAATCTTTATGTCAAACAATCGTCAATAATCGAATTTTAATACTAGGTTGGAATTTTTTTCTTCAAACTATCGCCTATATACGAAATTTAACTCTCGGTGGGAATTTTTTGGTCAACCTATCGTCAATGTCCGTATTTTAACTCTCGGTGGGCACTTTTTTCTTCAAACTACTATCAATACTCAAATTTTAACTATTATTTGGAATCTTTTTGTCAACAATCGTCAATACACGAATTTTAATACTAGGTTGGAATTTTTTTCTTCAAACTATCTCCTATATACGAAATTTAATTCTCGGTAGGAATTTTTTGGTCAAACTATCGTCAATGTACGAATTTTAACTCTCGGTGGGCACTTTTTTCTTCAAACTACTGTCAATATTCAAATTTTAACTATTGGTTGGAATCTTTTTGTCAAACAATCGTCAATACACGAATTTTAATACTAGGTTGGAATTTTTTTCTTCAAACTATTGTCAATATTCAAATTTTAAATATTGGTTCAGATCTTTATATCAAACAATCGTCAATACACGAATTTTAATACTAGGTTGGAATTTTTTTCTTCAAACTATTGTCAATATTCAAATTTTAAATATTGGTTGAAATCTTTATGTCAAGCAATCGTCAATAATCGAATTTTAATACTAGGTTGGAATTTTTTTCTTCAAGATTTCGCCTATATACGAAATTTAACTCTCGGGAGGAATTTTTTGGTCAAGCTACGGCCAATGTACGAATTTTAACTTTCGGTGGGAACTTTTTTCTTCAAACTACTATCAATACTCAAATTTTAACTATTATTTGGAATCTTTTTGTCAACAATCGTCAATACACGAATTTTAATACTAGGTTGGAATTTTTTTCTTCAAACTATTGTCAATATTCAAATTTTAAACATTGGTTGAAATCTTTATGTCAAACAATCGTCAATAATCGAACTTTAATACTAGGTTGGAATTTTTTTCTTCAAACTATCGCCTATATACGAAATTTAACTCTCGGTGGGAAATTTTTGGTCAACCTATCGTCAATGTACGAATTTTATCTCTCGGTGCGCACTTTTTTCTTCAAACTACTGTCAACATCCAAATTTTAACTATTGGTTGAAATCTTTATGTCAAACAATCGTCAATAATCGAATTTTAATACTAGGTTGGAATTTTTTTCTTCAAACTATCGCCTATATACGAAATTTAACTCTCGGTGGGAATTTTTTGGTCAACCTATCGTCAATGTCCGTATTTTAACTCTCGGTGGGCACTTTTTTCTTCAAACTACTATCAATACTCAAATTTTAACTATTATTTGGAATCTTTTTGTCAACAATCGTCAATACACGAATTTTAATACTAGGTTGGAATTTTTTTCTTCAAACTATTGTCAATATTCAAATTTTAAACATTGGTTGAAATCTTTATGTCAAACAATCGTCAATAATCGAACTTTAATACTAGGTTGGAATTTTTTTCTTCAAACTATCGCCTATATACGAAATTTAACTCTCGGTGGGAATTTTTTGGTCAACCTATCGTCAATGTCCGTATTTTAACTCTCGGTGGGCACTTTTTTCTTCAAACTACTGTCAATATTCAAATTTTAACTATTGGTTGAAATCCTTATGTCAAACAATCGTCAATAAACGAATTTTAATACTAGGTTGGAATATTTTTCTTCAAACTATCGCCTATATACGAAAGTTCACTCTCGGTGGGAATTTTTTGGTCAAACTATCGTCAATGTACGAATTTTAACTCTTGGTGGGCACTTTTTTCTTCAAACTACTGTCAATATTCAAATTTTAACTATTGGTTGAAATCTTTATGTCAAACAATCGTCAATAATCGAATTTTAATACTAGGTTGGAATTTTTTTCTTCAAACTATGGCCTATATACGAAATTTAACTCTCGGTGGGAATTTTTTGGTCAACCTATCGTCAATGTCCGTATTTTAACTCTCGGTGGGCACTTTTTTCTTCAAACTACTATCAATACTCAAATTTTAACTATTATTTGGAATCTTTTTGTCAACAATCGTCAATACACGAATTTTAATACTAGGTTGGAATTTTTTTCTTCAAACTATCTCCTGTATACGAAATTTAATTCTCGGTAGGAATTTTTTGTTCAAACTATCGTCAATGTACGAATTTTAACTCTCGGTGGGCACTTTTTTCTTCAAACTACTGTCAATATTCAAATTTTAACTATTGGTTGGAATCTTTTTGTCAAACAATCGTCAATACACGAATTTTAATACTAGGTTGGAATTTTTTTCTTCAAACTATTGTCAATATTCAAATTTTAAATATTGGTTCAAATCTTTATATCAAACAATCGTCAATACACGAATTTTAATACTAGGTTGGAATTTTTTCTTCAAACTATTGTCAATATTCAAATTTTAAATATTGGTTGAAATCTTTATGTCAAGCAATCGTCAATAATCGAATTTTAATACTAGGTTGGAATTTTTTTCTTCAAGATTTCGCCTATATACGAAATTTAACTCTCGGGAGGAATTTTTTGGTCAAGCTACGGCCAATGTACGAATTTTAACTCTCGGTGGGAACTTTTTTCTTCAAACTACTATCAATACTCAAATTTTAACTATTATTTGGAATCTTTTTGTCAACAATCGTCAATACACGAATTTTAATACTAGGTTGGAATTTTTTTCTTCAAACTATTGTCAATATTCAAATTTTAAACATTGGTTGAAATCTTTATGTCAAACAATCGTCAATAATCGAACTTTAATACTAGGTTGGAATTTTTTTCTTCAAACTATCGCCTATATACGAAATTTAACTCTCGGTGGGAAATTTTTGGTCAACCTATCGTCAATGTACGAATTTTATCTCTCGGTGCGCACTTTTTTCTTCAAACTACTGTCAACATTCAAATTTTAACTATTGGTTGAAATCCTTATGTCAAACAATCGTCAATAAACGAATTTTATTACTAGGTTGGAATATTTTTCTTCAAACTATCGCCTATATACGAAAGTTCACTCTCGGTGGGAATTTTTTGGTCAAACTATCGTCAATGTACGAATTTTAACTCTTGGTGGGCACTTTTTTCTTCAAACTACTGTCAATATTCAAATTTTAACTATTGGTTGAAATCTTTATGTCAAACAATCGTCAATAATCGAATTTTAATACTAGGTTGGAATTTTTTTCTTCAAGATTTCGCCTATATACGAAATTTAACTCTCGGGAGGAATTTTTTGGTCAAGCTACGGCCAATGTACGAATTTTAACTCTCGGTGGGAACTTTTTTCTTCAAACTACTATCAATACTCAAATTTTAACTATTATTTGGAATCTTTTTGTCAACAATCGTCAATACACGAATTTTAATACTAGGTTGGAATTTTTTTCTTCAAACTATTGTCAATATTCAAATTTTAAACATTGGTTGAAATCTTTATGTCAAACAATCGTCAATAATCGAACTTTAATACTAGGTTGGAATTTTTTTCTTCAAACTATCGCCTATATACGAAATTTAACTCTCGGTGGGAAATTTTTGGTCAACCTATCGTCAATGTACGAATTTTATCTCTCGGTGCGCACTTTTTTCTTCAAACTACTGTCAACATTCAAATTTTAACTATTGGTTGAAATCCTTATGTCAAACAATCGTCAATAAACGAATTTTAATACTAGGTTGGAATATTTTTCTTCAAACTATCGCCTATATACGAAAGTTCACTCTCGGTGGGAATTTTTTGGTCAAACTATCGTCAATGTACGAATTTTAACTCTTGGTGGGCACTTTTTTCTTCAAACTACTGTCAATATTCAAATTTTAACTATTGGTTGAAATCTTTATGTCAAACAATCGTCAATAATCGAATTTTAATACTAGGTTGGAATTTTTTTCTTCAAACTATCGCCTATATACGAAATTTAACTCTCGGTGGGAATTTTTTGGTCAACCTATCGTCAATGTCCGTATTTTAACTCTCGGTGGGCACTTTTTTCTTCAAACTACTATCAATACTCAAATTTTAACTATTATTTGGAATCTTTTTGTCAACAATCGTCAATACACGAATTTTAATACTAGGTTGGAATTTTTTTCTTCAAACTATCTCCTATATACGAAATTTAATTCTCGGTAGGAATTTTTTGGTCAAACTATCGTCAATGTACGAATTTTAACTCTCGGTGGGCACTTTTTTCTTCAAACTACTGTCAATATTCAAATTTTAACTATTGGTTGGAATCTTTTTGTCAAACAATCGTCAATACACGAATTTTAATACTAGGTTGGAATTTTTTTCTTCAAACTATTGTCAATATTCAAATTTTAAATATTGGTTCAAATCTTTATATCAAACAATCGTCAATACACGAATTTTAATACTAGGTTGGAATTTTTTTCTTCAAACTATTGTCAATATTCAAATTTTAAATATTGGTTGAAATCTTTATGTCAAGCAATCGTCAATAATCGAATTTTAATACTAGGTTGGAATTTTTTTCTTCAAGATTTCGCCTATATACGAAATTTAACTCTCGGGAGGAATTTTTTGGTCGAGCTACGGCCAATGTACGAATTTTAACTCTCGGTGGGAACTTTTTTCTTCAAACTACTATCAATACTCAAATTTTAACTATTATTTGGAATCTTTTTGTCAACAATCGTCAATACACGAATTTTAATACTAGGTTGGAATTTTTTTCTTCAAACTATTGTCAATATTCAAATTTTAAATATTGGTTCAAATCTTTATATCAAACAATCGTCAATACACGAATTTTAATACTAGGTTGGAATTTTTTTCTTCAAACTATTGTCAATATTCAAATTTTAAACATTGGTTGAAATCTTTATGTCAAACAATCGTCAATAATCGAACTTTAATACTAGGTTGGAATTTTTTTCTTCAAACTATCGCCTATATACGAAATTTAACTCTCGGTGGGAAATTTTTGGTCAACCTATCGTCAATGTACGAATTTTATCTCTCGGTGCGCACTTTTTTCTTCAAACTACTGTCAACATTCAAATTTTAACTATTGGTTGAAATCCTTGTGTCAAACAATCGTCAATAAACGAATTTTAATACTAGGTTGGAATATTTTTCTTCAAACTGTCGCCTATATACGAAAGTTCACTCTCGGTGGGAATTTTTTGGTCAAACTATCGTCAATGTACGAATTTTAACTCTTGGTGGGCACTTTTTTCTTCAAACTACTGTCAATATTCAAATTTTAACTATTGGTTGAAATCTTTATGTCAAACAATCGTCAATAATCGAATTTTAATACTAGGTTGGAATTTTTTTCTTCAAAATATCGCCTATATACGAAATTTAACTCTCGGTGGGAATTTTTTGGTCAACCTATCGTCAATGTCCGTATTTTAACTCTCGGTGGGCAATTTTTTCTTCAAACTACTATCAATACTCAAATTTTAACTATTATTTGGAATCTTTTTGTCAA
Organism: Xylocopa sonorina; assembly: GCF_050948175.1. NCBI lineage: Eukaryota > Metazoa > Arthropoda > Insecta > Hymenoptera > Apidae > Xylocopa > Xylocopa sonorina. The sequence continues at coordinate 753,123 of NW_027490235.1, forward strand.
CAATCGTCAATACACGAATTTTAATACTAGGTTGGAATTTTTTTCTTCAAACTATCTCCTATATACGAAATTTAATTCTCGGTAGGAATTTTTTGGTCAAACTATCGTCAATGTACGAATTTTAACTCTCGGTGGGCACTTTTTTCTTCAAACTACTGTCAATATTCAAATTTTAACTATTGGTTGGAATCTTTTTGTCAAACAATCGTCAATACACGAATTTTAATACTAGGTTGGAATTTGTTTCTTCAAACTATTGTCAATATTCAAATTTTAAATATTGGTTCAAATCTTTGTATCAAACAATCGTCAATACACGAATTTTAATACTAGGTTGGAATTTTTTTCTTCAAACTATTGTCAATATTCAAATTTTAAATATTGGTTGAAATCTTTATGTCAAGCAATCGTCAATAATCGAATTTTAATACTAGGTTGGAATTTTTTTCTTCAAACTATTGTCAATATTCAAATTTTAAACATTGGTTGAAATCTTTATGTCAAACAATCGTCAATAATCGAACTTTAATACTAGGTTGGAATTTTTTTCTTCAAACTATCGCCTATATACGAAATTTAACTCTCGGTGGGAAATTTTTGGTCAACCTATCGTCAATGTACGAATTTTATCTCTCGGTGCGCACTTTTTTCTTCAAACTACTGTCAACATTCAAATTTTAACTATTGGTTGAAATCCTTATGTCAAACAATCGTCAATAAACGAATTTTAATACTAGGTTGGAATATTTTTCTTCAAACTGTCGCCTATATACGAAAGTTCACTCTCGGTGGGAATTTTTTGGTCAAACTATCGTCAATGTACGAATTTTAACTCTTGGTGGGCACTTTTTTCTTCAAACTACTGTCAATATTCAAATTTTAACTATTGGTTGAAATCTTTATGTCAAACAATCGTCAATAATCGAATTTTAATACTAGGTTGGAATTTTTTTCTTCAAACTATCGCCTATATACGAAATTTAACTCTCGGTGGGAATTTTTTGGTCAACCTATCGTCAATGTCCGTATTTTAACTCTCGGTGGGCACTTTTTTCTTCAAACTACTATCAATACTCAAATTTTAACTATTATTTGGAATCTTTTTGTCAACAATCGTCAATACACGAATTTTAATACTAGGTTGGAATTTTTTTCTTCAAACTATCTCCTATATACGAAATTTAATTCTCGGTAGGAATTTTTTGGTCAAACTATCGTCAATGTACGAATTTTAACTCTCGGTGGGCACTTTTTTCTTCAAACTACTGTCAATATTCAAATTTTAACTATTGGTTGGAATCTTTTTGTCAAACAATCGTCAATACACGAATTTTAATACTAGGTTGGAATTTGTTTCTTCAAACTATTGTCAATATTCAAATTTTAAATATTGGTTCAAATCTTTATATCAAACAATCGTCAATACACGAATTTTAATACTAGGTTGGAATTTTTTTCTTCAAACTATTGTCAATATTCAAATTTTAAATATTGGTTGAAATCTTTATGTCAAGCAATCGTCAATAATCGAATTTTAATACTAGGTTGGAATTTTTTTCTTCAAGATTTCGCCTATATACGAAATTTAACTCTCGGGAGGAATTTTTTGGTCAAGCTACGGCCAATGTACGAATTTTAACTCTCGGTGGGAACTTTTTTCTTCAAACTACTATCAATACTCAAATTTTAACTATTATTTGGAATCTTTTTGTCAACAATCGTCAATACACGAATTTTAATACTAGGTTGGAATTTTTTTCTTCAAACTATTGTCAATATTCAAATTTTAAACATTGGTTGAAATCTTTATGTCAAACAATCGTCAATAATCGAACTTTAATACTAGGTTGGAATTTTTTTCTTCAAACTATCGCCTATATACGAAATTTAACTCTCGGTGGGAAATTTTTGGTCAACCTATCGTCAATGTACGAATTTTATCTCTCGGTGCGCACTTTTTTCTTCAAACTACTGTCAACATCCAAATTTTAACTATTGGTTGAAATCCTTATGTCAAACAATCGTCAATAAACGAATTTTAATACTAGGTTGGAATATTTTTCTTCAAACTATCGCCTATATACGAAAGTTCACTCTCGGTGGGAATTTTTTGGTCAAACTATCGTCAATGTACGAATTTTAACTCTTGGTGGGCACTTTTTTCTTCAAACTACTGTCAATATTCAAATTTTAACTATTGGTTGAAATCTTTATGTCAAACAATCGTCAATAATCGAATTTTAATACTAGGTTGGAATTTTTTTCTTCAAACTATCGCCTATATACGAAATTTAACTCTCGGTGGGAATTTTTTGGTCAACCTATCGTCAATGTCCGTATTTTAACTCTCGGTGGGCACTTTTTTCTTCAAACTACTATCAATACTCAAATTTTAACTATTATTTGGAATCTTTTTGTCAACAATCGTCAATACACGAATTTTAATACTAGGTTGGAATTTTTTTCTTCAAACTATCTCCTATATACGAAATTTAATTCTCGGTAGGAATTTTTTGGTCAAACTATCGTCAATGTACGAATTTTAACTCTCGGTGGGCACTTTTTTCTTCAAACTACTGTCAATATTCAAATTTTAACTATTGGTTGGAATCTTTTTGTCAAACAATCGTCAATACACGAATTTTAATACTAGGTTGGAATTTTTTTCTTCAAACTATTGTCAATATTCAAATTTTAAATATTGGTTCAGATCTTTATATCAAACAATCGTCAATACACGAATTTTAATACTAGGTTGGAATTTTTTTCTTCAAACTATTGTCAATATTCAAATTTTAAATATTGGTTGAAATCTTTATGTCAAGCAATCGTCAATAATCGAATTTTAATACTAGGTTGGAATTTTTTTCTTCAAGATTTCGCCTATATACGAAATTTAACTCTCGGGAGGAATTTTTTGGTCAAGCTACGGCCAATGTACGAATTTTAACTCTCGGTGGGAACTTTTTTCTTCAAACTACTATCAATACTCAAATTTTAACTATTATTTGGAATCTTTTTGTCAACAATCGTCAATACACGAATTTTAATACTAGGTTGGAATTTTTTTCTTCAAACTATTGTCAATATTCAAATTTTAAACATTGGTTGAAATCTTTATGTCAAACAATCGTCAATAATCGAACTTTAATACTAGGTTGGAATTTTTTTCTTCAAACTATCGCCTATATACGAAATTTAACTCTCGGTGGGAAATTTTTGGTCAACCTATCGTCAATGTACGAATTTTATCTCTCGGTGCGCACTTTTTTCTTCAAACTACTGTCAACATTCAAATTTTAACTATTGGTTGAAATCCTTATGTCAAACAATCGTCAATAAACGAATTTTAATACTAGGTTGGAATATTTTTCTTCAAACTATCGCCTATATACGAAAGTTCACTCTCGGTGGGAATTTTTTGGTCAAACTATCGTCAATGTACGAATTTTAACTCTCGGTGGGCACTTTTTTCTTCAAACTACTATCAATACTCAAATTTTAACTATTATTTGGAATCTTTTTGTCAACAATCGTCAATACACGAATTTTAATACTAGGTTGGAATTTTTTTCTTCAAACTATCTCCTATATACGAAATTTAATTCTCGGTAGGAATTTTTTGGTCAAACTATCGTCAATGTACGAATTTTAACTCTCGGTGGGCACTTTTTTCTTCAAACTACTGTCAATATTCAAATTTTAACTATTGGTTGGAATCTTTTTGTCAAACAATCGTCAATACACGAATTTTAATACTAGGTTGGAATTTTTTTCTTCAAACTATCGCCTATATACGAAATTTAACTCTCGGTGGGAATTTTTTGGTCAACCTATCGTCAATGTCCGTATTTTAACTCTCGGTGGGCACTTTTTTCTTCAAACTACTATCAATACTCAAATTTTAACTATTATTTGGAATCTTTTTGTCAACAATCGTCAATACACGAATTTTAATACTAGGTTGGAATTTTTTTCTTCAAACTATCTCCTATATACGAAATTTAATTCTCGGTAGGAATTTTTTGGTCAAACTATCGTCAATGTACGAATTTTAACTCTCGGTGGGCTCTTTTTTCTTCAAACTACTGTCAATATTCAAATTTTAACTATTGGTTGGAATCTTTTTGTCAAACTATCGTCAATACACGAATTTTAATACTAGGTTGGAATTTTTTTCTTCAAACTATTGTCAATATTCAAATTTTAAATATTGGTTCAAATCTTTATATCAAACAATCGTCAATACACGAATTTTAATACTAGGTTGGAATTTTTTTCTTCAAACTATTGTCAATATTCAAATTTTAAATATTGGTTGAAATCTTTATGTCAAGCAATCGTCAATAATCGAATTTTAATACTAGGTTGGAATTTTTTTCTTCAAACTATCGCCTATATACGAAATTTAACTCTCGGTGGGAATTTTTTGGTCAACCTATCGTCAATGTCCGTATTTTAACTCTCGGTGGGCACTTTTTTCTTCAAACTACTTTCAATACTCAAATTTTAACTATTAATTGGAATCTTTTTGTCAACAATCGTCAATACACGAATTTTAATACTAGGTTGGAATTTTTTTCTTCAAACTATTGTCAATATTCAAATTTTAAACATTGGTTGAAATCTTTATGTCAAACAATCGTCAATAATCGAACTTTAATACTAGGTTGGAATTTTTTTCTTCAAACTATCGCCTATATACGAAATTTAACTCTCGGTGGGAAATTTTTGGTCAACCTATCGTCAATGTACGAATTTTATCTCTCGGTGCGCACATTTTCTTCAAACTACTGTCAACATTCAAATTTTAACTATTGGTTGAAATCCTTATGTCAAACAATCGTCAATAAACGAATTTTAATACTAGGTTGGAATATTTTTCTTCAAACTGTCGCCTATATACGAAAGTTCACTCTCGGTGGGAATTTTTTGGTCAAACTATCGTCAATGTACGAATTTTAACTCTTGGTGGGCACTTTTTTCTTCAAACTACTGTCAATATTCAAATTTTAACTATTGGTTGAAATCTTTATGTCAAACAATCGTCAATAATCGAATTTTAATACTAGGTTGGAATTTTTTTCTTCAAACTATCGCCTATATACGAAATTTAACTCTCGGTGGGAATTTTTTGGTCAACCTATCGTCAATGTCCGTATTTTAACTCTCGGTGGGCACTTTTTTCTTCAAACTACTATCAATACTCAAATTTTAACTATTATTTGGAATCTTTTTGTCAACAATCGTCAATACACGAATTTTAATACTAGGTTGGAATTTTTTTCTTCAAACTATCTCCTATATACGAAATTTAATTCTCGGTAGGAATTTTTTGGTCAAACTATCGTCAATGTACGAATTTTAACTCTCGGTGGGCACTTTTTTCTTCAAACTACTGTCAATATTCAAATTTTAACTATTGGTTGGAATCTTTTTGTCAAACAATCGTCAATAAACGAATTTTAATACTAGGTTGGAATTTTTTTCTTCAAACTATTGTCAATATTCAAATTTTAAATATTGGTTCAAATCTTTATATCAAACAATCGTCAATACACGAATTTTAATACTAGGTTGGAATTTTTTTCTTCAAACTATTGTCAATATTCAAATTTTAAATATTGGTTGAAATCTTTATGTCAAGCAATCGTCAATAACCGAATTTTAATACTAGGTTGGAATTTTTTTCTTCAAGATTTCGCCTATATACGAAATTTAACTCTCGGGAGGAATTTTTTGGTCAAGCTACGGCCAATGTACGAATTTTAACTCTCGGTGGGCACTTTTTTCTTCAAACTACTATCAATACTCAAATTTTAACTATTATTTGGAATCTTTTTGTCAACAATCGTCAATACACGAATTTTAATACTAGGTTGGAATTTTTTTCTTCAAACTATCTCCTATATACGAAATTTAATTCTCGGTAGGAATTTTTTGGTCAAACTATCGTCAATGTACGAATTTTAACTCCCGGTGGGCACTTTTTTCTTCAAACTACTGTCAATATTCAAATTTTAACTATTGGTTGGAATCTTTTTGTCAAACAATCGTCAATACACGAATTTTAATACTAGGTTGGAATTTTTTTCTTCAAACTATTGTCAATATTCAAATTTTAAATATTGGTTCAAATCTTTATATCAAACAATCGTCAATACACGAATTTTAATACTAGGTTGGAATTTTTTTCTTCAAACTATTGTCAATATTCAAATTTTAAATATTGGTTGAAATCTTTATGTCAAGCAATCGTCAATAATCGAATTTTAATACTAGGTTGGAATTTTTTTCTTCAAACTATCGCCTATATACGAAATTTAACTCTCGGTGGGAATTTTTTGGTCAACCTATCGTCAATGTCCGTATTTTAACTCTCGGTGGGCACTTTTTTCTTCAAACTACTTTCAATACTCAAATTTTAACTATTAATTGGAATCTTTTTGTCAACAATCGTCAATACACGAATTTTAATACTAGGTTGGAATTTTTTTCTTCAAACTATTGTCAATATTCAAATTTTAAACATTGGTTGAAATCTTTATGTCAAACAATCGTCAATAATCGAACTTTAATACTAGGTTGGAATTTTTTTCTTCAAACTATCGCCTATATACGAAATTTAACTCTCGGTGGGAAATTTTTGGTCAACCTATCGTCAATGTACGAATTTTATCTCTCGGTGCGCACTTTTTTCTTCAAACTACTGTCAACATTCAAATTTTAACTATTGGTTGAAATCCTTATGTCAAACAATCGTCAATAAACGAATTTTAATACTAGGTTGGAATATTTTTCTTCAAACTGTCGCCTATATACGAAAGTTCACTCTCGGTGGGAATTTTTTGGTCAAACTATCGTCAATGTACGAATTTTAACTCTTGGTGGGCACTTTTTTCTTCAAACTACTGTCAATATTCAAATTTTAACTATTGGTTGAAATCTTTATGTCAAACAATCGTCAATAATCGAATTTTAATACTAGGTTGGAATTTTTTTCTTCAAACTATCGCCTATATACGAAATTTAACTCTCGGTGGGAATTTTTTGGTCAACCTATCGTCAATGTCCGTATTTTAACTCTCGGTGGGCACTTTTTTCTTCAAACTACTATCAATACTCAAATTTTAACTATTATTTGGAATCTTTTTGTCAACAATCGTCAATACACGAATTTTAATACTAGGTTGGAATTTTTTTCTTCAAACTATCTCCTATATACGAAATTTAATTCTCGGTAGGAATTTTTTGGTCAAACTATCGTCAATGTACGAATTTTAACTCTCGGTGGGCACTTTTTTCTTCAAACTACTGTCAATATTCAAATTTTAACTATTGGTTGGAATCTTTTTGTCAAACAATCGTCAATAAACGAATTTTAATACTAGGTTGGAATTTTTTTCTTCAAACTATTGTCAATATTCAAATTTTAAATATTGGTTCAAATCTTTATATCAAACAATCGTCAATACACGAATTTTAATACTAGGTTGGAATTTTTTTCTTCAAACTATTGTCAATATTCAAATTTTAAATATTGGTTGAAATCTTTATGTCAAGCAATCGTCAATAACCGAATTTTAATACTAGGTTGGAATTTTTTTCTTCAAGATTTCGCCTATATACGAAATTTAACTCTCGGGAGGAATTTTTTGGTCAAGCTACGGCCAATGTACGAATTTTAACTCTCGGTGGGCACTTTTTTCTTCAAACTACTATCAATACTCAAATTTTAACTATTATTTGGAATCTTTTTGTCAACAATCGTCAATACACGAATTTTAATACTAGGTTGGAATTTTTTTCTTCAAACTATCTCCTATATACGAAATTTAATTCTCGGTAGGAATTTTTTGGTCAAACTATCGTCAATGTACGAATTTTAACTCCCGGTGGGCACTTTTTTCTTCAAACTACTGTCAATATTCAAATTTTAACTATTGGTTGGAATCTTTTTGTCAAACAATCGTCAATACACGAATTTTAATACTAGGTTGGAATTTTTTTCTTCAAACTATTGTCAATATTCAAATTTTAAATATTGGTTCAAATCTTTATATCAAACAATCGTCAATACACGAATTTTAATACTAGGTTGGAATTTTTTTCTTCAAACTATTGTCAATATTCAAATTTTAAATATTGGTTGAAATCTTTATGTCAAGCAATCGTCAATAATCGAATTTTAATACTAGGTTGGAATTTTTTTCTTCAAACTATCGCCTATATACGAAATTTAACTCTCGGTGGGAATTTTTTGGTCAACCTATCGTCAATGTCCGTATTTTAACTCTCGGTGGGCACTTTTTTCTTCAAACTACTTTCAATACTCAAATTTTAACTATTAATTGGAATCTTTTTGTCAACAATCGTCAATACACGAATTTTAATACTAGGTTGGAATTTTTTTCTTCAAACTATTGTCAATATTCAAATTTTAAACATTGGTTGAAATCTTTATGTCAAACAATCGTCAATAATCGAACTTTAATACTAGGTTGGAATTTTTTTCTTCAAACTATCGCCTATATACGAAATTTAACTCTCGGTGGGAAATTTTTGGTCAACCTATCGTCAATGTACGAATTTTATCTCTCGGTGCGCACTTTTTTCTTCAAACTACTGTCAACATTCAAATTTTAACTATTGGTTGAAATCCTTATGTCAAACAATCGTCAATAAACGAATTTTAATACTAGGTTGGAATATTTTTCTTCAAACTGTCGCCTATATACGAAAGTTCACTCTCGGTGGGAATTTTTTGGTCAAACTATCGTCAATGTACGAATTTTAACTCTTGGTGGGCACTTTTTTCTTCAAACTACTGTCAATATTCAAATTTTAACTATTGGTTGAAATCTTTATGTCAAACAATCGTCAATAATCGAATTTTAATACTAGGTTGGAATTTTTTTCTTCAAACTATCGCCTATATACGAAATTTAACTCTCGGTGGGAATTTTTTGGTCAACCTATCGTCAATGTCCGTATTTTAACTCTCGGTGGGCACTTTTTTCTTCAAACTACTATCAATACTCAAATTTTAACTATTATTTGGAATCTTTTTGTCAACAATCGTCAATACACGAATTTTAATACTAGGTTGGAATTTTTTTCTTCAAACTATCTCCTATATACGAAATTTAATTCTCGGTAGGAATTTTTTGGTCAAACTATCGTCAATGTACGAATTTTAACTCTCGGTGGGCACTTTTTTCTTCAAACTACTGTCAATATTCAAATTTTAACTATTGGTTGGAATCTTTTTGTCAAACAATCGTCAATACACGAATTTTAATACTAGGTTGGAATTTTTTTCTTCAAACTATTGTCAATATTCAAATTTTAAATATTGGTTCAAATCTTTATATCAAACAATCGTCAATACACGAATTTTAATACTAGGTTGGAATTTTTTTCTTCAAACTATTGTCAATATTCAAATTTTAAATATTGGTTGAAATCTTTATGTCAAGCAATCGTCAATAATCGAATTTTAATACTAGGTTGGAATTTTTTTCTTCAAACTATCGCCTATATACGAAATTTAACTCTCGGTGGGAATTTTTTGGTCAACCTATCGTCAATGTCCGTATTTTAACTCTCGGTGGGCACTTTTTTCTTCAAACTACTTTCAATACTCAAATTTTAACTATTAATTGGAATCTTTTTGTCAACAATCGTCAATACACGAATTTTAATACTAGGTTGGAATTTTTTTCTTCAAACTATTGTCAATATTCAAATTTTAAACATTGGTTGAAATCTTTATGTCAAACAATCGTCAATAATCGAACTTTAATACTAGGTTGGAATTTTTTTCTTCAAACTATCGCCTATATACGAAATTTAACTCTCGGTGGGAAATTTTTGGTCAACCTATCGTCAATGTACGAATTTTATCTCTCGGTGCGCACTTTTTTCTTCAAACTACTGTCAACATTCAAATTTTAACTATTGGTTGAAATCCTTATGTCAAACAATCGTCAATAAACGAATTTTAATACTAGGTTGGAATATTTTTCTTCAAACTATCGCCTATATACGAAAGTTCACTCTCGGTGGGAATTTTTTGGTCAAACTATCGTCAATGTACGAATTTTAACTCTCGGTGGGCACTTTTTTCTTCAAACTACTATCAATACTCAAATTTTAACTATTATTTGGAATCTTTTTGTCAACAATCGTCAATACACTAATTTTAATACTAGGTTGGAATTTTTTTCTTCAAACTATCTCCTATATACGAAATTTAATTCTCGGTAGGAATTTTTTGGTCAAACTATCGTCAATGTACGAATTTTAACTCTCGGTGGGCACTTTTTTCTTCAAACTACTGTCAATATTCAAATTTTAACTATTGGTTGGAATCTTTTTGTCAAACAATCGTCAATACACGAATTTTAATACTAGGTTGGAATTTTTTTCTTCAAACTATTGTCAATATTCAAATTTTAAATATTGGTTCAAATCTTTATATCAAACAATCGTCAATACACGAATTTTAATACTAGGTTGGAATTTTTTTCTTCAAACTATTGTCAATATTCAAATTTTAAATATTGGTTGAAATCTTTATGTCAAGCAATCGTCAATAATCGAATTTTAATACTAGGTTGGAATTTTTTTCTTCAAGATTTCGCCTATATACGAAATTTAACTCTCGGGAGGAATTTTTTGGTCAAGCTACGGCCAATGTACGAATTTTAACTCTCGGTGGGCACTTTTTTCTTCAAACTACTATCAATACTCAAATTTTAACTATTATTTGGAATCTTTTTGTCAACAATCGTCAATACACGAATTTTAATACTAGGTTGGAATTTTTTTCTTCAAACTATCTCCTATATACGAAATTTAATTCTCGGTAGGAATTTTTTGGTCAAACTATCGTCAATGTACGAATTTTAACTCTCGGTGGGCACTTTTTTCTTCAAACTACTGTCAATATTCAAATTTTAACTATTGGTTGGAATCTTTTTGTCAAACAATCGTCAATACACGAATTTTAATACTAGGTTGGAATTTTTTTCTTCAAACTATTGTCAATATTCAAATTTTAAATATTGGTTCAAATCTTTATATCAAACAATCGTCAATACACGAATTTTAATACTAGGTTGGAATTTTTTTCTTCAAACTATTGTCAATATTCAAATTTTAAATATTGGTTGAAATCTTTATGTCAAGCAATCGTCAATAATCGAATTTTAATACTAGGTTGGAATTTTTTTCTTCAAGATTTCGCCTATATACGAAATTTAACTCTCGGGAGGAATTTTTTGGTCAAGCTACGGCCAATGTACGAATTTTAACTCTCGGTGGGCACTTTTTTCTTCAAACTACTATCAATACTCAAATTTTAACTATTATTTGGAATCTTTTTGTCAACAATCGTCAATACACGAATTTTAATACTAGGTTGGAATTTTTTTCTTCAAACTATCTCCTATATACGAAATTTAATTCTCGGTAGGAATTTTTTGGTCAACCTATCGTCAATGTCCGTATTTTAACTCTCGGTGGGCACTTTTTTCTTCAAACTACTATCAATACTCAAATTTTAACTATTATTTAGAATCTTTTTGTCAACAATCGTCAATACACGAATTTTAATACTAGGTTGGAATTTTTTTCTTCAAACTATCTCCTATATACGAAATTTAATTCTCGGTAGGAATTTTTTGGTCAAACTATCGTCAATGTACGAATTTTAACTCTCGGTGGGCACTTTTTTCTTCAAACTACTGTCAATATTCAAATTTTAACTATTGGTTGGAATCTTTTTGTCAAACAATCGTCAATACACGAATTTTAATACTAGGTTGGAATTTTTTTCTTCAAACTATTGTCAATATTCAAATTTTAAATATTGGTTCAAATCTTTATATCAAACAATCGTCAATACACGAATTTTAATACTAGGTTGGAATTTTTTTCTTCAAACTATTGTCAATATTCAAATTTTAAATATTGGTTGAAATCTTTATGTCAAGCAATCGTCAATAATCGAATTTTAATACTAGGTTGGAATTTTCTTCTTCAAGATTTCGCCTATATACGAAATTTAACACTCGGGAGGAATTTTTTGGTCAAGCTACGGCCAATGTACGAATTTTAACTCTCGGTGGGAACTTTTTTCTTCAAACTACTATCAATACTCAAATTTTAACTATTATTTGGAATCTTTTTGTCAACAATCGTCAATACACGAATTTTAATACTAGGTTGGAATTTTTTTCTTCAAACTATTGTCAATATTCAAATTTTAAACATTGGTTGAAATCTTTATGTCAAACAATCGTCAATAATCGAACTTTAATACTAGGTTGGAATTTTTTTCTTCAAACTATCGCCTATATACGAAATTTAACTCTCGGTGGGAAATTTTTGGTCAACCTATCGTCAATGTACGAATTTTAACTCTCGGTGGGCACTTTTTTCTTCAAACTACTATCAATACTCAAATTTTAACTATTATTTGGAATCTTTTTGTCAACAATCGTCAATACACGAATTTTAATACTAGGTTGGAATTTTTTTCTTCAAACTATCTCCTATATACGAAATTTAATTCTCGGTAGGAATTTTTTGGTCAAACTATCGTCAATGTACGAATTTTAACTCTCGGTGGGCACTTTTTTCTTCAAACTACTGTCAATATTCAAATTTTAACTATTGGTTGGAATCTTTTTGTCAAACAATCGTCAATACACGAATTTTAATACTAGGTTGGAATTTTTTTCTTCAAACTATTGTCAATATTCAAATTTTAAATATTGGTTCAAATCTTTATATCAAACAATCGTCAATACACGAATTTTAATACTAGGTTGGAATTTTTTTCTTCAAACTATTGTCAATATTCAAATTTTAAATATTGGTTGAAATCTTTATGTCAAGCAATCGTCAATAATCGAATTTTAATACTAGGTTGGAATTTTTTTCTTCAAGATTTCGCCTATATACGAAATTTAACTCTCGGGAGGAATTTTTTGGTCAAGCTACGGCCAATGTACGAATTTTAACTCTCGGTGGGCACTTTTTTCTTCAAACTACTATCAATACTCAAATTTTAACTATTATTTGGAATCTTTTTGTCAACAATCGTCAATACACGAATTTTAATACTAGGTTGGAATTTTTTTCTTCAAACTATCTCCTATATACGAAATTTAATTCTCGGTAGGAATTTTTTGGTCAACCTATCGTCAATGTCCGTATTTTAACTCTCGGTGGGCACTTTTTTCTTCAAACTACTATCAATACTCAAATTTTAACTATTATTTAGAATCTTTTTGTCAACAATCGTCAATACACGAATTTTAATACTAGGTTGGAATTTTTTTCTTCAAACTATCTCCTATATACGAAATTTAATTCTCGGTAGGAATTTTTTGGTCAAACTATCGTCAATGTACGAATTTTAACTCTCGGTGGGCACTTTTTTCTTCAAACTACTGTCAATATTCAAATTTTAACTATTGGTTGGAATCTTTTTGTCAAACAATCGTCAATACACGAATTTTAATACTAGGTTGGAATTTTTTTCTTCAAACTATTGTCAATATTCAAATTTTAAATATTGGTTCAAATCTTTATATCAAACAATCGTCAATACACGAATTTTAATACTAGGTTGGAATTTTTTTCTTCAAACTATTGTCAATATTCAAATTTTAAATATTGGTTGAAATCTTTATGTCAAGCAATCGTCAATAATCGAATTTTAATACTAGGTTGGAATTTTCTTCTTCAAGATTTCGCCTATATACGAAATTTAACACTCGGGAGGAATTTTTTGGTCAAGCTACGGCCAATGTACGAATTTTAACTCTCGGTGGGAACTTTTTTCTTCAAACTACTATCAATACTCAAATTTTAACTATTATTTGGAATCTTTTTGTCAACAATCGTCAATACACGAATTTTAATACTAGGTTGGAATTTTTTTCTTCAAACTATTGTCAATATTCAAATTTTAAACATTGGTTGAAATCTTTATGTCAAACAATCGTCAATAATCGAACTTTAATACTAGGTTGGAATTTTTTTCTTCAAACTATCGCCTATATACGAAATTTAACTCTCGGTGGGAAATTTTTGGTCAACCTATCGTCAATGTACGAATTTTATCTCTCGGTGCGCACTTTTTTCTTCAAACTACTGTCAACATTCAAATTTTAACTATTGGTTGAAATCCTTATGTCAAACAATCGTCAATAAACGAATTTTAATACTAGGTTGGAATATTTTTCTTCAAACTGTCGCCTATATACGAAAGTTCACTCTCGGTGGGAATTTTTTGGTCAAACTATCGTCAATGTACGAATTTTAACTCTTGGTGGGCACTTTTTTCTTCAAACTACTGTCAATATTCAAATTTTAACTATTGGTTGAAATCTTTATGTCAAACAATCGTCAATAATCGAATTTTAATACTAGGTTGGAATTTTTTTCTTCAAACTATCGCCTATATACGAAATTTAACTCTCGGTGGGAATTTTTTGGTCAACCTATCGTCAATGTCCGTATTTTAACTCTCGGTGGGCACTTTTTTCTTCAAACTACTATCAATACTCAAATTTTAACTATTATTTGGAATCTTTTTGTCAACAATCGTCAATACACGAATTTTAATACTAGGTTGGAATTTTTTTCTTCAAACTATCTCCTATATACGAAATTTAATTCTCGGTAGGAATTTTTTGGTCAAACTATCGTCAATGTACGAATTTTAACTCTCGGTGGGCACTTTTTTCTTCAAACTACTGTCAATATTCAAATTTTAACTATTGGTTGGAATCTTTTTGTCAAACAATCGTCAATACACGAATTTTAATACTAGGTTGGAATTTTTTTCTTCAAACTATTGTCAATATTCAAATTTTAAATATTGGTTCAAATCTTTATATCAAACAATCGTCAATACACGAATTTTAATACTAGGTTGGAATTTTTTTCTTCAAACTATTGTCAATATTCAAATTTTAAATATTGGTTGAAATCTTTATGTCAAGCAATCGTCAATAATCGAATTTTAATACTAGGTTGGAATTTTTTTCTTCAAGATTTCGCCTATATACGAAATTTAACTCTCGGGAGGAATTTTTTGGTCAAGCTACGGCCAATGTACGAATTTTAACTCTCGGTGGGAACTTTTTTCTTCAAACTACTATCAATACTCAAATTTTAACTATTATTTGGAATCTTTTTGTCAACAATCGTCAATACACGAATTTTAATACTAGGTTGGAATTTTTTTCTTCAAACTATTGTCAATATTCAAATTTTAAACATTGGTTGAAATCTTTATGTCAAACAATCGTCAATAATCGAACTTTAATACTAGGTTGGAATTTTTTTCTTCAAACTATCGCCTATATACGAAATTTAACTCTCGGTGGGAAATTTTTGGTCAACCTATCGTCAATGTACGAATTTTATCTCTCGGTGCGCACTTTTTTCTTCAAACTACTGTCAACATCCAAATTTTAACTATTGGTTGAAATCCTTATGTCAAACAATCGTCAATAAACGAATTTTAATACTAGGTTGGAATATTTTTCTTCAAACTATCGCCTATATACGAAAGTTCACTCTCGGTGGGAATTTTTTGGTCAAACTATCGTCAATGTACGAATTTTAACTCTTGGTGGGCACTTTTTTCTTCAAACTACTGTCAATATTCAAATTTTAACTATTGGTTGAAATCTTTATGTCAAACAATCGTCAATAATCGAATTTTAATACTAGGTTGGAATTTTTTTCTTCAAACTATCGCCTATATACGAAATTTAACTCTCGGTGGGAATTTTTTGGTCAACCTATCGTCAATGTCCGTATTTTAACTCTCGGTGGGCACTTTTTTCTTCAAACTACTATCAATACTCAAATTTTAACTATTATTTGGAATCTTTTTGTCAACAATCGTCAATACACGAATTTTAATACTAGGTTGGAATTTTTTTCTTCAAACTATCTCCTATATACGAAATTTAATTCTCGGTAGGAATTTTTTGGTCAAACTATCGTCAATGTACGAATTTTAACTCTCGGTGGGCACTTTTTTCTTCAAACTACTGTCAATATTCAAATTTTAACTATTGGTTGGAATCTTTTTGTCAAACAATCGTCAATACACGAATTTTAATACTAGGTTGGAATTTTTTTCTTCAAACTATTGTCAATATTCAAATTTTAAATATTGGTTCAAATCTTTATATCAAACAATCGTCAATACACGAATTTTAATACTAGGTTGGAATTTTTTTCTTCAAACTATTGTCAATATTCAAATTTTAAATATTGGTTGAAATCTTTATGTCAAGCAATCGTCAATAATCGAATTTTAATACTAGGTTGGAATTTTTTTCTTCAAACTATCGCCTATATACGAAATTTAACTCTCGGTGGGAATTTTTTGGTCAACCTATCGTCAATGTCCGTATTTTAACTCTCGGTGGGCACTTTTTTCTTCAAACTACTTTCAATACTCAAATTTTAACTATTAATTGGAATCTTTTTGTCAACAATCGTCAATACACGAATTTTAATACTAGGTTGGAATTTTTTTCTTCAAACTATTGTCAATATTCAAATTTTAAACATTGGTTGAAATCTTTATGTCAAACAATCGTCAATAATCGAACTTTAATACTAGGTTGGAATTTTTTTCTTCAAACTATCGCCTATATACGAAATTTAACTCTCGGTGGGAAATTTTTGGTCAACCTATCGTCAATGTACGAATTTTATCTCTCGGTGCGCACTTTTTTCTTCAAACTACTGTCAACATTCAAATTTTAACTATTGGTTGAAATCCTTATGTCAAACAATCGTCAATAAACGAATTTTAATACTAGGTTGGAATATTTTTCTTCAAACTATCGCCTATATACGAAAGTTCACTCTCGGTGGGAATTTTTTGGTCAAACTATCGTCAATGTACGAATTTTAACTCTCGGTGGGCACTTTTTTCTTCAAACTACTATCAATACTCAAATTTTAACTATTATTTGGAATCTTTTTGTCAACAATCGTCAATACACTAATTTTAATACTAGGTTGGAATTTTTTTCTTCAAACTATCTCCTATATACGAAATTTAATTCTCGGTAGGAATTTTTTGGTCAAACTATCGTCAATGTACGAATTTTAACTCTCGGTGGGCACTTTTTTCTTCAAACTACTGTCAATATTCAAATTTTAACTATTGGTTGGAATCTTTTTGTCAAACAATCGTCAATACACGAATTTTAATACTAGGTTGGAATTTTTTTCTTCAAGCTATTGTCAATATTCAAATTTTAAATATTGGTTCAAGTCTTTATATCAAACAATCGTCAATACACGAATTTTAATACTAGGTTGGAATTTTTTTCTTCAAACTATTGTCAATATTCAAATTTTAAATATTGGTTGAAATCTTTATGTCAAGCAATCGTCAATAATCGAATTTTAATACTAGGTTGGAATTTTTTTCTTCAAGATTTCGCCTATATACGAAATTTAACTCTCGGGAGGAATTTTTTGGTCAAGCTACGGCCAATGTACGAATTTTAACTCTCGGTGGGAACTTTTTTCTTCAAACTACTATCAATACTCAAATTTTAACTATTATTTGGAATCTTTTTGTCAACAATCGTCAATACACGAATTTTAATACTAGGTTGGAATTTTTTTCTTCAAACTATTGTCAATATTCAAATTTTAAACATTGGTTGAAATCTTTATGTCAAACAATCGTCAATAATCGAACTTTAATACTAGGTTGGAATTTTTTTCTTCAAACTATCGCCTATATACGAAATTTAACTCTCGGTGGGAAATTTTTGGTCAACCTATCGTCAATGTACGAATTTTATCTCTCGGTGCGCACTTTTTTCTTCAAACTACTGTCAACATTCAAATTTTAACTATTGGTTGAAATCCTTATGTCAAACAATCGTCAATAAACGAATTTTAATACTAGGTTGGAATATTTTTCTTCAAACTATCGCCTATATACGAAAGTTCACTCTCGGTGGGAATTTTTTGGTCAAACTATCGTCAATGTACGAATTTTAACTCTTGGTGGGCACTTTTTTCTTCAAACTACTGTCAATATTCAAATTTTAACTATTGGTTGAAATCTTTATGTCAAACAATCGTCAATAATCGAATTTTAATACTAGGTTGGAATTTTTTTCTTCAAACTATCGCCTATATACGAAATTTAACTTTCGGTGGGAATTTTTTGGTCAACCTATCGTCAATGTCCGTATTTTAACTCTCGGTGGGCACTTTTTTCTTCAAACTACTATCAATACTCAAATTTTAACTATTATTTGGAATCTTTTTGTCAACAATCGTCAATACACGAATTTTAATACTAGGTTGGAATTTTTTTCTTCAAACTATCTCCTATATACGAAATTTAATTCTCGGTAGGAATTTTTTGGTCAAACTATCGTCAATGTACGAATTTTAACTCTCGGTGGGCACTTTTTTCTTCAAACTACTGTCAATATTCAAATTTTAACTATTGGTTGGAATCTTTTTGTCAAACAATCGTCAATACACGAATTTTAATACTAGGTTGGAGTTTTTTTCTTCAAACTATTGTCAATATTCAAATTTTAAATATTGGTTCAAATCTTTATGTCAAACAATCGTCAATACACGAATTTTAATACCAGGTTGGAATTTTTTTCTCCAAACCATCGTCTATATACGAATTTTAACTCTCGATGGGAATTTTTTGGCAAACTACCGTCAATGTACGAATTTTAACTCTAGGTGGGCACTTTTTTCTTCAAACTACTGTCAATATTCAAATTTTAACTGTTGTTTGGAATCTTTTTGTCAAACAATCGTCAATACACGAATTTTAATACTAGGTTGGAATTGTTTTCTTCAAACTATTGTCAATATTCAAATTTTAAATATTGGTTCAAATCTTTATATCAAACAATCGTCAATACACGAATTTTAATACTAGGTTGGAATTTTTTTCTTCAAACTATTGTCAATATTCAAATTTTAAATATTGGTTGAAATCTTTATGTCAAGCAATCGTCAATAATCGAATTTTAATACTAGGTTGGAATTTTTTTCTTCAAGATTTCGCCTATATACGAAATTTAACTCTCGGGAGGAATTTTTTGGTCAAGCTACGGCCAATGTACGAATTTTAACTCTCGGTGGGAACTTTTTTCTTCAAACTACTATCAATACTCAAATTTTAACTATTATTTGGAATCTTTTTGTCAACAATCGTCAATACACGAATTTTAATACTAGGTTGGAATTTTTTTCTTCAAACTATTGTCAATATTCAAATTTTAAATATTGGTTGAAATCTTTATGTCAAGCAATCGTCAATAATCGAATTTTAATACTAGGTTGGAATTTTTTTCTTCAAGATTTCGCCTATATACGAAATTTAACTCTCGGGAGGAATTTTTTGGTCAAGCTACGGCCAATGTACGAATTTTAACTCTCGGTGGGAACTTTCTTCTTCAAACTACTATCAATACTCAAATTTTAACTATTATTTGGAATCTTTTTGTCAACAATCGTCAATACACGAATTTTAATACTAGGTTGGAATTTTTTTCTTCAAACTATCTCCTATATACGAAATTTAATTCTCGGTAGGAATTTTTTGGTCAAACTATCGTCAATGTACGAATTTTAACTCTCGGTGGGCACTTTTTTCTTCAAACTACTGTCAATATTCAAATTTTAACTATTGGTTGGAATCTTTTTGTCAAACAATCGTCAATACACGAATTTTAATACTAGGTTGGAGTTTTTTTCTTCAAACTATTGTCAATATTCAAATTTTAAATATTGGTTCAAATCTTTATGTCAAACAATCGTCAATACACGAATTTTAATACCAGGTTGGAATTTTTTTCTCCAAACCATCGTCTATATACGAATTTTAACTCTCGATGGGAATTTTTTGGCAAACTACCGTCAATGTACGAATTTTAACTCTAGGTGGGCACTTTTTTCTTCAAACTACTGTCAATATTCAAATTTTAACTGTTGTTTGGAATCTTTTTGTCAAACAATCGTCAATACACGAATTTTAATACTAGGTTGGAATTTTTTTCTTCAAACTATTGTCAATATTCAAATTTTAAATATTGGTTCAAATCTTTATATCAAACAATCGTCAATACACGAATTTTAATACTAGGTTGGAATTTTTTTCTTCAAACTATTGTCAATATTCAAATTTTAAACATTGGTTGAAATCTTTATGTCAAACAATCGTCAATAATCGAACTTTAATACTAGGTTGGAATTTTTTTCTTCAAACTATCGCCTATATACGAAATTTAACTCTCGGTGGGAAATTTTTGGTCAACCTATCGTCAATGTACGAATTTTATCTCTCGGTGCGCACTTTTTTCTTCAAACTACTGTCAACATTCAAATTTTAACTATTGGTTGAAATCCTTATGTCAAACAATCGTCAATAAACGAATTTTAATACTAGGTTGGAATATTTTTCTTCAAACTATAGCCTATATACGAAAGTTCACTCTCGGTGGGAATTTTTTGGTCAAACTATCGTCAATGTACGAATTTTAACTCTCGGTGGGCACTTTTTTCTTCAAACTACTATCAATACTCAAATTTTAACTATTATTTGGAATCTTTTTGTCAACAATCGTCAATACACGAATTTTAATACTAGGTTGGAATTTTTTTCTTCAAACTATTGTCAATATTCAAATTTTAAACATTGGTTGAAATCTTTATGTCAAACAATCGTCAATAATCGAACTTTAATACTAGGTTGGAATTTTTTTCTTCAAACTATCGCCTATATACGAAATTTAACTCTCGGTGGGAAATTTTTGGTCAACCTATCGTCAATGTACGAATTTTATCTCTCAGTGCGCACTTTTTTCTTCAAACTACTGTCAACATTCAAATTTTAACTATTGGTTGAAATCCTTATGTCAAACAATCGTCAATAAACGAATTTTAATACTATGTTGGAATATTTTTCTTCAAACTATCGCCTATATACGAAAGTTCACTCTCGGTGGGAATTTTTTGGTCAAACTATCGTCAATGTACGAATTTTAACTCTTGGTGGGCACTTTTTTCTTCAAACTACTGTCAATATTCAAATTTTAACTATTGGTTGAAATCTTTATGTCAAACAATCGTCAATAATCGAATTTTAATACTAGGTTGGAATTTTTTTCTTCAAACTATCGCCTATATACGAAATTTAACTCTCGGTGGGAATTTTTTGGTCAACCTATCGTCAATGTCCGTATTTTAACTCTCGGTGGGCACTTTTTTCTTCAAACTACTATCAATACTCAAATTTTAACTATTATTTGGAATCTTTTTGTCAACAATCGTCAATACACGAATTTTAATACTAGGTTGGAATTTTTTTCTTCAAACTATCTCCTATATACGAAATTTAATTCTCGGTAGGAATTTTTTGGTCAAACTATCGTCAATGTACGAATTTTAACTCTCGGTGGGCACTTTTTTCTTCAAACTACTGTCAATATTCAAATTTTAACTATTGGTTGGAATCTTTTTGTCAAACAATCGTCAATACACGAATTTTAATACTAGGTTGGAATTTTTTTCTTCAAACTATTGTCAATATTCAAATTTTAAATATTGGTTCAAATCTTTATGTCAAACAATCGTCAATACACGAATTTTAATACCAGTTTGGAATTTTTTTCTCCAAACCATCGTCTATATACGAATTTTAACTCTCGATGGGAATTTTTTGGCAAACTACCGTCAATGTACGAATTTTAACTCTCGGTGGGCACTTTTTCTTCAAACTACTATCAATACTCAAATTTTAACTATTGGTTGAAATCTTTATGTCAAACAATCGTCAATAATCGAATTTTAATACTAGGTTGGAATTTTTTTCTTCAAACTATCGCCTATATACGAAATTTAACTCTCGGGAGGAATTTTTTGGTCAAGCTACCGTCAATGTACGAATTTTAACTCTAGGTGGGCACTTTTTTCTTCAAACTACTGTCAATATTCAAATTATAACTGTTGTTTGGAATCTTTTTGTCAAACAATGGTCAATACACGAATTTTAATACTAGGTTGGAATTTTTTTCTTCAAACCATTGTCAATATTCAAATTTTAAATATTGGTTCAAATCTTTATATCAAACAATCGTCAATACACGAATTTTAATACTAGGTTGGAATTTTTTTCTTCAAACTATTGTCAATATTCAAATTTTAAATATTGGTTGAAATCTTTATGTCAAGCAATCGTCAATAATCGAATTTTAATACTAGGTTGGAATTTTTTTCTTCAAACTATCGCCTATATACGAAATTTAACTCTCGGTGGGAATTTTTTGGTCAACCTATCGTCAATGTCCGTATTTTAACTCTCGGTGGGCACTTTTTTCTTCAAACTACTTTCAATACTCAAATTTTAACTATTATTTGGAATCTTTTTGTCAACAATCGTCAATACACGAATTTTAATACTAGGTTGGAATTTTTTTCTTCAAACTATCTCCTATATACGAAATTTAATTCTCGGTAGGAATTTTTTGGTCAAACTATCGTCAATGTACGAATTATAACTCTCGGTGGGCACTTTTTTCTTCAAACTACTGTCAATATTCAAATTTTAACTATTGGTTGGAATCTTTTTGTCAAACAATCGTCAATACACGAATTTTAATACTAGGTTGGAATTTTTTTCTTCAAACTATTGTCAATATTCAAATTTTAAATATTGGTTCAAATCTTTATGTCAAACAATCGTCAATACACGAATTTTAATACCAGGTTGGAATTTTTTCTCCAAACCATCGTCTATATACGAATTTTAACTCTCGATGGGAATTTTTTGGCAAACTACCGTCAATGTACGAATTTTAACTCTCGGTGGGCACTTTATCTTCAAACTACTATCAATACTCAAATTTTAACTATTGGTTGAAATCTTTATGTCAAACAATCGTCAATAATCGAATTTTAATACTAGGTTGGAATTTTTTTCTTCAAACTATCGCCTATATACGAAATTTAACTCTCGGGAGGAATTTTTTGGTCAAGCTACCGTCAATGTACGAATTTTAACTCTAGGTGGGCACTTTTTTCTTCAAACTACTGTCAATATTCAAATTTTAACTGTTGTTTGGAATCTTTTTGTCAAACAATCGTCAATACACGAATTTTAATACTAGGTGGGAATTTTTTTCTTCAAACTATTGTCAATATTCAAATTTTAAATATTGGTTCAAATCTTTATATCAAACAATCGTCAATACACGAATTTTAATACTAGGTTGGAATTTTTTTCTTCAAACTATTGTCAATATTCAAATTTTAAATATTGGTTGAAATCTTTATGTCAAACAATCGTCAATACACGAATTTTAATACTAGGTTGGAATTTTTTTCTTCAAACTATCGCCTATATACGAAATTTAACTCTCGGTGGGAATTTTTTGGTCAACCTATCGTCAATGTACGAATTTTAACTCTCGGTGGGCACTTTTTCTTCAAATTACTATCAATACTAAAATTTTAACTATCGGTTGAAATCTTTATGTCAAACAATCGTCAATAATCGAACTTTAATACTAGGTTGGAATTTTTTTCTTCAAACTATCGCCTATATACGAAATTTAACTTTCGGTGGGAAATTTTTGGTCAACCTATCGTCAATGTACGAATTTTATCTCTCGGTGGGCACTTTTTTCTTCAAACTACTGTCAACATTCAAATTTTAACTATTGGTTGAAATCCTTATGTCAAACAATCGTCAATAAACGAATTTTAATACTAGGTTGGAATATTTTTCTTCAAACTATCGCCTATATACGAAAGTTCACTCTCGGTGGGAATTTTTTGGTCAAACTATCGTCAATGTACGAATTTTAACTCTTGGTGGGCACTTTTTTCTTCAAACTACTGTCAATATTCAAATTGTAACTATTGGTTGAAATCTTTATGTCAAACAATCGTCAATAATAGAATTTTAATACTAGGTTGGAATTTTTTTCTTCAAACTATCGTCTATATACGAAATTTAACTCTCGGTGGGAATTTTTTGGTCAACCTATCGTCAATGTCCGTATTTTAACTCTCGGTGGGCACTTTTTTCTTCAAACTACTATCGATACTCAAATTTTAACTATTATTTGGAATCTTTTTGTCAACAATCGTCAATACACGAATTTTAATACTAGGTTGGAATTTTTTTCTTCAAACTATTGTCAATATTCAAATTTTAAATATTGGTTCAAATCTTTATATCAAACAATCGTCAATACACGAATTTTAATACTAAGTTGGAATTTTTTTCTTCAAACTATTGTCAATATTCAAATTTTAAATATTGGTTGAAATCTTTATGTCAAGCAATCGTCAATAATCGAATTTTAATACTAGGTTGGAATTTCTTTCTTCAAGATTTCGCCTATATACGAAATTTAACTCTCGGTGGGAATTTTTTGGTCAAACTATTGTCAATGTACGAATTTTAACTCTCGGTGGGCACTTTTTTCTTCAAACTACTATCAATACTCAAATTTTAACTATTATTTGGAATCTTTTTGTCAACAATCGTCAATACACGAATTTTAATACTAGGTTGGAATTTTTTTCTTCAAACTATCTCCTATATACGAAATTTAATTCTCGGTAGCAATTTTTTGGTCAAACTATCGTCAATGTACGTATTTTAACTCTCGGTGGGCACTTTTTTCTTCAAACTACTGTCAATATTCAAATTTTAACTATTGGTTGGAATCTTTTTGTCAAACAATCGTCAATACACGAATTTTAATACTAGGTTGGAATTTTTTTCTTCAAACTATTGTCAATATTCAAATTTTAAATATTGTTTCAAATCTTTATGTCAAACAATCGTCAATACACGAATTTTAATACCAGGTTGGAATTTTTTTCTCCAAACCATCGTCTATATACAAATTTTAACTCTCGATGGGAATTTTTTGGCAAACTACCGTCAATGTACGAATTTTAACTCTCGGTGGGCACTTTTTCTTCAAACTACTATCAATACTCAAATTTTAACTATTGGTTGAAATCTTTATGTCAAACAATCGTCAATAATCGAATTTTAATACTAGGTTGGAATTTTTTTCTTCAAACTATCGCCTATATACGAAATTTAACTCTCGGGAGGAATTTTTTGGTCAAGCTACCGTCAATGTACGAATTTTAACTCTAGGTGGGCACTTTTTTCTTCAAACTACTGTCAATATTCAAATTTTAACTGTTGTTTGGAATCTTTTTGTCAAACAATCGTCAATACACGAATTTTAATACTAGGTTGGAATTTTTTTCTTCAAACTATTGTCAATATTCAAATTTTAAATATTGGTTCAAATCTTTATATCAAACAATCGTCAATACACGAATTTTAATACTAGGTTGGAATTTTTTTCTTCAAACTATTGTCAATATTCAAATTTTAAATATTGGTTGAAATCTTTATGTCAAGCAATCGTCAATAATCGAATTTTAATACTAGGTTGGAATTTTTTTCTTCAAGATTTCGCCTATATACGAAATTTAACTCTCGGGAGGAATTTTTTGGTCAAGCTACGGCCAATGTACGAATTTTAACTCTCGGTGGGAACTTTTTTCTTCAAACTACTATCAATACTCAAATTTTAACTATTATTTGGAATCTTTTTGTCAACAATCGTCAATACACGAATTTTAATACTAGGTTGGAATTTTTTTCTTCAAACTATCTCCTATATACGAAATTTAATTCTCGGTAGGAATTTTTTGGTCAAACTATCGTCAATGTACGAATTTTAACTCTCGGTGGGCACTTTTTTCTTCAAACTACTGTCAATATTCAAATTTTAACTATTGGTTGGAATCTTTTTGTCAAACAATCGTCAATACACGAATTTTAATACTAGGTTGGAGTTTTTTTCTTCAAACTATTGTCAATATTCAAATTTTAAATATTGGTTCAAATCTTTATGTCAAACAATCGTCAATACACGAATTTTAATACCAGGTTGGAATTTTTTTCTCCAAACCATCGTCTATATACGAATTTTAACTCTCGATGGGAATTTTTTGGCAAACTACCGTCAATGTACGAATTTTAACTCTAGGTGGGCACTTTTTTCTTCAAACTACTGTCAATATTCAAATTTTAACTGTTGTTTGGAATCTTTTTGTCAAACAATCGTCAATACACGAATTTTAATACTAGGTTGGAATTTTTTTCTTCAAACTATTGTCAATATTCAAATTTTAAATATTGGTTCAAATCTTTATATCAAACAATCGTCAATACACGAATTTTAATACTAGGTTGGAATTTTTTTCTTCAAACTATTGTCAATATTCAAATTTTAAACATTGGTTGAAATCTTTATGTCAAACAATCGTCAATAATCGAACTTTAATACTAGGTTGGAATTTTTTTCTTCAAACTATCGCCTATATACGAAATTTAACTCTCGGTGGGAAATTTTTGGTCAACCTATCGTCAATGTACGAATTTTATCTCTCGGTGCGCACTTTTTTCTTCAAACTACTGTCAACATTCAAATTTTAACTATTGGTTGAAATCCTTATGTCAAACAATCGTCAATAAACGAATTTTAATACTAGGTTGGAATATTTTTCTTCAAACTATCGCCTATATACGAAAGTTCACTCTCGGTGGGAATTTTTTGGTCAAACTATCGTCAATGTACGAATTTTAACTCTCGGTGGGCACTTTTTTCTTCAAACTACTATCAATACTCAAATTTTAACTATTATTTGGAATCTTTTTGTCAACAATCGTCAATACACGAATTTTAATACTAGGTTGGAATTTTTTTCTTCAAACTATCTCCTATATACGAAATTTAATTCTCGGTAGGAATTTTTTGGTCAAACTATCGTCAATGTACGTATTTTAACTCTCGGTGGGCACTTTTTTCTTCAAACTACTGTCAATATTCAAATTTTAACTATTGGTTGGAATCTTTTTGTCAAACAATCGTCAATACACGAATTTTAATACTAGGTTGGAATTTTTTTCTTCAAACTATTGTCAATATTCAAATTTTAAATATTGTTTCAAATCTTTATGTCAAACAATCGTCAATACACGAATTTTAATACCAGGTTGCAATTTTTTTCTCCAAACCATCGTCTATATACAAATTTTAACTCTCGATGGGAATTTTTTGGCAAACTACCGTCAATGTACGAATTTTAACTCTCGGTGGGCACTTTTTCTTCAAACTACTATCAATACTCAAATTTTAACTATTGGTTGAAATCTTTATGTCAAACAATCGTCAATAAACGAATTTTAATACTAGGTTGGAATTTTTTTCTTCAAACTATTGTCAATATTCAAATTTTAAATATTGGTTCAAATCTTTATGTCAAACAATCGTCAATACACGAATTTTAATACTAGGTTGGAATTTTTTTCTTCAAGATTTCGCCTATATACGAAATTTAACTCTCGGGAGGAATTTTTTGGTCAAGCTACCGCCAATGTACGAATTTTAACTCTCGGTGGGAACTTTTTTCTTCAAACTACTATCAATACTCAAATTTTAACTATTATTTGCAATCTTTTTGTCAACAATCGTCAATACACGAATTTTAATACTAGGTTGGAATTTTTTTCTTCAAACTATCACCTATATACGAAATTTAACTCTCGGTGGGAATTTTTTGGTCAACCTATCGTCAATGTACGAATTTTAACTCTCGGTGTGCACTTTTTCTTCAAACTACTATCAATACTCAAATTTTAACTACTGGTTGAAATCTTTATGTCAAACAATCGTCAATAATCGAACTTTAATACTAGGTTGGAATTTTTTTCTTCAAACTATCGCCTATATACGAAATTTAACTCTCGGTGGGAATTTTTTGGTCAACCTATCGTCAATGTACGAATTTTAACTCTCGGTGGGCACTTTTTCTTCAAATTACTATCAATACTCAAATTTTAACTATCGGTTGAAATCTTTAAGTCAAACAATCGTTAATAATCGAACTTTAATACTAGGTTGGAATTTTTTTCTTCAAACTATCGTCTATATATGAAATTTAACTCTTGTTGAGAATTCTTAGTCAAACTATCGTAAATGTACGAATTCTAACTCTCGGTGGGAATTTTTTCTTCCGGCTACTCTCAATATATAAATTTTAACTATTTGTTAAAATCTTTTTGTCAAACAATCGTCAATACACGTGGTTTAATACTAGGTTGGAATTTTTTTCGCCAAACCATCGTCTATATACGAATTTTAACTCGCGACGGGAATTTTTTGACAAACTACCGTCAATGTACGAATTTTATCTCTCGGTGGGCATTTTTTTCTGCAAACTACTGTCAATATTCAAATTTTAAGTCTTGGTTGAAATCTTTTGGTCAAACAATCGTCATTATACGAATTATAACTCTAGGTTGGAATTATTTTCTCCAAACTACCGCCTATATACGAATTTTAACTCTCGATGGGGATTTTTTGATCAAACTACAGTCAATGTACGAATTTTAACTCTCGGTGGGCACTTTTTTCTTCAAACTACTGTCAATATTCAAATTTTAACTAATGGTTGGAATCTTTTTGTCAAACAGTCGTCAATAAACGAATTTTAATATTAGGTTGCAATTTTTTTCTTCAAACTACTGTCAATATTCAAATCTTAAATATTGGTTGAAGTCTTCATGTCAAACAATCGTCAATAATCGAACTTTAATACTAGGTTGGAATTTTTTTCTTCAAACTATTGTCAATATTCAAATTTTAAATATTGGTTGAAATCTTTATGTCAAACAATCGTCAATACACGAATTTTAATACTAGGTTGGAATTTTTTTCTTCAAACTACTGTCAATATTCTAATTTTAACTATTGGTTGAAATCTTTATGTCAAACAATCGATAATAAACGAATTTTAATACTAGGTTGGAATTTTTTTCCTCAAACTATCGCCTATATACGAAATTTAACTCTCGGGAGGAATTTTTTGGTCAAGCTACCGTCAATGTACGAATTCTGACTCTCGGTGGACACTTTTTTCTTCAAACTACTGTCAAGATTCATATTTTAAGTCTTGGTTGAAATCTTTTGGTCAAACCATCGTCATTATACGAATTATAACACTAGGTTGGAATTATTTTCTCCAAACTACCGCCTATATACGAATTTTAACTCTCGATGGGGATTTTTTGATCAAACTACAGTCAATGTACGAATTTTAACTCTCGGTGGGCACTTTTTTCTTCAAACTACTGTCAATATTCAAATTTTAACTAATGGTTGAAATCTTTTTGTCAAACAATCGTCAATAAACGAATTTTAATATTAGGTTGCAATTTTTTTCTTCAAACTACTGTCAATATTCAAATCTTAAATATTGGTTGAAGTCTTCATGTCAAACAATCGTCAATAATCGAACTTTAATACTAGGTTGGAATTTTTTTCTTCAAACTATTGTCAATATTCAAATTTTAAATATTGGTTGAAATCTTTATGTCAAACAATCGTCAATACACGAATTTTAATACTAGGTTGGAATTTTTTTCTTCAAACTACTGTCAATATTCTAATTTTAACTATTGGTTGAAATCTTTATGTCAAACAATCGTCAATAAACGAATTTTAATACTAGGTTGGAATTTTTTTCCTCAAACTATCGCCTATATACGAAATTTAACTCTCGGGAGGAATTTTTTGGTCAAGCTACCGTCAATGTACGAATTTTAACTGTCGGTGGGCACTTTTTTCTTCAAACTACTGTCAATATTCAAATTTTAACTATTGGTTCGAATCTTTTTGTCAAACAATCGTCAATACACGAATTTTAATACTAGATTGGAATTTTTATCCTCAAACTATCGCCTATATACGAAATTTAACTCACTGTGGGAATTTTTTGGTCAACTTATCGTCAATGTACAAATTTTAACTCTCGGTGGGCACTTTTTTCTTCAAACTACGGTCAATATTCAAATTTTAAATATTGGTTGGAATCTTTTTGTCAAACAATCGTCAATACACGAATTTTAATACTAGGTTGGAATTTTGTTCTTCAAACTATTGTCAATATTCAAATTTTAAACATTGGTTGAAATCTTTATGTCAAACAATCGTCAATAATCGATCTTTAATACTAGGTTGGAATTTTTTTTTTCAAACTATTGCCTATATACGAAATTTAACTCTCAGTAGGAATTTTTTGGTCAAGCTACCGTCAATGCACGAATTTTAACTCTCGGTGCGCACTTTTTTCTTCAAACTACTGTCAATATTCAAATTTTAACTATTGGTTGAAATCTTTATGTCAAACAACCGTCAATAAACGAATTTTAATACTAGGTTGGAATTTTTTTCTTCAAACTATCGCCTATATGCGAAATTTAACTCTCGGTGGGAATTTTTTGGTCAAACTATCGTCAATGTACGAATTTTAACTCTCGGTAGGCAATTTTTTCTTCAAACTACTGTCAATATTCAGATTTTAAGTATTGTTTGAAATCTTTTTGTCAAACAATCATCAATACACGAAGTTTAATACTAGGCTGGAATTTTTTTCTCCAATCCATCGTCTATGTACGAATTTTAACTCTCGATGGGAATTTTTTAGTCAAGCTACCTCCAATGTACGAATTTTAACTCTCGTTGGGAATTTTTTTCTTCAGACTACTGTCAATATACAAATTTTAACTGTTTGTTGAAATCTTTTTGTCAAACAATCGTCAATACACGTGGTTTAATACCAGGTTGGAATTTTTTTCTCCAAACCATCGACTATATACGAATTTTAACTCTCGATGGGATTTGTTTGGCAAACTACCGTCAATGTGCGAATTTTAACTCTCGGTGCTCACTTTTTTCTTCAAACTACTGTCAACATTCAAATTTTAACTATTGGTTGAAATCCTTATGTCAAACAATCGTCAATAAACGAATTTTAATACTAGGATGGAATTTTTTTCTTCAAACTATCGCCTATATAAGAAATTTAACTCTCGGTAGGAATTTTTTGGTCAAGCTACCGTCAATGTACGAATTTTAACTCTCGGTGGGCACTTTTTTCTTCAAACTACCGTCAACATTTAAATTTTAACTATTGGTTGAAATTCTTATGTCAAACAATCGTCAATAAACGAATTTTAATACTAGGGTGGAATTTTTTTCTTCAAACCATCGCCTATATACGAAATTTAACTCTCGGGAGGTATTTTTTGGTCAAGCTACCGTCAATGTACGAATTTCAGCTCTCAGTGGCCACTTTTTTCTTCAAACTACTGTCAACATTCAAATTTTAACTATTGGTTGAAATTCTTATGTCAAACAATCGTCAATAAACGAATTTTAATACTAGGTTGGAATTTTTTTCTTCAAACCATCGCCTATATACGAAATTTAACTCTCGGGAGGAATTTTTTGGTCAAGCTACCGTCAATGTACGAATTTTAACTCTCGGTGGGAACTTTTTTCTTCAAACTACTGTCAATATTCAAATTTTAACTATTGGTTGAAATCTTTATGTCAAACAATCGTCAATAAACGAATTTTAATACTAGGTTGGAATTTTTTTCTTCAAACCATCGCCTATATACGAAATTTAACTCTCGGGAGGAATTTTTTGGTCAAGCTACCGTCAATGTACGAATTTTAGCTCTCAGTGGCCACTTTTTTCTTCAAACTACTGTCAACATTCAAATTTTAACTATTGGTTGAAATTCTTATGTCAAACAATCGTCAATAAACGAATTTTAATACTAGGTTGGAATTTTTTTCTTCAAACCATCGCCTATATACGAAATTTAACTCTCGGGAGGAATTTTTTGGTCAAGCTACCGTCAATGTACGAATTTTAACTCTCGGTGGGAACTTTTTTCTTCAAACTACTGTCAATATTCAAATTTTAACTATTGGTTGAAATCTTTATGTCAAACAATCGTCAATAAACGAATTTTAATACTAGGTTGGAATTTTTTTCTCCAAACTATCGTCTATATACGAAATTTATCTCTTGTTGGGAATTCTTATTCAAACTACCGTCAATGTACGAATTTTAACTCCCGATGGGAATTTTTTGGCAAACTACCGTCAATGTACGAATTTTAACACTCGGTGGGCACTTTTTTCTGCAAACTACTGTCAATATTCAAATTTTAAGTCTTGGTTGAAGCCTTTTTGTCAAACAATCGTCATTATACGACATTTAACTCTAGGTTGGAATTTTTTTCTTCAAACCATCGTCTATATACGAATTTTAACTCTCGATGGGAATTTTTTGGCAAACTACCGTCTATGTACGAATTTTAACTCTCGGTCGGCACTTTTTTCATCAAACTAGTGTCAAGATTCAAATTTTAACTATTTGTTGAAATCATTTTGTCAAACAATCGTCAATACACGTGGTTTAATACTAGGTTGGAATTTTTTTCTCGAAACCTTCGTCTATATACGAATTTCAATTCTCGATGGGAATTTTTTGGCAAACTACCGTCAATGCACGAATTTTAACTCTCGGTGGGCACTTTTTTCTTCAAACTACTGTCAATATTCAAATTTTAAGTCTTGGTTGAAATCTTTTGGTCAAACAATTGTCATTATACGAATCTTAAATCTAGGTTGGAATTTTTATCTCCAAACTACCGTCTATATACGAATTTTAACTCTCGATGTGAATTTTTTGGCAAACTATCGTCAATGTACGAATTTTAACTCTCGGTGGGCACTTTTTTCTGCAAACTACTGTCAATATTCAAATTTTGTGTCTTGGTTGAAATCTTTTTGTCAAACAATCGTCATTATACGAACTTTAACTCTAGGTTGGAATTTTTTTCTTCAAACTATCGTCTATATACGAAATTTAACTCTAGTTGGGAATTCTTAGTCAAACTATCGTAAATGTACGAATTTTAGCTATCGGTGTAAATTTTTTACTTCGGACTTCTCTCAATATACAAATTTTAACTGTTTGTTGAAATCTTTTTGTCAAACAATCGTCATTACACGTGGTTTAATACCAGGCCGGAATTTTTTTCTCCAATCCATCGTCTATATACGAATTTTAACTCTCGATGGGAATTTTTTGGCAAACTACCGTCAATGTACGAATTTTAACTCTCAGTGGGCACTTTTTTCTGCAAACTACTGTCAATATTCAAATTTTAAGTCTTGGTTGAAATCTTTTTGTCAAACAATTGTCATTATACGAATTTTAAATCTAGGTTGGAATTTTTTCTCCAAACTACCGTCTATATACGAATTTTAACTCTCAATGGGAATTTTTTGATCAAACTACCGTCAATGTACGAATTTTAACTGTCGGTGGGCACTTTTTCCTGCAAACTACTGTCAATATTCAAATTTTAAGTCTTGGTTGAAATCTTTTTGTCTAACAATCGTCATTATACGAACTTTAACTCTAGGTTGGAATTTATTTCTCCAAACTACCGTCTATATACGAATTTTAACTCTCAATGGGAATTTTTTGATCAAACTACCGTCGATATACGAATTTTAACTCTCGATGTGAATTTTTTGGCAAACTACCGTCAATGTACAAATTTTAACTCTGGGTGGGAATTTTTTTCTTCAAACTATCGTCTATATATGAAATTTAACTCTTGTTGGGAATTCTTAGTCAAACTATCGTAAATGTACGAATTTTAACTCTCGGTGGGAATTTTTTTCTTCAGACTACTGTCAATGTACAAATTTTAACTATTTGTTGAAATCTTTTTGTCAAACAATCTTCAATACACGTGGTTTAATA
The DNA here is from genome assembly GCF_050948175.1 of Xylocopa sonorina. Taxonomy (NCBI): domain Eukaryota; kingdom Metazoa; phylum Arthropoda; class Insecta; order Hymenoptera; family Apidae; genus Xylocopa; species Xylocopa sonorina. The sequence continues at coordinate 786,912 of NW_027490235.1, forward strand.
CTAAGTTGGAATTTTATTCTCCAAACCATCGTCTATATATGAATTTTAACTCTCGATGGGAATTTTTTGGTCAAGCTATTGTCAATATACGAATTTTGATTCTCGGTGGGAATTTTTCTGTCAATCTATCGTCAATATACCAATTTTGACTCCAGGTCCGACATTCACATTTTGCTGTCAATCTCGAGCGCTATTCTTTACTAGCCGAACCCAAAGCCGTATCGTCGGGTACTTGACTGTGAATAATGCGACTTGTACAACGGACACGTTGTATTACCCGGTCTAGGTTTGGTTATCGAAGTACGCAGCCGCCGTTGGGCGGCCGCCTATGTTTGAGCATGTTCTTCAGTTCTCTTTTTTAAGCGTGTTTATTCTGTTCACGCCGTCGGCCGTCTATTTACAAAATGCCGACGGTGTGTTACTTTCTCCATGCGCGTCTATTCCGACGTGACGATCGTCTATTTTCCAAGTTCCAGCGGCGTATTGCTTTGCGACGAGTTGTAAATGAAGCCGCTGGCACTTGGGGTTTAATATTAATATTATTAAACACCAACTGCCAGCGGCTTGTACTTCTTTTTTTTTCTTTCTTTCTCTCGCGCTATGCGCTTCCTCCTTCCTTTTACTTTTTTTCCTTTTAACTCTCTCTTTCTTCGGTAGAGAGGTGAGTGGAGTCTCGTTTAGGTTACAAAACGAATCCCCAAGCATAGGGCTGAGTCTCAATTGATTGCATCGTGGTAACTGCTCTACCGAGTACAATACCCCGCCAGGGACCTAAGTCTTCTACAGGCGATTCCATGTCTCGACGTCGAAATTGGTGTACCCGTGATCAATCGTTAGAGCGCCGTGGCCATCGTTCGGCGAAATTCCGACGACGGATCCAAAGACGCCCGTACGACAAATTCGGGCTGGTACGATGATCGACCGCGCGGACACGACCGACCACCTAATAGATTCACATTGTTTTGAGCCTTTCGACCCACTCGAGACTCTTATAGATATCGTTGCCTCCTTTGACTAGAAAGGATACGGCCTTAGAGGCGTTCGGGCATAATCCTACGGATGGTAGCTTCGCACCACCGGCCGCTCGACCGAATGCGTGAACCAAATGTCCGAACCTGCGGTTCCTCTCATACGGAGCAGGATTACTATCGCAACGATTAGTCATCCGGAACAATCCGACGCTTGGCGAATTCTGCTTCGCAATGATAGGAAGAGCCGACATTGAAGGATCAAAAAGCGACGTCGCTACGAACGCTTGACCGCCACAAGCCAGTTATCCCTGTGGTAACTTTTCTGACACCTCTTACTGAAAATTCTTCAAGCCGGAAAATTCTTCAAAAGGATCGATAGGCCGTGCTTTCGCAGTCTCTATGCGTATTGAGCATTGAGATCAAGCCAGTTTTTGCCCTTTTGCTCTACGCGAGGTTTCTGTCCTCGCTGAGCTGGCCTTAGGACACCTACGTTACTCTTTGACAGATGTACCGCCCCAGTCGAACTCCCCGCCTAGCAATGTCCTCGAATCGGATCACGCGGGAGTATAATTGGCGATCGGTCGTAGACCACACGTCACTCGTATACATTTGACTCAAGAATTCCGTGACAACCGGGTTGAAACACCAGCGCACGCGCTCCGCCCAACTGTATAAGTAAAGAAACGATGAAAATAGTGGTATTTCACCGGCGATATTACCATCTCCTACTTATACTACACCTCTCATGTCTCCTTACAATGCCAGATTAGAGTCAAACTCAACAGAGTCTTCTTTCCCCGCCAATTTTTCCAAGCCCGTTCCCTTGGCAGTGGTTTCGCTAGAAAGTAGATAGGGACAGGACTATTATAAATCCGGCCCCGGAAGAGGGCTCGAATATGTTACCTCGTCTACTAGGGCATATGCAAAATCTTTCAACCTGGACCTACCTCTCGGCTAGCCAGAGCTTCCAGTAGGGGCCAGGACATGTACCACATTTTCGTCATTTGCTATAAGCCATCTCTTATAACATCCGCCCATGCACTGAGTGTGTTCTCCATCAACACTTTAGCAGTGAGAAGAAGATCTTTTCTGTCTTGACTCTGTGTCAATTTTGTTTTACGATTTGAATGGATTAGTGTTGATAGTGTTGCGCCCCCGGGAGAGGGCGCGAGTCTGTTACCACGCCACAAGGCCATACACCGAGCTACACCATTGGAGAATCTGGTCAATGACTTTTTGACCTTGATTTTCAATTTCGCGTCTACTATTACCGCCCAGGAGGACGATGAAATCATCCGCGTAGGCGACAAACCTATTTTCAACTGTGGTCTCGAGTGACCGCAGGAGATCGTTGAACATGAGATTTCAACAAGCAGGGCCGAGGACGGAACCTTGCAGGCACCGCCTCGTCGCCCGCTTCGAAGCCCGTTTAGAACCTATGGCGATGCTAGCCCGCCAGAGGGTACTGAGTACTCTCCCGACTCGGAGTTTTTTCGTCTGGAGTTAATATACGAGACTCCAGGGCCCCGATTTCCCGTTCGACGTTACAAATTGCTGTTAGCTTTCGAGTTTCGTCCGCTTCACCTTCCTAATGTATTCTCGCAAAGAAGTGCGATATTTTCGTAGTTTTTCATAACGACGGGTCTCGTCTCTTTTCCCCTGGAGAGCACAACGTAGACGGTACACGAACTTCTTTAGTTTCCTTAATTCGCGGGTCCACCACGGGTTGGACTTCCTAAAAATTCTTTTTCGTGGCATTGATGCGGCACAGGCATCGGAAATGACTTCTGCGAGCGTTGCTGCCATCCTTTCGACTTCTGCCATAGACTCGAACCTTAAGGTTTCGAGCCTCGATCAAGACTGATCGGTCAGGCGTTCGGAAAAGAGCTCCCAATCGGTCCGACGAGTGTCGAACCGAGTGCTCGCTTCGCCCCGTCCCGCCGCATCGGCTCTCGGCACTCTCAGCCCGCTATTTATGGCGTTATGATCGCTGTTTACCCAGCCGCTCCTGATCCTCCAGCCCTGGACAAAGGGGAGCATGGATGGCAACACTAGAGTACCATCGATAAAAGACGAACCCCTGGTCGACCAGTAGGTAGGCGGCTGTTCAACGTTGTTCACAACTTCCATGTCGAACGCTCGAATGAGCTCCTCGAATTGAGCTCCTCTATCGTCTGTGCTCTGTGGCCCCCAAAGTAACGACCGAGAATTGGCATCTAACGAGACTAAGAGCCTCTTCCCCCTCAGGGAACGAAACACCACTTCGTGCCTGAGGTGCCTCTCGATATCGCACCTCCGCGCAAACACAGTGCGGGGTGCTAAGCTGCGAGACAAAGACCATTTCGATCGAGGGTTGCAAACGACAACCGCCGCCCGCGGGTATTGTGAGCCGACGGTCGCCACCCTCGTTCCGATTCCTGAACCGCTCACGGTGTGACTGGAGCCCAGCGTTCTAACGTATGGTTCCTGCAATAGCAGGACGTCAAAACGATTCTGAGCTACGAGCTGACACATCTCTCCTGAAGTTTCCGTTCCGTGCAACGGGATGGGTCTTCATAGTGTCTACAAATCAAAGCAACAGAGTTCTAATGCTCCATACAATGCTATGGCACATCTCATTTCAGCGTTTCAAAGTAAATAAGCTGTAATCTTCTGAGCATAGTATTATGCATATCTGCTTTCATACTTTAACAGAATGTGAATTCTATAGTTCCATGCGACGGCATGGAGCGTGATACTGTCGGCGAATCAAAGCATCTGAGTTCTAATGCTCCATACAATGCGATGGTGTATTACATTTCAGCGTCTCAAAGTAAATAATCTGCAATTTTCTATGCATTGCAATATGCTTATCTGCTTCTACAAAGGTATGTTAATTCTACAGTTCCTTGATACGGTAGGGCGCTTCATAATATCTGCGCGTCAAAGCAACGGAGTTCCAATGCTCCATGCTATGCGATGGTGTATCCCATTGCAATGTTTTGAAGTAAGATAATTGTGTAGAATTCACATACATTTAATGTGTAGACGCAGATAAGTGTAATGCTATGCATTGAAGACTACAGCTTACTTTAAATGGTGAAATGAGATGCGTCACCGCATTGCATGGAGTATTGTATCTCTATTGCTTTGACACGTAGAGACGACGAATCGCCCTCCCGTTGCATGGATCTGCAGAATTCACATTCTTTTGAAGTGTAGAAGCATAAAAGCATAATGATGTGCATAGAAGTGCTGGCATCTGGGGTCTGGTTTAAGTCATTGCCTGCTCGTCTTGAGCGGGTGACATAAGGCAGACCCAAGTGCGCGTGGGAAAGAGCCCACACGGAAGTGGGGAAAATTTCTCCAAAAGGACACGTTTTTCCTTAACCGTGTTCTCTTGGGTATAGTATACAGTTGGCAGTGAAGGCGATTACATTGGAAAGGAAAAGAGCAATAAAGACTTTGAAACTGAACGTCTTCCTAAATCACCTTCCACAAATATCGGAAGTGGGATTCGGACAAAATTTTGGATAGTGCGTGAAATTTTGAGATTTTTTCGTCACTCTCAACTTTTGAACATGCGAATTGTTACGTTTTGTTTCGTGCGACTTTTAGTGTCGTTTGGCTAAGGAGATAACGTGGAAATGTCGTTCTATTTAGTGGACTGTGTTTAGTCGCATTCGTGAAGTAGCTTCTCTAATTCATCATGGTGGATAGCAGGAAAGAATTGTGCGATTTGACGATGGTTGAGCTAAAAGATTTTTTAAGAGTCAGAGACTTGAAGGTGTTTGACAGTAAGAATAAGCTGATTAATCGTTTATTGATGTCCGATCCAGGTATCATGACTGCCATCCAAAAGCAACTCGAAGAAGAACATGCCGAGGACATGCCAAGTCCGGATCTAACGAGCGCCGAACGTTTAGAGCGAGACAAATCACCTACACCCAGATCAGGCACCTCACTCATGGACAGGGAGGTGAAAATCCTCCGATATGAACGCGATCTGTTGCCGTGCGAATTAGAACTGTTAAGAAGGGAAAGAGCGTTATCAACGACACCGCAGTTGGTCGAAAGTAATGCCAACGTCAGGTCTACCGCCAGCATTCGTATGGTTGCAGACTTGTTGAACGAATTTTCGGGAGCAGAAAACACGTTTAAAATTTGGAAACAATAAGTGAAATGTTTGAAAATCATGTACCACTTGGATAATTGCGTGACCTCGACTATTATCACCTTACAACTCCACGGCAGAGCCCTAAAATGGTTCCACTCAAAACCAAGTCTGATGGAATTATCGGCATCAGCTTTCTTGGATGAAATTAGAAAAATGTTTGACCATCGCGTGGACAGATTAGCTGCCATGAGAGAGTTCGAAAGGCGAGAATGGCAGAAGAAGGAATCATTTGCGGATTACTACCACGACGAAATTTGTTTAGCTAACAGAATTTCAGTTCCAGACTCTCGGTTAAGGGACCAGGTCCGTATGCAGCGGTTGGAAGCGGCCGATGAATTACTCCAGGCGTTTAGAAAACTGTCACTTAGAAACGAACGGGAAGTCAGGGAGCCTAAAAAGTCGAACGTGGCGAAACAAGCAGCCAAGAATGGTGGGTAAGAAGAAAGGATTCGTTCCTTTAATTGCAACGAGACGGGGCATTGGAAGAAGAACTGCCGGAGACCGAAGCTGGATTGGGGTTCCTTCTTCACGATTGAAGAAAAAACGCACCGAGCAAAGGACTCTCCGCAGCGACCCTCGACATCGCAGGTACAACGACCACGACGAGCACCGACATCCGCACTAGCCCCGACTCCGACGCAAGGCACCACGACGGCATACCTTGTTCAACCGGATGCAGAGACACTCTATTTGACGACGATGACCTGCACAGTCCAGGACAATTGCGTGATGGTAACCAATTTAGCCGTGACAGCAATTCTCGACTCGGGATCGTCCATTAGTTTAATTAAGGAAAGCCTGCTGCCCTCCTGCTGCTCCTCCTTTCAATTAGAACCGGTCAAACTAAAGAAATATTACGGTATCAACAATTCCGTAGTAAATATAGTAGGCGCAATGACAACCGTTATTTGCATAGATAAGACAAGGGTAGCGATAAAATTTCACGTTGTACCGGACTCAAGAATGATCTATGCCGCATTATTGCATTATTAGGCCGAGATTTTATTCATTCACCAACAATCTCGATAGTATTCGGGGAACAGTCGGTAGAGGTTAGAGTAAAAGAAAATGAGCGCTGCGACTCAGGGATGGAGACTGTTATTAGACAAATACTACAAGTAGAATATCTGGGAAACCCAACTTCAGGCGAAATACGAACTGCAGACTGATCCTTAGACAGCGTAGTAGACAGCGATAGTGCTAATACAATAAAACAAATAAATCAAAATAGCTGCAATGAAATAAACAGGGAAGGGCACAGTCCATGTTCAATCGAGGCCGTAATTGCATTAAAAATGTATAAGCCAATTAGTTTTAGACCACGGAAATTAGCTTCTCCGGACAAAGAAAAATTGCGGACACTTTTAGATGATTTGTTGAAGGAGAGCATCGTCTGACCGAGTAACACGCCATGTGCCAGCCCAATAGTATTAGTAAGGAAGAAAACCGTAGAAATTCAACTTTGCGTAGATTATGGCGAGATAAATAAAAATACAATTAGAAACAATTTTCCGGTATCACTAATCAATGACTATATAGATCAGCTTAGAGATAAATTATATTTTTCAAAATTAGATCAAACAAACGGATTCCACCACGTGAAAGTCTCGGAATCATTTATTAAATACACGTAATTTACGACACCTTTATGAATACCTGAAGATGCCATTTGGCTTAACCAACGGACTCCATATTTTCTAAAGATATCTGAACGAAATTTTCAATGACTTAATAACACAGAATAAAATTTTATTGTACCTTGACGACATTTTAATAGCAACAGAAACTGTTAACGAACATCTGGATATTTTGAAAGAGGTATTGAGACTAGCAAACCAGCATAATTTGTAATTTAGATTAGATAAATTTTCGTTTTTATTCCAACAGATTGTTTATTTAGGATACTCAATTAGTAATAACAGCATATCACCAGCAAAGGAAAACATCGATTCCATTGTAGATTACCTGGTATCCAAAAACGCTAATGAAGCGCAACGCTTTATAGGTTTAGGAAGCTATTTCCGGAAATTTATTAAGGATTAATCAATTACTGCAAGACCAATATGTGATTTACCTTAGTACAGTAATCTTTTAAGAAAAATTACCGTTTTTCCTGTTGGGCCAGAGGAGAACCAAGCACTCGTCGCGTTAAAACAATGTTTGACAAAGGATCCGGTGTTAGCAATTTATTCACCGAAGTTGGAAACAGAACTGCATTATGATGCGAGTAGTAGTGGATTCGGTGCAATTTTGCTGTAGAAACAGCCAAATAAGGTTTTTAAACTAGTATTTTATTTTAGTAAAAGAACGGCGACGCAAGAAGGAAAATACCACAGCTTCGAACTTGAATGTTTAGCAGTAGTTTACGTAATTAAAGGATTCCATATTTAGTTATCCGGTATCCCACTTAAAATAATAACTGACTGCGATAGATTTAGATTAACACTCAGCAAACAAAATGTTAATCCGCGAATATCACGTTGGGCAATGTCTTTGCAAGATTATGATTATAAAATCGAACATAGAAGCGGAACTAAGATATTGCACGTAGACACATTAAGTCGCTATAACGCGATGCTGATACTAAAATCAGACACAGAACAAACGCTCTCAAATAAACAATACCAAGATCAGACTATTCGTGAACTGCGAAACCGATTAGAAATAAGCGAAGATAATTATTACGAATTAAGGGATGGGTTAGTCTACAAGAGAATAGGAAACAACAAGTTATTATCTTATGTACCGGCTTGCTTAGAAAATAATATAATTAGAACATGTCATGACAATTTAAGACACATAGGAGTCGATAAAGTAGTAGAATATATAACCAGGGTGTATTAGTTTCCGAAAATGCGGCAGAAAGTCCGACAGTACATTGGAAATTGCTTAAAATATATCGAATTTTTCTCCACTTAGTGACAAACAGGAAGGTAACTTACATATCCTGCAAAAGGGTGACTTGCCGGTACAAACGATCCATGTCGACCACTATGGTCCCTTGGAAAAGAGCGACAGAAACTATAAATTTATATTAGTTATCATAGACGGATTTACGAAATTTGTTAGATTATATCTTTGCAAAACTACAAAATCAGAGGAAGCGATAGAATTTTTAATAAAATACTTCAGAACATACATTACACCCAGACGACTGATTAGTGATAGGGGAATAACATTTACGTCGAGTGCATTCAAAGAGTTCATGGAAAACAACCGAGTAGAGCACGTGCTACTTGCAGTAGGAACTCCGCGGGCAAAAGGACAGGTTGAGCGAGATAACAGAATTATTACTCCAATCCTAGCAAAATCATCGGAAACACCTGGGAAATGGGACCGGGTCGTAGGGAAAGTAGAGTATGCTTTAAACAACACGATCTGCCGATCGACGGGCAAATGCCTCTCGGAATTACTATTCGTTATAATTCAGAACGGCAACGTGCCAGACAACCTACGAGCGAACCTAGAAGTCGAAGGGGAAGCACATAGGGATCCTCAACCCGTACGAAGAGAGGCGGCGATGAACATTGCAAACTCACAGCTAGCAAATGAACGCACATATAACATAAGCATAAAAAAGCAACCGAATATAGAGTTGGAGATTACGTAGTAATTCGTAATGTAGATTCGACACTGGGAATAAACAAAAAGCTAATACCGAAATTTAAGGGCCCCTATAGTATAAAGAAAATATTAGATAGGGATAGATATATCGTAACAGACGTAGAAGGATTCCAGCTAACCCGCGTACCATTTACAGAAATCGTAGGACAAGACCAGATGAAGTCATGGATTCAGGCGAACTAGGAGGTTAACACCTAAATCATAGTTGTTTTAATACATATTTTAGAAAGCGGTTAAGTAAGATTATATATTTTAAGATAGTAACCATATTTGTGTGTTGTAGGTAAACATATGTATAGTGGTATGTTAATGTGTTATTAGTTTGTATATCAGTATATTAGAATAATAGTTGCGTGGGCACAGATACGTGTGCTATTTAATATTAGAAAACGACGCTAATTTTAATAATTAGATATTAGGTTAGGATATACATTAGTTTATTGTTTTTATTTTTTTCATGTTCCTTATGAGCTTGATTTTTTCGCAAGTTAATTTATTTATTCATTGTCTTTCCTTTTGGATCTTCAATGTAAATAGTCTGGTTATAGATGTAGCTATAATTTTATTTTGTATGTTTGTTAATAATTATGGATAGGTATTTTTGTATATATTATTAAGGATAGGTACGTTGTATATATTAATATGGATAGGTACTTTGTATATATTCGAAAAGAAGTTATATGTAAGAGACCGAGGACGGCCACTATGGTCAGGATTGGCCGAATTGTAGGCTTTTGGGCTCTAGTTTACAGAATTGCCTGCTCGTCTTGAGTGAGTGACATAGACCAGACACAAGTGCGTGTGGGAAACGGCACACACGGAAGTGGGAAAAACTTCTCCAAGAGGACACGTTCACCCTTAACCGTGTCCTCTTGGGTAGTATACAGTTGGAAGTGAAGAAGATATAACATAAAAGAGCAATAAGGACTTTAAAACCAAAAGTCTTCTTAAAATACATTCTGCAGAAGATATAGCTTACTTACTTTGTGACGTTGAAATGAGATGCGTCATCGCCATGCGTGAAGCATTGGAACTTTAATGCTCTGACACGTAGACACTTTGCTGCGCTATCCCGTTGCATGGAACTATATATTTCGTATTCTTTCTAAGCGCAGAAGCAGATAAACATAGTGCTATGTACAGAGGATTACTGCTTACTTAATGTGAAACGTTGAAATGTGATGCGCCATCGCTTTGCATGGAGCATTAGATCTCCATTGCATTTAACACGCAGACAAAATGACGTCACCTCCTGATGCATAGAACTCTAGAATTCACATTCCTCTTATGTGTAGAAGCAAATAAGCATAATGCTATGAATCAAAGATTACAGCTTCCTTACTTTGATACATTCAAATGAGGTGCGCCATCGCGTTCCTTGATGCATTAGAACTCCATTGCTTTAACACGCAGACGCTATGAAGCGCCATCCTGTTGTATGGAACTGAAGAATCCACACTGTTCTGAAATGTAAGAGCAGATAAGCATAATGCTATGCATAGAAGATTACAGCTTACTTACTCTGAAACGATGGAAAAAGATGCACCATGGCATTGCATGAAGCGTTAGAACTCCGTTACTTCGACTCGTAGACACTATGAAGCCCCTTCCTGTTGCATGGAACTGAAGTACGAAGCGCTTACTAAGCGCACTTACCGTATGAAACTCTGTCTATCTGATATCAGGTAACATAAGAAAGTAGTTAACGGACCAAAAAAGTGGGTCACTGAGTCTCTCTTTTCTGGTGAAAAGCTAATACTGTCATAGGGGATATAATGGCAATCATAAATTCCATATTGGGCCACATTAACCACTCTTTCTTGACTGCTCGGTCTAACTAATGACATCTGATGGTGTCCAAGGCGAAGTTCTGTTCTCCTTATTGCGAATCCGGATAGGAAGTTTAACAAGATACCTGCAATCCTACACGAATTGTCAGTGGAGTCTTGAGCATAGTGATAAAATGGTATCCCTTTGAAAAGATTAACATCACCAACGATCATAACAAACAATACACGTTTGGAAAGTATTGTAATACTTCAGTGCTAATGACAAAAAATGTAAGGAAAAGAAAATCGCATCAAAGCCTATTTCTGCTGTGAAAATTAAACAAGCGACGCTTAATGCGCAACAAAGAATTCTGAAGCTGGCTAGCAGTTACATTTACATAGCCACAAGCCAGTAGTTGTCACGTACAGTGCTATCTACACGTACTATGTTAATCCAGAGAACAATTTTCGTACTAATTGGAAGATGCTTAGGTGATTTTTCGTTGTTCCATTTGAAAATGTGAGACGCAAGATAGGATATCAGAAGATCGGTTATTTACAGTAAAAGGTTATTTACAGTAAATGAAGACTGTAACGAAAAAATTTTGAAGAATAAATTCTAAGGAAGAAAATATCGTAGGCAGACATTTTTCTTCGATCCCGGAATTATCTGGATGCAGTATATTGGTCGTAGCATTTGAATATGAACCAAATAAATTATTGCTTTCACTTTTATTAGATAACGAAAACTTATCGGTGTGGCAGCAAATGTATGTTTTTGCGAAGAGCATGTCCTGTTTCTAAATAATTGTGTAGTATATCTTCTTGCAGTAACAGCGTTCTACCTTAAAAAATGTGTTTCGTTCTGATGAAAAAAACGATTTTGTGATTCCAGAGCGTTACGATTTATTTTTAAAGATTGTCTATAAATTGGTATTATTTCGGGAGAGTGCATATATGTTCATAATGCACTCTGTAATTTCGAATCGCAAAATCGTGAAGCATAAACAGAGTTATTGATTTTAAATTGAAAAATATTGGTTTAATTCTAATCATATTTAGTATCATCGATGGATTTTAGATGGTCGATCTTTTGCTTATTTACGATCAATATTGATCGAGTTTTAAAGACACCATACACATATGTACCTAAAAAATACTATCATTTTAAAAATATGTATCGTGATCTGTTATATCATATCACACAGGAAATATTAATTAAACTTGTGAGTTTATTGTATTTTACAATTATTGCATTACATATTTTTTACTACAATTTATATTAGTTTCTATTCACAGTACGTACATATTTACTTTTGAATCCTCAATGATCTTGGCGGAAATCAAGAATGGTCAAGTTAATGAAAACCAAAAGCCGATGAATCAACAAGTTTTGGTAGTAACTTTATTAGTATAAATTATTTCTTCTTTTTCCTGTAATATTGTTGTCAATGCATAAGAGTATAGGTCAATAGTATTTAATGTTTTTGAATTACTTTCCTACTCTTTGAATTTTTTTTTTTTGAAATTTCTTATCTATGAATATTCAATTTTGAAAGAAATTTTATAAGCTGAGTAGAAATTTTATAAGCTGAGTAGAACGATCCCATGGAAAGGATGGGACGTTCAGTGGCAGGCACGCGCGTCCGCCGAGCGCCAAGTTAGTCCTACAATTAATATTCTATAATATATTAAGAGCTAATGATACATTTGGTACAATATTGCAAAAAAGCTTCATACTTATGCGAAGATTACCGGGTCAATTTGACGAATTTTCTAAGGTTTGAGAAAAAAGCTCATAAAAACCAAAATTTCAAATGGTATTTACAAAAATCAGATTACGAAATAAAGAAAGAATAAAGTAATGCTAATCATGTTTCATTATTTGTTAAAAATCATATGAATGTTATGACGAAGTTCCGGCGTATCCTCGCCCGGGGAGCTCGGGGAGGGATTAACTACGCGAACACAGTATCGGTTAAAACGGATTTCAATATAACTCGATCTCTCGCTATGAGATACTCGTCTACGTACAAGTTTGGGTGTGTTCGCAGACACAAAATAGTCGGCTTATTGGGAGGACTTCAAAGCTACGAAGTAACTCAAAACGCGAGGACGCTAGCTACACGAAGTGTAGCAGTCAAAAGGGACTACGCGAATCTGAAAATTACGAGAATGGATGAATCTCGTAACTTCGAAGGGCTCCTTATCTCGGCCACAGCTAGTCGAGTACGCAATTACGACCCGCGGGATACTGACGTCACGGCTTCTTTAGCATAAAAGAAGGTGCCAAATGTTGTCTCTTAGTCAACCTGAACAAGCACTCACACTTGCACTCATTCAGTATCGCATCGGGATAGTGGACCGAAAAGAAGGGACAACCAGGAAAGGGAACAAAGAAACGGTTAGATGTACAGCGTTTCATGGAGCATCGGCACACGGGATGATTTAAACACGTATTGCGTGTCTTGCTCCAACTCAATAACTATCTCGATACTGATCTTTGTTTTTTCAATTACCCTAATTATTCCTTGCGCGGCCCGATAACAGGGACGGGAATAGGAAGTCGGATACTTACGGGTACTAATAAGGATAACAACGTGGTCTCGCTCGACAAGGAGTGCTCGCTCCGCTCTGTCCCGTCGCTAAGGCTATGTCTATCCGGCCTTATATGTGGGTATAATAATAAATATGATACTATTGTGACAGCTATGATTCCGAGTATTTCCTACTCCTAAAATTTTCTAAAGAGATAACAATGCGTTCCCACGACACAGCGCAGGTCTGGTCACCGCGGGTTAGCACTTGGCGACCAGACCCGCGCATTTCCTAAACCCGATACCCGTCTGGTTTGTGTCCATCATCTGGGCCAAGCAATTGTTTCCTTTAAGATTTCGTCGCGACTGAGCGTTGCCCAGTCGCGTACGGCAGATCCTTAACCTTGGTTTATTTATGACCAATTTCCGTCCGTTGCGTTTCGTGGAAACGTTCACTCTCCTCGTCCGTGCATCTATCCTTTTCATTCTGGGATTTCCCATCCTCTTCTATACGCATTTTTAAGGGACGACATTTTCGTCCTCGCGATAGTTCGGTTAGAACGATTCGGTCAGAATAGTTCGGTTAGAACAGTTCGGCTAGAACACCCGGTTCGTCTAGAACCGTTCATTTAGAACAACCTCCATATTCGTTTAGAATTGTGAGGTCGATTAGAGTTTCATTAGAGTCACGTAGCGACGTGAAAGGAATCGTGGCCATAGCACCGCCCCCAATATTTAAAGACTTGTTGTTTCGCTATTGTTGACTGTTTTATATTAAATTGAGAGCAAAAAGGTTGAGGGTGATTCCTTACTCCCGTTACATTGCCCCACTACCTTCGACCAGGTGATGAGTACACATTCTTCATCTTCTAGTTTCTAGATTTCTGTATTGGTTTTTAATGTTAGTTTCATTTTTCTAAAGATATTAGATACAGGCCGACTTGGAAGAAACCATGCACGTGTATGTTCATCTGATCGCAATCTCTAGTTCAACTAACCAGCCCTAACAGGCATATTGTTCAGTCCTGTAAGAACCAGTGAGTAATTGTGGCTACAAAATTCTAATCCTGAGAACTTTTTTGTCTTGTTCACACCACTTTTTTCGCCCGATCTAACGCTTTTTCTCTGCCTTCTCAAGGGCTTTTCTATACCAGCTTCTATGAGGTCTATAAGTCTAGCAGGCCCGATGATTATTGTATCGTCTCCGTCAGACAACTGACTCAACATAGTCAGCTCAATGACCTTGGTTTGGCCTGGCATTCTCCCAGATAATTCATAGGTCAATTCACCCATTGTCTCAACCAATTCTTCTATTGTCAAACCAATTGCATCAGCTATCGCCACCAAAGTGTTGCAAACTACTAGCTTAGTGTTGCCTACTGATGTTACTAACTCTCTTGAGCCACGCTAACTTCCACGTAACCAAACATTACCGACATCGTCTGTCACAGTTGGGTATGTAATCTCCTTGAAACTCTGTATTATGGCGGGTTGAATATCTTCTGGGTAAAAACCTGCCAACCAATAGGCCTCAGCCATCCGTTCCTCTATGGTAACACTGGAATCCCATCCGCTGTAATCAAGGCAAATCGCTTTTACTTCTTTACTCAATTCCAGGACTTTAATTTCCTTGTAACTCATCCCAAACCGATGAGCAATATCATCCGTAATTACTCGCTTGTGGTTGACTAAATGTCGGTTCCATAACGCCCTAAGTACATTGCCTTGTCTTGTAACCGATGTTCCGTTGACAGTTCCCTTATATATCTTTGTTTTATTAGCCTTGATAATTAGATCACCCAACAGTATGTAGTGTAACAGGCGACTCCTTGCATCCGAAAATAGATTAAATCTGTGACCCTCATCATTTAACTCTTCCAGCTCTTGTAAATTCTTGCCCACAAGTAATCGTCGTTTTCTGCGTCTTCTTTTTCTTCGGTTCGTTCTTTGGTCTACACGTGAAGTAAATCCCCCCTGACTGTCCCAATCTCCATAAATCTATCTGATATAGGCACTCATCATACCATTGGTCATTAAGTTCAATATACTGTCTTAAGGTGTGGTCAGTATCCAGGATGTCAGTAGTCCCTTGATAGTTAATGGCAATGAGAACTTCCCTAGTCAATAGCCTACCATTACCGTGTAGTGACTGACCATACGACGAGTCAGTTAGTTTCATCGCTTTTAATATCTTTGAAAAGTTGCCATGGTCCATATGTCCAGGATAAACATCATTTCATACAGGATTTCATACCCATCACTCTATATTTTGGCACTGCTGCTCCCCTACAACCAATTACTCACACTTGGGCTGTGAGTCCGTTTAACTTTAGTTTAATATATTCGGCGGTGTCTTTGTATTTTCTTAGTGCCTAAAGGTGTTTCAGAGACTCCACGGATGTCGGTGTCATGTCTTAAAATGAAAAGGAAGCCAGAACTACTCTCACTGAAATGGCCCAAGAAGGTTAACACTTTGACTGCCATGTTGGTCATATATGACCGGCCACGATATTTCTTGTGACGCCACGGTTGTCATTGGTGGCCGGAGCGCTTCGACTGTTTACAATTGTAAAAAATGAATGAGAATTGACTGTTAGTGCATTTTGAATATGGCCGATATATAGAAGATACTTTGAAATAAAAAGTGCCTTATTGAACAATTGAAAATTTTTATTAGAACATCAATAAAAGAAAACATTAGAACTAGTCTTGCATCTAACGGTGCACTTTGTTAAAATACTTTAAACACAAATGTGGCGTCAATCAGCGCAATCTGGACAGTAGGTGGTCACCTTTCTGGTCCGATTTTTAGCAATTTTTGATCCTAACAGTGTGACTTTTTCTTTATAACACTCTTTGCAAAATTTTCGTTCCAGGTACGATTGCCCGTCTTTCTTCTGCATTTCGTGCAGCAATCTTCGTCGAACAGGTGTATTTAACAGTGTTGGTGAATGACACTGTGTAAGGTACATTGCGAGTGCCATTCTAAATTCTGGTACCTTGATTTTTGTTTTCGTTGCGAGTTTATAGAGTATCGGCGCGTTCGAGACTGATGTATTCAATAATAACTCTAAAGCTAATTTTATGTACCACTTGAGGGTTCCTCTATGTGGTGTAGAATACGCTATTATTTGATCTGATAAATTTACAGTACATTTTCCTTTGTTGTAGTCTACACCTACTACTGGTTTATCACAAACATAATTTTTTTTTTGCGGACCTCTACCATTTCGGCCAAATGTTTCGTTGAAAGCATAAAAATGTCTCTTTTGTCTTTCCACTTGAGGACCATAATCCCCTTCTTATTTTGCATAACGATAAGTTCACCTTGTTTCAATTTTTTAAATTTGACGTCGACAGGTATTCCCTTTCTATCTTTTCTTAGAGTTCCTACTAAACGAATATTGCAATCAATTAATTTTTATTTTGCCATTATATGCTGTAAATAATAAAAGGACTCCCGTGGCGTCCCGAACAGAACATGATTTTGGCGTAGCAGTCAAAGTGTTAACAGGAAGACAAATTTTGAATCTTCAATTCCTGTGAATCCGACCTGGCAACCGGCAGTCAACAGTAGCGGCCTTGAAATATTATACGCCGGAGCGATAACGCATGTGGTGATCCTCGCTCGAACAAAGAAAAATGGTAACGTTCCCAATGGGTCACTACGACCCGTAAACAGAACTCTCGAACGTTACAGTTCAAATCTCTAATACCGGTTGTGTCCCGTTGAGGCGAGCACTTTCTTGTCGAAAATTCTCAGGGCCCAAATTGGGCGCCAAATTTTTGTGACGGAAATCCGTTACAATCCGCAAAGGGAGTTTGACAAAGAGGTTACAAATTAAGCGCGGGGAACGGGAAACATATCTTTAATATAATGTATCGGGATTTATCATTAGTCTAGCACCCGGACGGTGTCCGACTTGCCACCTCACCGATACGGGTATATGCCAATTGGCTTGTCCTCTACCTCCCAGTTTACACCGTGGCACTGCAACGGGCGATAGAAAAATCC